>NC_091769.1:25098200-25741950 GCF_029378745.1 Bos indicus | reverse complement strand
AACTGTGTACCTCTCAGATCAACCCAAAAAGCAGTCAGCTGACCAGCAAATTTGGAGCCACAAGTCAGACAGGTGACATTAAAAATATTACCCTAGGACTTCCCTGTTGGTCCAGTGGTTAGGAACCCACCTGCCAGGGCAGGGGAGACGGGTTTGATCCCTGGTCGGGGAAGATTCCACATGCTGCAGAGCTACTAAGCCCGTGTACCACAGCTACTGAAGTCCATGCACCTAGAGCCTGTGCTCCTCAACAGGAGAAACCTCTGCGATGAGAAGCTGCTCACCGCAACGGAGAGTAGCCCGTGCTCTCCACAGCTAGAGAAAACCCACACACAGCAATGAAGACCCAGCGCAGTCAAAAATGAATAATTAAAAAAAAATTACCCTAAATCAAATACTCTTAAATGAGGTCTTTTAGAAAACCTTTATGTACCCAAAAATGTTACTTGGTAAACTAAACATGAAATCTGATCATATTTAGTAAGAATTAGTGTTGTTATCAAGTTAAACTTAAAACACAGACACATGTGTACTTGATACCAGAAAAGCTTTATCCAAAGTCCAGGTTTGGGAGTCCCCTGGTGGCCTCATGGTTAGGATTCCATGCTTTTACTGCCATGGCTTGGGTTCAATCCCTGGTGGGGAAACTGAGATTCAACAAGCTACATGGTGCAGCCAAAAGAAAAAAAGTCCAGGCTCTTGTTCAACTCACCCATAAGAATTTGGATGGGCAACACAAACACAAAGGGGAAGGAAAAAACAAAACACACAAAACTACACCAAGGGTGAGGATTAAAGAGAAGGAGCAGGGGGAAAATTTCTTAGTGGCCCAGTGGTTAAGATTAGCATTTTCACTGCTGTGGCCCAGATTCAATCTCTGGTCAGGGAACTAAGACCTCACAAGCTACGCAGCATGGCCTGAATAAATAAATACAATTTGTTTTAAATAAAAAAGAAGCAGTTTATTGAGGCAGAAGTGAAAATTACACACTCAGAGTGCAGGCCTCCTCACAAGTGAGGGGCATGCCACAAGAATTTTTGATCCCCCTTTTATCCTATTTTTAGCCCTTTGAATGGACGGGAGTATTTATGATTAGGGGTGGAATATTCATCGAGGGGAGGGTTGAAGTATGGCCTGGATTGCCCCAGGTTGCATCACCTCTGGGTCTCATGCATTTATTTCCTGAAGACATTATACAAGTGCTCTAAGAACTATTCTCCCTTACTAGTCAAGCACCACAGGGGAAGGTCAAACAGGGTTATCAGCAGTCTGCACATTTTTACTGTGCATGGGCCATGGTTTCTGTGGTCTGAGTTTCTTGTTCAGATGCTAGAAGTTTCTGTTTTAGATGCCATTTCTTCATGTTCATCGTCTCATTAAGTGCAAAATAAAGAGGTATATAGGCTGTCTTTGGGCCCAGCCTTGTCTTTCCTGCCTCATACTCAATCCTGTTTGTATTTCAAAATAGCTGGGCATGAAAGATGGAAGAGGTTGAAGGTCCAGAGACAGTAGTTGGGCTCTATCCCTCTTCTGCCTGGAGTGAGCCACCGCAATGGAGGAGGCAAGAGAATGTCATGTTTAGGAACATGGAAATGTGGTTCAGACAAAAGTGGTTTGGATCCAGGCTCTGCTTTTAGTATCTATACCATTTGGGGGGAGTTATTTAACCTCTGTTAGGGTCTATTTCCTCGTCTGTAAAGTGGTAATTTTTTTTTAATTGAAGTATAGTTTATTACAATGTTCCAGGTGTACAGCAGTGAGATTCAGTTATATATATTCTTTCTCAGATTCTTTTCCATTATAGGTTATTACAGGATATTGAATATAGTTCCCTGTCCTATACAGTAGGTCCTTGTTCTTTATTTTATATATAGTATATAGTAGCTTATATCTGCTCACCACGTACTCCTAATTTATCCCTTCCTCCTTTCCCCTTTGGTAACCCTAGATTTGTTTTCTATGTCCAAGTCTATTTCTGTTTTGTATATAAGTTCATTTGTATCATATTTTAGATTCCACATATAAGTAATATCATATGACATTTGTCTTTCACTTCACTTAGTATGATAATCTCTAGGTCCACCCACGTTGTTGTAAATGACATTATTTCCTTCTTTTTATGGCTGAGTAATATTCCATATTATATAAATGTATGTAGTATGCTGTGCTAAGTTGCTTCCGTTCATGCCCAACTCTTTGCAACCCCATGGACTGTAGCCTGCCAGGCTCCTCTATCCATAGGGTTGTCCAGGCAAGAATACTCGAGTGGGTTGCCATGCCCTCCTCCAGGAGATCTTTCCGACCCAGGGATTGAACCTGTGTCTCTTGGATCTCCTGCATTGGCAAGTGGGTTCTTTACCACTAGCTCTACCTGGGAAGCCCAGTGTGTGTGTACACACACACACACACACACACACACACACACACACACAGCATCTTTATTTGTCTGTTGATGGACATTTAGATTGCTTCCATGTGTCTTGGCTATTGTAAACAGTGCTGCTATGCATATTGAGGTTGTAGAGTGGTGATAAATATGCCCATTTTATAGCCATGTGGAAAGATTTAAATAAGGTAATATGTGACAAGGGTTTAATATAGTGCTTGGGACAAATTAAGCACTAAATGATAGTGATGATGATGGTGGCCACGGTCTGTCTCCTCTCTGAAATACTTTAGTTCCCCAATGCAAGCTTCTATGGTGTGGTAGTGGCCCCTACAAGGAAGGACAAAGCCCTAAGGGGACGAGATCCAGACAGAGGGCTGTCATTTCCCTTCTAACTGCCAGGTCAGTTGTATAGGTTACAACTTTAAGAACTTTCGCAAATGTCTTTCCCTTGTACTGATTTAAAAAAAAGCAAAGCAGTCATAGTACATTTGGGTCTTTAACTCCCTCTCTTAAAGTCCAGAATTAGAAGAGTTCCTTTATCATGGGATCTGAGTAGGACTGTTCCAGAGGAGGCTCTATTAATCAACACAAGGTTCCTAAAGGCCTTCTATACTTCCAAGAATCCCCAGGAAGGGATCTCAATCCAGACCTCATGGTTTCCTCCATATGAAGTTCTGTTCCTGATCTCAGGAGTCAGTCTCCTACTAAGTGGACCATATAACTAATCCTCTTATTAACGTCTCCTAATGAGAAGGGAACAATTATTTCCATTTGCTCTGTGGCCTCAGATTACTGTCTCTTAGCCATAGTGTATATAGTGTATTTCAAGAACCAATAAAAGAAAGGTTTATTCTATTTTGTTATACTCTTAAGTTCAGGAATTGAAGATTTCTTGACCCGTTCGTTATGTGTATTAATTAGTTTTAGGAACTCTGCCCTTTTCTCTCCTCAAAATTAGCTAGCACACCTGAATAAGCCAAAGGGAGCTATCTGTCTGTCACTAATGCTGAATAACTAACTGCTCTTAGGGGTTCTGCTAGCAAGTTCAAATGAGGTAATATATATTTCAGTTATTAATATGGCTAATACTACTAGCTACATATATAATATTACTAATTATATAAATGACATCAAACTATAGATCAACTGTACATATTCTTTTATAATGCTTTTGATCTTGAAATAATTATAGATTTGTAAACAGTTACCAAAAAAAAATGTATGGAGAGGTACCATGTACTCTTCATCCAGTTTCCCTCATTTTTCAAAACAGTTTTGGTCTATATTATTCTGAAACATGCATTTTTCTTTTTTGAAAAAGTTTTTCTTTTTTAAAAAATAGCTCAGTTGGTAAAAAATCTGCCTGCAATGCAGGAGACCCGGGTTTGATTACTGGGTCAGGAAGATCCCCTGGAGGAGGACATGGCAACCCACTCCAGTATTCTTGCCTGGAGAATCCCATGGACAGAGGAGCCTAGAAGGCTACAGTTCATGGGGTCGCAAGAGTCAGATATGGCTTAGTGACTAAATCACATCACCACAAGGTATAGCTGTATAATAGTGTATAAGTTTCAGGTGTACAACAGTGATTCACAATTTTTAAAGGTTATTATTCATTCATAATTATTATAAAATATTGGCTATATTCCTTGGCTTGTACAATATATCCTTGCAGCTCATTTATTTTATACATAGTAGTTTTATGGCTTAATCCCCTACTCCTATCTTGCCCCTCCCCGCTTTTCCCTCCCACTGGTAACCACTAGTTTGTTCTCTGTATTTGTGTGTCTCTTTCTTTTTCATATATTCACTAGTTTGTTTTAACTTTTATTTATTTTTTAATTGAAGTATAGTTGATTTACAATGTTGTGTTATTTTCTGTATAGCAAAGTTACTCAGTTATACATATACTCAGTTCCGTTCAGTTCAGTCACTCAGTCGTGTCTGACTCTTTGAGATCCCGTGGACCGCAGCACGCCAGGCCTCCCTGTCCATCACCAGCTCCCAGAGCTTACTCAGGCTCATGTCCGTTGAGTCAGTGATGCCATCCAACCATCTCATCCTCTGTTGTCCCCTTCTCCTCCCACCTTTAGTCATTCTCAGCATCAGGGTCTTTTCAAATGAATCAGTTCTTCACATCAGGTGGCCGAATATATTCTTTTATATTCTTTTCCATTATGGCTTATCATAGGATAGTGAATATAGTTCTCTGTGCTATAGCTTAGGACCTTTTTGTTTATCCTTTCTGTATGTGACAGCTTACATCTGCTAACCCCAATCTCTTACTCCATGGCTCCCCCAACCCTCTCCCGCTTGGCAACCATGAGTCTGTTCTCTATGTCTGAGTCTGTTTCCGTTTCCTAGATAGATTTCACTTGTGTCATGTTTTAGATTCCATGTATAAGTGATATCATATGGTATTTGTCTTTCTCTTTCTGACTTACTTCACTTAGTATGATAGTCTCTAGTTGCAACCATATAATCCTCACAGGACCCGTGTGAGTCCTTCAACAAGTAATCATGGAGTTACCTGTCTTATTATTTGCCAGGCTCTGTGGCTACAATATAATAAATAAGGTAGACTTAGTCCTTTCCTCTTTGAATCTTACGTTCTACTGAATGAAAACAGATATAAATCACTGAACAGATACTTGCTGATTCTAAATACTACAGAGAAGGCACATTGGGTGATATAATAATAATGGGAAGAGTTGAGTTAAATGAGGTAGTAAGGAAAGAATTCTCTGAGGAGAGGATGTTTCAGCTGAAATCTGAAGAATGAGAAGGGAATCCTTGGGGGGTAATTACTTCAGGTAGAGAAAATGGCAAATGTAAATGCCCTGAGGTAGCAAATAGTTTGATTCATCTTAGGCAGAGGTCTCCACCCTTTTTGGTAGCAGAAACTTGGTTTCGTGGAAAACAATTTTTCCACAGACTGGGGTGGGGGTGAGGGTGGTGTGGGGATGATTCAAGTCATTACATTTATTGTACACTTTAATTCTATTGTTATTACATCAGCTCCACCTCACATCACCAGGCTCTAGATCCAGGAGGTTGGGGACCCTTGATCTAAGGTACTGGAAAGCAAGGGAAAGTTATGTCAGTTTTATCTCAGTAAAGGTGGGTGGGGTGGGGGGAGGTTCCACTGTAAAATCTCACAGCCAGCCTTTACAAATGAGCCTTGAAAGGAACAAATGTGTGGTGACTGCACCTAGCTTTTGCAGAGTTTGCCGTGTGCAGACCTTGTTGTTCTGTCTCTGTATAGCCAGGTATCTACAATAAAAGAAGGAAAGAGGGAGGGAATAATGGTGCAGTGACACCTTTGTTCCTGTGTACTATTCTGTTCTTGGTAAATGTCTTTGTGGAATAGATTCCTAGAAGTGGAACTGCTGATTTCAAAAGGCATCTGCTCTTGAAATGTTGATGGATTCTACCACATTATCATCACCCAAATGATACTAATTTGCACTCTCAGCCTGTAATGGCTTTTTTTTTTTTTTCTCATAGTTTTATGAAAACTTCCCCCCCAACATCCTCAATTTAATGGAATGAGAACAACTGTGAGGGAAAGAATCAAAAGTAATTTTTTAAAATTTAGATCTAGTTGACATGGAGAGATAACAAAACAAATTAGTGGTATGTTAGATGTTAGGTCTAAAGGGGTTAGCAAAACAGAGTTACGGTCCTAGAACCTGTGGAGCTTACCGTCTATGAAGTGCTGTCCAACAGAATTATAATGTGAGCCACCAATGTAATATGAAGTTTTCTAGTGTCCACATTAAAAGTATAAAAAGAAACAAGTGAAATTAATTTTAATAGTGTATTTTATTTAATCTAATAAGGCAATGGCACCCCACTCCAGTACTCTTGCCTGGAAAATCCCACGGATGGAGGAGCCTGGTAGGCTGCAGTTTATGGGGTCGCTAAGAGTCGGACACAACTAAGTGACTTCACTTTCACTTTTCATTTTCATGCGTTGGAGAAGGCAATGGCAACCCACTCCAGTACGCCTGGAAAATTCCATGGACGGAGGAGCCTGGTAGGCTGCAGTCCATGGCGTCGCTAAGAGTCGGACACGACTGAGCGACTTCACTCTCACTTTTCACTTTCATGCATTGGAGAAGGAAATGGCAACCCACTCCAGTGTTCTTCCCTGGAGAATCCCAGAGGCGGGAGAGCCTAGTGGGCTGACGTCTGTGGGGTCACACAGAGTCAGACACGACTGAAGTGACTTAGCAGTAGCAGTAGCAGCTAAAGAATCATCATTTTCACATGAAATCAATATATAAAAATTATTGAGATATCTTATATTCCTTTTTAATGCAAAGTCTTCAAAACTGTGCATGAATTTTACACTTATAGCACATCTCAATTCAGATTAGCCACGTTTCAAGTGCTGAGTAGCCACATGTAGCTAATGGCTATCATGTCGTTACTGTGGTGCAGTGTTTTCCAACTGAGTTGACATCCTGTAGTGGAAAATGAAATAAGGGATCCAGCCGGCACTGAAACAAATAAACCAAAAACTGAGATAGACTAGAATACAAAATAATAGTTTGTATTACATGTAGTAAGAGAGGATGTTGGCCAGGGCAGCAAGTCTGAAGCAGAGCTCAAAGGACTGGAGTGCAGGGTGGTCTGCTCTGTGTCTTGTACTTGGCAGGGTGTCGATGGGAGCCCAGGGAGCGCTGGGCATTCCTTTGCTTTAGTGGCTAAAACAGCCACTCAATTGGCAGTTCTCTTAGGATCTAACTGCAGGAAAGAGCTGGATTGATTTTTGTCAAGAAAGTTTAAGAAAACAATCTGTGTTCTCAGAAAGTTTCTTGATTCTTTCTGTCTGTGGTGATGGCTGAGAAAAGCTGGTCTGGAGAAATGATTTTCTGGACTGGGAGATAGAGGACCTGGATTCTCTTTACCAATTTCCCATGATTAGCAGTGCCAATTCAGCCAAGTGGTCTCTTGGTGCCAGCTTTAGGGGCCTGTAAATTGATTCTCAAGGAGTAGTATGTTAGGTGGAGTGTGCCTGTGATTAGAGAGTGATGTGTTCATTACATGGAGTATAAACACTGGCACCACTAACCTACCGGAAATGAATATTTTCCTTGTCAGGATTCAGAGAAGATGTGCATTGAAATCGTCTCCCTGGCCTTCTACCCAGAGGCTGAAGTGATGTGTGACGAGAACGTGGAACAGGTGTATGTGGAATACAGGTTCTACGATCTGCCCTTGTCAGAGACGGAGACTCCAGTATCCCTGAGGAAACCCAGAGCAGGAGAAGAGATCTACTTCCACTTCAGCAAGGGTGAGGTGTCCCTCGTGATCAGGGGGAGGGGAAGCTGACAGTTGTTTAGCCTGAGGGCTTCTGATGGGGTGGATCTAACCGTTTTCTTTTATTTATCAAAGTAATATATGCATATGGTTTTAAAATATCAAATAGGCCTAAACAGATTTTTGATTAAAATAAAGCAGTCCTTTGCTCCACTCATTCTCTACAAATCACTCCCCCTCACCCCTCTCTGACCCCTTCCTCAGTCTACCTGTCCACTTTTCACTTTTTCTGCTATTTCTTCTTTCTTCTGTTATTTAACCCCATGTTTCTGAGGAAATCATTCTTTTGCAGTTTCCTGATTCAGTAATTTTAGACCTTACCTGCTGACTTCTATCTTGGCACATAAAATTTGTCTCTCTCATATCACATCCACGTTCTCTTTCTCCCATACAGTTGGATCATAATTTTATTTAATTTTTAAGTAATTGTAATTGTTTCTATTGTGACTATGTAAATATTCTTATAGAGCCAAGTTGTACACCATGATATAATTTCTTTCTTGTATTATTGTGGTCTCAATTTTTCATTTTCTTTTTTTTTGTTGTTATACCTGTTGTGATTCTTTCTACATCCTCCAGCAGATTTTTAAATTTTCGAATAAACAACCTATCATATAATTTATCTTTTTTTTTTTTTCCTGAAGATATCTCTTTATCTTCTTGTTCTTCTCCTCTATTATCCCACTGCTGCCCCATTTGGAGAGTTTAATTCTCTTATTACTGCATTTCTTATCTCCTGGGTCCTATGTCACCCTCTATCTGATTTATTATATTCTAATGGATCATGTTTTTGAGTAGCTTTAAAAGAAAGAGTACATTGGAAATAAATATTTTGAGACAGTCTTGCATGAAATCTCTATTCATGCAAATAAATCTATTCTCAAATAAATCCATATATTTATTTGATTGATGATTAGACGAAGTATAAAAATCTATGTTGAAAACATTTTTCATTCAGAATTTCAAAGCTATTGGTCCATGATCTTCTAGGTCCAGACCTGGAGTCTAGTTCTTATATGAAAACGACCTCCTTCCTCCCCAGAAGACTTTAATATTTTCTCTTTAGTGTTCTTAAATTTCAGAATCATGTGCATATATGTTCTTTAATTGTTCTGGCCATTCAGTGGGCTCTTTAAATCTGGAAGCTCATGGCTTTTAGTTCTAGGAAACTTGTTTTCCTTTCTCTGATAACTTTGTCCCCCTACATTTTCTCATTTTCTTAGTAGAATTTTGGATCTTCCAAATTGATCCTCTAATTTTATCACTTTCCTCCTTTACCGCTGCTTTTTTCTTTATTTCTCTTTTTCTTTTTGGACAGGGGTAGAAAATACTTCCTTAATTTTATCTTCCAGTCATTGACTAGGTTTTTTTTTTTTTTTAATTTCTAATAGCTGCTTCTCATTCTTTATTCTTCAACCCCTTATCCCACCCCTGACCTTTAAAAAAAGTGTATCCTATCCCTGCATCATAGTTTGGCACGTGACCCGAACTCCCGTCTTGCCTTCCCAGCCCCCGTGTGCCCTTCTTTCATCCTTCCATTTGCCTCACGGTCCTTAATAGCAGCTGCAGAAAGGAAGAATACCTCCAAGACTTCACACAGCCCAGTGGGCAGAACTCCATCATGTGGCCAAACCTAGCTAAACTAGAGGCTAGAAAACATAGGCAAATTTATCTGAGGCTGCAACAGTCCTGTGTAAAAAGGAGGAGGAAGAGGGGAATGCATGTTGAATCAGGCACCTTGAGTTGAACCTACCTCAAAACCCAAATTTCTAGGCAGCCCTAAAAAAAAAAAATCAGTCTCCTAGAATTCTTCCAGTTGAGGAGTGGGGGGGAGCATATTTATCTTGGCCTTTGGCAGAACAGCTTACAAGCTTGGATTGTAAGGCTTCCTTTGTATCAGTACTCGAAGCATATTCTTAAAGGGCCACAGAGTAAATATTTTAGGCTTTGTGCGCCAAACAGTCTCTGTCACAACTCTTCAGCTCTATCGTTATAGTTGGAAAGCCACCACACAGTAAAGAGATGGCTGTGTCCAATAAAACTTTATTTATGAAAACAAGTAGCTGGCTCCTGGGCACCCATGCTTGCCAGGTGTCTGGTTTAAATCACTGTTTTGCACATACCATTTATGAAAATCTTAGTGCCCAAATAGCAACAGTATATGATTCTTTTCTTTTCTCCCACTTACCCTTAATACAGTGATAGATCTGGACCCAGTGGAGCAAAAAGAACGGAGGCAGTTTCTGTTCACCATGCTGATTGGAGAAGATCCTGAGCAAGGACAGTAAGCATGTGCTTCCTATTTCTAAAGACAGGAGACATCACACAAGAATTCAGGAGTTTGAGTCTAGTTTTGTGCTGATGTGGAGTATTTTAATAACTTCTTTCATATTAATATTCTCCTAACGAATTTCCCATCAACTTGGGTAATTTATGCTTGTGACTGACTACCTGATAAATTATGTAGTCTCATAGATTAGTTCATTTCTCACCCATGCCAGCCTCTGATAAGCGCTTTTTTTGAGGCAGCAATTGACGTCAACACTCCATGCCCCTACAGAAAGGACACACTGCCTTGGCGCTCTAGAATAATTTGATTCATTTCTTGCAAACACAATACCATTGTTAGCTTACCAAATATTATGCCTTTATAATAGCAATTTTATATTTTGAATTAAAAATGTTTTCTCTACAGGAATACTTTGAAGTAAAATCTGAGTCTACTCTTAAGTTTTAGGAAAGCCAACTGTCATATTCCTGTAATCTGAGGAGCCCTCCTTTTAGAGGTTCCAGATGAAATGCATTGGATATACATAGACTGAAAATTTTCTCGTCTAGCAGAATTTTGAAAATCAAATTTATATGGACAGCTGTGTTTTGTTTGTTTTTGTCAGAGTCTGGCCAACCTTACCTCCTTTCCTTGTGTGTGAGTAAGAACTAGTATGGGACTGGTGTTCTAATCCATTACTTTTCTAAAAGCTCAATGAAAGTGCAAGTCGCTCAGTCATGTCCAACCCTTTGTGACCCCATGGGCTGTACAGTCCATGGAATCCTCCAGGCTAGAATACTGGAGTGGGTAACCTTTCTCTTCTCCAGGGGACCTTCCAAACCCAGGGATCAAACCCAGTTCTCCTGCGTTGCAGGCTGATTCTTTACCAGCTGAGCCACAAGGGAAGTCCAAGAATACTGCAGTGGGTAGCCTATCCTTCTCCGGGGAATCTTCCTGACCCAGGAATCGAACTGGGGTCTCCTGCATTGCAGGCGGATGCTTTACCAACTGAGCCACCGAGGAAGCCCTGAAAAGCCTATAGTGGGGAGCATGTTGCCTTTGTAGTCACACAGACTTGGTTTTGAATCTTGACTCTTCCAGTTACTAGCTCTATGACGTTTGAGATAATACTTAACTTGAAGGCTCCAGAGAGGATGCTGCAGAAATAACGTAGTTTCCCTAAGGCAGTCGGTATTGCATGCAGCAAGTGGTGATGCGAGTTTTCTGTTTCCTGGGAAAGCTGAGGTGGAGGAGTCAGCATTATCCCTTTGCGTTGTTGAAGTTCTCAGTACTGATACAGAAACATAATTACAAATACATATTGCTTGGTGGCCATAAATGCATCACTTTTGGAATTTCTTTTCAGCTTCTCATATTTAACTGTGATTTAAAATGCTTGAATTTTTGGTCCTATTCTTGCTCCTGTAGAACTATGGGCCACCAATATTTGCTTTTTAAAAATGAATAGGAATATAAAATATCCATTAGAGGCAAATTCAGGGAGACAGAAAGGAGATTAGTGGTTACCAGAACTGAGGGAGAGAATGGGGAGTGACTAGTTAAGAGAGAATGGGGAGTGACTAGTTAAGGGTGTAGGTTTCATGGTGATGAACATGATCTGGAATTAGGTAGTGGTGATGTTTGTACATTATGATTATACTAAAAAAAAAAACTGAATTGTACACTTTACAATGGTTAAAATAGTGAATTTGTGTCATGTAAATTTTACCAAAAATTTTTAATAGGTCTCAGTTTCTGGAATTCAGTATCATTCTTTGCTAGACTAATACCGTCAGCCTCCTGTATCTGCAGGTTCCACATCCATGGGGTCAACTAACAATGGATCAAAAATATTTGAAAATACAATTCTAGGTTCTAGGATGTTCCAAAAAGCAAAATTTAACTTCGTCACGTACTGGCAACTATTTACTTAACACTTACGTTGTATTTACAATTATTCATAATAGCATTTACACTGTATTAGTTATTATAAGTAATCTTGAGATGATTTAAATTATATTCTATATGCAAATCCAACAGCATTTTATATAAAAGACTTGAGCATCTGTGGATTTTAGTATCTGAGGTGGATTCTATAGTTGTTAATTGCTCACTGCTTGGGAGGAACTGTGATATGTATGATCTTTATACAGTGATATACTGTGATATGTGATATGTATGATATGTATCATCTTCCAAGATTTACAACTCTTACTTTTTTATCTTCATTTTGTAATTCTGTATTGTTTCCTTTACTCTGCTCAGGCTTGGTATTAGACTGTTATTTACAAATATAAAAACCTCTTCTAATTTCCATAACCTTGTTTTTTTGTGTAACACCTCCACTGCCCATTTCTAATCTTTCAGCAAAGCTGTAAACCATTTTACAAGGAAATGTATCTCTCAATAGTTTTGAGAAAATGTAATCAATTACTTTACCTCAAGTCTTAGTTCCCTCCAAGCCTGTTGTTCCTTTGTAAGTCATACCAATTTCTTAGTCTTTTGCCATTGCATTCTTATAAGATGGAGGAAGAGTGATTCAGGAAATACAGTGTATAATTTATGATTACTTTTATCCCTTTTTTAAGTCTATCAGTAGTACTGAGTTAAATGGGTATTTTCTCCTTTAGTTTAAAGTTTACAGTAGTAAGTGATCCTATTGAGGAGGAAAAGAAAGAATGTCAAGAAGTAGGCTACGCATATCTGGAGCTGTGGCCGATGCTGGTATCAGGAAGAGACATCCTAGAGCAAGATCTAGACAGTGAGTCATACATTTTGGTGCTCTCAGTTCTACTTATATCTAAGGGAATAATCCTAATAATGAATACTTTTGACTTTTAATACATAATTACTAGTTGATGAGACAATTTGGATTGAAACCCCTACTGCTGTTTTTCTAAATCATTCCTCAGTTGTGTATCTTCTCCCATATATCTCCTGGCAACTAGCACCTATTATGAATCTCCAGTATTTGAGACAGGGAGATTTTGAAAAGAGAGTTTTACTTTCAAGCAAATTTAAACATCAGCCTTTCTGACCTCCCTTATCCAATCTGTTCTGAAACTGTCTATCTACTGTGCATTTCCCCTAACCCATCCAAAATGGTCCTCTTTGACTAATAATGACTTTGTCCCAACATTAAGTGTTCTGAATCTGTCCCTACCTCCACTGTAGAAACTTCAGAACCCTTTTCTCTCCTGAATTACTGCAATAACCTCATAAACTACCTTCCCTGATTTACTCATGCCCCCTTAGAATATATTCCTCAGAGTGGAGTCACTTTTTTGGAACCCAAATAAGAAACTGTCATTTCTAATACCATCAATTAAAATCACATTTTTTACAAGACAAATGGCCTGTTACGATCTAGATCCTGCTTATCAATATAGCTTCATTTCTGCCAAACTTGTTTTCCAATCTTGGCACATGTACATGCTTAGAGTATCTTTTACTTTTTGAAGACAAAGGGATTGTCTTCAGAAGGCCTTTTCTGATTCTTCCATTCTGGATGAGGTGCCAGGTCTGTGTTCCCAAAGCACCCTGAGTTTTCATCCCAGCACCAGCTATACTATATTGTAATGATTGTTTTCCATCATCTTCCATCAGAATGAGTCCCGCTAAAATGGGAGGTAGTAACCTTGTATAGTATCCCCAGCACCTAATGTAGAAAATAATTTAATATAAAATATTATTTAAGTGTTTTTCAGTTGAATGATACAGATGTCTGGTGTTTTTTTCCTTTCCCAACAGTTGTTGGCCCTGAAGATCAGGCTACCCCCATAGGAAAGCTCAAGGTGTCTCTTCAAGCTGCTGCTGCCCTCCAAGCTATTTACAAGGAGATGACTGAAGATTTGTGTTCCTGATGGAACAAGTGCTAGTCCATTCTAAACCCTGAGGGAACCATAGTCAAAAGTCTCTTATAAAGTAACTTGCTCTACTATGAATTTGGTTTACTGTGATATCTCAACCTAATCATGAAAGTTTAGAGTGATAAAAGTTCCTTTTTGTGATACTAGCTGGGTAAAGAGAATTATTCTCTATGCCTTAGCACTTTTTTAGGAGAGAAGCAGGCTTGTTTTTAGGAACTGAACTGCAAAAGAATTGTCACAGAAAGTAAATTTATAAAAACAAAACAACAACAAAAAAAAAACCACAGTTTATTTATCTTTTAGTTTTTCCAAAATTGAAAATATCAAGTCCTACTGCTAAGGAGAAAATAAACAAACAAATGAACAAAAATCCGAGACCCCTCCCCCCTCTTCTCTTAAAGTCACAGAACACAGAAGGAACTGCAGTGGGACAGGTGGGTGCAGAGAACCAGGAGGGAGGATGGCAAGATAAACTCCCCAAATACTTAAAAAGCTGTTCAACAGAAACTGTGATAAATACAGGACAATGCAAGACAAGTAAAAACAAGGAGCAGCAGTGACGAGAGGCTGTGTTGCAGATGTGGCCTCCCTTCCTCTTCTCTTTTCTCATCAGGGTATTCTAGGCCCAAGGCATGACTTGCCCCTTCCAGATCTAAATGTTGACTCCTTTGACCTCCTTCTAGATTTCACTAGAAGCAGTACATGAGGCACAGCCATTCTTTCCTCATACATCACAAAAGAAACAATGGTAATTTTGCTTCCACCATTGTACCATGTGTGAATTTGTAAGGAAGATGAAACTGAGCCAGGGAGTATCACTGCTTCTTACGTCTTCCAAGGCAGTAAAAATACCTCAGAATCTGCCTGAGGCAAGAAAGCAGGAAAACTTAGACGGAGATACCAGCCTGATCAGCCTATCTCAAGTTGTATTGCTTACACCATTAGCAAATTCCAAGAACCTTTTCTTGAGTTCTGCAAAGATGTGTCTTAAAGAGACGTGAGGAAGGTCATGGCAGGCGGGTAAGATGGGAGGATCGCATCTGCTGGTCAAGAGCCATGGTACAGGCAGCAAAGGTCACCTTGTACCAATGTCTTGGAAATATAGCTTTAAGACATCGAAGAATAAGATGTCAGAAGCCAACAATGTCCTGGCAGAAGGTGACAGGAAGAGAGAGGAATGAAACGGTATTTATTAACAGCGGAAGCCTCTGCCCTTCTTCAAGAACACCTCCTCCCTTGCCATCTGGATGGGGCCATTGGCACGTGTCCTGGTGGGCCTGGAATTCCCCGAGTAGCTTGGTCCACACAAATGGCCCCCTAAACCCATACACAAATGGCAAAACTTCAAAAGAAAAAAAAAAAAGGAAAAAATACAGTTTCTATGTCATGTAAAATTTTCAGGGATTGGCTGTAGGAAGAATGGAGCTGAGGGCCAAAGTTCTGAAGTTACTTCCTCTTTTTCTTGGGAGGCGCAGAGCTGTGTCTGGAACCTCGGTTAGAGCCTCGGCCTGAACTGTGCACAGATGCCTTCCTCTTTCGGCTCATACTTCGACTCTGTTCTTCTTCTTCCTCATAGCGGCTTTCACGGTCGGCTGAACAGAAGAACGAGGCACTAGTTATCTAGATGTTAGCTTTAGGTATCTTAACGCTATTGTACACAGCATGAAATAATGCAGAGAACGTACTTTGGAGTCAGACTTAACTTTTAATCTTTTCTCAGTTGCTTATTAGTTGTATGATCTTGGGCAAGTACTTAACCTTTCTGAACCTTGATTTACTTATAAAATGGAAAACTGTTTTAGGCTTAAAGGTAATCTATGCAAAGGACCTATCACTATGCTTGGGCTATACAGTACAGTAGTATGTAACTTACATTTGGTATTTGGTTTCAGAGTAGTTAAAACTAGTACTACAAAAACATTCTTAACCTGGAAGAGGGCCATAAAGCTAGACTACTATCTGACTTAGATTTGGAAACCAAACAGCCTAATTTTGGAGTCTGACAAGACTATCCTGGCTAAGGACCCACTGAGGGAGCTGAGCAGATGAAAAAATCCTCCAAGTCGGCAGGGTTGTGCCCCCCGGAGAGTACAGGTGCATTCCAGACCTCATTTGCTCTTCTGGTCAATGACGCTGTAGCTGTGACTCCACATCAGCTTTACACTGTTCTTATGTTACTTTTATCAGGCAAATAATACCTCAAAATACTGAAATTTGTGCCTCAAAAAATAAAACAAAAAAATTTACCTTTTCGGGCTTCTTCCTCCAGTTCGTCCCAATCCTTTCCACTCTCTTCTTCACTGCCCAATGATTCCTTGGAATAATCTGGAATAATATTAAGCATGAATTACTAGACTGGAAACGGAATGGAATGATAAAATTATTCCCTTCAAAAGCCTGTAGAAATTGCCTAAGGTTAGGAAGTCATGAACATTTGTCCCTATGAAGACTCACCTGATTCTTCAGCTTCTGATGAATAATCTTCATCACTGTCCTCCTCCTCCTCTTCATAGTCTTCCTCTGAAGGATTAAAAGTCTCATCTTCGATTTCAGACTCGGAATCCCCTTCCTCAGCATCACTCCCCTGGTGAGTTGGAGCATAATACTAAATACTGGGTGTTTTTTTTTTTTTTAATTTACTTCATTAATAACTTAATTAATTCAATCCACTGAGTGCACCAGCATTATTTCTATTTTATATGAAAAATGAAATAAAAAAGACCTAACCCTCTGAGTAACCAAGAGATAAAAAAACAATTAAAATTACTTGTAAGATATAATAATTAGATAACTTTTGCAAGACGATTTGAAGTATTTTCCCTGAAAACTAAAAAATTCATTCAAACAGTAGTTTTTGTAATTTCAAAGAAACCTTGTGAGTGGCTACCAATGCCCAATTAATTTATCATTTACCTGTAAAACTAACTTGAAGAAACAATACCAAGTTATGCTCAGAACTTCTCCCATTTGATTGGTCCCTTACGTACTGTTCATATGGCATTCTCCTAACTGCCCAAATGATAATGGGCAACACTGTGCGTCAGAAAAGAAACCCCACACTCACGCACCTCACCCTCAGGTTCCAGGAAAGACCAGCCACCTTGTTCAAAGAAGCCCTCAGGGTCATCAACAATGGTCTTCATAATTTTAGTCCAGTTGAGGGACTGTACTCCTTCTGTGTATTTTAGGTCACAGGAACTAAAGAAAAATAACATCATACAGTAAAAAAAAATCAATCCTCCATACTCAGCTTTTGGGTGTTTTTTTTTTTTTTGGTTTGGCCATGCCAAAAGAGCAGAGTCTTAACCACTGGACCACCAAGGAAATCCCACCTCTATACTTTGTGAGAACATCCAGTGTCATGTTGGTCATTAGCATCGTGGAAGAGCAGTACCCTTTTCATATGTGAGAGCAGGTACTCTTGGCACTATCCCACCAGAACATACCGCCAAAGAGCTGATATCTGGTCTCCCAGAGCACTAGTGCTCACGACAGAACCCCATTAAAAAAAAAACTACTTAACGTGCCTTGTGTTAAGAAATGTTCAAATGACATTTATCCACTTCTGTTGAGGTGAACAATCAATATGGGTGGGGGAAAAAAAGAAAAGCAGAACACAGTAATGGTAAGGGCCATAAGAAGAAACCATTAGCACAAAACCTGAGCATGTGCTTAGTCACTCAGTCGTGTTAGACTCTTTGCAACCCCATGGACTGTAGCCCGCCAGGCTCCCCAGTCTAAGAGGATTCTCCAGGCAGGAATACTGGAGTGGGTTGCCATGCCCTCCTCCAGGGGATTTTCCCAACCCAGGGATCAAACCCAGGTCTCCCACGTAGCAGGCAAATTCTTTACCATCTGCGCCACCAGGGAAGCCATAAAACCAGAGATTCCAGCATAAATCCATTATGGGCACAATCATATACACTGAAGCTTTTGCTTCTAGCTATGATGGAAGTGACAAGGATTAGATTTACCTTTTCACCCAAACAACCAGAAAACTGAACAAAGTATGGAACAACAGTTTTCAAACACTAGATACTAAGCAGCACTAGACTAAAATCCCAATGGAATGAACAGCAACGGGAATGGTTAAATAAGTAAGACTTTCTCCTCATTTTGTAAATTCAGGAATAGCTGTTTTGAAGCCACAATAATGACAACTGTGGAATTCATAGCATATTAAAAGCAAAATGTATGGTGGTAATAACAGGATAGAAGGAGAGAAATGGAAGCATAAGAACCTTCTAACAGACATGGTCTATTATCTGAATGCAGACTCTGACAAGTTAGAGGTGTAGCTCATCAGCAAACTAGGAAAATGACTGTAAAGAATCATAAAATTAAAAGCAGGCATAAAAAGAAGAAAAGCTTATCTTTGACAAAGGAGGCAGAAACATACAATGGAGAAAGGACAATCTCTAACAAGTGGGGCTAGGAAAACTGGTCAACCACCTGTAAAAGAATGAAACTAGAACACTTTCTAACACCATGCACAAAAGTAAACTCAAAATGGATTAAAGATCTAAATGTAAGACCAGAAACTATAAAACTCCTAGAGGAAAACATAGGCAGAACACTCTCTGACATAAATCACAGTAAGATCCTCTATGAACTTCCTCCCAGAGTAATGGAAATAAAAGCAAAAATAAACAAATGGGACCTAATTAAATGCTTTTGCACATGAAAGAAACTATAAGCAAGGTGAAAAGACAGCCTTCAGAATGGGAGAAAATAACAGCAAATGAAACAACCAACAAAGAATTAATCTCCAAAATATACAAGCAGCATATGCAGCTTAATACCAGAAAAATAAGTGACCCAATCAAAAAATGGATCAAAGAACTAAACAGACATTTCTCCAAAGAAGACATACAGATGGCTAACAAACACATGAAAAGACACCCAACATGACTCATTATCAGAGAAATGCAAATCAAAACCACAATGAGGTACCATCTCATGCTGGTCAGAATAGCTGCCATCAAAAAGTGTACAAACGGTAAAGGCTGGAGAGGGTGTGGAGGAAAGGGAATGCTCTTAGACTGTTGGTAGGAATGCAAACTAGTACAGCCACTATGGAGAACAGTGTGGAGATTCCTTAAAAAACGAAATAGAACTGCCATATGACCCAGCAATCCCACTGCTGGGCATATACACTGAGGAAACCAGAATTGAAAGAGACACGTGTACCCCAATAACTGTTTATCAGCTATTAAAAAGAACGCATCTGAGTCAGTTCTAATGAGGTGAATGAAACTGGAGCCTATTGTACAGAGTGAAGTAAGTCAGAAAGAAAAACACCAATACAGTATATTAACACATATATATGGAATTTAGAAAAATAGTAATGACAACCCTATATGCAAGACAGCAAGAGAGACACAGATTAAAAGGTAGACATTCTCAATGGATTAAAAAAAAGCCAAGGCATGAATGCAACCTCAATGTCCACCAACAGAGGAATAGACAAAGAAAATGTGGTACATATATACAATGGAATATCTCAGCCATTAAAAAGAATGAAATAATGCCATTTGCAGCAACATGGATGCAACCAGATTGTCATACTGAGTGAAGCAAGTCAGAGAAAGAAATATCATATGACATCCCTTTATATGTGGAATCTAAAAAGACATGATACAGATGAACTTACAAAACAGACTCACAGACTTAAGAGAACAAACTTATTATGGCTGCCATAATAAGTTATGGATAGTTAGGGAGTTTGGGATAGACATGTACACATTGCTGTATTTAATATGGATAACCAACAAGGACCTACCATATAGCACATGGAACTCTGCCCAGTATTATATGGCTGCCTATATGGGAGGGGAGTTCTGCGGTTGAATGGATACATGTGTGTATATATATGGCTGAATCCCTTTGCTGTTCACCTGAAACTACTACAACATTGTAAAATGGCTATACCCTAATACAAAGTAAAAAATTAATAAAGCTACAAGTCTATAGTAATAGCATACTATGTAGATTTCAAAACAAGGACTATTACTAGAAAAAGAAAGGACATTTCATAACGATGGAGAATAAAATTCAATAAAAGTTGATAAACCTCTAGACTGACCAACAAAAAGAGGAAACTATTAATGTTAGGAACGAAAGGGGTAAAAGTATTGCACAAATACTAGAGTTGACAGCTTCGACAAAATAAACCAGTTTGTTGAAAGATACAAGTTGAATTTATGTAGAATAGTCAAAATAATAATAGCCAACTTTGAAAAAGAACAAAATGGGAGGACTTACACTACCTGATTTCAAGATTCATTATAAAGCTACAGTATTCACTACAGGATCAGTGTAAGAACACACACAAACCAATGGAGCAGAAAACACCATCCAGAAACAGCCTCTCCTACACATTCTTTTTTTAAACAAACATGCCAAGTAATTCAATGGGTAAGGAATAATGTTTTCAAAAAATGATAACTAGAATAACTGGCTACATATACACAAAGTACAAACCTTCATCCTAACACCACAGTAAAAAAAAAATTAACTCAAAATGGATCACAGACATAAATATAAGACCTAAACCTATGGACCTCTAGAAAAGTTTTATGACTTTGGGTTAGGCAAAATTTACCACATAAAGCCATAAAAAGCAGAAATTACAAAAGAAAAAGTTGATTAAACATCTTTCATGGAAAATTTACACTTTTGATCTTCAAATGATATTTTAAGAAAATGAAAAGACATAGAAACTACTGGAAGAAAATATATGCAAAATGTGTTTTAGGAGGGACTTTATTTAGCCTAAAAAATTCTTAAAATTCAGTAGTAAAGCAATCTGATTCTTAACATGGGCAAAAAACATGAATATACTTCATCAAAGTATAGAATGACACACAGCCTATGAAAAAATGCTCAAAATCAACAGTAATCTTGGAAATGCAAACTGAAACCACAGTGAGAAAGCTGTCCACCACAATGGCCAATAATGAAAAGACTGATAACACCAGTGTTGGTGAGGATGTGGAGCAACTACAATTCTCACATACTACACATTTTCCAGCCACTCTGGCAAAGGATTTGGTAGTTTCTTATAAAGCTAAACATATACTTAACCATAAACCGTATGACACAGCAATCCCACTCTTAGGTCTTTATCCAAGAGAAATGAAAACGTATGTCCATACAAAGACCTGTACATAGTGTTTATAACAGCTATTCCTAAGAGTCCCCAAAGGGAAACAATCTTAATGTCTATTAACTGGTAGATGGATAAATAAAGCAGGGACTCTCCAGACAATGGGGAACTCCTCTGTAATAAAAAGGAGTATGCTAATGATGTGCACAACAACTTGAGTAAATTTCAAAAGCAGTATGCCAAGTGAAAGATAAAACAAGATATAAAACACTACACACTTGTATAATTCCATTTATGTGAAATTCTAGATGAAGCAAACTGTACAGTGAAAGAAACCAGTGACAAGGTTGAAGGGAGAGGACTGACTCTGAAAGGGTAGGAGGACTTTGGGGAGTAAAGGAAATGTTCCATATTCCCATTATGATGGTAGATACAAGACTATATACATTTGTTACAATTCATCAAATCATATACTTAAATTGATGAATTTTATTACACGTAAATTGTACCTCAATAAAGAGGATTTTAAAAATCATACAGGGGCTTCCCTGGTGGCTCAGTGGTAAAGAATCTGCCCGCCAATGCAGGAGACACAAGTTCAGTCCCTCATGCAGGAAGAAAGATCCCACATGCTGTGGAGCAAGTAAGCCCACGCACTACGACTACTGGGCCTGCACTCTAGAGCACAGGAGCCCAACTACTGAAGCCCAGGCGGGCTCCGGAGTAAGAGAAGCCACCACGAGAAGGCCGCACACCTCAACTAGAGTAGTCTCCACTCTGTGAAACTAGAGAAAAACCTGTGCAGTAACGAAGACCTAGCACAGCCAAAAAGAGTCACATAAATCTATAAATATTTTTGATACCATGTTACTTACCTGCAAATGTTTTCAAGGAAAACCCTCATGGAAACTATAAAGTTGGATCTTTCTCACAGGCTGTTTTTAAGCTCTCTCAACCGTTTCTTAAGAGAAGTTTTGTATTTGCAGTGCCTTCCCCTACAGATAATTGGAAGGAGGAAGCAGGGCAGAGCAAACTATACTCATGGCCACACATACCTCACACTTTTCCCACGAAGTGACATCTCCCTTTTTATTGGGGTTCTGGCATATCTATGAGGAATTCTTTTAGCTGAAGTGTAAGTGTGTGAAAGGTAAAAGCTAAAATAAATATGTATTGTATCTCATATTTTAATAAAAACAGAGAACTAGTAAGAAATTTGATACATCCATTAAGTAGTCAAAAAAGATCTCAGACTCTGATTTTCAGTGGCGCTAGCGGTAAAGAATCCACCCGCCAATGCAGGAGACCTAAGAGACACGGGTTCGATTCCTGGGTTGGGATGATCCCCTGGAGGAGGGCATGGCAACCCACTCCAGTATTCTTGCCTGGACAATCCCATGAACAGAGGGGCCTGGTGGGCTATAGTCCATAGGGTTGCAGAGTCAGACATGACTGAAGCGACTTAGCATGAACACACAGCCAGTGAAGATAATGCAGGGGCTAAAGCCACCCTTTGGCAGCCAATGACTTAAGCAGAGAGTGGTTGTTCAGTTAATACTAGTTCATTTGAAACTTAGTTGATCAACAACAGAGTTAAGCATATGCAAGGTCACATGCAGCCTCTTCTGTATCATATGAACTTTGAGTACTCTCCATTTAAAGAAGGCAGTCTTAGGCAGAGACTTAGACTCTTGAGCTAGGAGGAGAGCCCAGAGATCTTGCCCTTAATTCAGTTATTCTAACCCAGTGCAGAAACTGAGGAAGAACTAAAGAGCCTCTTGATGAAAGTGAAAGAAGAGAGTGAAAAAGTTGGCTTAAAGAGAGGGTGGGAAGATTCAGGAGAATGGCATTGAAACATGTAGAATATCATGTATGAAACGAGTCACCAGTCCAGGTTCGATGCACAATACTGGATGCTTGAGGCTGGTGCATTGCGACGACCCAGAGGGATGGTATGGGGAGGGAGGAGGGAGGAGGGTTCAGGATGGGGAACACATGTATACCTGTGGTGGATTCATTTCGATATTTGGCAAAACCAATACAATATTGTAAAGTTTAAAAATAAAATAAAATAAATAAATAAAACCCTCAACATTCAGAAAACTAAGATCATGGCCATCTGGTCCCATCACTTCATGGCAAATAGATGGGGAAACAGTGGAAACAGAGACAGACTTTGTTTTCTTGGATGCCAAAATCACTGCAGGTGGTGACTGCAGCCATGAAATTAAAAGATCCTTCCTTGCTCCTTGGAAGACAAGCTATGACCAACCTAGACAGCATATTAAAAAGCAGAGATATTACTTTGTCAACAAAGGTCCATCTAGTCAAAGCTATGGTTTTTCCAGTAGTCACATATGGATGTTGAGAGTTGGACTATAAAGCAAGCTGAGTGCCAAAGAATTGATACTTTTGAATTGTGGTGCTGGAAAAGACTGTTCAGAGTCCCTTGGACTGCAAGGAGATCCAACCAGTCCGTCCTAAAGGAAATCAACCCTGAATATTCATTGGAACGACTGATCCAGAAGCTGAAACTCCAATACTTTGGCCACCTGATGCAAAGAACTGACTCACTGGAAAAGACTCTGATGCTGGGAAAGGTTGAAGGCAGAAAGGGACAACAGGGGATGAGATGGTTGGATGGCATCACCGACTTAATGGACATGAATTTGAGCAAGCTCCGGGAGTTGGTGATGGACAAGGAAGCCTGGTGTGCTGCAGTCCATGGGGTCGCAAAAAGTCGGACACGACTGAGCGACTAAACTGAACTGACTGAACCCTGTGCATTTGCTCTCCTCCCCCTGCCTCTGCTCCAAAGCTTGATATGTGCTGAATACATGGGTTGCAAGGAGTTGGACAGGACTGAAGTGACTTCACTCACATGCATGTATGAACTACTGTTGGGTATTCAGGAAAAAGTGGCTCTATGTCTAACAGATCCCAAATTTTCAAGTCCTGGTTGGTAACAACCCAAAGGCAGTTTCATTAAGTATACCAACAGATTTTACATATAACATACCACATTCATATTCTAGAAAACTGTGTTCGTAGGACAGGAGATTGCTGGCAGGTTTACTTACTTTAACCATTCCTTGATGGGGTCAAGAGAGGCAACAGGAATCGCATTGATCATTGTCACTTTCTTGCTGTAGTCCTTGTAGACGATCACCATGTCAAAGTTCTTCAGGTGAAACTGGACTCGCTCAAAGTGAATCAGCTCCACTTCATCCAACGTTACCACAAAAGGTGGCTGTCAGGGAAGAAAGGAACTATTTTCATAAAAATACTTCCCACAAAACACTAGCATTTTCAAATGCTTTCAGGATCTAAAAACTACCACACAAAGGATAACTAAACTGGTTTTTTTTTTTTGTTTTTTGGGGGCAAAGACTAAAAGTGATAAAACATACCAAGAAGCCCGTGTCAAAGGATCTGCAAGATTGAAAGCCTCCCTCAGGGAGAATTCATTTAAGGAAACTATGCAAAGCAACTGTCTCTAAAAACTAAAGAGACTTTTAAAGAATCATTTGTTCAATTTTTATACCCAAGGTAAGTAAATATAAAAAATTAAAATACTAGGATATAATAAGGATTTAGTTTTCAAAACATCTACCTTCTTGATTTCTTTTCTCTAACAATTTTCTTCCTAAAAAGAGGTCAGAAACACTCACCCATTCTGTAGCGTTTACCAGCGCACTGCTAGTAGGCTGAAGGAGGCAGGTGCTCCTATAGGGAGCACCATTAAACCTGAAAGACAATAAGAGACTCACATAAGGTGGGGTTCACTGCAAGAGAAACTGCTGCCGTCCCAACAGGCTTCTCTCCTTTCCCATTCCAAACAAAACTCCAGCACACTCGCTGGAAATGCACTTCCAGAGGGAGGCTCTCAGTCTTAGCTATTCACCCAGCCCTTGAACATTTCCAAGAGATAATGGATGTCCATAGAAAAAAGAACATGATATGTTATGCTAAGTTATTATTAAAGGAAGAATAACTAATTTTTCTGAAGGCCAAAAAGAAGATGACACATTACCCCAAGTCCCTAAAAGGCACTTCAAATTCCAGTTCCTCCTTGGTTAGAGCCTCTACTTTTTCAATGAAATTTTTAAAGGCTGTTTTCAGTTTGTGCCTCATTTCTCTTTCCATCTGTAGAAGAAATACAAATTAACTATAGTTATCACTTTATTTATTAACAGTAATCCCTTCAAAAACCATGAAGTGCTTTTGTAGTCCTGAATTCTGTTAACTATGATACTAACATGGATATTTTATCACAGGCTGCTAAAATTAATTGTAGAGTTATGCCTATGAATTAAGTCTAATTCATAGTCAACATACTACACCATCCCAGCAGATACTTGAGAAGTTCTACATAGTTTCTGGAGTGGTTTATAAAATATATGACAATTATTGAGCTCAGATCTGGGCTGAGTCCTAGCTCATGCTCAGTCACTTTAGTCGTGTCCAACTCTTTGCTTCTAAGCTCCTCTGTCCATGGGATTCTCCAGGCAGGAATACTGAGTGGGTTGCCATGCCCTTCTCCAGGGGATCTTCCTGACCCAGGGATCGAACTCACATCTCCTGTGTCTCCTGCACTGCAGGAGATTCCTTTACTGCTGAGACACCATGGAAGCCTGAATCCTACCTCCCTACCCTATAAATAAAATACCAGATTTCACCTGCTCAGCATAGAGGTCATCTCGGTCATGCATATGCTGATGTTTCCCCAAGTCTGTGGTGATCTCCCCGACTTCTGTGTAGAACTGCACATCTGTATGCCGCTTCTTCCCAAACATGATGGCATTCTAAAGACCGAAAGTAGAAAGAACAAGAAATTTTAAGACTTATTTCGCAAAGAAGTCTACACAGGCAAAATAACAACAAAACATGAAAATATTAAAATATCTATGCTAGAAATCATAGCATTTATGTAAGAATAGTTAAACCACTCCAGGTGGCATCATAATGACATTTGGGAATATAAAAGAGTATAAATTTTTTAAAGTTTTCCTACTTACTAGAATGGACTTTGGAGATTATGTTGATAATTGTCTAAAGCAAAAACTTTCTGTTTCAGAAACACGAATGTGGAACAGACCTATATGTATTGGAGATCATTATGTATCACACCAAGGAACAAACATGATTAGCATCTTTGAGATGTCAGGCACTGGGGGCTTTATAAGCATTATTTTATTCAGTGCCCTTAATGATCTTATGTGACAGGTGATATTTTTCATCACTATTTTAAAAGAAACACTGTGATAGTAAGATCTTGCCCAAGAGCTCACAGCTAGCTGATAAAGATATACCTTGAGGTGAAAGTGCAAGACAATAATCATTTCCCCATCACATGGCTGGAATAAAGCATGCTTGATGTTATTGTACAAAATATCCACTTTGTCTCCTCGGACAGACGTGAAGCGAAAACCTAGGTGGGGGAATGGAGGAAGCAGCTAAGTATGAAGGTACATCATCAGGTTAGCCCAAAAGGTATTGCATCTTTTCTGGCTGATCTGAATAGGGTCAGAGGGAATGCCAGCAAGGTACGGAGCTTTCCTTTCCTTCTTTCCTTTCCTTTCATGTCAAAGTAGACTCCTCCCAGCACTTCCTACTATGTTATCTGGTCTGTCATTACTACAGATGTGCCTCCAAAGACAAAGCCCAGGCACATGAGAGATCATTCATACCATTGACATGGGCCTCCAGTGAGCCTTGCATCCTCTTTTGGGCAATGTTTGGGCGAATGTACAGATCTTTCAGTTTGGGATTACTCCGGTTTAGATTGATCACCAGTGAATCTTGTTTCACAATGCCCTAAGCAGAATGAAAATCAACGTGAATTCTCACAGATCTTTCTATGTCCCCAAACCTTCATGTGTCCTTTGGCACAAAGGCACTTTGCCGTTGTTCCGGCTCACCTCCTTCTCTTTCTCTTCCGCTTCCCGAGTCTTGTAACGCTTCTGCACTTCTTTTATAATTCGGAAAGCGTTCTGAAGGTTCAAGGCTGGAACTGTCTGTTCTCCAGGTGCCTTCATATTTGAAGCTCGGTATGTACTACAGAAAAGGGGGAGCACCTATGTAATTTCTTTATCATGCAAAGTAACCCACACCCATTACTATGTTTTACAACTGGCTTAATACCTTTTAGGAGAAAAAGGTACCACTGAGTGCTGAAATAATGTCTGGAAAGATGAAAAAATCCTTCCTCTCTCTTAAACAGATGTTATAGCTAATCCACTGAGTGTGGGAGTCATACCTATATTTCAAATTCTGCATAAACTTCCCCAAATGATCCTATTTCACTTCAAGAATAAACAGACTCCAGTGCAGCACACATCTGATATTTTATCAACAAATATATCAAGTGAGAATAAAATATCTTTATGAGGATTTAAATTAGGTTCCAACCTCAAAACAGTACAAGGTTATTAAGGTGATCCTCCTAATCAAGTACCACTGAGGAAGGTGCCGCCATTCACTAGGATGCGGGAGAACACAGCACTCTCTGGGTCTCTGAGGGTACTGCTCCGACCAGCAGGGATTTGGGGGTGGTTGTTTCCCTGAGAACTCACATTTCCTTGACAAAAGTAGCTTCTGGGTTGGGAAAGATGTTGCCCTCATTTCTGCCCAGAGCACTGCCTGGGCAATAGAAGTTGATTCGCAAGTAAGTATAATCTCCTTCCACAGACATACTTATATTCTGTTCAAAGAAATGAAAAGCATTAGCAAAGAAACCAGACAGATTTCTTTCCTAGATGAAGGTAAGTAGCTATAGACATGCTAAAATTAAGTTAGTAGTTACAAACTGACAGCTAAACCTAACCTGTAATCCTTACTCTAAAACTAATAAGCTACATATTTAGCTTACTTTTTTATATGACCAATGTGTGTTTCTAAAAGAATCACTGAGTTCCTAAAGTTCTTTTCCGGTGCCATGTTTATGACAACAGGTTACAAAGTTCAAGTTCAAAGAGAAACAAGCGAAGTATGATTATACACTAGGTCATTTAAATTTTCTCCAAAGCGCAAACGGGAAAGGAAGGAAAATGACAGCAGGAGATTAGGGAGTGGGGCAGGGAGTCAGGAACATGGGAAAGGCAGAGTCAGGAGGAGCACAGAATAGCAGAGACATGCAGTCAGGACAGCCATCTATGGTAAGCACAATTATTTTAAGGAATTATTCGAATGAAGCCTGATTCAACGTCAGTACCTTGATTGTGGCAATGTGAAAAGGTGTTGCAATGCCAAACACAGGCATTATTACAGTCTCGTATTTTTTATCAATATAGATCTTCATTTCCCGTATGTGTGGTTCCTTAGGCATCAAAGATGGGTTTTTATAGGACACATTAGATTTACGAGCTCTGGAGTGGGAATAAAAAAATGTTCTTGAGAAATTTCTGCAAATCACATATAACCCTAAGACAATCTCACTACTCCATGCAAACTCTTACTTCTGAATCTGCTGTTCCCCTTTCTGTTCAGTTAATCGCCTCTTTGCTTCCTCGTTGAGTTGAGCTGCCAGTTCTTTTTGATGGGCTCTTCGCTTCTCTTCTGCAGTCATCTCATTCTAAAGAAGGGAAAACTGAAGTTATCAGGACCTGTGAACCGTGACAAATAGGAAATCGAAGTAGTTTTCAAACAGTAAACTTACTCGTGTTCTTTCTGTAAGTAAAGCTGCTCTGGAACCTCTTCCCAACAGGTCCTCAGCTTCATCTTTCTCCTCTTCCTCTTCTTCCTCATCCTCATTCTATGGGGGGGAAAAATCATCATCAGGAATTCAAGTCTTAATTATTTTAGCCATTATTGTTTACTTTTTCATTGTAGCAAACTTTTCACCACTCATTTTTATCTTCTTCTTACCTTTAGAAAAATCCCTACGTTCTTCACTTTCTTCTTCACAGAAGTGAGAACGGTAGCTGGGCCATCCTGGAATACAAAGAGCAAGTGAGACATCTCTAAGAGCATTTAAATGATATACTTTCACTTTCGAACCCAGTACCTAGCTGGGCCATGCTTTGAATCTTATGGCACTAAACAAGTCTTTGACAACACATAAAACCAGTTATCTTCCCAAATGCACATCAGGAACTGCAATTTGGGAGGCAACAATGGGATAATGAGTAAGAATACTGGCTTGATTTGAAACCTGGCTCACTCACTCTTAGCTCTGTGACATCTGGCAAGGTACATATACTTTTTTGTGCCTCAGTTGCTTTATCTACATATTTGGACAAGAGTATCTACTTCATAGAATTATTATAAGGATTCAATGAATTAATGTATAAATGTGTTCATGTAAGAACACTGAAATATTTACTACCATTAAGAATCAACAGGGGCTCTGTGACAATATAGAAGGGTGGGCCAGGGAAGCAGATGGGAGGGAGGGGACCGGATGTACCTATGGCTGATGCTTGTTGATGTTTGACAGAAAACAACAAAGTTCTGTAAAGCAATTATCCTTCTATTTAAAAATAAAGTGGCAAAAAAAAAAAAAAAAAAAAAAAAAAATCAGTTCCTGCTAAGTTAAAGAAACCAGTCACAAAAAACCCCTAAATACTCAGAAAAGGCAAATCCTTAGAAAAAGAAAAGTCACTGCCTAGGCCTGGGAGGGAAATGAGGAGTGACTGCTAATGGACACAGTGTTTCTTTCTGAGGTGATAAAAATGTTCTAAAACTAGACTATGGTGACAGTTGCATTAACTGTAAAGATACTAAAAGTCACAATTGTACACTTTAATTGCATGGTATGTAAACTGTTAAAACCATTACAAAAGAAAAAAAATCAGCTCTGTTATAGAATCAGTTCCTGACAGTATCATAATCAAGGTTCAAGCCACAATGTGATAGAGTTTATTTAAACAATCTGTATTCCTGGCTGTACTAGGTCAGACTTTCATAGGCATCTTTAATTCCTCTTAGCTAGCATTTAACAAATGATAAAAAGAAAAAACACCACATAACATAGATAAGCAATAAACAGTAAATAAGGATTTACTATATAGCACACAGAACTATACTATCTTCTAATAACTTAAAATGGAAAATAATATGAAAAAATTTATATATAAATATAAAAAACTGAATCATTCTGCTATACACCTGAAACTAACATGATATTGTAAATCAACTATTTGTTGTTGCTCAGTCCCTCAGTCATGTCTGACTCTTTGTGACCCCATGGGCTGCAGCACGCCAGGTTTCCCTGTCCTTCACCATCTCCCAGAGCTTGCTCAAACTCATATTCATTGAGTTGGTGATGCCATCCAACCATCTTGTCCTCTATTGTCTCCTCCTCCTCCTGCCTTCAATCTTTCCCAGCATCAGGGTCTTTTCCAGTAAGTTGGATCTTTGCATCAGGTGGCCAAAGTATTGGAGCTTCAGCATCAGTCCTTCTAATGAATATTCAGGATTGATCTCCTTTAGAATTGACTGGTTTGACCTACTTGCAGTCCAAGGGATTCTCAAGAATCTTGAATATCACAGTTTGAAAGCATCAATTCTTCAGCGCTCAGCCTTTGTTATGGCCCAACTCTCACATCCACACATGACTACTGGAAAAATCAACTACACTTTCATTTAAAAAAAAAAGGGAGGGGGAACCATAGGGTTAAAAATGCACTTCAATATTCAATTCATGAAAGAAGCAATATATACCTCATCCACAAGCACTGTGTCTCCAATGAACAGGGCATAGGTTTTCTCTTCTGGTTTCTTCCCTTCCTTGTTAGTCAAATCTGAGAATCCCAAATTGATGCTGAAAACCATCCCTAAACCAGCAAAACAGGAATCAGTGAATGACTGTGAAAGTTTGAAGTGTGATTTTATACAGAACAGAGGGAGATGAAACTAAGGGAAAGTATTTTAAAAGGTATTTTTCTAATGTATGCATGTAAAACTCACCTTTCTTTAGTTTGTACTGATTTTTACTATTAATTACTAAAGAACCTTCACGGAATTCAATGCCCATTCCAAACCTAAAAAAGAAATGAAGGAAACTTCAACAATAGGCTAAAAGGCCTCTAACCTGAGTCAGGTACACGATATCCTATTTTGATTTTCAAGGTAAGGCAGGCAAACAAGCTGAGTAATTTGCCACTACTGATGAGTTATTAAAGGGCACACTACCAAGAACGTTTAACAACTGGAATAAGAGATAATTTCTAATAGATTGTTGATAACTGGATTTACTAAGTCTCTTAAGGCCAAAACTCGGTATAGGTCAATGTATTTCCTCTTGTCCATCACAGAAGTCCAGAAATAAACAATAAATCCCAACTAGCTTCATCTAAGGAGCCTGCCTAGAGCTTTTGTTTCTCAAATGTCTTCGGTTCTATAATATGTTAGTAATATATCTAGGTGGTTCAATCATCAAATACACTTGAGAAACACTGGAGAAAAAAAAAAAAGAATTTAAATAGCTGGATATCTCAGAGTACTTATTTTGCAAATATGAATTGAGTTGTTCTAAGAGAGGAAATATTGTATATAATGTCTCTTCACATTTGTAATTTAAGCCTAAAACATCTACAACATTGGTCTGAAAACATCTCCATGAACTTACATACATTCTCTGATAACATAATGTGTCTGGCACACAGTTATGTTGAATAGTCCACAAACATTGGTTGAATCACCATGACTGCCAGTCATGAAAACTGACACAGTGACAATGTATATCACAGCATCTTACCCTAGGTTTTTGGTAATTTTGTTCAGCAGCTCTGGCTTCTGCTTTTTAACCACATCCATGACAGCATTATATACATCACATATCTTCACGCCTAATGACAAGACAGATGGGACATTAAAGTATCTTTCAGGAAAAAACCACAAATCACATTTTTAAAATCAACACTATTTTCACTTGTTAAGTCACCTAAAGCAGGGTTTCTCAAAACACACAATAAGGAATACAGTTGCAGGGCTGGCAGGGCTTAGAAATGTGCATTTTAAAAAACAATCCACCCAGTCATTCTTTAATTACACTGAGAATCACTCCACGGGGACTGTGGAACCCTAGCTGGTCCCAGTGAAATAATTTAAGAGTTGATAAATGGCATTACATTAAATTTACTATACATTTTGAAGAACAAGACTACTGAACGGGTGAATTACTGTTGGAAGAATGCTGGACTTAATTTTTCAAGGTTTAGGATATGAACACGTATTTCAAGCCAGAGTAGTTCAAATACTGTAGCCTCAGAGAAGTTTTTATTCTCAATGAACAACCTAGGACTATGGATTGCCAGTTGGATTTCTCAAGACTGACCTGAGGTATCAGGAGGGAATGGTGTCTGGAAGCTCTGGGAAACTTTAAGTGGGCTTACAAAGTTGTTTAAAGGCGGCAAACATAAAAGTCCCATTTAAATGAGAGTGAGGAGTCTCAAGGCAAAAGAGGTGCCAAATGCTCTCCTTTTAAGTAGACAGTAGTTTGCTTGTCTATGGGGTCGCACAGAGTTGGACACGACTGAAGCGACTTAGCAGCAGCAGCTTGCTTAGCAGGGTTGCCATTAGCTCTGCTCTCAAACTAAGATTCCTGGTATTCATTCAATATAGGATTAACATTACATAGTCTGTTGGGAGAGATACTACTTCTCAGAACTTTCTAAAGAAAAGTAGTAAGAGCATGGTATTTTATGAAGATCTGAACACAGAGTCCTAACCAGTCAGAGAGGTTTCTGTAAACATCAATATAAAACCACAGTAACCATTCCTGCATAAACGAAAAGTACATTGAAGAACTAAATGCTAGGATGATTGGAGGTTAGTAAAATCTAATTCTATTTACAGTACAAGAGCCTCAGGGATAAACAGTCCCACGAATGCTACATTTTTGTTACATAATTTCTAAACCTTATCTAAGGCACACATTACCATGTCTTAGTTCCTTTAGCAGCTCCTCTTGCAGCTGAAGCAAAAAGTTGTAATTTTCTTGAACCTCCTGAGAAGGATCAACCATCAAAGTGCGAACAAGGTTGGAGCAGTAAGATTTGAAGCGAATACCCATGGCACAGGTAATGGCCCCAAAATGCATATGATTCTTGTCACTAGAGACCAAAGGGAGAAAGCATCTCATTACACAAACTTGTGAAGTCCTTAGCATACCTACCATACACATCTGTAATCACAATTTTGATCTGCTATATCCCAAAGCTGAAGCAGAAAAAAATGACCTAAACTTTTTTTTTTTTTTTTTAAACCAAGTCAGTCTATAAAGGCTCTGGAAAGTTGTATCCCAAATATGCAAAAGTTAAACTGAATTTTATGCATTATAATCTAACAGTATGATGGTAAGCCATCACCTTTCCACCAGCCCCGATGAATAGCATTCTTTACGGTATTTTTAAAAATTAGAAGGGGAATAATTATGATATATCTAGCAAGATTTTTATTTTTTAAACATGTTTTTCATTTTTTTCTTGTTATTTTTAATCATCTGGAAAATGCTTACAATCAAATACTCAAGTAAGAAATGAATAACTATGTGAAATAAAATTAAATTATACATAGAATAAGACAAAAAGATAATGCAGGAGGCAGGCGAATGGTTATTTTTTTTCTTCCTATTTTTTTGAATCCCAGAGTTGAGTCTAAGAAAAAACAGGCCAAAGGCTGAAGTGCTCTGGTTGTTTTATGTTTTGAAATTCTCATACTCACCTCACCACACTGAACTTGAGATTATAGTTGCCACCACTCTGAATGATAGGAGGGTAACACATTTCCACAGTAGAAGGGTCTGCCCCAGCTAGGTATTTTTTCTCTTCTATGGCCTTTTCCACAGACTCAGCCAGTTTGCTGTGTCGAACTTTCTATAAAAATACCCAGAAATAAAACAATATTTACTATAGGGTGGCAGAAGGGTGTTGGGTTTTTGGACATGACCATTTGAAGACAACATACGTCCTGATATCATATAGGATGCCAAAGGAGTCTTATGAAGTGGTTTATGCACCAGATAACACACTGGTGTACACACAAAAGCAAATTTAGAGAAATATGTGCAATTTGCAGCTATTCAAAGAATTCTCAAGTGACATACTGGGTAAGCTCCAGAAACTACAGTGGACGTTTATAGTTATTCTCAAAGACAGTTGGCACCACCAACTTAACTACCAAAGGAAGCTGAACACAACCTAAAAAAACACTGCATGGGATGGACTGACTTCATTAAAACAGTAAAAAGACACTCCCACCCCCAATTTACCTCATCTGCATCTACTATTTCCATGACTCTTTCCTTGAAGAATTTGTTGAAGACCTCAGAGGTGATGCTAGCTGCTTTCTTCATTAGATTGAGCTCTCCATCCTCCTTTACAGCAATGGTATAGGCCACAACTGCACTGATGTCTATCTGCAGTCAAAGGGATAAACAGTTCCTAACATGCAGACACAGAACTGATAAAGAAATCTCTCTCCCCCAGTTCAAATATTATCAGTGACTATGTCTGGTTATTTAGCAAACTATTCATCAGCAGTTTGCAGAATATCTAAATATTCTCTTCTTGGATTGAATAAACATCTGAAAGAACTCTTTACCAGGTCATTGGTGTATTCTAAGAGGCAATGAACTAACACATCGTTTAAAGTGTAAATGTAAATGCCTCTCTTGAGATTTCCATAAAGGCTGAAGGAGGCAGACAGAAAAGAAAACTTTTCTGGACAAGAGATTTTCCTCAATTTCCCTCTGGAGTAGCTGAACTGTCTCCTGAATGCCTCACTCCTAACTGAAAAGTGAACTGGTTTACTACTCAGCCACAGGAACTGAAAATGGAAATGTGAATGAATATACAGCTTTCTCAAAACAAAGTCTCTGCACTATCAGTTGTGAAAGCCCCTCACAATTTTGTCTTCTCAACTCTCAATGTGCTTGTTTCCAGAATATTCTTACTTTGTCAAAGCCCTCTTTGTTGAGGCAGTCATTCCAGCTCTTCATGAACTCTCCTGGAAATTTGTCTTTGCTGAACACTCCAATCTTCTTGCCATTCTTGCTTTCTTTAATGGCTTCAATCATTTTGTCAAAGCTGCTCTTGTTACTTTCATTCTGTCAGTGCCACAGGGAATAAAAGGGGGTTTAGTTTAAGAATTAGACATCTATGTTCTACTAGTACTAGGTAGAGAATATTCTAAACTATGGAAAGAAACAAATTCTATCTCTCCTTTTCCTACCTATTTCTTTAGGGAAGACTGTAGTATACCAAAAGGTTACACAAAATTTCTTTTGATATATTTATATGCTTAAGTGAAGTGCCACATAAGCTGAGAAGACTATTCTTTACTTCAGGAAAAGCTAAGAAACTGAAATACAAAGGTGAACAACATTCTGAAAAGAAATCTTTGTCAGGTGGGCAATATAATAAAAAAAGATTACATTTGATAAAAATCAGAAATGAGGTATACCTTTCCTTAAGGATATTTAAAGATTTTTATTCTAATTAAGATACTAAGAGAAAGCAAAAGAGATATAGATGTATAGAACAGTCTTTTGGACTCTGTGGGAGGGAAGGGGGGATGATTTGGGAGAATGGCATTGAAACATGTATAATATCATATAAGAAACGAATTGCCAGTCCAGGTTAGATGCAGGATACAGGAAGCTTGGGGCTGGTGCACTGGGATGACCCAGAGGGATGGTATAGGGAGGGAGGCGGGAGGGGGGTTCAGGATGGGGAACACGTGTATACCCGTGGCAGATGCATGTTGATGTATGGCAAAACCAATACAATATTGTAAAGTAAAAAAATAATAATAATAAAAAAAAAGATACTAAGAGAAGTATCCTCAAGAATGGATAAAGTTAGTATTCACAGTAATTTCATTACCCATTTGTGTTACTGCAAACTGATAGGATTATTGAACTCTTTTCTTTCTTTCTAACAAATGACAGTTAGCTAAAATCTTCCCCTTGTATTTTTGAATTCCTAGAAGGCTTTTCTGTTTACCGCTTTTAAACACTCTTTCCTATTAATGACGCATTCTGCTCATTCTGACCTTTTCTCGTACAAGCAGTGTGATGGCAGGCGCCCCGTTAGCGTTCTCGTTGCCCTTCGTGTTGGCAATCTGTTTCAGGAACTCCACTTTTTTCTTGCTGGCCATAAAGATGATTTTGTCATCACAGAATACCATGATAGTATCAGTTAGTTCATAACCAAAGAGCCACGTCTATGGGAAAAGACAACAGTGTGAACAGATACAAAAAAATCAATGTATTTATACATATGAAATAAAGTATCTGGAATTAACTTCAAAATAATCTTGTAGTGTGAGAACCTGGATATAGATTCCAATGAAATGAGATTAGTCAGTACTGTTCACTGAACTTTTTGTGAAAGAACTATTCTACACATCCTCTGATAGCCACTACAGAGTACTTGAGACTGAGGAGCTGAAATTTTAATGTGGCTAGTGGCTACTATACTGATTAGTAGCTGATTCAATGACTCTCAGAGCTAAACACTGCTGTAAACTTCTCACCTGTAAGGCAGTTGATTTGGCATAAACAATTTCTTCATCAACACCCACTGATACAACAATGGCATCAACGTTGGCATACTCATCTTCTCCTTTCTGAAAGGCAGAGTAGATAATTTGGTCATTTTCTTTTCATGCAAGTACAATAGGAATATATCCAAGATACATATAATTTTTTCCTAATGGAAATTCAAAGTTTAAGGTATATGTATACTTGGCAACCTTACAGTCATTACTTATTCTATTTTTTAAACAGCTTTCTGAGACAAAATTCATATACAGTTCACCAACTTTAAGTGTAAAATCAGTGGTTTTCAGTGTATTCAGTTATACAACCATCACAATCTAATTTTAGGACATTTTTATCTCTCCCTGCCAAAACCCATTAGCAATAATTATCCACCTCCACTCAGTCCTAGCAACCACTAATCTCATTTGTCCCTAAGGATTTGTCTATTATGGACACGTAACATAAATGGACTCATAATACATGGCATTTGTGTCTGGCTTCTTTCACGGTTCATATGTTTTATCATGTATCAATACCACATTCCATTTTATTGCTAAGTAATATTCCATTATGTGGATATACTACATTGTATCCATTCAACTGTTGGACATTTGAGTTGTTTCCATTTTTTGGCTATTATGAATAATGCTGCTATAAACATTAGTAAGTTTTTGTGTGTGCATATTTCTCTTGAGTATATACCTAGGTGAGGAATTGCTAGTTATACAGTAACTCTGTATTTAACTTTCTGAGGAAACACAAGACTGTTTTCTAAAGTGCCTGCACTATTTCACAAATTTCTTTCCCAAAAGTAACATGTGAGGGTTCTAGTTTCTCCACATGCTGATCAACACTTAGCTTCATTATAGCCATCCAATGGGTACAAAGTATCTCACTGCAGTTTTGATTTGTATTTCCACAAAGGTCAATGATCTTGACTGAGCTCCCAGTCACGTGATTCTGATGATTTGTATACCTATTTGGGGAAGTGTGTGTTCAGATCCTTTTCCCACTCTGGGTTATTGCTTTATTACTAAGGCGTAAGAGTTCTTTTTTACACGTAAAAGTCTCTTTATCAGATATGGTTTGCATTTTTTTCTCCTGTTCAATGGATTTTCCTTTCACTTTTGTATGGATGTCCTTTGAAGCACAAAAGTTTTTTATTCTGAATAAGTCCAAATCCTTTTCTTGTGCTTTTGATGTCACATGTAAGGTGGCTTTGCCTAACCCAAGGACACGAAGATATAACTATACTTTCTTCTATATAAGTTTTATAGTTTTAGCTCTTATATTTACATTTATGCTTCATTTTGAGTAAAGTTTGTGTATGAAAGAAGGGCCCTAAACTCATTTCCTGTCCCCACACTGTCTTGGCACCACGTCAAAAAAGAAATGATGTAAATGTGAAGGTTCATTTCTGGATTCTCAATTTTATTTCACTGAGTTACATGTCTGCCCTTAAACATTAGTACATTGCTTTGATTACTGCAGCTTTGTATTAAGTCCTGAAATTGAGATCTGTGAGTCCTCCAACGATTAGCTACTCCTGAACTGTTCTGTAAGACCAAAGCACTGATAACTGTGACCTATAAGGTCAAATCTCTGATTTCTCTATAAAGTCAAGAAAAATATCTACAGGGAATGCCCTGGTGGTACAGTGGTTAGGACTCTGAGCTTCCACTGTAGGGGCCTTGGTTCGATCCCTGGTTGGGAAACCAAGATCCTACAAGACATGTGGCATGGTCAAAACAAAACAAAACAAAAAATAAAACCTACATACATAATGCTATAAATCAATAATATCTCAATTTTTAAAAAATGTATTTAAGATTCTTCCACATTTTAAGACTTCTGGATGCCAATTTGGATCCAAATAAAATAGCAATTGAGGGTTCTGCTGCATTTCTCTAGCAAAACAAAATATATAACCCAAAGGAGTTACTATATAGTAACCTTATGCATTCCCTCACTGATTTTCACTGAGAAAATGTTGACCTTCAGGTTGGTAAGATTTTATCATTAGTTCCCACTGATGATGCAAAAGCAATGGTAATTAAAACTGCTAGTGCCTTAGCATAAGTCAAGGTAGTGGTACCAAGCTACGTTCATCACTACTACACACTCAACAGAAAGAAAAAAAAGCCAGTTTCACTTAGAAAATGTCCTTAATACAGTAAAAATGACGAATATTATAAAATCCTAACCTTTGAGTATATGTCTTTTTAATAGTCTGTGTAAAGAAATGGAAAGCACATCCAAAGCACTTCTGTGTGTACACTAAAGTATGACAGCTGTCTCAAGGAAAAGCATTTGTATCAATTCAATTATTCCAGTAATAAATTAAACTAGTCACAGACTTGGATATCTAGCATACATTTTCTTGAAAATGAATGAAGTGAGTCTATCACTTCAAGGAAAATGAAAGAAATGTGTTGTTAATGATGAAATTTGAGCCTTCAAACAGAAATCAAAATTGGAAAACCTTGTACTCACCATTGTGAACTTGACAACTTCTCTACTTATTCAAGAACTTTGCTGATGATATCAGCAGAATATTAACATACACAATTCTCCAACATCATATAATGAAGCGTGTACATTTACCAGATGTATACAACTGAGGGAACAATATTTTCCAAATAACCAGCAGATGATGTTACAAAATCGTAACTTGAGTATGAAAAGTTCACTGTTGTGGCTTTAAATTCCACATTACAACTAACTTTCAAGAGATAACCACTTCCAGGGAATTCCCTGGCAGTCCAGTGGTTAGGACTCAGTGCTTTTACTGCCAAGGGCCCAGGTTCAAACCCTGGTTGGAGAATTAAGATCCCACAAGCTGAGAGGCCAAAACAAAAAGAGAGAGAGAGAACAATTAACTACTTCCAGAGTTTTAGTGTAGTAACAAAGAATATCCACAGTTATCTGAAGAGTTTATTAAAATTTCTCTTTTCCAACTTTATGTATGTACGAAGCCAAATTTCTTTATATACTTGATCAAACCTATATAAAGAAAGGTTGTGGGGAGCTGAATAATTTAAGACTGTAAAAGGGTCCTGTTATCAGAGTTGGGAACCACTGTCCTGTGATCCCTGACATGGATTAACACTAACTCTGGCATCAGGTTGTCTCTCCTCCCCGCTTTGCCACGTACATTCCAATTCTTCAGTGAACATGGATTCTGTGGCAACAGTATTACTAGTACCTTGATTACCCCCCAAAATTAGCAATAGGTACTCCCCTATGTGTTTTGGCTACCAATACGTAAATTTTTTCCCTAAACACATCTTCAAAAATACCACTGAAACTAACCAAAAAGTCCCTTTTAGTATTTTTTGATACTTAAAATCTTAGTCAAAATTTTTCCACAAAGAAAAGGATATCAACATGCACAAAAATTCAAAATACACTGTAATAAATTTTTTAAAAGTTGTTCAGTCACCAAGTTGTGTCTGATTCTTTACAATCCCATGGACTGCAGCACACCAGGCTCCTCTTCTTCCACTATCTCCCAGACCTTGCTCAAATTCATGTCCATTGAGTTAGTGATATACAAAGAATATAATTACATATTAATCATTAACAACATAGGAAAACCATACAAAGTTATCTCAGTAAAACTGAAAATAGGAAGAGAGGAAAAAAGACCTATGTACTCAGCTTTTTTATGAGGATACAGGAAACCAATCCATCAAATTTCAAGGATTTCCATTAATATAAAATGTCTGGTTTTCTATTGTCCATCAAAAATGTAAGAGGATTAATCCTAATCTCTCTTGGAACCCAGCTGCTTTGACCATTTCATAGAATATTTTTGACTGATTCTTTATAAACACCAGGAGAAATACAGAATATCTAAAGATAATAAACTTAAAGTTTTTTCTTAAAATGTGATTCAATACAAAGGATTACAATAGTCAACAATTTTGACAGCAAAGCCTTGGACACTATTTTGTACTTTCAAATCTTGTAAGGCGTATAAATACAGATTAAATCTGAAAATAGTCTTCTGAAACTGTGGGAGATTAATAATCTGCTTGTAAAACTTCCATGATGGGAGTGGGGTAGGAGTGAAGCTCAAGAAGGAGGGGTTATATGTATACCTGTAGTTGATTCATTCGTTGTACAGCTAAAACCAATGCAACATTACAAAGCAATTATCCTCCAATTAAACACAAATTAAAAATAACATGTTACCAACAGTAACATTTTAATAACTTATATACAATACTAAAATATTTTCAGATTAACTTATGCCTGGAATTTGTTTTAAAATACTGGAGTGGGGGACTTTCCCGGTGGTCCAGTGGGTAAGACTCCATGCTGCCACTGCAAGGAGCATGGGTTTGATTCCTGGTCAGGGTACTAAGATTCTACATGCTGCACAGTGTGGCCAAAAAAATAAATGAATAAATAAATAAACAAATGAATAACAAAAAAATACTGGGAGGGGGTGGCAAAAAAAAAAAAAAAAAAGCCACGAGGCTAAGCTGCTGCTGCCCCAGGACCAGTTGTACAGTCAGTTCCAAGCACTGGCTATTTGAGACAGCTGGGGCTCAACTCTATTGCTTAAACAGTCTGAGATTCCCACCTAACCTCTTCTGCTTGGGAGATCTTTAGGACTCAGACTTGGCCCCTTGTCAAATCTAGACAAACTCCTGTGCTCCGTTTTTGAGATGAACCATTTTACAGCAGTGACTCCTGGTGTGCAGACTCTCAACATTCACCCAATCCGCTCTGTCACCAAATTCTCCCACTTTCCAGTCTGTCTGGTCCACTTAACAGTCAAGTGTTGCTGAAACAGGTGTTTCAGATGGGAACAGTATCTACTGAGCAGGCACTTTCTGTATGTAATCTGTAAGCCTCATGATAAAACTTTAGCTGCAGTAGGCATCATCATATTCAAAAGCCCCAATCAAGACCTAGCACACTCAAAACTCCCACACAAACACATAGGCAGTTCTCACACTAATGATGATTTAGCTTTTAAAAAAAGAGGTGCTGAAATTCTAATTAAAATATACATATTAAGATGGATATTTTTCATTAGGATACAATTATTATAACAGTATAAAGATATACTTTTCTACTACCTCTGTCTCTTTCAGTTAAAAGAACAGAGGCAAGGATACTTTCATTAGGGTCCTAAAGATAAAAATGAATTTCTTTGGGAAGTTCCTGATTTTTATCTACAAGAAGACCTAGGATCATTTGACTAACTTTTCTGCCTTTTACATTTAGAGAGACAGTAAGCCTACTGGGTGAGGGCTCACTCTGAAGACAGACTGCCTGGGCTCAAACCCATGACCTCACCCTTTATTGTGATCCAACCTTTCTGTGTTCCAGTCTCCTACATCTTCACATCTGTAAGTGTTGCTGTGAGAGTTAAACTAGCAGATGCACATGAAATACTTAGAGCAGTGCCTAGCTCACAGTAACTACTGTGTGTCTGCCGTCATCATTATTAAAGACCGAAATGTAGGAGAAACACAGGCAAAACACTCTCACATAAATTACAGCAATATATTTTTTTGGATCTCTCTCCTAAAGCAAAGGAAACACAAGGAAAAATAAACAAATGAGACCTAATTAAACTAAAAGCTTTTGCACAGCAAACCACTGACAAAATAAAAAGAAAACCTTTTAAATGGGAGAAAACATTTACAAATGATATGAACTAATATATATATATTCAAAATAGATAAACAGTTCACACAACTCAATATCAAAAAAAACACAAACGACCCAATTAGAAAATGGGCAGAAGACCATTTTTCCAAAATAGACACACACATGGCCGACATGAAGAAGTTTTAACATCATTAATCATTAGAGAATTGCAAATCAAAACCACAATGAGATATTCTCACACCAGCCAGAATGGCTATCACCAAAAAGAACACAAATAACAAATGCTGACAAGGATGTGGAAAAAAAGGAACCCTTGTATAATCCATTGGTGGGAATGTAAATTTGTGCAGCCACTGTACGGTATGGAGGTTCCCCAAAAAACAAAAATTAGAACTATCATATGATCAACAATTCTATTCCTGGGTATGTATCTGAAGAAAATGAAAGTATTACTTTGAAAAGATATATGTACCCCCATGTTCACTGCAGAATTATTTACAACAGCCAAGATATGGAAGCAACCTAAGTGTCTGTCAATAGATGAACAGATAAAGATGTGGGGTGTACATACACACCCCATATACAATGAAATACTATACTCAGTCATTAAAAATGAATGAAATTTTTCCATCTCCAACACCACAGACAGACTTGGAAAGCATTATGTACTAAGGTTAGAGTTTTTTGGAAGATGAGAGAGTGGTAAATGACTAAGTGCCTGTTAAGCATTCTTAACCAGAAGATACTGATGTTAAGTGTGTGTATCTCGTAAAGCCCTTATGGGCTCAGGATTCAGGAGGCACCAAGTATTAGAGAAGGGAAAAGGGACATATCATACATGGTAAGTTCAGGGCTAAGAACAGAAGTCTGGTCAGCAAGCTTAAGTCCCTAGTTCATGGAAGCCCCGAGAAAACTAATCCTCCCACAAAAACATTTAATGCATTCTCTGAAGAAAGGGGCTCAAAAAGCTCTAGATACTAGGTCCAGCAGAAGGCAATTAATAAATGCTGAGGAATTCAATGAAAGTCTTTTTTTTTTTAAGTCAATGATTTAATTGATTTTAACATATATTCTGTATTATCAAAACATAAATGGAGGTGGCTTCTGGTATTAAAACAGAGATAATAGCGAAATTCAAAATTATTAGGCTAGAATCTAATAATTATGTAGATATTGAGAATCATAGCAGAAATTAAACATTATTTTAGTTCTGAGACTCCTAGGAGACAAGACCAAAATGGAAATAGTAGGTTAAATTGTTCTCTTAGTTTAATAGAAAGAGTGCAATTTTATTAGCAGAAATTTTTCTTGCATTGAATCCTAAGTGGACTTTTTAAATGTAGTTACTTTTAGAAATAAGAAGACAGAGCTTAGTTCAAACACTGTTTGGTAGAAAATAGTCAATTGTCTTTCAATTGACCATGTCTTTCCCTCACCTTAATAAATGCCAAGAGCACATTTCCTGTGTATGCATGCACAGTTGCTAAGTCCTGTCTGCTTCTTTGAGATCCCTCCAGGCTCCTCTGTTCATGGGATTTTCCAGGCAAGAAAACTGGAGTGGGTTGCCATTTCCTCCTCCAGAAAGTCTGTTTTTTTGAATGACAACTGCCCCAAAGACAAGAATTAGAGAGTTTTTCTTTGGTCACCACCAAATTCACAGAAAATACTTGAGGATACTGCCAGTATCTGAGGGGTTCTCCAGGGAATAAGCTAACCTATTTACTCTACCATAACCTCTCTACTAGTTGAGAGACCCTATTCATGCAGAGCTTCCCACCAGTTTCTTATTACTATATTCTTAATACAAATGAGTAGCCAAGGCTCAATTTGATTTTTGTGAAGTGTTCAACACGTAAGAGAGAAAGCAAAGAAATCCAGGGGAAACAGACATGGCAGAGGACAGAAGATAAAAATAAAACACCCCCCATATAAGAAATAAATATAGTATATCCATGAAACAAGAAAAAATAGGGGATAAGGAAGAACTTAGGAAAAAAAATGTGATGAAGTTAAGAAACAGCATCTGGAAGTAGACAATAAAGAGAAAACGAAATGAAAAAGATAACAAATTTAAGCAAAAAGTTCTAAACCCCACTAAATAGGAATTTCTGGGGGGGCAGGGGAGGAACAGATCACTGAGGAAATGGAGGGGAGAAAATGATCAAAGAATGCAAAATTCCAGCACTGACAGATATGAGTCTTCAGACTAAAATGGCCCCCCACTTCCCAACTCAATGCAAAGGGTTAAAAAAAAAAGGATTCATACCAAGGCAGTGAAATATCAAAACATGAGGAATAAAGAGATGTTTTACAGAGAACAATAGGCCATATATATTAGAACAGGAAATAGAATCACATCACCCTTCTCAAAAGAAACACTGAATGCTTGAAGGCTGACAAATAGTTGACAAATTCTGAACAGAATTCTCAGTGATTTTCAACCTTGAATTTTATACTAACTGAACTATTATTATTAACGAAAAGTAGAGACAGAATAAAACTTTTTAAGACACATAATGGCTCAAGAAACATCTATTCTCCGTATCCTTTCCTAAGAACCTCTTAGAGAAATGCTCAAACAAAACAAAAGAAAAAAAAAAATCACAACATGGACTGCTGCATATAGGGGACACTGGAAGTTCCAAGGTTCAACAGACTGGAGGGCAACCTGCACAGACAGAGCAGAATAAGATAAGGTGGAGTGGGTGGTGGTGGTTAAAAACAAAAACATAAATATCTGTCGAGCATGAAAATTTTAGAATAAAAGACTGATGAGATTATGACAGATCTACAGGAAAAAATTAAGGCTAAGGACATTTAAAAGAGGAGAAAAACTGAAGTAATCATTAATGCCAGGAAAAATTAAAAAACTTAATAGTAACTTAATTATACTTTATTACTTCACCCAGCAGTGAAAATAGTTACATGAGTATAACAATGTAAACTGATTTTACTAAAAACTGTGAAAAAAAAAATCACAGAGGGATGGATATGTGATAAAGTAAGTATGATAAAAATATTAATTATATAAACTAGATGAGGAGGCACATGAGTTCTCACTGGAAATTTCTTTTACCTTTCTGTAGGCTGAAATATTTCCTAACTATGTCAAGAAATTTACAGGAAGTATCAGGAGGAAGGGAAATTGAAATGTTATGGTGTAAGTTAAATTTAAATCCTCATTCTACCTAAATAAAAGTTAATATCTAAAACTGATAAACCAAGAAATATTGATAACAGTATATAGATATTACTTTAAAATATGAAAGGAAGTAAAGAACTGGAAAGTGCATGCTTCTGTGGCAGGTGACAGTTTCCTATGCTAGGGCTTTTAGAACAATTTGGTATTTTAAAACGTATGTATTACTTGACTAAAATGGATTTTTTCTTTAATGCAAGGTAAATATCAATAATACAAGCGTTAAGGAATCAGCAAAAACTGTGACAGTGGTACCTGAATGATAAAAGCTGGGAGAATACCGCAGCAGAGGAACAACTATCTTCCTCTGAAACCAAAAGGGTACTGCATTAAAAGAGAAAACATTTTTTAAGTCTCTAGTTATACCAAGGATACCAATCTAACTCATCACCCAGACTGATACAACTCTGAGAATAAAAAGGTATGCCATTAATTACACTGGGCCAACAGGTAGACAGTTTCAGAAAAGGCAAGACTTATGATCACACTAAGTACAGCCTCCATAAAAACCTCTTCAAACCAAGATGGGGACGAATGAAAGCTCAAAAATCAAATTATCAGCATTTAATCAGTGCCTACTACATGCCAGGCACTGCACTTGTAATAGTGGCAAAAAAAATAAACAAAAATCAGTAAGAAAGAATAAACGTATCTCAACCTGCCCAGGCATTTACTTCTATCTAGCCTTCCTTTTTACTCAAGAAACCAAAGCACCTTTCTCTAGTTCACTCCAGAGATAAGTGAGCAACCGAGATGGGTAGAAGCAAACTGTCATCTTGTTAAAAGTAGTATGAAAATTGCCCATATTTCAAAGAACCTTCCCAAGCCACAAAAGTCACTGCCTAGTCTTAGAGGGCAATCCAGAACAAGAAATTGTCCACAACAAAAATCAGCAAAGAGCCAGAAATCACCACTCAAGAGAAATACCGACACTATAGGTTCTTAGTTTTCTCCATAGGCACAAACTTCCTTTTTGAGGCTGGGGCCACTCACCTCCCCAGTCCTGATGGGTAGTGTAGTGCCACATGAATGAATGCAATGGATCAGCATTCCATTGGAAAACAGCTACCATTCTGATTTTTTAAATGGAATTCTTTTGGGTTAAAAGGCAGATGACTGAAGTCAAGGTTCACACACAGCAGCATGTCCCAACAGTTAGGTCTCAAATGAGTTACAGGTGTGCATGGATACAATCTCCCCTCAGTTCTCAAAGTAGCTGGGATCCCAGGATGGTGGGTAACCTCCCCACTTGTACCCCCATGAAGCACTAATCCTATCACTTGGTTAAAAACAATCACAGTCATGAAAAGACTGGGAAGCTCTGAATAAGGACCCGGTAAGTATAAGAAGACAGGGGAGAAGCTCATGCTCACCACCCAGGGTCACTACCTAGGGGTCTCTACTGCAGAGACAGAAAGGTGCTGCAAACTCTTCCTGCTGTAGCAGTTCTCATTTAAAAAAAAAAAAAAAAAGCCCATTATCTTATCCCTAAAATGACACTATTCACTCAGGTATAAGGTTTAATGTTTGAGAAATTTCTACTCAAAAAAGGAAGTGTGTGATAATCCAACTCTTTTGGGGACATAGTTATGAAAACTGTAATTAAGATATATCTTATTTAGAATAGCCTCACAAAGAGTACCTTAAAGTCAACTTGCAGATAAATGAGGTAAGGAAACACATTAGTTCCTACTCTTATTTAAAAAAAAAAATAGCCTTTTCATGCTCTACAACTCTATAGATAGTTGTGTGAACAGCACTGGAGTTACAAGAAGCAACCACACCATTCGGTAAGGCTAATGCTTTAAGGGTATTTAAAACCCTTAAAGTGGGTGTGGAGCCTAAACTAGTTTTTTAGTTAATTTTTGTCTTCTTTGAGGATGGGAGTGGACAACACAAGGTTTGGGATTTCTGTAGTTAACTACAAGTTATTCTTATTTCAAGGCCAATTTTCTTACTCAAAAAAGGAATAAGTATAGAAAAGCAAATATAGCTTGCACCTGCATATTTCACTATTTTCCTGCTGCACCTAAGAGGATAAGCAACCAGAACTTATTCCGGAAACTACAATCGTTAGTTAAGCAGGTCGGAATGAAAGTTGCTGTAACCTGGAAAAGATAATGCATAAAGCAATTCAACAGGTGGGGTCTAAGCACAGTTATTAAAACTCACAGTTATAACAAAGCAGGAAGTCTATTCAAATAAGATTTTTCATAATGACATGACATAAATTTTGCTAAGTACATTTTTATATTGGCTTGTAACTTTGTAAGATCAGGATCTTATCATTTAACATGCTCCTTTCAAATGATAAGAGGGGCCAAGATAAATTTTAGTATTTGAGAAACAAACAAAAAATGGGGCCAATAACTTAACTTTCATGGATTTAAAGACTGTCATTGACATTAAGTTTACCAATGGGTCTTTAGGCCTCAAGTATTTCCCTAGTCTAATGCTTTGCGTTTATCTACCATGTATGGGAACTCCGGGAGTTGGTGATGGACAGGGAGGCCTGGCGTGCTGCGATTCATGGGGTTGCAAAGAGTCGGACACGACTGAGCGACTGATCTGATCTGATGGGAACTTTGAGCTCTAAATTAATTTTAGCTTCAAGGAATGGTCTAGATAGGCTTATTTGATCAACTTCTGAATCACCAGGACTAGAAACAACCACTACAGCAAAGGTGTGTGACTTGGGGGGGTCTATGAGCAGAAGAGCAGGCATTTGATTATTACTCATATCATAGTACTTATTAATCTTCAGGAAATATCTGGGCATTTACAAAAGTATTTCTAATATGGATCACGTTCAAACTTTAAAACATGACAGTGAGAGAACTTATAAAAACATCTGGTAGAAATTAACCAATAAATTTTAAAAAAATAAATTATGTTCAGATTTTGTCTAGCATAGTCCTTAGTTGTGCTTATAAAATGCCTAAAACCCATTTTATTTTCAATCATCTAATGCACTTATGCTCAAAAGATAAAACTTGCACAGGAACCTTTAGTATGAATGGTAGGCAAATGATCAATTTTAATAGCTTAGTTTTTAGTAGATCAGTTTCAAAGGCAATTTACAATGCTGAAGTCAGAACTGATCATTTTTGTCAGGACGCTCTTCAGGTTTTAAAAAGCCCTCTTTAGCTTTATCTTTCCTGAATGACAACAGTTCAGAGGTCATACTTCAGCTGGATAGCTCAGAAGACACCACAGGATGCAATCAAATGTTTGAACTGATAAATTACCATCACAAAAATAAAATTTTAATTGTGGACTTTTTCAAGCAATCAAAAATGCCCAATCCTTAGACTAGAAACGGTAACAGCTCTTTTTCTAAACACGTGCCCTGGATCCTCAACCACGGAGAAAACTAGTAAGGTTTTAAGCATCACATCGTTTTTCTGCATTACCAAAACCTGCAGGTTTTCAGCGTTAGATTTCTGTGTTACCCACGGCAGGCCTAGAACAGGAGGCGGTTGCGCGTGAGCAGTATGTCTTTTTTTAACTCCAGCAAGAGCAACGCAAATGGTAAACGCCAAGAGCCCGATTCTCATCCTTCTGGCCCCTCCATCCATCCTTGACGAAATAGTTGTAATTCTGGCGGGACCTGGGGCACAACACTCTGGTTCTGGAAGGACAGAGCGAGTGCGTGGGTGTGTATGAACACTGCAGGAGGGGGCAGCAAGACGTGATCACGGAGTGGGAGGGAAGAATGATGATGCCTCTTCTAGGGCGGGAAGAAACTACGAGAGGTGGCTGTTATGCATGACGAGGGCAGGCACGCGGGGAAGATGGTGGGGGCCGCGGGGTAAGGGGATTACGGGGGGGGGGATTCCCTACTACAGGGTGGCGCTTGGGGTCGCCTACGGTGAATGATCCTGGAGCAACTAAATGGGCACGACCCTGAACCCGGGAATTCCTGACGGAAAGGGGAAAAAAGGCGCCGAGAAACGGGGTTATTATGGGATGGCAAAGGGGGGTCCCTGGGGAAATTACGGGATCTATCTCACCCTCCAATTGCTGTACAGTCTCTTCACTCGTCGATAATAAGCGTCTTTGTCGAGAGTTACAGCCATAGCCACAGACGCCGCTTCTCCTCGGGTTCCGAGAATCACGCGAGGTCCCGGCTCCGCCACCCTCTCTCGGCCCCGGAATCCCGCACTCTCCCAGTGACCCGGAAGTATCGACCTCAAAGATGCCCTTTCCGCTTCCGGGTCCCGGCAGCGATCGGAATTCTTTTTTAAAAAAATCCTTCCTCCGGAGGTTACGGGGAGGAGAGGAAGGAAGAGGGGGGAAAGCAACAAAACGTGCAACGCAAAAAGAGTCCAGAGTTTCGCGGGGTTTTCTTGTCAACTTAGCAACAGCCGCACGCGAGTCGACGTCATCACGTGATGCTCTGCCCCCGCCCTTACTCTCCCCGGGGCCGAGGTCTCCAGGAGCTCCGATTCCTTGTCGAGGCGGCGGCGACTGGACACTGAGGCGGGAGTCCTGACGTGCCGGCCCCGCCCCACACAAACTGCCGCGCGCGGGTGCAATGGCCCCGCCCATAGGCAAAGGAAGGGGAAACGGAGACAGGGATCTGGGGTGGGAGCAGGAAGCCTACAGCATAACTGGATTTCTCTCTCCTAGAAAATATGGGGAAGCAAAAGCCTCTGCCGCTCCAGGCCTGGAAGGATCCTCCGTGCTAGGACGCTGGCCTAGGGGCTCCAGGCAGACAGGGAGCTCAAGCCGGTAAGAGGGAGCCCACCCTGCGGATAAACTGAACTTAGACCGGTGCTACGGGGAAAGGACTTAGCCTTTGAAAGAGAAATTAAATGCCCAGGCTTCATTTGAGCGCTAGGACGGTAGGGGAGGGGTCATAGGAAACAAATGCGAGCTCAAATCATGACAGCATCCTTTCCAGTCAGCCAGTCCTCTTGCCACAGTTCATTAAGTGACACCATTTTTACACCTTCCCCGAAACAATTTCAGTTAATTCAAGACAAAACATACGTGGGTCTTGATGGAAATTCTTCTCTCTTCGAGAACTTGGGATTTTGAATCTGGGAACATTTTGCCTACTATTTTAGCTTAGATCATTTGGCAAGGTGGAAAGCCTACGCTTATGTACAAGCTTTTCACGGAGTACGGATGACTTGTCTGCCCTATCCAAGGTAACTTCACACATTAACAGTAAGGAACTTTAAGAAAGTGGTGTTGAAATTACCCATCATGAACATCAACTGGTAATATTTATATTGGGTTTGAGCAAATATAGAACGAGGGAAGAGTGGGAAAGGATTAACTTAAATTTATTAATGCCAAGGGGAAGGAAGGTAACAGTTCCTGACCCTCCAGCTGTATCCACAGTTCGGTCAGGAACAGGCTCTGCCAGAGGCTAGTGCCAGCGCTACATAGTCTGTGGTTAATGGAGGTGTCTAGGGAGGGGTGAGCACATTGGCTGCTCTAGTCTCCTTTCCTTCCCCAGAACCGAGGAAGTAATCGTGTATTATTTTAGGAGTTCCCCTACCCACCCAATCCTCTCAAATTTGGAAGCAATCAGGTACAAGTGTTCTTTTTCCTTTTCACCTCCTGGAGTCCTGGGTCTCCCCACATCTCCCCTGCCCCTCCCACTTTTCCATAGTCCAAGGGCCAGAGTAAATGAAATACAGCAGCCACCCAAGCAATGGGGACCATGCTGGGTCTTCAGTCATCAGCATCTTCGCTGGAGTCTGAGTTGGCTGGCATCATAGGATCATCAATGAGTGAGAAGTCCCTTTCTGAGCTATCATAGCCCTGAGATAAATCATCATCATCATCTTCATCCTCATCGTCCTCATCCTCCTCAGGCTGCAGTGGTGGCAACCTCAAGGCAGTAGCAGAGGTGGTAGTGGCTGGTGAAGAAGGGTAGCCAGTGGCTCTCAGGCCTGGATGGTGATGGTGGTGATGGTGGGGGTGGGGGTGGTGGTGGTGGTGATGAAGCATGGTGCTGGAGTCTACATGAGGGGATGATGCTGCACCACCCATCACAAACGGCATAAAAGGCAAAGATGCAGAAGTGGCACTGCTGTGACCCAGAGATGATACAGATTGCAGGCCACTACTGCTGTGTTGGAAGGTATTATGCAGAGACAGGGAGCCAGTGCCTCCACCCTGCATCAGGGCCATCATCTTAGAAAGGTCTGGTCGCGTCCTACGGGCCCGCTTCTTGCTGCTGTCAGGTGCAATAGGCCCTGGCAAAACCCGGTTCAACACAGTTTCAGCATGATGACCCTGGGAAGAAGGAACAGAAGATAGTAAAAGGAAGAAAAAACAAAATAGAAGTCAACAAAGTCCTAGCTTGCAAATGCTTTTTCACTGAACTATCTTTAGGAGGGGCAAAGTAAGTATAGTCCAACCAGACTTGATGGTAATGGGGACGAGGTAAAGCTGTATGTAGCAGGTTGAAACATTATGAGCTGAAGCTAAAAGCAAAGATTTGACACTGACACTCATCTGAACCAGAGCTTTTTTTCCCACGACTACACTATACCTTTACTCTAGCCAACCGTTTCAAAATTGCTTACTTTTGTTAATAAGAAGCCTGAGTAAGACAATGAATGAATCAGTACTTATACAGTATGCTCTCCTGATGGCAGATTGTTCACATGATCTTACCATGTGAAGGACAGTACAACCATACTGACATATACAATATTATCCTTCATTATTGCATCAGAATGGGGTAAACTCAAGACAGACTAGATTAAGAGTCTGGATGTCTAGAACGCCAAAAAGACTAAGGGTTAGCTCTTTAGCAAATTTACTAAAATAATTTTTTTCTGCACTATAATAAACTTACATATCTGCTGAATTTTGAATTGCTTCATGTAAATGGGCTCACTATAAATTCTGGTTAAGTTCACTGAAGCTGGAAATTACTAGACCTAAGTACAATACTGAGTAAACTGGCATTAAACTCAGACAGTTACAAACATCTCAATACTTAATTTTTTAGGCTTTTAAAATGTAACTATAATAACTACCAGAGCTTCTTTGGTAGCTCAGATGGTAAATAATCTGCCTGCAATGCAGGAGACCCAGGTTCGATCCCCTGGGTCAGGAAGAACCCCCAGAGAAGAGAATGGCAACCCACTCCAGTATTTTTGCCTGGAAAAACCCCATGGACAGAGGAGCCTGGTGGGCTAGTCCATGGGGTCAAAGAGAGTTGGACACGAATGAGCAACTAACATACTTTCACATAACAGCACCAAATCACATTAGGATGCAATATAATACAATGCTAGATACATGATCAATTCTGCAGTAAGAATATTATACTAATCACAGTATAATTTTCTGTGATTTGCTATGATCTTTTTCTTTCTTAGAGTTGACAACTGATTATAAAGAAGAGCAGAAGTACTTGAGGCAAAAATAGGTAATCCTGGAGAAAAAGCCTTCTTTACCATCAGCCTCCCATATCAACCACTCTGCTTATCATACCCTTGGGGCCATGGAGGATAAGAGAGAAAAAACATTCTTCCATGGCAACAATATTTGTATGAAACAACTTTCACCCAGTATAAAAACAAAAAGCCTTATAAATTCACCTCACAAATATATATATCTTATGGGCAAAATAATGTTCTCAGAATTTGTTAAATGCAAATGATAGATATTTTTCATTTGGAAATTTTGTTAAAAGATAAACCATGTGGTTTTATATACACACACACACACACACACACACCACATATATATAAAGGTGTATATAGAAGATCAAAAGGGGAATGATTAAAGTGAGTATACAAAGTATTAATCCATTTAAATGTTTACCAAACCCTGATTTATATGTTTATATTTACACAACTATTGTCCAAAGTAAGGGAAACATAGCCAAGGGAAACTTTTGCAGTTATATTTTGATGGAAAGGATTATGGGTTCTTAATCCACCAAATCTATAACCATACAAACATATAAGTACACTTGCAAATCATGGAATAACATAATGACCAAAATTGTTGTTGTAAACTATAGAATATGATTTCCTGTCTTTTTCCACTACTGGCATATTATTAATGATTCTCAACATCTTCTATGTTGAGAAGCCTATTAAAACATGGCTATTTTAATAGGTTCCAAATCACTTCTTGAGGGGGGCTGTGCTGTGCAGCTTTGCAGGTTCCCCCATCAGGGATTGAACCCCAGGCCCTCAGCAGTGAAAGCGCAGAGTCCTAACCACTGGACTGCTAGAGAATTTCCCAAATCACTTCTAAAATACAAAACTTTTAAGAGATTATCTGCTCCCAAACCTTCAATTTTTTAGGATATACAAATTGAAAAAGTTAAAAGGATTTGCCAAAAATCCCTTAGTCAGTAGAAAAGCAGGATAAAGCACTGAATTGTCTAACATGTCTTACTAATTCTTACATTTTAATATGCTTGAAGTGCTAAAGTTAGCTTTTAGAATTTCAGGCTCTTCTACAGATGATACTACAGGACTATAAAAATATCAATAAAAATATTATGGTTTCTTTGTGAACTGAGGATAAATTTTCTCAAACATACAGGGTAAAAAAAGATAAACAACATTAAATAATTTCTCTAGTCATATCTAGCCTGGGAACAGAGTGGTAATATCTCAGTTTCACTCACCTTTTTTCCATTCCTAGAGTTAGCCATCTGTACTGGTTCTATTCCCAAACAGTTCAATTCTGCCTTATTATTTTTTTTATATCTCTGCCATTTCTGTTTTCTGCGATCCTCCATATACTATAAGAGAAAAGTTGCAATTATCCTAAAAGAATAAAACTTCTCTGGAGTAATTATTAAGGTACTAGTGTCTATTCTGGCCATAAATGCTTATTGTGTGAATAAAGGATTAATCCTAGTGGAAAACTGCCATTAAGCAGACGTCTCCAAAAAAAATTAGGTGATTATATACTAGTTCAGTGCCTAGCATTTAGTTTAACAAGTACTGGAACATTATTTTGATCCTCACAACAACTCTGTGAAATAGGAAGACTGAGTATAATTACTCTTACTTTGCCGATGCAGAAACAATGACATAATATTGCATGCTTCTTCCCTCTCACACAGCTTAAATATCAAGGGAATGACTTTAAATCTTGCTGGATGGAACTGCCACTCACCGCTAGAAATCGGGGATCGACAGCGAACTCTGGATGACCCTGTAACCACATCTCCAGTTCAGCCCGGCGAGGGGCATCCTCACCCACGAGCAAAGTACCATCCACCTTATTGATGACAGGGATCCGGGTCTCCAGGTCCACATCAAGGTGATTAGGCTCTTCCATGCACTCCACCTCCAGCTGCAAACCCAGAATCCACCCCCATGAGCACATACTCTTCTTATGAGTAGGGAGGGAGGGGGAGCAGAGCCAATGGTAGCCAGAAAATAGTATCCTCTACTCCCTCAATCCCAACTGCCTTCATCAGTTACTGGCAACAGAAAGATTTTATCTAATCATCATGTTAAAGACTTTCTCTACCACTTACCTCAACTAGCTTCTTTCTGTTCCCTTTCTTCTTATGAAAAAGAGGATGTCCATCTCCCATTACTCCATTAGCCATCAACTTGTGCTTTTGGAATGTTAACTTCAATCCTTCCTCCTAGAAAGACACCCCACCCATCCAAGACGTCACATAGCATGTTTTTAAAATGAAGATTAACTTCAGAGGGAATTAAATAAGGGTCATCCCCTGGTTCAATGATGGGTGAGAAGGAAGGCCATCTGACTAATGGGTACAAACTAGAAATACAATAAGACTTATATATTTTTCCTTAGAAAGACTTCATTTCTTGACTCAGTGCCCCTCAGTCTGATTTAAGAGAAGTAGAATTTATCTCAGTAACACCCAATGCAGGGAAAAATCCCCTACCTGGTGTCTCAGAATTAGCATGGCAACTCATCACAGGGGCAAAATCCTGATATTCCTGTCATGTAACTAAAACAATTTTCTCGTTGAATACTTAATGACCACCTGCTAGGGTTCATTAGGGAAGAGCATCGGGAAAAATAAAAATTTCCATCCATTTTTCACACAATACTGATTTAATTTCAGTAGGAATAATTTCTTTTTATTTTTAACTTAATAAGGCCCATAACAGTTTAGTATCATTTTAATAGCTTTTCCACAATTTGATTTCAATTTTTAAAAACTAGGTTTCTAGGATCTACAAGCAAGCCACTCAAAAGAACCCTTTTAATCTAGCCACTAAGAGATACAAGGGCTTCCCTGGTAGCTCAGCTGGTAAAAAATCTGCCTACAATGCAGGAGACCCCAGTTCGATTCCTGGGTTGGGAAGATCCCTTGGAGGAGGGATAGGTTACCCACCCCAGTATTCTTGGGATTTCCCTGGTAGCTCAGATGGTAAAGAATCCACCTGCAATGTGGGAGACCGGGGTTTGATCCCTGGGTTGGGAAGATCCCCTGGAGGAGGGCATGGCAACCCACTACAGTATTCTTGTCTGGAGAATCCCCATGGACAGAGGAGCCTGGCAGGCTACAGTCTATGGGGTCACAAAGAGTCGGAGACAACTGAGTGACTAAAGCACACACAAGAGATACAAGTCAACACAAGATCCCTTCCTTTACTTTAGTGACTTTTCCTCAACGGATCTTTGTGAGCTGTAATTTCTTTTTTCTGTTCTCATTTTTAAGGTTAGCTGACCAAATGAGCTTAATATTAATGTTATGTTCATAAAACTAGTTAACAAGAATTACAGCCTCCTTCCTCACTTCCCAGTGCCTAAATGCTCAGCTTACATCTTTGATCTGAACCGTGAACTCCTTCTCATCCATGCCTCGGCGAAGTTTGGTGAACTGAGCTGCTGCTGTGGTGACTGCAGACACTTCCTCCTCTGCCATGGAAGCTGCGCTGCTACTTCGTGGTGTGGGGACTGGAGAGTCACCATATTCTCCTGGCGTCAATGAGGGACTGTCCAGCAAGTGGTTGCCTGGCCCCAAAATTCCTCCTGTTACCATTTCCTGGCTCCGGCGACTAGAAGGCCACTTCCCTGAGAGTACAGCCTGGCAGACGAGGTCAATACGGTTTATCAGGACACGATCCTGAGTGGGGGAAAAAGAAATCAATTAGTCATGTGATCCTGTGACAAGTAATAGTGCCATCATTAATATAAGTAAAAATTATATGTCAAAAATGAGGGAGGTTAAGAGTATCAGATCCCAAACTCGACTGGTAAGAGCTTCATGAAAAAACATGTACCACTTAACATAATCAAAGAAACCTAGAACCATCTACTTGTTCTCTGTATATGTCACTCTTATAATTTTATTTTTCATTGGAGGATAATTACTTTATAGTATTGTGATGGTTTCTGCCATACATCAATAAGAATCAGCCACAGGCATATGTCCCCTCCGGCTTAAATTGCCCTCCCACCTCCCTCCCTACTCTACCCCTCTAGGTTGTCACAGAGCACTGGCTTTGGGTTTCCTGAATCATACAGCAAATTCCCACTGGCTTTCTATTTTATAGTAATGTACATTAACTAGTGTTTCAACACTAGTCTCTCAAGTCATCCCACTCTCTCCCTTCCTGACTGTGACCAAAAGTCTGTTCTCTATGTCTTTGTCTCCATTGCTGCACTGCAAATAATTTCATTAGTTCCATCTTTCTAGATTCCATATATATGTGTTAATATATGGTATTTGTCTTTCTGTCTGTGATTTAGTTCACTTTATGAACAGGCTCTAGGTTCAGCCACCTCATTAGAAATGTCTCAACTCTGTTCCTTTTAATGGTTGAGTAATACTCCATTGTATATATGTAGCACAACGTCTTTATCCATTCATCTGTTGGTGGACATCTAGGTTGCTTCCATGTCCTAGCTATTGTAAATAGTGCTGCAATGAACATTGGGATACATGTGTCTTTTTTCAATTATGGTTTCCTGAGGGAATATGCACAGTAGTGGGATTGCTGGGTCATATGGTAGTTTTAATCCTAGTTTTTTAAAGAATCTCCATACTATTCTCCATAGTGGCTGTATCACGCTATATTTTCAGACTCAACATGTCCAGTAATGAGACTGTTACCTTGGGCCACTCAGAAGCTCTCTGTCTTTCTTGTAGCAGCAGAAGCTCAGGGGTCATTTGTTCTCCATCTTCATTTGGGAATCCATCTTGGGACATAGGGAGGGACAGGAGACTCTCCTCATCATAGAGCTTTGAGCGGGACTGGTCAGCAGCTAGGGATCGATCACACAGAACATGTGAGCAAAGGTGGAAGAACAAAGTTACATAGGAATGGTATTATACGGACTTTAAATAAAGGCCCTAACAATAACAGATCTCTTCTGATATTCTATCAAATTAAAATCTGAATCTTAGAAAATGCATTTAGAAAAGAAGGGAAACGCAGAGGGGGGGATGGGGAAGACGGCCAATAGCCTGTCACATGCACTCACTTAGCTTCTCTTCCTTCTCGTCCTCACTCTCATCAGTGCTGGAGCTGGAGCTGGATGAGGATGAGGAAGAAGAGGATGATGGTGACAGCTTGCTCAAGTCCAGCTCAGAGTCTGAATCATCCTCATCCTCCAGTTTGACTGGTGGAACACTTCGGGAGACCAGAGGGGTAGTATCAGAGGGGGCTACTCGCATGTCATAGTCTTGTGGGGTTGGTCGGCTCCTGGCCACCACCTCATGCTCTAGCTTTAAAGTCAGACTCTCCAGACTGGGGACCTGGGCAGCTGTCTCCTCAGGTGGCTTTTCAACAGGAGCATCTGGGCGCAGGGGCAGTGGTGAGGCAGTGCGCGAGGTGTACTGCTGGTGGAGCAGTGGAGTAGAGCAGCGTGACAGGGATGGAGCTGGTGCTCCTGCCTGATGGTTCTGCATATAATTCATACGGGCAGCCAGGAAAGAAAAGTCTGGGTCCTGCATGATGTTGCAGTCTGTTTGGCTCACCCCGTGGCGGGCTGCCCCTCGTAGAAGCTCCCCGTCATGCCGAATGGGCTCCCACCACTTGGGCAATTCAGGACCCGGAGGCTGACATAATGCCAGCCGATCTTCCAAAAGAGGGTGGCATAAAACTTGTTCCCGTAAGCGCCGAAGCAATTCAATACGGTAGAGAGTCCGTGAGGCCCTTTCCTCAGTGATGGGCTCAATAAACAGATTAGGGTCCGGGGGTTCTGCAAGAGATAAGGGTAGAAGAAGAAATGAACCAAGAGCTGGTTCTGTCACAATCCATGCCCACTCACTCAAGATCTTCAGTCTTGCTTACCATCTCCAGCTGCTGGGGGAAGGCGGCACACTTGGCGGCACATGGCCACAAAGCCATGGAAATACTTGGTAAGGCTTTCATCTGTTTTTTTGTCCAGTCGGGCAAAAGTACGGAAGCGATCCCAATGGAACTGCATGGTATCAGGGTCATACTCCACACCAAAGGTAGAAACCACTCGATAGAAATCAGTTTGCTCACGCCTTGTCCATCTACAAAGGGAAGACGAATAAGACAATAGTGATCAGAACCCAAGGACTGGTTACTTCTTAGTATGGCTTAGAATATTTGAACATACAAAAAATGAAAGTTGGCCGGGGTGGGGGGCCAGGGAGCCCCCGTAGAGCAGAAGAGGTAGTTTATAACAAGGAATAATTAAAGAATTAGCAAGCTAAGGGGGAAAATGATGCAAAAAACTCAATGAGGATGACTACATACAAGACCTTCCCAGGAGTTATGGTTAAGTATGGTTTTACAGGGGTTAAGTATGGGTTGCAGGGGTATAACAAAGGCAAAAGAAGTGGTCCCTCTGTGAAAAGTCAAAGTGTTAGTTGCTCAGTCATGTCCAATTCTTTGCGACTCCATAGACTGTAGCCCTCCATGCTCCTCTGTCCATGGCATTCTCCAGACAAGAATACTGGAATGGGTAGCCATTCCCTTCTCCAGGGGATCTTCCCTACCCAGGGATCAAACCCAGGTCTCCTGCATTGTAAGCAGATTCTTTACCGTCTGAGCCACCAGGGATGCCATAATCCTTCCTAAGATGCTTTTCAATATAGGGCCCATAGTTGAAGAGAGGTTTACAGCTTAGTCCAAATTCCCAGCCACATTTTACCGTTGCTGTTTCTCCCGCCGTGCAATTTCTTTTAGCTTGAAGGCTGCCTCACAACGTCGCCTTCTCCGATCCCCACGTTCTGCAGCCTCTATCTTCATCTGTTCTCTCTTGTAGCTGCGCTGATAGGCTGTCACTAGGCGCCGAAGCCTAGCTGTCAAAGCAGAACCTGGAGGCCAGAATAGATGGCCTGGCTGCTGGGTCACCTGGGCTGTGGGAAGCAAAGTAGAATAAACAACAAGTACAGGAAAGATAGTAGAGATAATACTGGTATTTCAACCCACCCAAAGGCAGAGCTCTCAGAAATCCCAGTAAAGGAGAGAATTTGGTCAATTTCCCAATTCCACCAACCCATACAAGTTGACTTAGAAGTTTACCTTCATCTCCATCTATCACTGAGATCTCCTCATCCATCATCATCAAGGGATCACCCTAGAGAAGGAGATCCACCCCGCAGGATGGAGAGGGGAGGAAAAGGGGGTAAAATTGGCACTCTCAAATCACTCATGTGTGTGTCCTTTTATGGCATCAAGGTATCAAGATATTTTTTAATGAAAGGAACCCTCACAGAAAACTGAAAGCAATCAATTAAAAGAATAAGAAAGTATAACCTGCAAAGTCAGTTCTTATCAATGTCTTGAAGACAGTGAGACTCAGGAATTAAATAGTCCAATAATGTAGTTCATTGTCCAGCTCAGGTCCCACCTCCTCCACAAAATCATCCCTGACCTCCCCTAGCTGCTGTTACAATCTTTCCATTAATACTTTATATTCTCGAATGGTACTTTTCATTTTGTATTATAAATTAATCAGTATACTTCATGATTCAGGGAATTGGAAAATACTGTTTAGTAATACAGAAAAACTAGACTCAAATGAAAATTCCTCACCTCATCATCTTGGTCCTTTGGGGGACCCTGGAGTGGTTTGTATTCAGGATCTTCACAATCTTTATCAAAGTCAACCCTAAAATTATCCAGAGGTATGAGAAAATGACAAAATTGAGTTCTAAACTGCTTGACTTTAAAATGAAACACTCTGACCAGCACATTTCCTTTTTCTTAATAGCTTTTTATTATTTAACCCATTTTCCCTCTCCATCCCAACTAGTATCTACTTTTATTATTTCATTGGAATGAATGATCTATGCCTGCTTATTTTTACTACTTTGCTCTACTGAGCAAAAGGATATTACATGATTTGCAATAAATAAATCTAATTTCTTCTGTGGATCCTACACTAGGCAATTGAGGTTGTGATCATTGAAGAAAAATCTTTCAATCGTAAGGGACTGGGAGGGTATTCATGAACTAAGTCAAATATTTCACATGCCCCTCAGGTCTCCACATGAGAAGTTTTGTTAAACTCACTGGCACCCAAACCAGGGCAACACTGCCCTAGCTGGTGGCTCAGTATTAGCATGGCAACTCATCACTGAGGCATGGACTCAGGCAGAGTAAACACCTTTATGGTCAGCTGACACTGGAAGATGACAGACCAAGGCTAAGTTTCCTGAGGCTCTATCACGTAGGTGGCATGGGACTGTTGCACGGCTACTATCTTTCAAGAGAAGCAGTTATCTTCTCCGCTACTGTAGCTGAAAGCACTGCACAGAAAACTGAAGAGAACATCAAATAAGCCATTTGGGAGTAACTTTCCCCCTTAGTTGCACTGTATGACAATGTATGGTTTCAGGCCAATTTATGGAGACCTTTCTGCTGGTTGCACTGTTTGTTAAGAATTTATCATTTGTGAGTATAACCACCATTAGCAATCCCAATGGATTCAGTCAAGGCTAGAGTTATGTCATCTCTTAGCACAAGCAACAAATATCCTTTGTAATGTAGATACAGCTTTACGAGAACTAAACATCAATGCTTACCCTTCCACTATGTCAGAAAAATTATCCAACACACGATGTTCTGCTGCAATGGCTTTGTCATCTGGTCGGCCAGCCTTCTCCAGGAAGCATAAGGCTGGGTCTGCCCTCATAGTATTATATTTTTCATAGCCTTGAAGAAAAAGAACCATAATTTAAAGAAAATCAGAGACTCATTTTGCTTTTACGCTTACTTCATATGCTGCTGGAATAAAAATGTGGGCTACTTTGCTCATAGTGTAAAGTACTCTGAAAATGTTAATTTGGACAGCTGTTGGGTTATATTAAGACATTTAATATTTCCACTCCAATTCAAAGTCATAAAGAGTTTTATCACTAGTTACCAAAAATAGGGATTTAATCAGTGTGTATACAGAATGGTGACAGATTTACATAGCCATTTAACAGGTAATTTTTTATCATCATTCTTACTACACAGGTGAGGAAATTTTAAAAGTCCAATAATTTAGAGCTAGGAAATGCACTTTCAAATAAAGGATAAGAAATTTGTACCTGCAAACAGGTACTGTGAATGGTGGATGAATGATGAACGTACTTCAGGATGTTTGGACTCTTCTAAAGCTTCTGCACCTCACAAGTAAATCTAAGACTACAAATGCTCACAGTTTTTCTCATCCAATTAAACATGTCAAAAATGTGAATTAAGTGCCATTACTTTTATTTTATAGAAGTAAACAGAAAAGTACATCAAAAAATAATCTTCCAATTCACTAAGTCACTAGGCTAGAAGTTAGCACTTACTGCTTTTTATGTGTGGAATTTGTGATTAGGCAAGACTGAAAAGGGAGTCTTCTCCCTTTTTTTACTCTACTTCAAGCCAGTTTTTTCCACTGGCCTAAAAAAAAAAATTTTTTTTTTTTTAATTTTTCTTTCACTCAAGCATGGCTATTCACACCTACATAAGAGTGAGTGCTGAATATTTAGACAAACAAGACGCTATACAAGCAGAACATTTTCAGCAAGCCACAGGAAAGCTATGCAAAGTAAACATGTTTATTATTAACAAGAGTAGACATGCATCATCTCCCCTGATTGCAAACCTTAACTTAGATACCACTGCATACAGACTCGTAGTAACTGATTAATCACAGAACAGATGGGAGACACCCTACCTTGCGATTTAACTATCCATCTGGTCTTTCCTGACCATCTATTCATAGGAACAGCTCTGCTCTGTATTTCTGAGAACCAGTTTACCATTCAAACATAATTATTGGTCTTAAGTACTTTGAAAAATATTTCATCTGTGGACAAAACTCTGTAACAGGAAAAGAACAGACTAAGAGCAGACACCTACCATGCTTAAAGACTCCAATGAGCAGGGACTTATCAGCCTCACTGTCCCACCATGTTGTTGGAACCTCCAGCTGATCCACTACTGGGAACCATATGTCAATCTCACTGAAGGTATAAGAGGCAAAGTCAGCACAGCGATGAAGGAAATAAAAGCAAACAATCTTTGGAAAGATTATTACAGGTATCTTCTTTTCTCTATTAATTTACATAGTCCTACATCTGCCTATTTCCTTCCAATGGTATCAAGAACAGCTGTCCCCTGGTATCCGTAAGGGATTTGTTCCACCCCAGACACCAAAATCCACTGATGTTCAAGCCCCTAATATAAAATGGAATCATACAGTGAATACAGCTGGCCCTCGATATCCATGGATTTGATCAACTGTGGATCAAAAGAATGTAAAACCCAAGGATACAAAAGGCCAACTGCATAGGATTGAAGACCTGATACACAGATTTTAATTATCAGGTATCCCAAAGACAGTTAAGAGTGAAATAAGTAAACCAATATTCTGGAATAAGGCATAGCATAAAGAAAAATAAAGCATAACTTTACCTGGCAATTGCACCCCCTAACACCTTCTCTGCCTGGTCTCCAATAACCTCCTGTCTCAGATAATATAGCATTCGTACCCGCAACAGCACCCTAGAAGGGAGAGAGGAAGAACTGGCTCAGTAATAGTGCAGAAAGCGTGAGGTGGAAAATGCTTTAGTCTGCTAAATTCCATCCTTACTTGTTACACTGATGTTTCAAGTGCTTCTTATAACTCTCATCTTGAAACAGAGTATCAGGATTATATTTCCGGATCCAATCTGCCTTATGGATATCAAAAGTGCTTTGTGACTTTACTTTTTTCCCCTTGCGTCCACGAGGCACAGGGATAGACAGACCTGGGGAAGTGGATACATTGAAGACTTGGATTGAGAAAAACCCTTGGACCTGAAAAGGATTAGGTAACCTAGAGCAAGACCAAAAGCAAAGACTTGATAATCACCTGAATGATTCTGCAATTCTTTTGTCTTGCCATTTTCAGCAGGGCTAATCAAGTCCCAAATGAAGCCTTTGATGTTTTCGTCCCCACGATAGTGTAAGAGACAGTACACGAGGATGGCCCGGCAAATTGTTTCCACATCTCTTTCAGTCATCCGTCGCTTGAAGCGTCCATGAGACAGAATATCTCGCCATCGTCCCCAACTACAAAAAAAAAGCAATCATGTAGATATTTTCCTAGGGACCCCAGTCCCTCAAATTCACACTTTCCAAATCATGGGAGACAAAACCATCTTGGGAAAACATGGTAACAGAATAAATTTTTCCCCATTATTCCCTCTTTGATCATAGCTTCCAATTTAAAAAGCGAACGAGATGTCTATCAGGATGGAGATGCACTACCTCTGAGGCAAGGTGGGGTCTTACCCATATACCAGGAGATGCTTTTCCACCCGAAAACAGTCAGTGCGCCCATAGGTATGATGACGGTCATGTCGGCGAGAGCGTGGTCGCTCATCGTCTTCACTTTCCAAATCAGAGAATTCCACTAGGTCATCATCTTTCAGAGTGCTGAAGTGGCGGGTCTGTTTTCGTACTCTAGGTGTGTCAATCACCAAGTTATTCTATGCAGAAAACAGAAGGAGAAGTAACTCTTTTCACAATATAATCATGGGAAAGGAATTAAAGATAATCAAACTGAAACAGCTTTGCATGTAATATCTGTAGATACTCAAAGACAGATTCTTTTTTGGACATGCAAGATAATCTACAGGGACTTAGGAAGCAAACTTAAGTGATAGTTACCTAAGTATTTTTTAGTGACCCTCTATGTAGAAAGCTTTTACAATGGCCTTTGATATACCATCATAAGCCAAGGTCAGCACTCAAGAATCAGAGCAGTTGTAAAGACTCCAGAAAGTAATGTGTTTCCTGCCATATTTCCTCCTTGAAGGAAAAGGAAGCTCACCTTGCTATTGAGTAGATCCATGTCTAGATCAGCTTTTTTGGCCCACTTTTGCCAAAAGTTGGGGTCATCCAGAGAAATATCAGTCCTATTTTCAGAAGCCACAAAGCTTGCCTAATGAGGAACAAAGAAATAGTAAAGTTGACTACACCACTTTTTTGAGTAAAGGGAAATCAGTATATTTTAAAACTATATTTTTAGAAATATTAAATTCTAGAGATTCCTGTCTCTCTGTGCTAAAAGCCTCTAGCACCGACAGAACATACCTTGGCAAAGGTAGAACCCTTTCCTTCAGATTCAATGGTGATGGTAGTGGTTCGTCTTAACAAGATCTGGTCAATGTCCTCTTCACAAAACTTGGAGCCCTCATCATCTTCCTCCATTATGGCTGCATACGCTCCTTTCCGTAAGAGATCTTCAATCTCCTTCTTAGAGAACTGTTGGATCTACAAAATCCAATAGAAAGGTGAAAAAAAATCAGAGAATATTATCTAACCATATCATGATATTTTATTATATTTTAAAGATAATCATTGAGAATCCAAACAAGGGGTCAGGTTCCTGTACAAAAAATAGCTTTTGCCTCCCTTTATCACCATGACCTACTACAAATACAGCTAAAAATTAAGAAGACTCACTCCAGTAATGTTGCCATCCCGACCACTCATGGACTGAAGCACAGCTTTATCCAATCCCAACTTGAGGCTAGCCTTATCAAACATCTCCCTCTCGTAAGAATTACGAGTGATGAGACGGTACACCTTCACAGCTTTGCTCTGCCCAATTCGATGACAACGCGCTTGGGCCTGGTTTTAACAAACAGAAGGAAGGGCAAAGATAACAACATTAGAGGGGCTGGGGAGGAAAAACATTCAAAATACCGATTTACATTTATAAAGCCGCCATGAGATCAACTCAAATTCAGAAAGTCAATTTCAAGATGAAATTACTGCCCCATCCTCCAGACTAGGTGTCAGCAAATCTTGGTCACCTATTTCTAGAAATAAAGTTTTTGCTGAAACACAGCTCTACCCATTCATTTATATTTCCTTATAGATATTTTTTGTAGTACAAGAGCAGAGGAGAACCGTTACAACAGAGACTGATTTGCACAGCCTAAAATATTAACTATCTGCCCTGTACAGAAAAAGTTTGATGACCTAACTAACTAAACAATTCCAGACTCTTGAAAAGATAAGACTTTCTAAGAGATCCTGATCCTGTTGCAAAACCTCTCAGGTTAGGTGATTAGTCCCTAAGACAATGATTTCCTCTACCTGCAGGTCATTTTGCGGATTCCAGTCTGAATCAAAGATGATGCAAGTATCAGCAGCTGTGAGATTAATGCCAAGTCCACCAGCCCGGGTGCAGAGCAGAAAGACAAATCGGTCCGAGTCAGGCTTGCTAAAACGGTCAATAGCAGCTTGCCGAAGGTTGCCTCTAACTCGCCCATCAATACGCTCATATAAGTACCTGCACGGGAATCACAGGAAAAAAGTTTAATCAGCTGAGCAGAAAAGGAGAACAAAAAAGCAGGCTGGGATCAATACCAGTACCCCCGTATCGCTAGTTCACCAAAAATTTTATCAGAAAGTTGAAAGTGAGAGTCTTGAATACTTCTCTTAGCCCAGTACTGGTCAACTTTAGTTAAACCTAGGCCTCCCACTCTTTGCAGCTTTATACACACAAAGTAAACAGGCAAGGAATGACTTTTTTCTCACCTTCTCTGGATTAGATAATCCTCTAGGATATCTAGGCAGCGTACCATTTGGGAGAAGATCAGAACCTTATGGCCACCAGCTTTAAGTTTCGGAAGTAACTTGTCAATAAGAACCAATTTGCCAGCTGAACGAACCATGGCCTGTAAGTGGAAGTCATGAGGTATGATATGGCAAGCTTCTCGAAACTCTGTTAGGATTTTTTCTTCTGCACCTGCCAAAAGAAAAATCAGACCTGATGGTGAGATCCAGAGAAACATAATAAGGCTGCAGTTTATTTAACTGAGATAAGGAAGCAAAGAAAAGAAAATAACCTGACTTGATATCAATATTACTTGAAAACAGAATTTCAGCAACCCCTAAACCCTAAAATATCTTCAATTTTGTTAATACAAAATATTCCACATAAGTCAGGCTTAAGAATTGGGTAAAATATGTAAATATGTGGACAAGGACTAGAGTAGTACACAAAAACCACTATTACCACCATACTGCCATCCAAAACAGAAACAGCAACATAGAATATCAGTGAAGACAGAACAGAATTCGTAACAGCAAATCCTTTTTAACTTTAGAGATCATGCAGAGTCAAAGGGTCAGAAAGAACTAGAGGAAGACGTTCCCCTTGAGAATGGTTTTAAAAAGAGAAATCCCCTCTATTTCCAAACTAGGATGGATCAGCCAACGCATCTACTGTTTCTGAGGAACACCACTTAGCAATCAAGGTAACACAGAAATGCAGGTGTTTCAGGAGTTCTCTCACCATTGATGAGATATGGGTGGTTGCAGCATTTCCGCAGCTCCATCATTGTGTTGAGTAGATTCGGCATGTTAGTATGACCTGCCCCTTTGGAAAGAAAGGAGAAATTCTTCTCCAAAATAGCCCGGTAGTATTTCTTCTGAATGTTGGTTAGCTCTACTTCAATAATGGTCTCCTGTTTGGGTGCCAGGTTCTTTTCAACATCTTCTTTGAGTCTTCTCAGCATCATTGGTTTGAGAATGGCCTGTAGCTTTTGAACCTGTAACCAACAGAGGAAAAAATAATAACATGAAGACAAACATTCTCACATTAGATGGAAACATGGATATCAATGACAGTAGATATCTACTCTAGTACAAATTTTTTCATTCTGCATTAGTGTCACATCAGACAACTTCCTACCTGTTCTTCTGTTTTGAGATCCCCAAAGTCTTTGAGGAATTCTGATTCTGATGGAAACTGTGATGGTTCCAAGAAATGAAGCAAGCTAAAAAGTTCTTCCACAGTATTTTGCAATGGTGTTCCTGTGAGCAGTACTTTGTGCTCCTAGAAATGGAGAACACAGAAGAAAGATAAAACTCAAAAAGACTTCTGGAGTTTTCCATAAAATATATAACTTTAGTTTCCATTTCTTTAACTGTAAAATTATGGAAATGGACCAGATTACTCTTACTTGCTGCCTCTTTTGATAAACACAAAATACTCAAGAATATTCTTAATATTATTTAACATATTAATTTCATATGGCATAATATCATAAGGCAATAAAGAAATATTTAGAACATGTTTTTTCCAATTAAATATGCCTCTCCACACGGATATGCCTCTCCCATGGTCCATTAATATGTCTCCCTCTAAGAAATGTACCTGTGCGGGATTAAATATGGCCACTGATTTTTGGTAGTTCTTCCTATCAAGATTCACCACTTGAACATGGTCGTGCTTTATAACTTGCTCTGACAATGAGAATGTAGCAGAAGTGGGTACCATGTGAGTTTCAGAGCCTCAAAGGCCTTGCCTTCCACCTTTACCCTCTTGGAACACTGCTCTGGCTCTACCAGGTACAGAAGCAAAGTCTGGCCCACAGAGGGGTGACAGACCACATGGAAGATGGCCTAGCCAACAACCAGTACCAACTGTCAGCTGCAGCTGTATCACTGACTCCAGGCAAGGCCACTGAAGGAATGAGATCACTTAGCCCAGCCCAAGTTGCTGGGCTAGAGAGTCATGAAAAATATAGTTGTTTTAAGTCACTAGGTTTTTGGGTATTTTGTTATGCAGAAATAAGTAACTAATTTAACATCCCACCTCTTCACCCAATTGAGACCACTAACCCACAATCATCTTCTAACTCTAAAATTTATATAAATATTATGACTTACAGGCTACCATTCCCATAGGCCACACCCACCACCCAATACCAAGATTCGGATTCTTCTCTGTGAAATTAATTCACATGGAATTAGGATTACTTAATTCTAGGTGTTTCTGGCCACAAGTCAGTGAGAGGAACTCACCAGGTCCATGTGCTTGAGACTATCAAGCAGTTTGCAATTACGGTTCTTTAGTCGATGGGCCTCATCAATGATGACACACCGCCATTCAATCTCACGAAGCTCAGGACAGTCTGACAAAATCATCTCAAAAGTGGTGATCAAGGCATCAAACTTGTATGCACCTGGGATGAGGCGCCCCTAAGCATGAAGGCAATAAAGTCAGAAAAGGCCTAAACTGTACCTAAATGAGAAGCTCTTCTGGACTACATATTCTGCATTTTATATTTAGGCAGGCCTAATAGAAAACACAAATTGCACCACCATCCACCTCTGCCACTGTTCATATTCCTGATAAACAGTGTCAAATCACTGAATCACTGCCTCCTCAACACACTCAGCTTCTTGGGAAAATCACAGACCTTACTGAAAGAAGCTGGACATTCTTGACTTTGCTGCATGCCTACCTCATGTATTTCAGCCCTACATCTTCTGTTGGTAAACACTAAAATCCACAAATGTTGAGCACTGCTGAAACACACAAGATAAAACTAAAAGTGAAACAGCCAATGTAGTATGTGGTAATATTGGTTACTGTCTAAAAATGGACAAAAGAATCCAATTATCTTAACAAAATTAAGAGCAAAATGACTTTAATAAACATGGGTTTCGGGAAATAAAAACGGGAAACTAATGGTAGGAAAAAAACTCTAAATGTTAAGAAACTTTTTCCAAACTTATATAGAAAAAAGAACTAATCTTGATGAAAACTTCAGCAGACTTAAAAAAAAAAAGGAAGAAATGTCTTATGTTCACCATTTTATGGATCAAGGAATTAAAAGTGGCTAAATGAATTTCATTCTGGAAAATTATTTCTTGATGAAAACTAATCAATGCTGGTAAAACTCTATTTAAAATGTATATATTCATAAATAAAGTCAGAATTTCCACTGGATCAAGACAGCAAAGTCGAAAAAGTGTCCTGCATAAAGTAGACAACACCACCTTACATCACAGAGAGTCTCACTAAAAGTCTTTGACTCATATAAAAGCTTCTAAAATACCAGGTACTTTGGCCTACTTTCCATGCCATAAGATTTGCATTATATACAACTCACCCGTGAATCTTTGCAGTACATTTCATATTGCTGTATCATCTGCCGGCTGGCCAGACTGCCATGGTACACAATAGTGTTCATCTCTGTCCATGTGTTGAATTCCCGCTCCCAGTTAGTAATTGTGGACAGTGGGGCAATGACCAGGAAAGGGCCATGGATGCCCACATTATATACTTCCTGCAAGAAGGCAATGGACTGAATGGTTTTGCCCAATCCCATCTCATCAGCCAGGATGCAGTTCTGCCTGCCAATTCATCACAAAAAAAGAAAAGCATGTCAAAAGAGACCATCTTATAAAAAGTACATAAAATGAACCTGTTTCTACAGAAAATAAATAAAAACAATCCCAGACTAAGCCTATATCTTGTGGTCCCACTCTTTTCCTACCTGTTATACCAATTAAAGAGCAGCCAGTTGACCCCTTCCAACTGATATTCCCGTAACTGGTTTCTGTTTTTATACTCATGTGACAACTCCAACTTCTTCCAGGCACTTGCCTGTGGACGATTCTAAAAAGTAACAAATTTGAATAAATGGGGTGGAGGCACTAACGAAATTAGGTAATACTAGGTAGTTCTAATAGGTGAAGTTAATTCAAAGACATTATTGCTTAAATTAAACATGTTAAATATATTCAAATTCACGACTTCACAATGACACTGTAATAACAAAAAAAGAGAGAGAGAGAGAAAACCCACTGAGCCACCAAGGAAGTCCAAGAATACTGGAGTGGGTAGCCCATCCCTTCTCCAGCAGATCTTCCCAACCCAGGAATCAAACTGGGGTCTCCTGAATTGCAGGCGGATTCTTTACCAACTGAGCTATCAGGAAAGCCCAAACTCTATGAGGAAAATAAAATCATTCCCTATATGGACTTTACACTCTAAATGCAGATGTACTTACCACCCTTTTGAGTTCTGGGTGCCTTGACTGGATGCGTTTAAATTCTCGAATCTTGCCCTCGTCAACATCCTCTTTGAGCTCCCACGTACTATCCTCATAGGGTAGAGAGCACCATTTCACCAGGTAGTAAATTACAGGCTAGGGGAGAAGAAGTCAGAGCTTTAGTGAAATGATGCCGTGTTCTCTGCTGTGATTTGAAGATTAAGCATTTGACTAAGTGTCAATACCTAAAAAGGTGCCCAAAATGTCAGGCTGAAAACATCAGCCATAGGCTCACCTGCAGATGCACTGTACTATTTGTGCCTTTGATCACGCTTCCAGACAACTTATCAGAATCTAGAAGAGAAATTTCTACCCAACACTATCTAGAACACTAATCACTGAAACATTACGCTCACCAACTAAGCAGATTAAAAAAAAAATTCTATATTGTGTTGAGAAGATATGGTACCCCCATTCCATACTATCCTCCTGGCACCCAATATAATAACAGTGGAAGCAAGGCTGCTTTTAGAAGTGAGAAACAGCTTAAATCCATAGGAACAAAGCAGGCCTGAAACTACTGGGCTTCTGAGTTCCTGGAGCTGTGAATGCAGGTGCTATTTCACATGAAAAAAAGAGCAGTCATATGGTGGTAAAGAGATTTCCTTGTGAGTCCCAGGAAGCTAGGAGATAACTACAAGAGGTATCACTGAAGACAGGTAAGAGTGAAAAGGGGATGCTGAAGCTCCAATCACACTGCTATGCTCTATGCAGGTATTCCAGTGGTAATATTGCTCCTATTCTCAGTACTTAAGATGACTTCTGACTTGACTGCATTTTCATTTGGGGCTTATATGAAGTAAGAAGAATTAGACTACGCCTAGACTGGAAAAAGTCAGTTTTCATTCCAATCCCAAAGAAAGGCAATGCCAAAGAATGCTCAAACTACCACACAATTGCACTCATCTCACACGCTAGTAAAGTAATGCTCAAAATTCTCCAAGCCAGGCTTCAGCAATATGTGAACCGTGAACTTCCAGATGTTCAAGCTGGTTTTAGAAAAGGCAGAGGAACCAGAGATCAAATTGCCAACATCTGCTGGATCATGGAAAAAGCAAGAGAGTTCCATAAAAACATCTATTTCTGCTTTATTGACTATGCCAAAGCCTTTGACTGCGTGGATCACAATAAACTGTGGAAAATTCTGAAAGAGATGGGAATATCAGACCACCTGACCTGCCTCTTGAGAAATCTGTATGCAGGTCAGGACACAACAGTTAGAACTGGACATGGAACAACACACTGGTTCCAAATAGGAAAAGGAGTACGTCAAGGCTATATACTGTCACCCTGCTTACTTAACTTATATGTAGTGTTTCATGAGAAATGTTGGGCTGGAAGAAGCACAAGCTGGAATCAAGATTGCCAGGAGAAATATCAATAACCTCAGATATGCAGATGACACCACCCTTATGGCAGAAAATGAAGAGGAACTACAAAGCCTCTTGGTGAAAGTGAAAGAGGAGAGTGAAAAAGTTGGCTGAAAGCTCAACATTCAGAAAACGAAGATCATGGCATCTGGTCCCATCACTTCATGGGAAATAGATGGGGAAACAGTGGAAACAGTGTCAGATTTTATTTTTTTGGGCTCCAAAATCACAGTAGATGGTGACTGCAGCCATGAAATTAAAAGACGCTTACTCCTTGGAAGAAAAGTTATGACCAACCTAGATAGCATATTCAAAAGCAGAGACATTACTTTGCAAACGAAGGTCCATCTAGTCAAGGCTATGGTTTTCCAGTGGTCATGTATGGATGTGAGAGTTGGACTGTGAAGAAAGCTGAGTACTGAAGAATTGATGCTTTTGAACTGTGGTGCTGGAGAAGACTCTAGAGAGTCCCTTGGACTGCAAGGAGATCCAACCAGTCCATCCTAAAGGAGACCAGTCCTGGGTGTTCATTGGAAGGACTGATGCTGAGGCTGAAACTCCAATACTTCAGCCACCTCATGTGAAGAGTTGACTCATTGGAAAAGACCCTGATGCTGGGAGGGATTGGGGGCAGGAGGAGAAGGGGATGACAGAGGATGAGATGGCTGGATGGCATCACAGACTTGATGCACATGAGTTTGGGTGAACTCTGGGAGTTGGTGATGGACAGGGAGGCCTGGCGTGCTATGATTCATGGGGTCGCAAAGAGTCGGACACGACTGAGCGACTGAACTGAACTGAATGTAATCATCAAGAAATCTCTAATCATCTACTGACAGAATACTCCTTAAAATAGCCAGCAAGAAGTGTGAAGATGCCAAGTGTTTAAGACAGACAGATCATGGAAAAACTAGAATCTATGTAATTTCTCTTTTACTTTTTTCTTTATTGTAGTGACTCGGGTCACTTTCTACATAAAGACATTTGTCCAGGTCACACATTTCCAGCATCATAACTTATTTTCCAAGAACTTTAATTAATATTTATTATAATACTTATTTCCACTACTGTGTAATGTAACAAGGATGACTAAGCTCATTTTGGGTCAGGGGAAATGGGCAAAGTTTTTATCCAATATTAGAAGTGTAAATTAGGGTACTAAAACACTTTCATCTGTCATGCCAGGTCTAATAACATTCCAGAGGGGCCTAATCAAAATCTAATTACTTTTGGAAGATGAAAGTACAAGTATAGTGATAGAAAGCATAACATTTTGAAGGCTAGGAAGGCTGAGAAGCTGAAAGTAATGAGAATAATGTAACAATGGCTAACCTGTCGTGACTAATAACTGGTCCATTCCACTGTCACCTCCCACAAATGAACAATAAGCAGTAATTCCCACCCCTAATCACAAAAGCAGAAATATGTGGTTTCTGAGGTATTCTTGTTAGGATTTAAAGACACTGCATTATAATGACTTTGAATAGCTAAGGTTCTATCTGAGTAACCTTGAAAGCTTATAAAACAAACTTGGGCTTTAACAGATGGAAGACTTTGATTCTTAGGTTCTACAAGCTTCTACAAGGATGACATATGGGAGCAAGTCACTTAGTTTGTGAGTGAACCCAGTCTGCCATCTAGCACTGATGTCTCAAGGCTCTGCTGTTCCCTACTAGTCACTCTGTAAGCAGGAACTATTTGAGTGATAAAATTTTGATGAAATGTGACCCTGTGATGTTAAACTAACAACTTACACTAGAAGTGAGAAGAGTTCTAACAAAGTGCTGGTTCATGGTCCAAGTAAATCTGAATAAAAGAGAGCAATGTTGAATTCACTGGTGGCTTAGATCTATATAACTGTTGGTTGGAAAATGAAAAAAAGTGATTAATGAAAGAAAACATGTCAGTTCAGTTCAGTCGCTCAGTCGTGTCTGACTCTTTGTGACCCCAGGAATCACAGCACGCCAGGCCTCCCTGTCCATCACCAACTCCCGGAGTTCACTCAGACTCACGTCCATCGAGTCAGTGATGCCATCCAGCCATCTCATCCTCCGTTGTACCCTTCTCCTCCTGCCCCCAATCCCTCCCAGCATCAGGGTCTTTTCCAGTGAGTCAACTCTTCGCATGAGGTGGTCAAAGTACTGGAGTTTCAGCTTTAGCATGATTCCTTCCAAAGAAATCCCAGGGCTGATCTCCTTCAGAATGGACTGGTTGGACCTCCTTGCAGTCCAAGGGACTCTCAAGAGTCTTCTCCAACACCACAGTTCAAAACCATCAATTCTTTGGTGCTCAGCCTTCTTCACAGTCCAACTCTCACATCCATACATGACAATAGGAAAAACTATAGCCTTGACTAGACGGACCTCTGTTGGCAAAGTAATGTCTCTGCTTTTGAATATGCTATCTAGGTTGGTCATAACTTTCCTTCCAAGGAGTAAGTGTCTTTTAATTTCATGGCTGCAGTCACCATCTGTAGTGATTTTGGAGCCCAAAAAAATAAAGTCTGACACTGTTTCCACTGTTTCCCCATCTATTTCCCATGAAGTGATGGGACCAGATGCCATAATCTTCGTTTTCTGAGTGTTGAGCTTTAAGCCAACTTTTTCACTCTCCTCTTTCACTTTCATCAAGAGGCTTTGTAGTTCCTCTTCACTTTCTGCCATAAGGGTGGTGTCATCTGCATATCTGAGGTTATTGATATTTCTCCTGGCAATCTTGATTCCAGCTTGTGCTTCTTCCAGTCCAGTGTTTCTCATGATGTACTCTGCATAGAAGTTAAGTAAGCAGGGTGACAATATACAGCCTTGACGAACTCCTTTTCCTATTTGGAACCAGTCTGTTGTTCCATGTCCAGTTCTGTTGCTTCCTGACCTGCATACATATTTCTCAGGAGGCAGATCAGGTGGTCTGGTATTCCCATCTCTTTCAGAATTTTCCACAGTTTATTGTGATCCACACAGTCCAAGGCTTTGGCATAGTCAATAAAGCATAAATAGATGTTTTTCTGGAACTCTCTTGCTTTTTCCATGATCCAGCAGATGTTGGCAATTTGATCTCTGGTTCCTCTGCCTTTTCTAAAACCAGCTTGAACATCTGGAAGTTCACAGTTCACATATTGCTGAATCCTGGCTTGGAGAATTTTGAGCATTACTTTACTAGCGTGTGAGATGAGTGCAATTGTGCGGTAGTCTGAGCATTCTTTGGCATTGCCTTTCTTTGGGACTGGAATGAGAACTGACCTTTTCCAGTCCTGTGGCCACTGCTGAGTTTTCCAAATTTGCTGGGATATTGAGTGCAGCACTTTTACAGCATCATCCTTCAGGATTTAGGAAGCTTTAGTTCTGGGGTTCCTAAATCAAGCTATGCATGAGAACCCCTTGAAGAACCAACTCTTGGTCCTACCCTAGATGTACTAAATCTGCACTTGTGGGAACAACCTGTTTAACAGCACTGATTCAAATGTAGTATATGTTTTAGAGACAAATGAAAATGCATTTACCTGATGCTGCACATGTGTGCTCAGTCACTTCAGTCGTGTTTGACTCTTTGCAACCTTATGGACTGTAGCCCGCCCGGCTCCTCTGTCCATTGGATTTCCGAGGCAAGAATACTGGAGTGGATTGCCATTTCCTCCTCCAGGGGATCTTCCAGACCCAGGGACAGAACCCGTGTCTCCTGTGGCTTCTGCACCGCAGGCAGATTCTTTACCACTAAGCCACTGGGGAAGCCCCAGTTCAGGAAATAAATAATTCTCAACAACATAGAGAAAGCTATGAGTCTATACAAGTATTTTTATATTCATATATTTGGAAATTGATAAAGTATTCCTTTCTCTATCCCCACCTCTCACCCTCAACTGAATGTCAAGGGTCTCTCATATAAAATCTGAGAGAAAATGAGACCAAGGTGAACGAGTCCTTGAAAATAACAGCTTCCAGATATCTGACTTCAAGAGAATCTTTCTCTTTAGTCTCTCTCTGTACTCCTCTACCTTCCCAATATTATTCTGAGGATCTCTCAGAAAAAATTCAAAAGTACCTTTTCAATCCAAGAATTTTTCAGCCAAATCTGAAATATAAAGGATGGGCAAGCAGACAGGCAGAAATCTTTAAGGCCTTTCTTTCATGTTCCTCCACGTCCCAACTCACCTCCCCATTGTCCTTGTCAATACTGTGAGACTCATCCAATATCCTATCCACCTCTACATAGTCTGGGTTGAAGGGCTCTTCATCCTAGAGGAATTATGAAACCAAACAATAAAACCAAAAAGATCACTGTCTAGGAAATTCACCCTTCCACCCAACCTTTAGTGGATATCCTTACTTCAAAATTTATTAAGAAAAAAGAAGGGAGTTCCCCATTTTCACCCTATCAAATCCTACACACTTACCTGTGTTTGCACCTATCTTCTCATGTTACCAGATCAAGTGTCACTACTCCGAACAGTGGCTACTCTCTCCATATATGCTTTGGATTTCATTCCTTCCTGCCTTCTTAGGAATCCCTCTCTAGGGCAACATTCCCATATTCTACTAGTTCACATCCTTAAAAAGACCTCTCTGACTCTCCATCCCCCTGCAACTATTCTTCTGTTCTGCTTCATACGTAAACTTTCCCAAGAGTTTCAAACACATAGCACCTCCATGTCATCACTTGAATACTTGTCCATTCATTCCACTCTTCTTTATACTTCCATCACATAATGAAACCACTCATCAAGGTCATTCATGATCTCCAAATTGCCAAATACAGTGGAAACATTTCTGTACTCACCTTAATTTATAGCTACAAAGTATTCAACAATTCATCTTTCTCCCGAAAGCACTCTCTAGGCTTTTCTGAGACACTATATTCACTTTTGTAGCCTTATTTTGGTTTCACTTTTTGTTTTGGTCAATTCTCAGTCACCTTTACTGGCTCTTTTTTTCCTAAGTCACTGGTATCTAACTTTGGGTGATATCCCAAGATAAATAACCCAAGGCTCCAAAGAGAAATCTCAAAGAAACCTTAGGGGAAAAAAATTCTTCCTTCTTACGGCACTTTCCCACTGATTTTTGTGGCCTATCTTTTCCCTAATATTTCTCCTATCACTCTGGCATAGTTATTAAGGCTTTAATAACAATGTATATGCTGATACATTTCAAATTTTAATTGTAGCCTAAAAAATCCAGTTTTGTATATCTATCTCCTTGCTAGACATGTTACAGAATTTTAAACTTAACATGGTCTAAACTAAAATCTTGATTTTCCCTAAACCAGTTGCTTCTAAGATCTTCCATTCTTTAATACCTGTCTATGTAAGCCATCATACCAATTGCCATCAATCCTACTTTAAAGTAAACTCAAATCTATCCCTTCTCTCCAACAACTGAAAGCACTCTGCTATAAAGCCATGATAATTTCTCATCTAGAAAATGTCAATGGCCTCCTTACGGCTCATCCTACTTTCACGCTTACTCTTCTCCCATCCATTCTCCAAAGTCTAGATGATCTTTTAAAGGTGAGAACTGGTTTATGTCTTTGGCTGTTTTAAATAGTCCAATGGTTTCCCCTTTTGCACTTAGAATAAAAACAAAACTAAAATGTCTGTAGGCACCTGCTTCTATCATATATAAATACCACTGTGCTTTCAGTTCCTCATCCTGTCTCGGGGCCTTCATATATTGCTACTTCCCATGCCAGCGGTACTACTTACAGGTGCTTACAGCCTTGCTAACTTCTTTTCATAATTCAGTTCTCAGTGAAGCCTTCCCTGATTATCCGAAGCAGGCATTTTTTAATGTCTTCCTATGCTCCTTCTTTGCTGGTACTTATCACAATTTGAATTATTTTAAAATCTCTCTCTCCCTCCCCATTAGACAGTGAGCTATATGAGAACACAGACCATGTGTGATCTGTTAACTGCAGTGACTAGCACATAAAATAATGAATAAATGAGTGATTGATTTGGCTAAATGACCTACCTATAAAGGCAAATCTGACTGGTACACAAGTCAGATTAGCAGAGCTTGGCTCAGTGGCCACAAATTATATATCTAGTATCAGCTGAAATGGAATTACAGTTTCACTGTACATTTCACAAATTAGGCTTTAAAAGAAGATAGGCCAAAAAAAAAAACCCTCCACAACCCAATCATTATTTTATTTTCATATAAAAAGAAATTATAAAACCTACATGGTCCTACTTGCTCTCTCGAAGTGATGTGGAATATAACTCACTTATTGACAAATCTGGTTATATAAAGTTAGCTTCATCAGATGTATTTGGCCACAACTGGCCTTTTTTTTGCTGAAGCTATATATTATTCTTTCTTTCATTCTTCTTATTAGACCTCTTCTTCTTTAGGTCTTAAGAAACTTTGAAAAAGAATTCTTTTTCTCAAGGCACTTAGTATATTAAATACAGATTTTAAAAAACCCATTTTGGAAAAGATATATGTACAAAAAGTTTTCAAAGAAAAATGGAGTGTTAAAATACAGCTCAAGAGATTCTCACAGATGCTCCAGTACTTAACTAGTAGTAATACTGGGTGTAAGATATTAAAGTTCCTGTATCACTATTGCTAGTTATACTGGATTAGAAATTTGAGAAAATAAATGTTCCCTCTTAATGATATGGTTGCTTATGTCTATAGATAACATCAGTTGTTAAAGACTGACAATAGAGGGAGAAGAATGCCTGAAGTGGGCCAGATAGTTTATCATCTGTTTTGAAAATACTTCATGAATATCAAACAACTCAATTTCAAAACATTCTATAACTTACAAAAAGACTGTATTTAACCTGGTAAAACAAAGCATAGGGCAATTAAATAAGGAGAGTCCAATGACTGAAATGAAACTTATATAACCATACATATAAAGCAACTATAAGTCTTTTGAACGGTCAGGGGTAACCCCAGAAATGTATGCTTCTATGAAATAAATGATAAGCAACACCTATCCCTAATTACCTCATGGAAGAAGTGTCTCATCTGAGCCATTTTGGTTTTGAAGCGCTTTAGTTTTTGATGGATCCTCTTATCCTTCTCCAGTTGCGAGATGGTAGCCCATTCACAGTGCAGATAGGAGCTAAAGAAGATGAAAATAGTCAGCCATGGTATGAGAAAGTGGAACTGGTAAGCTAGCGTCTGAGATGAGGAGATTAACCAAAAGCAGACCTAAGAGTATGTTGCTTCAATGGGGAGTTAGTCTCTTAGATCAGTGCCTCTTCAACTTGATTTTTTACACCAACCACTTAGTCTAGGGCTGGCTTGAAAGTTCACATTTCTAACGGGCTCCCAAATGATGCTAGTTCTGCTGGTCGATGGATCACACTGAGTAGCAAGGTCTTAATGTCAGGATTACATGGGATTTTATCAGCAACCACCCTTACCCCACTTTTCTGTAGGCAAATATTAATCAGTCAATTTCTGAGCTTCTCTCTGAACATTTTCCTCACTGGAAACAATTTGGGTGAGGAAAACTATTTAAAAAAAAAAAGGGACACATTCCCAATCAGGATAGACTATACAGGAGAACTTTTTACAACCCTGTGGAATTTGGGGTGAAAAGCTTTTTGCATAGATCACGTACTAGTTCTTGTACTTGACAAAGAACTCTTCTGCTTCAGTATACTGTCCAGAAGGAAGCTGGAAGAAAAAAATTACAGTTATTAATAACTCATTTGTCAAAGAGAATCCTTAATTTTAGCACACGTGGTAGACTTTCATACCAAGAATAAAATATATCATCTAGGATATATCACTGACTAAAGGATTAAAGAACTTAATCTGGCATTTTAATGCTAGAAGCCTGATAGCTGGAGAAAATAAGCCCTTTCTGGATTTAAACAGGTAAGTGAAAGAAGGGGCAATAAGACAGTTCTTACTTTACACCTAACTTTTCTCCACTATCTCTTGTAACTACATTGTAGCGATATAAACTGACATCCAAAAGTGCTCATTACATAAAGCCTGTAACTGTAGCATTATGGGCTAACATTGAAAACAGGCCTCACCTCCTTCTTCACAATACGCATAGAAAGCACTTTGTCTACAATGGCAGCATCTTCTTCACTGGGATTCTCCTGCAGAAAAGATGCAGTCAGTCAAACAAAGAGATTGTGAGCAGCAAGATATACATCTCAAATTGCTTAAGTTCTCAGCTTACCACAAAGAACTGCATGGAAGGCAAAGTCTCGCCATCTGGTTCCTGCACTGGCTCAGGAAGGATAGGCTCAGTTTTGATTGGACCAGTTACATCCACTTCTTCTTCTTCTTCATCGTCTGTGATCTTTATATCCAGATCCTCTGTATATTTTTTTCGCTTAACTTGGCGGTTTGAGCGCCTCTTCTACAGGGGCAAAAACAGTCAAAATAACTGCTTAGGTCTCTCAAAGAGAAAACCTTTAAAACTATTTGCCTATAGTCATGTACTTAGATTTGACTCCAAATTCCCTAGGAAAAATCAAACCAAAAGATGATAAAGAGCTTGTTTATCAAATTGTGTGATGTTAAACCATGTAACTTATTCTAGTACTGAGTAAATATTAATTTCCTGAATTCTTTCATTATAGTATCAGAATCCATCTGAAAGTAACCTGGGTACTATTGGCAAGAGGCACTGAAAAACTGAAATAAAACTCTTTAAACTCTCTACCTGCAGGGTACAATGAACTTCACACCAGGAGCAGCCCTGGAGTCCACTGGTACAAAAACATTGTTTCTAATTGTTTGTCTGTCTTAGTTCTAAAGTTTTGTTTGTTTAATAAATAGGATCATATTGCACATACTGTTCTGCTGCTTACTTTTTGTTAACATTTTTCTTGGAGATGTTTTCCATATCAATGAATTTCAGATCTACCTCATTCTTTCAAATGGTTGAGCAAAATTTAATTAAATAATCTCAGTAATAGGTGCAGCTCATGATAAAAATTAGGAAGGATGGAGAGAAAAAATTATTTTTCAGTAATGATTATAACCCCTGGAAAATCCAAAATCAAATGAGTCATTAAAAGCAGAACTACTAAAACTGATTTGTAAATTCAATTTTAGTACTTAGTAGTACAATTTAGTACAATCAATTGTACTAAAATTGATTTGATAAATTTGCTTGGCATAAAGTTAATTTTTAAAAATCAATGGCATTCTTACATAGACTAAGCCAGAAAATACAATAAAAGTCTTTTTATGAAAAAAGATCATCTTAAGTATTAAATTTAGTACGAAATAATGAAATACACATATAAACTCCTCAATCACAAAATTTAAAAAACAAATTTAACAAAACTTTTAAATTCGATAAGCTGATTCTAAAATTCAACAGAGAACTAAACATCTAAGAATAACCATAAAAATATGAAAAGGTATACTTGGCCTTATCAGATGTTAAAGCCAATATAAAGCTATACTGATTAACACAGCTTGGTACCTCTCCAAGAGGAGATAAACAGATCAATGAAATAGTGTCCAAATATAGATTAAAATACTTAGGTGGATTTAGAACATGATAAAAATAGTACTTTTAATCAGTGAGGAAACAGTGGATTATTCTATACATGGGATTGAAAACAAACCACTAGCCAAACAAATTTGTTTCTTGTATCTAGAGAAACAAATTTATAAAAAGATTGAATGATTTCAAAGTTTAAAAAAAGACAAAATTTCTAAAAGATGTGGAAGAATTTTTTTCTTTAAATAATCCTGGAGTAGGAAAGGTGTTTCTGATAAAGTGACTGATCAATTTGATCGTATAACTAAGAAAAAAAATCAATACAATAGAAATATGAGCAAATAACATGAACAGATAACTTTTGTAGGAAAAAAACACGAATGGCTTTCAATGTAAAATGATGCTCACACTCACAATAAAATTGTTACAACTGAAAACTAAACTACCTTTTTTTTTTTTTGCATCTAACTGAGAGGCAAAAATCTGAGAGTTTGATCAAATATTTGAAATAGGAACTCATACATTGCTGGTGAGAGTACACAGTGGCATGCAGAAAATTTCTATAGAACAAAATTTGACACTATCCATTGACCCAACAATTCCACTTCGAAGATATTATCCTACAGATAAATTTGTACATGTATACAAATCTCTGTGGGATTCTCTGGTGGCTCAGTAGTTAAAGAACCTGCCTGCCAATGCAGGAGACTCAATCTCTGAGTTAGGAAGGTTCCCTGGAGAAAGAAAGGGCAACCCACTCCAGTATTCTTGCCTGGGAAATTCCATGGACAGAGGAGCCTGGCAGTCCATGGGGCTGCAAAAGAGTTATATACAACTTAGCAACTAAACAACAACAAAGAACAACAAATCTCTGCCAGCATTATCTGTGGTAGTAAAAGACCAGAGAAAACCTAAATGCCCACCAACAGGGTTGCATTGAACAAATTATGCTATAGTCAAAAAATGGAATACTATAGAACTATATAAAAAGAATGGGGTAGACAAACAAGAATGAACAGTGAAGATGTGGAGCTGGAACTCTCACTGCTGGTCGATGTATAAAATGACAATCACTTCAGAAGGCAGCAGATTCTTATAAAGTTAAAAGGTCAAATGTTTACCCCACAGTCTATCAACTCTTGGCTATTTTGTTATGAGAAACGAAAACCTATGTCCACAAAGCATGTGTACATGTGTACCAAGACTATCCACTGCATCCTTACTCAAAACAGCGCCAAACTGAACAAACCAAATGTCTAATAGAATGAATAAACACTGTGGTATATTCCTAAAGTAAAATGTTTCTCAAGAAAAAAAAAAAGGAATGAACTTCTGATACATCAACGTGAATAATTCTGAACACCACTATGCTGAAAAAAGTGAGACCCAAGAGTATATACTATGTGATTCCATTTACATGAAGTTTAAGAACAGGCTAAGTTTAATCTATGGTTAACAGAAATGAGCACAATTGTTGCTTATGGGGAGATGGGAGGGAGAGGATGGTGAACTGACTGAAAAGAGGGTACCAGGGAACCTTCTGGGATGATGGAACGTGGGGCTTCATTAAATAATTTCTCTACTTTGGTGTCTATTTCAAATTTTTCATAATAAAAAAGAGTGTGAGGAAGAATGGGCTAGATCTATCTTTTCCAATAAAGAACTATATTCAAGATACACTGTTAGAGAAGAAAGTACAGCGCAGAAGAATAGGTATGGAATACTAACATTGAGTGGAAGTGGAATTAGAGTGCTCGTGAAAGCAAAGAATATTTCTGGAAGGATACACAAGAGTAATAACAGAAGTTACATCTGGGGAGGACAACTAGGGGACTGTGAGGCCTTCACTGCCAAGACTGGTATTTGAGGAAACACAATTAGGTCAATTAATTGTGTTTCCTCAAAGTCTGACATTAAAATCCTAACCCCCTAGTACCTCAGAATGTGACTGTCTGGAGACAGGGCCTTAAAGAGGTGATTAAGTTAGGGTGGGCACTACTGGATCAGTGCCCTTAAAAGAGAAGGGAATCTGGCCACATGCAGAGACAAGAGGGACACACGCACTGAGGAAGACCACGCGGGGACACAGTGAGGAGGCAGCCTCTGTAAGCCACGGAGAGAGGCCTCGGAGGCAACCAGACCTCCGGATCCTGGACTGCTAGCCCTCAGACCTGTCAGAAAATAAATTTCTGTTGTTTAAACTATCTAGCCCGTGGTATTTTGTTATAGTAACCCTAGTAAATTAATATACCACTTTTTTAATTTTATTAATTCTTGTATTTCTTGTATTACAAAGATTTGCCTTCAGTTTGTGTTTTAATTTTATTTTTAATTGGAGGATAATTACTTTACAATGCTGTGATAGTTTCTGCCATACTCACTTGGTGTTTTGATTATATAACACTTTATTTAACTCTGTTTATTTAACAAACATATATAACTCTTACTATGCTCTCTTACCTAAACACTGTTCTATGTGCTTTGTAAACATTTACATTTAATCCTAACAACTCTACTTAGTAGATATTACTATCTGTACTTTAGAGATGAAGAAATTGAGACACCACAAGGTTAAGTAAACTTGCCTTAAGTGACAATATTAGTAAATACTAGAGTTAACATGAGAACCCAAGAAATGATCTTGGTCTTAAACACTATATTATTTAGAGCATTTTTTGTTGTTGCTACATATGCATAGTTTTTATATAGTAAATATATCTATCTCTCCCTTTATGACTTGGAAATTTTAATACCCTCCTTAGAAAGATCTACCTAATTTTTTAATTACTTTAAAAAACTCATTCACATTTTATAAACTCATTCACATTTTATAAAGGTCCATGATTTCAATTTTTACATTTTGACCTTTGATTAAACTAGAATTCGTTTTTCTTAAAGAGTAATTCAAGAAATCCAGTTTTATTTCTTCATAAATGAGTAGTCATCCTAACATAATGTGTTAAATAATCTTTCTTTCCATTGATTTTTATTGATTTTATTATCTTTTTTCTTTTTTTGGCGGCATCATGTGGCTTGTAGTATCCTAGTTCCCTGACCAGGAATTGAGCCTCGGGCCCTCAGCAATGAAAGTGTGGACTTCTAACCACTGGACCACCATGCAATTCTCTCCACTGGTTTTAAATTGCCTTTTAACTTACATACTAATGTCTCAAAACTATCTGGATCTGTTTCTAGACTCTGTTATTTTTCACTCTGCTATTTCTTCTTTAAACTCTTGGTAATTATAATTTCGTAATATACTTTAATGTATGTTAAATCTAGCTTTTGCTTCACTCTCCGTTTCAAAAATGTCTTGGCTATCCTCACATGTTAATATTCCCCAGAAAAATCCAAGTCTCAGTTTGTCAATGCAATGAATATATATTAAGGAAGAGGAGAGACATTTATAAAGTACTGATAGCTAGCGAGGCACCTGAGGTTTGTTTAGTCCAAACCTCCACTTTCAGATAAGGAATTTAGATATAGCTAAGTAAACTAGCCAGACCCATTAGAGCTACTCAGAAGTACTATAGGTATCCTGAATCATTAATAGCTTCTTCTTTCCGTGGTTGGAAACTAGAGTCAAAGATGGTACCATAAGGCAACAGAGACAAAGGACTAAAGTTCTTTTGATCCAGCTTTTTCTATTCTCTTTCCAACGTTTCTCATCTTGAAAAGGTAGCAAAAACACTGTGCCTTAAGCGCCCCAGTTCACAGAGTCAAAACCCTCAGTGCAGAAGAAGTAATGCACACAGGACAGCTGGGCTGTTCTAAGGAAGACCAAAGTACTAACATACCCAAAACAGCAACTGCAGCGTAACTGCATATCTGCTTAGTCTCTGAAACACTGGAATTTGAAAAAATGACTACTGAAGAGTAATATGCATTTTTAGAGTAATACATGTTTTGCCTAAAAATAAAAAAATAAAATTTAAGACATGACCATGACCAGGTTTTGCCTCTTTTACTTTTTAGGCCTACCTCTGGTTTAGAAAAGCTGTTGAAATATGCATAGGCTTATGGTCTCTCACTATCTATTCCTGGTCTGCCTGTCAGAAGTAAACAGGATCTTTTCATGAAGTTTTTTAGGGATTCTTTTACCTGAATGCTGCTTTCTTCATCTTCCCGGGGTGACTGTGCAGGCATGACTTCTACATCTGAATTATCAGATGAGGTATTACGTTTTCTCTTCTTACCCACCACAGGAGTGATGGTGCTAAAAAGGAAAAACCAAATTCAGTTACAGTGAAGGCAAGGAAAATTTAGGAGTAGAAAATACAATTAATCTAACCTATCACATATGAAACCTCCAGGAATACTGCTGCTGCTAAGTCGCTTCAGTCGTGTCCAACTCTGTGCGACCCCATAGATGGCAGCCCACCAGGTTCCGCCATCCCTGGGATTCTCCAGGCAAGAACACTGGAGTGGGTTGCCATTGCCTTCTCCAATGCTCTAGATATTCAGTCTGGGTAGGGTGTTTGAAAAAAAAGAAGATATTGGGGTTTCTAAACAACCAGCTGGCTTTTATACCAAATTTGACAAATTTTTGCTACCACTGTATTCACAAATACCTGAATGAAGGTAGCATAACACAGCAGAACCAGTTCCTTACTAAGAATTACAAGGCCTCGTTTTAGTCCCAGTTCTGTCACTAGCTCGGCATTGATTTTCTAACTAGCAAACACTGATAATAAAACCTAGTGTGATAGCTGTTGAAGATCAAGTAAAATAACAGATATGAAACTTGCTTTCTTAAGCTATAAAACCTTGTACAAATATAAAGCATTATTATAATTACACCACAAAGCCTGAAGCATCTCAGGGAGTAGAAGCTAGAGACAAGGAGTGAAGCTACAAGACATGGAAGGAAGAGAGCACACTCAACTGTGGCAAGTTATGTGGCAAGCCATGGTTCTGTCAAGACTGCTTATGGCTGACAGTGGCTGCTGAAATCTTCTCCAGTTCACATGAAATGCAAGAACAGGGCAGCTATGTCTGCAGCAGCTCTCTTTTACCGGCATGGGTCGTAGGGGGCTAGGGAGAAGTCTTTCACACTACAGTGATACAAAATTAGGAAGAATACAGCTTTTACACATGACCCCTAACTCAAGACTGGCTGTCTTTCCCAGGCCTTGATGTTCACTTGGGACAGAGAAGAGAAAGGACTTATTATTTTCTATGACAGATCCCCTTGAACTCTGTAGCTGCTATATACAGAATGAATTTAAAAACAGGAATTTAAACATATATGCACTCTCCCCAAACATCCCATCAAAACAGCAAAGGGTAGCACTCACTTTAGCTTACTCTTGCCCTTGGTTTTGGAGGTACCAGATGTTTTGCTCTTCTTTGGCTTTTCTTCCTTGAGCCTCTCCCCACTGCTCTTCTTCCTGCGTTTCTTTTCACCTTCCTCCTCAGGCCTGACGCTAGGCAGCTCATCCTCATTCAGGACGCGAGGTATGTTCTGTTCCCCCCGAGCACGGGCCCTCGCGATGGCCTCTGCTACAATCCGATTTGCTTTCTCTTGCTTCTTTTGGTGTTCCAGCCTACGGTTTTCCTCGATTCCTGTCTTGCCCCCAGTATGGGGAGCAGAACTTGCTGGTGAGGACAGGGCTGCCACTTCAGTGGCACTGAGAACTTTAACTACAGAGAGCCCAGAAGAGGCCCCTTGGGAAGAGCCGGCCTATAGAAATAAAGACACTATAGTTCAACATGCTTAGAGCTAAACGACCTGAATCAAACAGCCCTGAAGCACAGACTAGAAACGTTAGTTCTCTAATTCCTTAAGAATAAGACTCATATCAAGTCTTACTGAACCTAGAAGCACGCTGTTTTTTAAAAAAGTATTTTTTGGTGGGATGCGGATGAGAAAAGGCAATTGTGCCAAATTAACCTTCAATATTCTTTAGCCATGCTTCTAATGTCAATGTCAATACTCATCTCCACAATTCCATAAAATTTCCAAACAACACAGACAACCCTAGTGTCTAGGCTACTAAGAAAATTCAAATTCCATTCTTATCCTACCTTTATCTTCCTGGGGGCAGTGGGGGGTGGAGTGGGGGTAGGGGGAGGAAAGATAGATAAGCACTTGACCTCTTCAAGACTATTTATCTTTCAGATGAGGGGTTATTTTCAGTCATTTTCATTTCACAAGGATATCAGGAAAAGATTGTAAATAAAACAATTTAAAGACAAATATTAGACAAATCATCTCTTATCCTAAAGCCAACAATTACCCTCAAATCTTTTCATGATATAATTAAAATAAGGTTCCCATGGGTGAAAGAAAGAAAAGCCTGCATCTCACTTCAGAGATATGAATCTAGACTGGTCCCACATTCAACAGTGAGTGGTTGCTGAGGATAACGTCAGGGGACTAAGAGCGTGTTTGCCTTCTTATCCCAACATGTTAAGTCTCACCTGTGGCTGAAGTACCACCTTGAGGGGTACTGAAAGTCTCTGTCCCGGGGCCTGTCCTGGTCCCATTATCTGAGCCTGCTGCACAGAGGAGAGAGTCACTGGCTGGGTGGAGGGTGGCTGTTGGGGTTGTGGCTGCGATGATGGAGGCTGTGGTACAATCTGGATTTTCTGCTGTGGTTGCTGCACCTGCAGCTGTATGGTTACTACTTTGGCAGGCTGCCCCTGGGCATTCTTGGCTTGAGTCAGGGCTGCTAGCTGGTTGCCCTGTAACACTATCTTGCCTGGTAGACTCCCTAGCACGACATGCCGGTGTCCTTGGGGACCTCCAGACTGTGGCTGCTGGAGGACCAGTGTGATGCGTTTCGATTCACCCTAGAGTAAAGAGAGGAAATTGCAAGAGAGGTAGGACATTAAAGAAGGGTAGACCCCTTCATATTTACACCAGTTTTCCTTATCCTAGAATTGTAAAAACTGAGGGTCAGAAAAGAAAGTACAATCCCCTTTGTTCATCTTCCTATCTGTCCTGATAAATCTTTTCTATAACCTCTGCCCAGTGGGTACCAAGTCTATTCTTGAAAAACTGCTGGAAGGCTTGCTATTTCCTAAGGCAGTCATTCCATTCTTTGGAAACCTATTAGAATAAAAGTCTTTACATTAAACTAAAATCCACCTCCTCAGAGCTTCTCTTCACCAGCCCTACTTATCTGAACACTGTCTTCCCCTCCTCCAAATTCTTCTGGCCCTTGATTCAGAGGCTAGAGTCTTTATTTTCTTATAAAAGAAACAAGTCTTTTCACTGGGCAAAGCTGGAGGAGGACAATCTTAATAATAAGAACAGGAAAGATACACATAGTTTCTTTAAGTCTTGCAAATATAAATACACGTTTTTCAAAAATGATTCTTTGTTCCCATTGCATCCTACAGTACTCGTGTAAGTTTGTATCCTCCACCACTGTGAGTTCTTGCTTAAGGTCTGTATTTCCTGGCAGATGGTGAGCTCTGTGAGGACAGGGACTGTGTCTATCTTGTTCAGCACCAGCTAGGCACAGTGTAAATATGTAGTAAGAGCTCAAAAAATGCATTAACACTAACTGCTTTCACCTTGTAAGTAACAAATAACGTGGCTATCAACACTAACTGATAAAAAGTACAGGTGGAATTTAAGCAGATTTCCTAGAGACAGCTCTTATGTGCTTGCTCTCACACAGTTGCTGGGCCCGCTACTAAACCAAAATTCACCTCCCCCTTTCACTCAAGTCACCTGGGTGGGTGTAGAGGTCAGTGTAACTGCAGGCTTCAGTGGGGGCCCTGTGGCCCCAGGGTTTCCAGCAGGAGCTGAACCCTTAACTGGCTGTAGGACCAGCTGCTTTACTGGTCGGCTGGGCTGGACAATGCGCTGAACTGTAGCCTGGTTCCCAGGGACCTTGGCGGCCAACACTGTATTACCAGAGACAATGGAAACACCAGGTCGAAGGGGAGTGCCGGTTAGCACTTTGGTAAAAGTGACTTTTCCACCATTGGCTGTGCCAGCCACGAGGGGCTGAGCTGTGCTGGTGATACCTTGGGCCTGAATTTGTGCCACATGGGCACCAGTGACTGAGGAGCTTGGTGGGGCTTTAAGGATAACAATCTTAGGGGCGGACTGAGGTGGTTGTCCTCCAGCACTACTGGAGGAGACAGCTGTGGCAGAGACACCCATGAAAGGATTCCCTTGGCTCAGGATCTCCTGGCTTTTGGAGACCTGCAAAAGTCCTGATGTTGGCGTTGGTGTCTGTAAGACAGGTTGGGCTGGCTGCTCTTGGCTGACGGGCTGAGTGGTATAATCATGCAAGGTTAAAGATTCTGGAGCTGGAGCTGTTGATTCTTTGGGAAGTTCTGTGGGGGCTGTTTCCTCTGGTGGGGGGACCAAGTCATTTGCTGATGAATTCGCCACATCACCACCTCCACCATCCTGGTTCATCTGATCCAAGGAGTCCAGAGAGCTTGGCAGTCCAAGGGCTTCTTCAATAGGGTCTTGTGTGACCTGATTGAAGCTGTCATCAGTCAGAGAGTCCAGACCAAATAAATTTGGGTCATCAAACAGATCCATGATGGGGTCTGCCATCTTGGGAAAGCAATGGGGGTTACTTCCCCAAGGTTTAAGGAGGGAAGGGGAGGGGGGGTACTGGCTCTCCCCTCCCCTCCCCTATTAAGAAAAAAATGTACACAATGGAAGAGGACTACTCTTCAGGTAAAGAGGCAAGAAACAAGTGCATGTCAGACTGTCCTGACCTTCATGGAGCAAGATGGCTAGGTCTTCAGAGGAAGATGATGGAACTCCTGTTGTAGAAAGACAAATGACAAGTAAGCAAAGGAGGTGACCTCAGAGAAAACTTCTACCCATAGCATCAAATAGCATCAAAATAGTAAGATAAGAGGGAAATGTGAGGTAAGCTGAGGACAGAGACACAGCAGAAAGAACATCCACATTTCTGCTTTGAAACCAAAAGAGAAAAAAAGAAATAAGCCAACCCCTTTTGGGGGCTCTTACACCTACACACTTTGAAGCTTCTGTCTGTCAAGATCATTCCGCTGTCTCTGTCCATTTCTTTTCACAATTATCATTCTTAGGTACAGAACAGGAAATGTAACATTCATTCACTTTCTATTTCAGATTCTTAAGTTGACAGAAATGAACAATATATCAGCAATACTTCAGTGAATACAGCCAGAGGCTTCTGGATATACTGGATTTTGTAACTTTTCCTTGTAATTCCGATACTTCTACTTACTACTAGCAAAATAAACACCTTTAACCAAGCTTACTGGATAATCTCGCTAAGTTGATAGTATAATTGTACTCAGGAAGATTCCCAGACTTTAGTTCACCTATCAGTGAATCTATACATTGTGCTTCTGTTCTCAAGTCCCCTCCTCGCTCTCTCATATTTAAGATCAAAACCTTCTCTGGCAAAAGAGTCAAAGAATTCTCCAATTTTGTCCCAGTTTATGTTTCCAACTTTCACTCTCATCATTTCCTGTATGCTCATCACTTCCTATATATACCCTAGATTTCAGTCCAAACAGATAATCCAGTTCCCTTAATGACATTCCTATCTCCATGACTGCCTATTTTGCTGTATTTTCTGCCTGGAACGTCTTTATCACCCTCACCACAAACATCTCTTCCAGGTAAAATCTTTAACATCCTCAAAGGTCTTCTACTCAGTAAGGCGAGCCCTGCACCTCCATAAGGTGAGCTATTTGTGACGACTCAGTCCCTTCATCTTCTTTGTTGTTGTCGTCTCTGACCCTTTTGCGACCCCATGGACTACAGCCCACCAGGCTTCTCCGTCCATGGGATTTCCCAGGCAAGAATACTGGAGGGGGTTCTCTACCCAGGAATTGAACCCACATCTCCTGCGTTGATGGGCAGATTCTTTACTGATGAGCCACCAAGGAAACTCTCATCTTCTTTAAATACCCACAACACTGCCTGCACCTTATTTAAAGCACTTATATTTAACATTTTATTAAAATGATAAGTCTCTTGTCCATTTCCTCTGAAGGCCCAAGAGGTTCCTTTGTGCAAATTATAAAAAGCTGCCTGCTCAAGATGCTTGTCTGCCATCTGCTGGAAAATTATCATACTAAACATATTATCTGTGATGATGATGAACATGTGCAATGCACACCCTGCACAACCCTGCATGGTGGCCCAGCTCCTCTTTCTCCACGACAGAAGAGCTCCTGAATGGTGGGGACCACATCTTATTCATCTGTGGATCTTTAAAGTGCCAGATGAATATCACACAGTAGCTACTCAAAAAAATTTAAATGAATTAAAATAAGTGCCTGTGGTGTCTGAAATTAACCATTCTGTTCTTAGAGAAATTAACTGGTATTCCCTGATTCTAAGTTAAGACAGTAGAAAACTTCCTATCTTGAAAAACTGTCCTACAAATAACTGAAACTATGTTGACAAAATCCACATGTGGGGCTTTTAAGTACATAAAATGTTGAAAAAAGGAAAAACTAAGACAAGGAATTTTAAGTATGTCACCATGTAACTATATGAAAATGTAGTATTTGCTTTCTGTATAATGATATCAATATTTGTCAATCCAGGAAAACTTCGGTAACACCATTTCTCCTCTTTTAGAAGAAACCAGAAAAGAAATTTGTCAGTGACACAAAAAAGACTAGACTGAAGACTTTTCCACACAAACCCCAAGCTTTTTTCCCTCTTCCTCAACTCATTCCAGTTATCCCTGTAAAATTAATATAATGTGGGTAAGTAGCCCAGAAACTGAGACATAGATAAGAGGACAGACTCATCAGTAGTTGGCACAACAGTTTTTCAAAATTATAAACCATACAGAGCATCTCCACCAATGTTAAACAAGATCTTTCCAGATTCAGTAATTGTATCCCTTCACATTGCAACCAAGGTCCACATCACTTCCCATTCCTGGCTAAAGTACTCCACAAGCTCATTCCAGTCTCTCCTACTAATGCCTGCCCCAAAACTACTCAAAATGGTGATCAGAAGACTTATAAATATTTCTTAATTTAATAAAAATCTACTCAATAATCTTATAATTTTTTCAACACTTCCATCATCTTTTTCTAGTTATGCCCTACTTTGCTACCTATTATCTTTTCACCTCCTATTCACTGTCAGAGAAGCTACAGTAAATATCTAACAGTTAGGTGTCACACAAAAAATACAGTGAAAGTTCCCACCAGCTATAAGTTTACACTGATAATAGTGTATAACCTGCCTTTCTTCCATGGAGTATTCTGTCCTTTCCAGGACTCCTTGCTATTTATTCACCCAAATGCTCTTTCTTCCCTCTGCAACAGCCCAGTCTCAAAGAAAAAGAGAGAGAGAGAGCGAGAGAGAGAGAGATCTCATTTTTTAATGGGAAAAACCAGGTTAACAGCTTCTGAAGTATTTCCTTACTTCCATATGACTCAAGCATTAAATTCTTAAAGGTGAATGTACTTATTTATCTCCCTTTCCAATTTTGGGGCCAAATTCCTGCTTCTCCTGGTTCAGTCAAGGCCCCAATATTTAAAAAAATCTCACCACTGACAATGCCACACCAAGTCTCACTACTTCTCGGTTCCATTCTATCAACTCACCCCTACCTAACCTAATTCATAGTATATGAATTTTTTAATCCTAGTCTACAGCTTCTTTTTTTAACTCACATCTTTAAATCTGTCCTTGACTCTCAAAAGAATAAACCTTCTCCAAATGTACCCCCAACTTTCTTACTCCCTCCTTCTATTCTTACTTATGGGTCTTCCTAGCTATACCCGTATCTGGCCTATTCTACCAAGTTCATCTACCTCATGAATTCTCTTTCCATAATTCAAATCCTGGTAACAAAAATAAATAAATGTTAAGCAGTCAAATATACGAAACCCTTAAGATAACCTTAGGTAAAGCAACTCCTTAGATAAAGAAATCATAGCAGACTTTTATCATATTGAGAATGAAAAGCCAGCCTTCACCTTCCATGGACCCAAAGAGAAACATATGCATATGCTCAAAAGTCAGTTTGATGGCTGTACTTAAACATTTTCCATAATTCCAAACTAACAAGTAGACTAAGGACAGAAAACTTGTGGGGTGGGGGGGCGGGTATAGGATATGAGGAAAGTAGAACTAACTAGTCAGTTAAGATTAAAATTCAAAGCTATCCATCTACAACTTTCAGATAACAAGCCAGAGAGATTCTTTATATAATAGCCCTTCATCTCACCTTCTTTTTTAAGGAGAAACTGTTCCTTCTCCTCGAAATAAATAAATACTGATGTTTTTCTGCAGCTTTACCACCTTTAATATAGTTCTTCTGGGTTTTCTTAGAAATCTAGAGTCCCAGCTCTCCTGTTATTTTATGTGCCTCCTGGTACCCTTGCCCATTTCAAAAACAACTTCTCTGTCCAATCAAAAAGGACTTAGTTTTAATTCTACTCTATACTTTTCAATCTCCACAAATCTTTCAACAAAGCAGTGATTCTCAACTGGGAGATGGAAGGTATGTGAAGTTTGAAAATGTACCTTTAATGTTGTAATTTTACATTTGTCAAATGGAAACAGTCTCACTGTTTACATTATTTATATTCAATAAAACTGGACCACATCTCTTGGCCTGTGAGGATGTGTGAAAGACAACACAGCGGGGCAGGGGAGCGCAGGCAGGTGTGGACAGAGAAGGACGCATGCCTGGTTTGGAAAGATTATCGACATTTATATGATGGGATAGGATTTCTTATGGCCTCTCAAAAGGAAGTTCATCATTTTGTTTATGATAGATGAGAAACACTGCAAGAAAAATTAGCCCAATTGTCTAATACATAAACTTACATAAACTGACCTTCAGATATCCATTTTCCATTTACAGATTTCTCTATACTGCCCATCCTCTTAGAAGATAACAGATGAATGGCATAATGACAACAAATGACCTTTTGGGGGAGGGGAAGGCTGCATCTTTACAAAGTACCAGCCATGACCACTTAACCTCTAACTGCTCAAAGAACAAACTATTTTACTTCAAAGTATTAATCTTGTTATTGGAAACTGTATCCTTTCAAGAGGATCAGTGGCAGGCAGGCAGACATAAACACGTTATGGAAACAAAATATAGAAGCAATCTGAAGAGATCTCTTGAAAATAAAATAAACCAGAAGGCTTAAAATGAAGATAGTCAATATAATTTTAAAAGAGAAGGATTTAAAAACTGCACCATGGAGACATCTGTGAGACCCAAAGGGTCTTAAGTCTTATAAAGAAACGGGAAATAAACATCCTATGTGAATGGAATCACAACTTGGGGTCAGCAAAGGATCAAGATAGAAGGACACAGACCATAAGAAATGGAGCTATTAACTTGAAGCCACTCAGGAGACTTCCTCAAGAATATCGAGATCCTAGGCCATTTTCTCTATCTTCACCATTCTCACTGCCAAATGTGTGACTGCTCTTTTTTGTTTGTTTTCCCAGTTACTGAAGGAAAAAGCACTCACACCTCAATCAGGAGTATGGACCTTTGGGGCAAACATGGCTGGTAAAGTGAGTCCTTCTGAATAAACAGGGAAAGCAAAATAGGCAAGTATGAACGCTAAAACCATGTACGTACTTTCAAGGGTAAAGGAGAAAGTACAGAAATTTTGTACTCCTGTGGAAGGGAAGGAGCAAGGTAAGGAAGTACGGGGTTGATGGAGAGGGAAACGCGACTGGAGGCGGGGGTGGCGGGGACCCGGGTACATTACCTGCTCATACTGCCAGTGTTGGTGCCAGTAAGGCCCACAGAGCAGAGGCGGGAGGTTCCTGGCAACTGGAGCCCCCAAAATGGAGATGAAGTACATGCACTTGAGGGAGTGAGCTAGTGGGGTGTCCTCCAGGGTGGGGATGGCCAAGACGGGAAGATGCGGGGTGGGGGGGTGTGGATGCCCGGGTGGGAGCAATGTTAGGGCGGAAGCTACAGGCGGGAAGGTCCGACAAGCCCTGAAAGAGAAAAGAAGCTGTGTCTCACCCCAGCAGGGTAACAGAGATGCCTTTACCTGCAGCGGCCGTGGGGGGCCGGTTCGCCCCTCTCGCTGTCTCTCCAGCACCAGTTCCCCCTCCTCCTGAGCAACCTAACTTGATGCTCCTGCCCGCCCCACGTCCTTATTCGCTGCACTCCGCTGCCACTCACCACAGGCGCAAAGACGCAAAACAGCGCAAAGGGTGGGACTAAACAGAGCTTCCCCCTCCCCCGCCACCACGGGGTTAGGTTGAGAGCGCACGGAGAGGCCTATCCGGTTTCCAGGGCCGAGGCGAAGCCTGCAGCTTGCTTGAAAAAAAAAAGGAGCCTGGCCAGAGGAATGGTCTCAAGCTGCGGCAAACTAGTCCTGGAGATTCAACTCCCCCACCTCCAACACTGTTTTCTGCACACCAAAGAGCGTAAACTCGGGAGAGAGGGTTCCACACTAGGCCAACTCCGCCTCCCTCTGAATCCCCTGCCTCTTAGTCCTGTCAGCTCTTCTGCTGTAGTGACTATCCCTTATCCCACGACCCATTAAAAGGGGCCACATCTTCCATCCATCAGAGGAGTGAGTCAGCCCAAGTGCTGGAACACGGGGCCCTTTACTCTTCAAAGATGAAGCGCTCTCTCTGCCGCAACCCAAATTGCATTCTTGATAGTCTAACCCTTAAGCAGCAGTAAGTACTTGCTAGAAAGTAATCGCAGGTACTCACGAACAATTCCCAAACCCTCCCCCTCCAAAATACACACCTACTCCTAAGGCGTGGGCTTAGGCTAAGGGCTCTGGCCCTCACCTCGCTGCTCTTGCAACTCAGCCCATCTGATATATGGGCCAGGGTCCAGTTTGCAGTGCCACTTCAGACCACTCTAATTCCGAGGGTTGGCAACCCCAGAATGATGGTACAAGCTTAAATCCCTCAAAGTAAACTGTTAATAAAAACAGCTGCTTACCTCCTGACCACTAATTTCGCCCGAAATGTAAACACTCTCAACACTGAAATCCTACTTTCTGTGCTCTATGATACAAATTAGGAAGATCAACTTGGCCTTAGATCTCTTAAAGATCTTCACCTTACCACTAATGCTAGGGACACCCCATCCCCACTCCAGTAAACAGCAATACTGTTCTCCCATTCACTCAGGCTCGAAACTTCAAAGTTGCATCTGAAACCTCCTCTTGTATCCATTTTTCAACCATTTGCCCAGTCCCATTGGCTCTCCTGAAAATGTATCACAGATAGTGGAGCTGGCCGGCTTCCCAATCACATCTAGTCAGTCCTCTTGTTACACAGATGAGAAAACGGAGGCTTAGAGCTGAATGACACAACCATGAAACTAAGTGGCAAAGTTAGGATTCATCTTTCTCACTTTATTTCTGCTGCCACTTCATTTATGCAGCTCCTGTAACAGAAAGAAGCCTCATAACTGATCTCTCCCCCTACTAATTCTTTCTGCTATCAGATTAGTTTCCTAAAACACAGGATAGCCAAATCAGTCACCTGCTTAAAAACTTTGAAAGATTCCCTGTTACTTAAGACATAATCCTTAAGACCACACTTTGCCTTTCCAGTCTTTTTTTTTTTTTTTAGCCATACCCCATGGACTGCAGGCTCTTAGTTCCCCAATCATGGATTGAATCCAGAGCCAAGGCAGTGGCAGAGCTGAATCCTAACCACTGGACCACCAGGAAACTCCTTGCCTTTCTAGTCTTATTTCCCACTATTCTACATATACATTTATATGCCCACCAAAGTAGACAATATTGTCATGTATTTTTTTCTCATCTGGGCCTAGCTAGTACACTTGCCTTCAAATTATGTTACTCTTATTCCATTTCTTTGTTTTCTCAAAATCTTACTTATCCTTTAGGATCCACATCAAATACCTCTTCATCATCTCAACATTTATTGAGTGTACAATATACAGAGTAATATGGTAGCATTAGAGAACCAAAGATGAATCAGACAATCTCTACCCTCAAAGAGGCTTCCGTGATAGCTCAGTTGGTAAAGAATCCGTCTGCAATGTAGGAGACACTGGTTTGATTCCTAGGTCGGGAATATCGGCTGGAGAAGGGACAGGCTACCCACTCCAGTATTCTTGGGCTTCCCTTGTGGCTCAGCTGGTAAAGAATCTGCCCGCCATGTGGGAGACCTGGGTTGGGAAGATCCCCTGGAGAGGGGAAATGCTATCCACTCCAGTAGCTGAATGCGACTTTCACTCGCCCTCAAAGAACCTAAAACAGGAAGGAGTACATTTGTGTATACATGTGGGGAGACAGAAAGAGTAGGGACTATGACAGTAGTGACAAATGTCCAATGAAATACATGCTGGGCTTTATTTCAGGTAAAAGGGTCTTAATAAATTAGGAGAAAAGGTATTAAGGAAGTAGTTTCTTAAAGGATGAGGAGGAGTTAACTTGGGAGGGGAAGGTGAGCTACAAGAAAGGGGTCTTCAGGCAACAGGGACAGTAAAAGGAAAAGCAAAAGAAAGCAGGGCAGTGAAAAACAGTATGAGATATATAGAGGAAGGTCTAAGCAGTTCAGAAGTTCAGTCTCGCCTAAGTGTAAATCACAAAGAAGAAATCAGACGGAGGTAAGAATTGAAGGGGCAGACCTTTCAAGGAAAAAGCCTTGAATGCCACATTGAAGCATTTTCTTACAGGTGTCCAAGGAGCCACTGAAAAATGGAATCACACGATCAAATATGCATTTTAGTTAGCTAGCTCTGGCTGTTGGATAGAGAACAGATTTGGGGGATAAGGGGACAGAGGACACAGAAGTAGCTAGGAGGCTGCTATGGTAGTCCAGAAAAGAGTTGTAATGTGGATGCTGTTGATTTTTTCTTCCTGCACCCCTGCCTTCCTATATTGGAGACTAACTCAAGGTAAAAGTCTTCAATGGAAGACTGGATCTTAAGTCCCATTACAGAGCTGGAGTGGGTGGGTGGGGGGTATTGAAACAAGGGGTGAGGTTCTTCCCCTTCCAGTTGGGGAAGAAGTACACACACGCATAGCTTTGCCCAGTTTAAGTGGACACTCCTGTGGAAAACCTTGATTTTGCAGTGGCAATACAAAGACCCAGAACCAGCCAGTTAGACAATATTCAGCAATGGGAGACACTGGAATTCTGCAGCATCATAAACAGACTGTCAGTGCTTTGATCCTGCCCACATTCTCCATGTCTCCAACTTCCCTTGGTTCCAGATCAATTTCTAAATCAGATTCTCTAGCATTACCATATGAGCCACACAACATCCTCTGAATATGTTCCCTTTCAGCATAAGTTAGTCAAAAGATGATTTCTGTGGTTTGCAACCAGGAATTCTAACAAGATGATGAGAACCCAAATCATAGCATTGTGGTTCCAAAGGTAATGGAGGGAAGGAAGGGAGAGAGTTTAGTAAAACTTAGGGGATAAAAACTGGTAGAACCTAGAGTTTATAGGGAAAGAGGAGTTCAGCTACTGTAGTGTGAGTTGCCTGTAACATGTCAAGTACTGATACTCAATGGGAGGTCGGATGTATAAATCTCAAAGTTGCCTTGGTGACAGATTTGGAATTATCAGTATCAAAACAGTAGTTTTACGAGTGGGGAGTACTCAGAATATGAAGAGCAGAGCAAGTATATACAACACTGCACCAATGCTGTTGGAAGACAACAGAGAACGCTGGGGGTCTGGGAAGAACTGAATGTCCACTCCAAAGACAGCAGCTGCTGTTCAGCAATTAGTTAAAGTGTTGCCATATGGAAACACAAATCCAAGGCTGAGAGAGAACTTTAGGTTTTCCAAAAGCCAGAAATACAGAGCTTTATGTAAGTCTTCCAGGTTTTAAACAAAGGTAACTAATTTTTTAAAATGTTTTAAACACTTTGCAGGCTAAACAAAACACTTAGCTGGAAACCCCCAAATTTGAGATTTTGGGTGTGGAGTGAGAAAAGCTACAGAGGAACCCAAGAGAACATCAGGATTTAAGAATCAGAATAAGCTACACCTATTAAGCAGGTAGACAAGGCAAAGCTAGAGAAGCAGAAGTGCAATGCAACCGAAGCAAAGAGAGTAGAGAGTTGCAGGGGGAAAGAGTGCTCAATTGCATCCAACAAAGCACAAATGTCCAATAATATAAGAACTTTAAAACGTGTCCACTGGATTTAATACATCTCTGCTTTTCACTAGCAAGCTAAGACTAGTCAGTTCCATATGAGTTTTCATAGCATTTTTGTTAAGTACTTTTTGGGGATAATTATCTTCTAATTCCTATTTTGGTTATATTTGTATGCGGAAGCCTCAGGGGCTTAAAGTCACAGGGATGTGGGTTCAAATTCCTGTTCACAAAGTAAATAAACCTTTCTGAGTCTAGTCCATTCCTTTGTACAAAGGGAGATCAAAGCAGTGGTGGTGTTCAATGGCTAAGTTGTGTCCGACTCTTTGCGACCCTGTGGACTGGAGCACACAAGGCTTTCCTGTCTCACTATCTCCTGGGGTTCCTCTATCTCCTTTATCTTCACTATCTCCTGGAGTACAAAGGGGGATCAGATTACAGGGCCATTAATGAGGATTAATGAAACATCTCACACACTTCTAATGAATATTGATATATAACCACTATTTCTAGGAGGTACTCAACCAATGTTCCTGGATAATAGTTGGGAAAAAAATTGTTTTTACCAGTCTCTACCTAATTTGGGAGATGCCAGTCAGCCTTAGAGGGTGTGGAGTGATTAATGGCCTTCAAAATAATTCATTAATTTCAGCAGGTTAATATCTATGAGCATGCATACGGACTGCAGCCATTGCTTCCTCTATATTAGATCTAATTTACAGCAAACAGGAATAACTACAGTTTAGATTCTAGAGTCTGAAGATCATGTTTAACTAACTGGCTTCAGTCAGCCTAAACCTGCTATAGATGTTCTAAGTCAGTAGCATCTGACTTTTGGGTATTTAGAGACCTAAATTAAAACTCTCAGGGATCCAAGGAAGGATGATAAAGATTTCAGAAACACCCCCTCATCCCATCCCTCCAAGCACTTTTTTCCAGAACATCACACTTCTCTGATTTTCCTTCTACTTCTCTGGCCAATTCTCCTTTGCTACTCATCTCCTCTACCAGCATTTAGTTCACCAAGCTTTGGTCCTGGGCCTTCCTTTTTTCTTATTCTGTACCTGCAAGGATGTCTAGTTCATATACAGGGTCTCAATTCATTCTTTTCCTCAACAAACTACTTATATACTTGTCTCTCATTTATATCTCTGGGCAAGACGTCTGAACTCCAGGCGTGTTTATTGACTTGCTTACTCAACAGCTCTTCCTGGTCGTCTCTACAGTCTCCCTGGCTGACCTTCTTTCCAGCTCTCCCTAGAAGAGGCTTCTTACCTTCTTGGTGGTCTCCTCCATACTCACTACCACATGTGCACTCACAGAAGGTAATCACCCTCTAGCATCTCCTATTCAGCCATGGCTGAAGACACCAGAAACTCTTTTCCTTATCACTCCTATCCCATATTTCAGAATCCTACCTTCACCCCCTAAACATCCCTCAAATCCACCCACTTCTGCCTCTACTACCCTCCTGGGTCAACTGACCATCCCCACTCCCCTCGACTACTGCAACTGCCTTCCAGCTTGTTCCCCATCCGTTTAGCCCATTTAATTGTTGTTTGCTTTTGTTTAGTCCCTATGGATAGCTGCTCTGTCCATGGGATTTCCCAGGCAAGAATACTAGACTGAGTTGCCATTTCCTTCTCCAGGGGGATCTTTCCAACCCAGGGATCAAACTGTGTCTCCTGCATTGGCAGGCAGATTCTTTACCACTGAACAAGGGAAGCCCATTTAATTCTTACGTATCCTTCAAATCTCATTTCAACAGCATCATTTCAAAGAAAAGCTTTCCCTGACCTCCTAGACAAAAAAAAAATCACCAAACTTTTGAATGTACATTACACACCTGGCCCTGTTTTAAACAATGAAAATGTATTAGCAGACTGAATGTGAAATAACTGCATTTTTACAGATGAGGAAACTGAGGCACAAATCATAAGCAATTAACTCAACATTCCACGGTTAATGGAAAGTGGGGCCGGATTCAAACTTAGGTAGTGTAGCTTCCAAAGTCACATTTTTAACAACCCAACTATATTATGGTGTAGGTTATATGCCTTTATTGTAAACTCTCTGTAACATCCATAATCTCTCTTTTGTAGTAGACTGATTAACTGACTATATAATTGTTTGCTATCCAGCCTTCCTCACCCCCATATTAGAATGAAAGTTACACAAGGGCAAGGTCTGTGTACAGCTTGTTACAATATTTCCTTTGCTTACCAGGTAGTAATGGGCACCCTGTGTACTTTTGTTGAAGGAATGCATTTTCAACTTCTAGTCAAAGGTGTGCGGGAGTGGGGATTGGGGAGGGGGGTGGTGCTGCGTAATAAAAGGTGTCTCACCAAAACCACACACTTCTCAGGCTGCTGAGACAGCACACAGGTAGCAGCACAGCTCCAGAGACATTCAAAAGAGGCACCAAAAGACCCTAAGCATCTTTACTCTTCAGGACCTGTAGCAGACACAGCTTTCTCATGGAGCAAGAGAGGCTGCATTTAACACACATAATAGACTACTTTCTGTAGTGTGGCAATCACTATTGAAAGCCGTGAAATTTTAGTTATCTCCTTTAGGCTTGGGACCCTAAAAGCCTCAGTGGTGGGTAATTTAAAGCTGTGGCAAAAAGTGAATGGATGAAACCATACTCACATGCCTCAAAAATGGGGCACGGATTTAGCCTCATTGTAGATTTTATTCCAGTGAAACCCTAGAGTTTTGGTCTAAGTCTGAAGAGAGAAAATAAGAGCCTAACCTTTAAGGATCAGTGCCCTGAGGTCAAGTTAGACTGGACCTGGAGAAGTTCCTCTTCACTGGTGTGTGTTCACCACGATGAAAGTAATATTCTAGGTTCTAAATTAAGGAATTTATAACTGGATCAATATATTACCTTGAATGACACCACTTTTGGACATCCAGCTTAAGTAATAATATCTGCAATTTCTTTTTACTGAGGCGATACCGATTTATAACATTTATAAGTTTCAGGTATACAGTTTTTTTCCTCCCTCTGTATACACTACAGCATGTTCACCACCAAAAAGTTACTTTGCATTTATTACCATACAGCTGATCCCCTTTGCTCACTTCACCTTCCCCTCCATAACAGAGTAATGGTAACAGAGTCATGGTCCTCTTTATGCCCTCCCACACCACCCCTGCATGCCCTACTTTAACTGGCCCAGGTATATATATATATACTGTTTCAGCCTAACAGAGAAATATAAATATTTACTTATTTATTTATCTTTTGGTTGTACTGCACAGCTTGTGTGATGTTCCCCAACCAGGGATTGAACCCAGGCTGTGGCAGTGAAAGCCCGGAATCCTAACCAGTAGGCCAACAGGGAACTCCTACTCAACTATTTATGAGGGACTGTTTTCATTGCAACATTTATGCTAAAAAAGTGTGTGTGGCAGAGGAGGAGAAACACTGTTATTATCTCACTTATGCCTCTAGGCACAAAAAATGACCCAGTGACATGGGATGATGAAGTCAGTGAGTTAGTTTCACTTGCACTGGCTAAAAAATGAAGTTGTCTGTGACCGACCAAGTGATTTTCCTCTGTAGAGCTTAAAGTATTTCACATAATCTTATCTTCAAAATAACTAAGTCAAATAAAATAAACTATTATTCTTTTTTTTTTCATTTTGACAGAAATACAAAAAGAAAATTTACATTCTCAAGGCCCTACAGCTGCTAAAGGTATAGCTTTAATAAGCTATGGAATACCTACTTGTCTAATACTGTTGTCAAAGACAGTTCTCCAGAGGCCTACAATGAATTTCTAACTGGGGGGAGATGATAATGAATGAGGCTTTGAAGTCCCACAGACCAGAGTTCTACTCCTGGTTAAGTTATCAAACCTCACTAAGTCTTATTTTTTTCTCTTCTGTAAAATGAAAGTAACATCACACACATTTTCAGGGTTATTCTGAAAATTAAAAGATTATGTACAATGTTTGGCACACAGTAGGCAAAAAAAAGGAGTTTATTATTCCCTGTCCAATAATTTAAAAGAGTACCACTAAAGGTTTCTCTCAAAGCAAAATTACTCCTTAAAGACTTGGCTGAGCTGACCTGCTAAGCAGAATGGTGGGATACTAAAGTAGATGCAAGAGTTTCATAATCAGAATAGCCGGACTGCTGGGCAGGATAAAAAGACCCGCAACCACTGTGCTGAGAAAGCAGGATAACACTTTAACCTCAAAACCTCAGAACAGACTTCAACCAGCATGGGTGGCTAGGGCAACATGCAGGTAATTCAGTTAATCATTTTGTGTGTTTATAGGAATGATGCTGGTATCTATCTGAGTACTTTGCTTACTTCACAGTGCTGCCTGTGGGAACTTACCAGTTCTGCAACTGACTAGGCTGTTCCTCAGGAGCTCACAGGCCCCTAGTCCCAGGCGCCTCAAATTTTAACTCCCATGACTTTCAGGAGAGCAGTGAATGGAAGTGACCATTACCCACATATATATTTAAGACCTCATGGAAAAGGTGCCCCACCAAGAGGTACACCCGAGAAATAGGCAAAAGCATGTTGCCCTAGCCACCCATGGGGCTGAACGGAAGCAATGAAGAATAAAACACCGAAAGTTCAGTGTTTATGCAACTTGGCAGCCCCTATTCAAAAATTCAAAAAATCGCGCTTGTCATAAAGTTTACTTGGATGGATGAGTATCTGATACACATCTGATATCTGTAATAGGACATGAAAAATCACAGAATAAGTGAAATATGATTTCATGTTCCACTACAAAACACTATTATGACTTGGTTCTAAGTAGGCTGCCAAATTACCGAAATCACTGTTTTTTTCCTAGAACCAATCAAAAATAAATTCCTGTATCACTAATGGGACCATGTACCTCTGAATACCCACGTCACTTAAGAATAATTCCCAAAGATATGTTGTATCCCCAAATTATGTAGTGGAAGAGAAAATGGAGGTGGGATATTCCAAAGGTTTTTATAAAGACCATGAGAGACAATTTGAGAAATCTGAAAGACTTTACAGCTCTTGAATACCCTTCCTCTCAGATGAAATTAAGAATTCAACTAATATATATTCTTTTACAAAAAGTTACTGACATAGTTTAAGGAGAATTACAAAACAAAACAAAAAGGTGTTAGTACTGGAATACTGGGCTATTACCAAACAAATCAGAACTATCAGATTTAGGGTGCTGACATACATGGGGAGAAAAAAGCACAGTTCTATTAGTATCTAGTAATTTGGTTATTATTTAGTAATTTTAAAAGTCTGTCATTTAATTACCTTTTTAAAACTTAAAAAACAAAAAAAGCCTGGAAATACTGAATAAAAATAAACCATACACAATGACTTTCTCTGGAAATGTACTGAGGGAATAAAATCAGGAATGCTTCATTCTTTCAATGACAAAGCCAATCTTTTAAAAATTATGCATAAAGGTGGTCTTCCCTAGTGGCTCAGACAATGAATAATCTGCCTGCAATGCAGGAGACCCGGGTTCAATCTCTGGGTTGGGAAGATTCCACTAGAGACAGAAATGGCAACCCACTCCAGTATTCTTGCCTGTAAAATCCCATGGGCAGAGGAGCCGGGCAGGCTACAGTCCACAGGATTGCAGTCACACAGGACTGAAGCGACTTAGCACATGTACGCGTGCGCACACACACAAAGGTATGTAATATTTAAAATCCTTGGTTTGGTTTTGCAATTTTTTGTACTTTTATTTGACTATGTTCTGAAAATTCTTTTCAAACAAACTGATGAGAATATACTTGAAATACACCTCGAATGTCATCTAGGCTCCGGAGCCTACACTGTCCCATTGCTTGGAGTTCATTCCTGGATTCATCCCTGCTAAAGGTGCATGAAAAGTAACTAACTATCTGTGCCAGTCTTTCTGCTAGATTTTTCATTATCATGTAACATATAGAGGAATAAATAATATATGTTACATTATCATGTAACATACACAGAAATTAAGTGCTTTATTTTAAAAAAAAAACTTCTCCTGCAGGATCTGAAGGCAACAATTACATACTTTAAAGTTAACTTACAGGGCCTCCCAGGCGGTGCAGTGGTAAAGAATCTATCTGCAGTGCAGGAGATGTGGGTTGGATCCGTGGGTTGGGAAGATCCCCTGGAGGAGGAAATGGCAACCCACCCCAGTATTCTTGCCTGGAGAATCCCATGGACAGAGGAGCCTAGAGGGGGACAGTCCATGGGGTCGCAAAGAGTTGGACACGACTGGGCACACATGCAAAGTACAGCAGAGTAGACTATTTTGCTTCATGTAACATTCAATAACCAAGAGTTTAGTGAAGGATAGAAAGTGATGGGTAATAAAACGGCAAAAGAAATTGTTACCGCCTGAACAGCTTAATGAGAAATCTCAGAGAGTAACATACTCTGTAGTTTAAATTTAAAATATCCAATAACTACAAAGAGGTGGACTTATTTTGCAACATAGAGAAACAATGAAACATTTAAAGACAATATGAATTAGTCAGAAAAAGCAAAACAAACAAAGAAAAAAAGCTAAACTACAACTTCATTTAAGAACCAACACAAAACAAAACAGAAGTTAAGGTTGGGAGAAGGGGATCCAGGATAATTCAAAATTTAATAAATGGTTAAACAAAGCTTTAGGCAATAGTAAACAGTTCACACAACAGCAATGCTACATAGAAATACAACTGTTACTTGGGTGCCGTGCTGTGCTTAGTTGCTCAGTCCTGTCCAACTCTTTGCGACCTTATGGACTGTCACCCACCAGGCTCCTGTGTCTATGGGGATTCTCCAGGCAAGAATACTGGAGTGGGTTGCCATGCCCTCCTCCAGGGGATCTTCCCAACCCAGGGACTGAACCCAGGTCTCCCCAACTGCAGGTGGATTCTTTACCATCTGAGCCAGGGAAGTCCATGAATACTGGAGTGGGTAGTCTATTCCTTCCCCAGGGGATCTTCCCAACCCAGGGATCGAACCAGTGTCTCCTGCATTGCAGGTGGATTCTTTACCAGCTGAGCTACCAGGGAAGCCAAGGTATTTGGGTACCAGAAACCAAAGGAACCCCTCTTGAAAGTCAGGGTCTCTTTGCATTCTTAAATGGTCTTAAGACAGATGCGAAAAGGGACAATGTCAGTGAGTCAAAATAAAAGGCAAAGTGAACAAAATTATAACAAGGATAAAAGGAAGACCACCTGCTCTGTGAGAAAAAGAACAATTAATTAAAGAGGAGATGAATAGGTTCTGAAATGATAGTTTACCAATGAATTGAATGCTAAAAGTAAGAGAGTAAATACTAAGTTGGTTATAGTAGGTGCAAGGGTAGGTCAAGCAAAGACCTGCGGATCAGGGACCAGTTCAAATATAACTCCAGAAGTGGAGTCACTTCTAAGGCTGAGGGTGGAGGGTCCAGAACAATATTATCTTGTTTATCCTTCAGTTATTAGGCTAAACGTAAGCTCAGAGATAGCTTAACCTTTGCAGGACTGTAGACAAACAGTATCTTCAAAGCATTTAGCATTCATCTGAATGAATATCAAATCTCATTCTTTCAGAAAGCAAGTACAGAGCTTGAAACCCACAAATTAATAAAGTGTTAGCTTTGCCCAGAAAAACCTCACCCTTTTCAAAAACGACACGTACAATGGTTTCTTTTAAAGATCAATTCCCTTCACCACCCTACCTTACCTACCAGAAACTTGACCCTTCTAATAATAAGTGGCAAATTTTTCCTGTTACAACTAAAACTCTGCAGCGGTGGTTACCACAATGCCAAGATTCTTTCACCCCATCACCCAGCAGGTGCTGCAGAGAAGACTGTCCCGGGAAATACAAGATCTGTGTTTCCTGGTGATTCACAACCAGCTCAGCAGATTTCTATTTCTATCATTTCTATCCATGTCTAAACGGATTTTGTCAATTTGGGAACTGACATACTCAAAAGGCCAGAGGCACAGGATAGATCAAACATGAGGAAAGCAAGAATTCTATGTCACTAACCATGCACTGTTTCATCAAATCTCTTATCCTAATCCATTACTCCTTTGCTACTGCAGTTTTAAACCTTCCCCGAAGCCTGTCTTTACACACATGTACCTTCTCTTTGGCCAACGTCCTTCATTTTGCCTTGCAGACCCACTGGCACACCACTCTTACCACCTGTCTCTTTAAATGAAAAACGTTGTTTTCCTTATCATAACTCTTCTTTTCCTTTAAGGGGTGAGATAATCCAAAATATTTGGAATGAGAAACTTCCCATGTTCTCGCCCTAAGAGGTGGACCACAGTTCGTTCTGAAACCTATTTGTTGATCAATACAAAAGAAATTCCTAAGCAGAAGACATATCTAATGGACTAACAAGAGAATACTATTCAAATCACAAACTCACCTTCTAGTAACTAACGTGCCCCACAGTGGATAGGACCTCACCTGATGCTAAGGATAACAGGCAGAGAATCTCCGGCTGACCTGATAGGTTTAGAACAACATGAAGAGTAAACAAGCTGTGGATGCTAGGCGATGGTAGGATGCAGTAGACAGAAAACGCAGCTCCTCTGGTGTTTGGGGCATTCCACTATGTCTATTCTTTAAAAGAAAAAGACATCAAGTTCTCAGTCTTCCACTTCTGGCTCACTGTTCTCAGTCATTGAAAAGAGATTGGTCCACCAAACATCTATATACCACTATTCATCTCTTCCTTGAAGATCTTAATCATTTAGGACTGCCCCTTAAAAGGTAGGAGCTGCTGCATTTGCACAGCTGCCGCAAAGGCAGGGAAATTTCCTGCGACACTGGAGACAGGTAAATAAAGAAACTGCTTTCGCTCCGAGGAAGGGGGAGGGGTCTTCTGCCACTGAAGAGTTTACATAATGCAACAGAAAACCAGTGAGCTCTGCGGACCTGTCAATGGAGATGCAAAGCTAGAGCTCCTCTCTTCCAACCACCTCTAAACACTGTCCAAAAGCCTGCTCCGCTCTCCCAAAGTTCCACAGAAATTACACCTAATAATGTAAAACAATCGCACATGCTCACCTCATGCTCTCCTAACCACCTTTATTGCTAAAATACACACACACAAAACCCAAACCCCAAACTCCCACTTCTGAGTCCAAAGTATGGAGTAACCAAACGGAGCCGCGGAGTTTTCCCTCTGAAGGAGCAAGGAGAAAACGGATCTGCCTCAAATCTACACGATGCCCAGTAATGCAATGACAAGGCCTAGAAACTTCACAGGGGCCGGGGCAGCCGCGTTCGCGGCTCAGCCCGGCTCGGGCCCTGCGGGCCGGCAGCCGCCCTCTCCCCCGGCCTCTCACAAAGGAGAATGGTTCAGTCCGGAGCATCACCCAGCACCTGATCCCGCACAACTGGGGGAAGGACAGAGGGCGGGGAAGCGAGGAGGAGGATGAGTTATGAAAACCAATCTAAGAGCCGCAGCTTTTGCAAAGACTCTTGGACCAGCACTGAGCAGCGGGCGTGTGCTGAGAGCCTACCTGAACAAGTCCCGGCGCTTCCTTTCCAGCCAGCGTTTCAACTCACCCTTTCGGAGAACAAGGCGCCTTCCGGCGGAGCATGGCCAGCCCTCGCCTCAATCTAGCTTGCTAGTAGTCCATGCTCCCTTGCTCCGCCCACCTACGCTCCCACCCGCCAATGGCAGGGCCGACGCCCCGCCTCTTCCAGCAGGGTAATGTGAGCTCCATCCAGGAAGTCTCTTGAGGATGGGAGGTCCTAAAAGGCTGAGGCAACCACACATATGCCTGATTGAAAATAAAATCTGGCGGTACCTTGTCTCTGACCGCTCTCCGTTCACGGGCTTTCGGATCTCTCCGCATCCTTCTTTTCTTGACCCCCGCCGTTGGGGGCGCTCTAAACTAGAACATTTAGTTACCTGTTTCTGGGAAGCCATCTTGGATCGGGCTGGTGCCTTTCGGGCCGGGAGGAGGGAGTGCTTAAGGAATCTAAAGCCCTTTTCGGCGTCCTGTCCGACTGCTTAGGTACAGCCCCAACGTACTCTCCTTTACGTAATCAGAGTACCCCTCAGTCACGATGGGGAATAAACCTGGAATAATGCTGAGTGTGCCTGGAGGCAGCCCCCACCCTCTCTCATACAAGTGAAGCGATCTTAACCAAATCAAAGAAGCAAAAATTAATTCTTGAAGTGAGTGTATTTTCTGAGTTCCTGGGATAATCCTTTAGAAATGTCTCAATCCTCAGGATATCAGCATAACATCAGCATAGGTTATGCATCTATTCTAGATGCTTCTAAACCTTATGTTTCGCTCGCAAGTTTTCCAGTGTTCTGACTTTGACAGTACAGAGTACTGCTAGTCAGTTGGAAATGAACAAAATTCAGTAAAGAATTTCAACTTAAAAAAAAAGGCCTCAATTCATCAATAGACCCAAACTATTTGTGAATATGGATAGAGCAAATGATGTCTTAGAGGTGAAATTATATGCAAGGAGGGCATTACGATACTGCCTTAGAAATATTGGCTGCAGAGTAATTTCCCAATGATAGTGTTTAAATTGTTATGGAAATAATTTTACAGTAGATGAAATCCTCTTGCCCTCAATGAGAAAGATTTACCCATGTTTTCTAGTTTAACTCTACTGCTATTAAAATTTGCTACAGTAAGTTTTTAATTTTTTGGAAATCCTGAGTGAAGGGTGTCTTTCCCTATCATTAAAGGAATTTCTCAAGAAGTAACATTTGCATGGTCACACATAGTAGGAGCTCAGAGACCTAAAGGAGTCATGTGAGTCAACATTTTATCACAGAAGACTTGGCCAAGTACATTTCTCTGTATATTGAACAAAATCTGTTGGCCAAATTCTTCCTTGGCTACCACTGTTATATCAAATTTGATGTTAGTATTAGGGCTTACCAGAACAATGTGTAAATGCATATACAGATATGACCTTAATTATAGTTTCTAGAATGAGAACCTATTATCCTTCTGCTTTTTTGGTACAAAATAAAGCTACTATCAAAGGAACCAGTTATTAGGCACAGACAGAAAGGGGAATGGGTATCCCTGCCATATGCAATGACCTATAAATAGTAATGACTTAGACTGCTATAAGTAGTATATTTCCAAGGGTCCTGGGCTTCAAAAATCAACCAACACTCATATTATCTTATAACCAGTATTCTTCACATGGGGGTGGGAGATGCATTTTCTGTAACTTCTCATGACCATTTCATTCAGAACATCAGCAGTGATCAACAAAGGTCATAAATTTGCCTAGATACTCTCATTTCTTATGCTTAAAACTGATGAAATACCTGAGTATAGAAGGTTATGAGTGGTTTTTGGATAATATGGGATTATCAATTCAAGAGATACTCCATTTGAATTGTTTACCATGTTAAAAAAAAAAAAAAAGATACACTCCAAAAGCAGCAGCTCTAGACAGAATGATGTTCTGATCAATGTTCTGATTCATCCTGATCGCTAAAGGTTTCTTTGACTGACAGAGGAAAACTCCTGTACAGAAACCATAAAGTTTTATTTACATTACTTCTGTCTCTGGTGTGAGTGGACTAGCCAAATTCAACAGCTTTAATCCTTTTTGAAATGAGGTAGGAGTTTTCAAAAACCAAACCAAACCAAACCTTAATCAAAGTAATACTCCATATGCCTTCCAACTTCCTGTGGTACAGTGTGAACTAATACTACTGCTACTGGGGGCAGAATCCAGTATAAAATGAATGTATCTCAAGAAGGCTTCTTCCAATTCCTTTGATACAATTTCCTAGAAGAAGAGTATCTACTTATGTTTGGGATACAATCAGAAATGACACATGAAATGTGAGCAGCTTGGATACATGCATATATTTAATAATGAAACAATTTATCGACAACCAAAAAAAAAGAGGAAAAAAATTCACAAGACCCCAGTGCTGTGGAAGAAAATGAGACATCAGTACAGCAACTGACCCAGAAGGCTGCACGGTAAGTACAGCAAAGACAGACTTGACTAGGATAGTATTGTATGCTCTTCAAATGGAGATGTATCCACTTATTTGACTGCTTGGAAGCAGGCAGCTTTATTGTATGCTGCATGGAATGGAGGCAAAGAGCCAGGGAAAGCAGAGAGAAGAGAAGGAGAAGAGCAATAAAGAATTCAGGGTAAGCAGATGGAATAGACTGAGATAGAATTACAAAGAGATGACTGTAAGGCTTTTTGTTTCCTCTGCAGCCTAAAATAAACCTGTTCCAAGTCTTTGTCAGTCAAATTCAGTGATCACATGAGTAGCACTAGGCACTGTGAAGGAATGGTGGAGGAAGTGGTTTACAAAAGTGAAAGCATACCAGGGGTTCCTGCTCTCAGGGAGCTTACAACCTCAGGGAGACAGGTTCCACACACAAAGCTACTATAAAACATATTTACAAAGTAACATAAATACAAATAAATATACATATGAATAAACAATATATGAAAGCTAAAAGGTACTGTGTCAGTAATTGTTCAGAAGTCCCTAGGTCAAAGAAGGCTTTCTGAAGGAAAAAAATGTGGACTTTGAGTATAACAGTAGTGTATAGTAGGGCATGTGCAAAGGCATAGGAGTGGAAGCAAAATGTCATGTACAGTAGGCAGATTAGCTTGATAGAAAGTCTAAATAGGTCTCCTTAAGAAGTGAGTGGGATAAAACAGTAAGAGTCTATTTGGTGAAAGACACTGACTTACCAATGTTAGGTCTGGTCCCTAAAACAAAACAAACAGGGAAAGATGTTTTCTTTAGGTAATGATAATAAGTGGCTACAAGGCTAGGACCAACTCTACTACTCTCAAAAGTTGTGTAGTTACTCTGAAACAGAGAAACTAGAAATGGGATGGAGGAGAAGTGTTCATCATCCTTGAGCAGTTCAACTAGAAGGAACTGCCTTCTGCAACAATTCTTATGTAGTGGCAAGTGAAAAACCTCAATGAAATCCCTAAACTGAGGACATAAAACCCAAAGGGCAGCCAGATCCCAGTCACCTCAAGGGCTCAAGCAGAACGTCCTAGACCTTGTTACTAATTCTTGGTGGGGAGTAGATTGTGTCTGCTTATAAAAGAATTTATTTTTGAACTACCATGACAATCAGCTTTGATCCTAACATTTTACAAATTAAAACAGGAGAATGAAAAGAGCCCTAATCTATAGGGAACGCTCACGTCCCTGAAGAAGGACAGGTCAATAAGGGCCCAAATTCTCCCCTGGTCTTTAAGTGGAGAGGCAAAACATCACACCTTGAAAAGAGGCTTTTCTCAGCCAAAGCATGTAAGACCTCTTTCTTTAAGCCTATTGATCTGAAGCTGTTCCAGGAAGGAAAAAAAAGAGTCCAGGCCAGTTGTTCAGCAGCAGCCAGAGTCAGCCCCCATGTCATGAGAGCCCCGCTGGGAGGCACTGGGTCCCACTGGGGTTGAAATACACTGCTGGGGTCCAATCTTGATGCCATTTGCCTGTAAGAGAAAAGAGGCAATAGTTCCCACCTCAGTGTAAAAGTAAGTGGGAGAAAGGAGAGGGATAAAAGGAGAAATCATTAATTACAATTTCTAGAAGCAGGTATGGCCTTGGCAGGTAACCATGTGCCTTAGCCAGACTGCTGTGGAACAGTACTCTGTGATGGTGAAGATAAGGTGACCAGCTGTGGTATTATAGATCACTGGAAGTGGCTTCTGTGCCCAAGTGACTGTTATACTTAAGTTTCATAGCTATGTGCAGAATCAGGATGTGATTGGTAAGAGTAGGTAAAACAGAAGTGGCAGCATATTAGCATATAATTCATTTATTCCCCCCCAAATGTGCTTTATAGAAATGAGAAGCTAAGCAATTAAGAATCACACCTCCCTCATGCTTTGGAATAGTAAAAACCTGAGGTTGAGAAGAAAACCTCCCATAATGTATAAACCTTTTAGATCAGCAATTAATAATCTCTTTAAGCAGTCTGGGTCTCAGACTTGAGAAAAAAACAGACAAGCTATGCCAGTTCATATAGCTTCATATAGTATCATGTTAGACAGGAAGTGCTTATATTCTAGGAAGCATCCTGTCCTGTTTAAAACAAAGCAAAAGTAATTGTCAGCCCCTTACCCTATCTTACCTCATTGTGGACATCAAATAAACCCTGCTGGATCTTCCTATATATTTCTTTGGCTGTGTTAATGAAGGCCTGAAGGAGACATAAATCATAGCATTAGGCTCAAGTTTAGGTAGAGAAATTAGGAAAAGAGAATACAAATATTATGCCTATTTGGATTTCAAAAGTGAATTGGGAACCATTACGAGAATTGAGTAAAAATACACAAGGTCCTCCAAAGGCCCTGTAAAAGCCATTCCAAACAATTTCAAATAGAAAAAAGAGATTCTATGGTATTTTGGTATTGACGCAAGATGTACCTAGGGTTCCCAGATTGGCACACTCTGCAAATAAAGCAAACATGCTCTCTTCTGAGTCAGTTACTTAAGACAGATTCAACACCAGACTTAGGAATGACTAAGATGGAATTCATTAGTTCCTCAACTAAGATGATTTACAAATAACAGTAGTGTCAATCCACACTTATCAATTAATGTTACTTAATATAAAAGTAAAGCCTTAGGAATCAAGGAAAAACAAATGGAACAATTCCCTTAAAGGGAGATACGTGGTCACTATGACCACAAGACATCCTTTTCTTACCCATGTTTTAACAGAGGAGGAGAATTCTGAAGGAAAAAAAAGGGGGGACAAAGATAACGGTGTAATCTCTGAAAAGCTTTCCCTACTTTTTCCCAAATAGTACCTCCTCAACATTGCAGGCTGTTTTGGCTGAAGTTTCCATGAATATAAGTCCATGTTCCCGAGCAAAGGCTTCTCCTTCTTCTCTCTTCACATCCCTACGAGACTCTAAGTCACTGCAAGAGATTAATCATTAATTGGGGAGAAAACTAAAAAAAGATCCAAGTGAAAGAAGAAATTTATTCTAAAAGAATCCCACAGCTGTTTCAACTGCCAGTTAATCCATAAAGAATGCAGATCCTGAATGGTGTCCTCTTGTACAGGGTTACTGATTTCTGTAGCCTCTGGGAAAATATTCTTCAGATCAGATTCTTGACAGCTGCTGCACAGTTGAGGATAATGCCTTATCTCTTATTACAGAGAAAAGGGTTTATAAAAGGTTAGGCAAGCCCCATAGTTTCTCAAGGTCTATGCTGTAGTCTTCTCTTTTGAAGGAGATCCAGTTAAACCAAAGGAAAGAAGAAGAAAGGGAAATTCCAGTTACTGGGAAGTAGAAAAGTCATGGATGTCACATCGCATAGTGATAAGTATCTTCCTCATTACTGGAATCAAGCCACAAGAAGAAGACAGCAAGGAATAAGGAAAACCCAGCTGCCTTAACTCACTATTATCATTATTAACATGTATAATAAACAGCAGCCTGCCACCAGGGAAATGAAGGATTCAGAGAAAATGATATGGGTAAAATTAGGTGATCCTGAGAACAGAGCCGAGGACTGAGGAAGAATAAAGTGGCATGGAAAAGACTTTATGAAACACAGGATTAAAGGATGCAGAATAAGATTATGGTGAATTGTCCAATTTTCATTTTTCAAACTGGAAATTTTCATTTGGGAGGATTCCAGTTTTTCACCATGAAAAGAAAAAATCCAGGAGTAAGTCCACTAGAGAACAAAACATCTGCAAAACGTATACTTATTTTTCATGAGCTGTGTGAAGACCAAGGAAGAACTAACCCGAAATGGCAACAGTCCTAAATCTGAACATCTAGCCCAGACATACCTCTGAGTTCCAGATCTGTTTGTCCATTTTCCTGTTCATTTCTACTCATGTGTAAAAGGCACCTCAGATATACATCAAAATGAAATATCATCTTTTCCCCCCAACCCAACTCTGTCCCACACCTCCACATGGCACAAGCCAAAAACCAAGGTTATTATTAACATTTTTTCCTTCTTCACACCAAATATCCAATTCACCCCAAAGCGAAGTACTTCCAAAATGTACCTTACAATCATCCTTTCTCTCTCTCTCCAGTGTCACTGACCTAGTCCAATCCACCACTTTCTCACTTGGACTGCTGCAGCTGAGATCCACATCAACCCTTGCTCCCCTCCAGATCTTTTAAAATCTGATCAAGCTACTTCCCTGCTTAAAACTCTTAAATGCTTCCTACTTGTTTAGAATAAAATCCAGACTCCTCACTCAGGTCTGTAAGTGCCACAAGATCTGGCTCCTGTCTTCTTTTCCAACCTCATCTTGTACCATTCCCCTTTGATTTAGTCTAACCACACCAGGTTCTTCCAACATTATAAATTTATCATCAAGCTTCTTCCCAGTTTAGAGCTTTCACAGAGTTTCTTAACCCCGTTTGACACCTTTTCAAAAACTTTGCCCAGTGAACTCTTGCCCATCCTTCAGATTCCAGTTTAAATTACAACTCTAAATCAACAGTAAGTACCCTGGGGCTTCCCTGGTAGTCCAGTGGTCCAATGCAGGGGACACTCGTTTGATCCTTGGTCTGGGAGGATCGCACATGCCTCAGAGCAGAGCAGCTAAGCCGGTGTGCCACAACTCCCGAGTCCATTTGCCACAACTACTGAAGCGGGCATGCCTTAGAGCCCGTGCTCCACAACAAGAGAAGCCACAAAATCGAGAAGCCTGCACACTGCAACTAGTGAGTAGCTCCTGCTCTCCAAAACTAGAGAAAGCCCACAAGCAGCAATAAGACCCCAGACTCCTTTGTTCATGGGATTCTCTAAGCAAGAACACTGGAGTGGGTAGCCATTCCCTTCAGGAGATCTTCCTGACCCCGGGATCAAACCCTGGCCTCCTGCATCCCAGGCGGATTCTTTACCATCTGAGTCACCAGAGAAGCCCAAATAAAATTATAAAAAATAAATAAGTATCCTGGTACTCTTTTTTATAGTGCCCTTTTTTTTCCCCTTCACTGCATTTATCATAATTTGTAAACAGATACAAATCATTTTATATTTAATATCTATGTCTCCACTAGACTGTGAACTCCATGGGAATGAGGGCAGGATTTTGTTTTCACCTTGCCCACTCAGGGTCTAGCACAATACCTAGGATGTACTTAAGGTTTTTCACAAATTGGCTGAACCAATGAGTATAATCAGTCTGTGGCCACAGTTCTAGGTGCCACAGATTATTTTAAATACTCAAGGGAAACACAGCAACACTCAACATCAGAACACGACATAAATTGTTGTTGTTCAGTCGCTAAGTCAGAGCCGACTCTTTTGTGACCCCATGGACTGTAGCCTGCCAGGCTCCTCTGTTCATAGGATTTCCCAGGCAAAAACAATGGAAGGGGTTGCCATTTCCTTCTCCAGGGGATCTTCCCAACCCAGGGATAGAACCCGTGTCTCCTGCACTGGAAGGCGGATTCTTTACCATTGAGCCACCAGAGAAGCCCCCACATAAATACAAGCTTAATATAACTGGCAGTGTCAAAATCAGATCATGATAGATTCAACATTTGCACTTCTTTTTGAGGCTGCATTCTTGGCAGCTGCTGTGACAAAAAGCAAACACTGCACAAAAATCAATTTGCAACAGAAAAAAGAGTGGTAGTGTGCAGTGTTAACTCCAAGGTTTGACAAGCTGTGCTGTGCCTGACAGGCATACACAGGTCATTAGCAAGTAGTTACAGTTACTTAAGAATGAAATAATAAATTCTTTTTCTTTTAATTCATGTTTTCCGTTTTCCAAACAGTTACTCAGTTGCTATGACAAAAATACCTGCTACTTTGTTTAGACCTAACTATTTAATAACAAATCCATCAAGTATGTCTTTTGGCTCATGGGTGCCTTAGAAAATTCACTGAGAATAACAAATGTTGCTAAGGATGGGGAGAAACTGGAACACTTGTGCACTGAGAGTAGCAATGTTAAGTAGTGCAGCCACTATGGAAAACCGTACAGCAGTACCTCCAAAAATTAAACAGAATTTCCATAAGATCCAGCAGTTCCACTTCTGGGCATATATCCTAAAGAACTGAAAGCAGGGACCTAAGCAGATCTTTGTACACCCATGCTGACCAGCAGCATTATTCACAACAGCCAAAAGTTAGAAGCAACCAAAGTGTACATCAATGGATAATAAAGAAAATGTGGTAAATACATCCAATGGATTACTATCTAACCTTAAAACAGAAGAAAATTCTGACACACGCTACAATATAGATAAACCTTGAGGATGTTATGCTAAACAAAAGCCAGGAACAAGAGGACAAATATTGTAAGATTCCTAAAGTAGTCAGAAGAGACAGAAAGTAGAATGGTTATTGCGAGGGGCTAGTGGGATGGGGATCTTCCCTGATGGCTCAGCAGTAAAGAATCCATCTGCAATGCAGGAGACGTGGTTTCAATCCCTGGGTTAGGAAGATCCCCTGGAGAGGGAAACAGCAACCCACTCCAGTATTCTTGTCTGGGAAATCCCACAGACAGAGGAGTCTGGCGGGCCACAGTCCATAGGGTCGCAAAAGAGTTAGACACAACTTAGTGACTAAACAACAACAGTGGGATGGGGAAGGTGAAATTAGTGTTCATGGGAACAGAGTTTCAGTTGGGGAAGATAAAAAAGTTCTGGAGATAAATGGTGGTGATAGTTGTATAACAATGTGAATGTACTCAATGCCACAGAACTGTACACTTAAAAATGGTTAAAATGGTAATGGAACTAAAAAAGTTTAGGTCCCAAATAATTCAATATCCAAAGAGTACCTAGATGACATCTAGTACTTATTATTTATACAAATAAAATTTTACCTCTTGTTCCCAATCAGCATGATAACCATGTTGGAACTAGAGTGCTGCCGGGCATCCTCTAACCATGAGGTCAAGTGATTGAAGGTTTCACGCCTACAGCAGAAAAATTTCAAAAGTGGGTCAGAGGCCCATTTCAAAACGCCAAAGCAATTCCAAATGCATAAGAAAAAGGGGAAACTTATATGTATAAAGAAAAATATAAAACAGGCAATTCCTCTTTAGCATTCTTACTAGATTAGGTGGATTAAAAAGATTTTGAGAACAGAGGAAAGAGTCTCCCTCTCACGCAGCAGACATGCCTCACCTTGTAATGTCATACACCAGCAGTGCGCCGGCTGCTCCTCTGTAGTAGGAACGGGTGATAGAACGGAAGGATTCTTGTCCAGCCTTTTCCATCAACATGGCAACAGCAAAAAAAATCCCAACAAAACCAGGTTATTTGCAGAGAAGTTACTTGATCAGATGCCACTTTAACACAAAGTGTTTTTGTGTTATTTTACAATTTTACAAAAGAACTTCTATTAAGGAAAGAGAATTGGCCAAAAGAAAACCTGAATGCCCAGGAAGAAGTCCAGGTGGGAAATCAATATCTTTCAGTGGGAGTACAATTGATATTTTGGGCGGGTCAATTCTTCCTGTGAGACTGTCCATTTAATTGCTGAATGTTTAGCATCCCTGGCTCCCTGTCACTGAATATATTTACCCTACAGTCAGTGTGACAAAGACATTTCCACACAATATCCCCTAGGAGAGAACTGGAAATAGAACTAGAAACTCAAAGAGTATTTTTCAGTCCCATATGATGTTGCACGTATCACCTTTGTTTTTTGTTTCTATTTTTGTTTCCACTCCTTTGTCTTAGAAAATTATCTTAGAATGCCAATGCTCTATATAATACAAGTTTCATTCCAATGGATCAACGAAGAAAATTAGATACAAAGCACTTAAATTAGGCATATACTAACTGACCTTTAGTGACTGATAAAGGCAGGACAGGGCTTCCCGGATGGTGCTAATGGTAAAGAACCCTTCTGCCACTGAAGGAGACTTAAGAGACGTGGGTTTGATCCCTGAATTGGGAAGATCCCCTGGAGGAGGGCATGAAAATCCACTCCAGTATTCTTGCCTGGAGAATCCGATGGACAGAGGAGCCTGGTGGGCTACAGTCCACAGGGTCACAAAGCGTTGGACATGACGAGTGACTTAGCACACACATCCGCAAAAGCAGGACTGCCAAGATGTCCCTTACTGGGATCCTGTCATAGCAAATAGGAATAACGACTAGGGAAAGCAGTCCAGGGCCCAGAACAGAGCTGTCCTAAAACAAATTCAAGTTTATTCTCTACTTTCATTTCCAATGGGGGCCAAGATTTAAGATTTATTTATAATTGAGCAATTTACTATGCCCCCATATACAGGATACTTTTGCTTTCTTGATGGAATAGGTTTTGGGGGAGGACAGGTTTCATCAAAGGAAACAAAATTATCTAAATATGAATTCCCTGGGCATTGACTCTATTCTATCAGAAAAGTTTTCACATTCTTGAAATTGCTTATCCTTCTGTCCCTACATAAAGATTTGGATGGGAGACTATTGTTCTTAAAGATAGGGAAACTAAGATCTGGACATGGGAAAATAAATAGATTTTACACAATATACCAATACCCAGGTGTGGATGTGACTGGTGATAGAAACAAGGTCCGATGCTATAAAGAGCAATATTGCACAGGAACCTGGAATGTCAGGTCCATGAATCAAGGCAAATTGGAAGTGGTCACACAGGAGATGGCAAGAGTGAACGTCGACATTCTAGGAATCAGCGAACTAAAATGGACCGGAATGGGTGAATTTAAATCAGATGACCATTATATCTACTACTGTGGGCAGGAATCCCTTAGAAGAAATGGAGTAGCCATCATGGTCAAGAAAAGAGTCCAAAATGCAGTACTTGGATACAATCTCAAAAACGACAGAATGATCTCTGTTCATTTCCAAGGCAAACCATTCAATATCACAGTAATCCAAGTCTATGCCCCAACCAGTAACGCTGAAGAAGCTGAAGTTGAACGGAACTATTCTATGAAGACCTACAAGACCTTTTAGAACTAACACCCAAAAAAGATGTCCTTTTCACTATAGGGGACTGGAATGCAAAAGTAGGAAGTCAAGAAACACCTGGAGTAACAGGCAAATTTGGCCTTGGAATACGGAATGAAGCAGGGCAAAGGCTAATAGGGTATTGCCAAGAGAACGCACTGGTCATACCAAACACCCTCTTCCAACAACACAAAAGAAGACTCTACAAATGGACATCACCAGATGGTCAACACCGAAATCAGACTGATTATATTCTTTGCAGCCAAAGATGGAGAAGCTCTATACAGTCAGCAAAAACAAGACCAGGAGCTGACTGTGGCTCAGATCGTGAGCTCCTTATTGCCAAATTCAGACTTAAGTTGAAGAAAGTAGGGAAAACCACTAGACCATTCAGGTATGACCTAAATCAAATCCCTTATGATTATACAGTGGAAGTGAGAAATAGATTTAAGGGACTAGATCTGATAGAGTGCCTGATGAACTATGGACCGAGGTTTGTGACACTGTACAGGAGACAGGGATCAAGACCATCCCCATGAAAAAGAAATGCAAAAAAGCAAAATGGCTGTCTGGGGAGGCCTTACAAGAAGCTGTGGAAAGAAGAGAAGCGAAAAGCAAAGGAGAAAAGGAAGGATATAAGCATCTGAATGCAGAGTTCCAAAGAATGGCAAGAAGAGATAAGAAAGCCTTCCTCAGCGATCAATGCAAAGAAATTGCATTGATCTAGAAATCTCTTCAAGAAAATCAGAGATACCAAGGGAACATTTCATGCAAAGATGGGCTTGATAAAGGACAGAAACGTTATGGACCTAAACAGAAGCAGAAGATACTAAGAAGAGGTGGCAAGAATACACAGAAGAACTGTACAAAAAAGATCTTCACAATCAAGATAATCACAATGGTATGATCACTCACCTAGAGCCAGACATCTGGAATGTGAAGTCAAGTGGGCCTTAGAAAGCATCATTATGAACAAAGCTAGTGGAGGTGACGGAATTCCAGTTGAGCTATTTCAAATCCTGGAAGATGATACTGTGTAAGTGCTGCACTCAATATGCCAGCAAATTTGGAAAACTCAGCAGTGGCCACAGGACTGGAAAAGGTCAGTTTTCATTCCAATTCCAAAGAAAGGCAATGCCAAAGAATACTCAAACTACTGCACAACTGCACTCATCTCACACGCTAGTAAAGTAATGCTCAAAATTCTCCAAGCCAGGCTTCAGCAATACGTGAACAGTGAACTTCCTGACGTTCAAGCTGGTTTTAGAAAAGGCAGAGGAACCAGAGATCAAATTGCCAACATCCGCTGGATCATGGAAAAAGCAAGAGAGTTCCAGAAAAACATCTATTTCTGCTTTATTGACTATGCCAAAGCCTTTGACTGTGTGGATCCCAATAAACTGTGGAAAATTCTGAAAGAGATAGGAATACCAGACCACCTGACCTGCCTCTTGAGAAACCTATATGCAGGTCAGGAAGCAACAGTTAGAACTGGACATGGAACAACAGATTGGTTCCAAATAGGAAAAGGAGTACGTCAAGGCTGTATACTGTCACTCTGCTTATTTAACTTCTATGCAGAGTACATCATGAGAAACGCTGGGCTGGAAGAAGCACAAGCTGGAATCAAGATCGCCGGGAGAAATATCAATAACCTCAGATATGCAGATGACACTGCCCTTATGGCAGAAAGTGAAGAGGAACTAAAAAGCCTCTTGATGAAAGTGAAAGAGGAGAGTGAAAAAGTTGGCTTAAAGCTCAACATTCAGAAAACAAAGATCTTGGCATCTGGTCCCATCACTTCATGGGAAATAGATGGGGAAACAGTGGAAACAGTGTCAGACTTTATTTTTGGGGGATCCAAAATCACTGCAGATGGTGACTGCAGCCATGAAATTAAAAGATGCTTACTCCTTGGAAGGAAAGTTATGACCAACCTAGATAGCATATTCAAAAGCAGAGACATTACTTTGCCAACAAAGTCCGTCTAGTCAAGGCTATGATTTTTCCAGTGGTCATGTATGGATGTGAGAGTTGGTCTGTGAAGAAAGCTAAGTGCCGAAGAACTGATGCTTTTGAACTGTGGTGTTGGAGAAGACTCTTGAGAGTCCCTTGGACTGCAAGGAGATCCAACCAGTCCATTCTGAAGGAGATCAGCCCTGGGATTTCTTTGGAAGGAATGATGCTAAAGCTGAAACTCCAGTACTTTGGCCACCTCATGCGAAGAGTTGACTCATTGGAAAAGACTCTGATGCTGGGAGGGATTGGGGGCAGGAGGAGAAGGGGACGACAGAGGATGAGATGGCTGGATGGCATCACCGACTCGATGGACATGAGTTTGAGTGAACTCCGGGAGTTGGTGATGGACAGGGAGGCCTGGTGTGCTGCGATTCATGGGGTTGCAAAGAGTCGGACACGACTGAGTGACTGAATGAACTGAACACAATATACCAAAGATAACATTCATGATACTAATAATTAACACAAATGTGAAAAATTAGGCTCAAAGGTCAGTTCAGTAACTGGCCAGAAGTTAAAAATTCTATAAACACCAAATCCATAATTTAAATGTAGGAGCTTAGTGTAATACTCCATAGCAAAAAAAGTCTGTTTTCTTAAACATTATGTCACATAATCTAAAGCCAGGTTTAAGGTAAGAAGACTGTTCTAGTACACTAGTTCTAGGTTACATTTCCAACAGTACAAGAATCTCTTACTACAACAATCATATAAGTGTCTTATTGCACCTGTTAGAACATCAAAATCCAAAAGTAATTCTAAAGAACTCTGTTGGTAATATTAACCACACTTTAAGATCTAAAACATATTTTTTCCCTCCAAGGGATCACTTAAATTTTATTTTTTTCCCTAATAGTTTTATGTCTTAAATCATTTGATTCCTGGTTGGCTTCTAACTTACTTTTTTTCCTCCTCTGCTATGGTTGAAAGCCCTCTCCTTCCTCAAGTCCTTTCAAGAGCTAAAAGGGAAGTCTGAGGGAGGCCTGTGTGATGGTTGAATCAATAGAAGCATTTAACTTTTGCAAATGAAAACACTTCCAGTGCGCTATCACAAATGATTTTTGAAATCAAATCACTTTACTTCTTAATCTCAATCAATTTCCTGAACCAAAGTTTGTGAGGCAGTAAGTTAGAAAGAGACTTCCCTGGTGGTCCAGTGGCTAAGACTCTGAGCTCCCAATGCAGGGGGCAAAGTTTGATCCCTGGCCAGGGAACTAGGTCCCACATATTGCAACTAAAGATCCTGCTGCTGCAACTAAGAGCCGGTGCAGTCAAATAAATGAATAAAAATAAATATTTTTTAAAAAAAGCTAGAAAGAGTGAGCCATTCAATTTGGGTTGATCTGCATTAGTCTGAGGTATCTTTGTCCATCTCCTGTTTTTAAAAAAAATCCGAAGCAGCAAAGAATTAAGATGGAGATAAAGAGAATTAAGTTTTCTCATTTCCCCCAAAGGGAAGCATCACATTATATATAATTTCAAGATGTATAAAGTATCCATTCTTACAAAAGCAGACAGGCTCATTTCTTAAGAATCAAAATGCATTCCAAAGTAAGATGCAAATGAATCTGGGATATTTTTTTTTGGCCATGCTGCATGACTTATGGAATAGTAGTTCCTTGACCAGGGATGAAACCCTTATACTGCCCTTGCACTGAAAGCGCCAAGTCCTAACCACTGGACTGCTAGAAAATTCCTGAATTTTGGATTATTTAATCAATATATTTACCAAAGCAAACTCCTATATATTTGGGTTATTTGAAACAAAAAGATGTGGCATTCAGAATTTGTAACTGTAACAGATGGAAGTGAAAGCTTCCCTGTCTCCTTGATTTCACTAGACCTCCTCTGACTTCTGTATGCAGGTCAAAAAGGAATAGTTAAAACCAGACATGGAACAACAGACTGGTTCCAAACTGGGCAAGAAGTATGTCAAGGCTATATATCGTCACCCATTTTATTTAACTTATATGCAGAGTACATCATGTGAAATGCCAGGCTGGATGAAGCACAAGCTGGAATCAAGATTTCCAGGAGAAATATCAATAACCTCAGATATGCAGACAACACCACTCTTACGGCAGAAAAGCAAAGAACTGACGAGTCTCTTGATGAAAGTCAAAGAGGACAGTGAAAAAGCTGGCTTAAAACTCAACATTCAAAAAACTAAGATCATGGCATCTGGTCCCATCACTTCATGGCAAGTAGATGGGGAGACAATGGAAACAGTGACAGACTTTATTTTCTTGGGCTTCAAAATCACTGCTTATGGTGACGGCAGCCATGAAATTAAAAGACGCTTGCTCCTTGCAAGAAAAGCTATGACCAACCTAGAAAGCATGTTAAAAAGCAGAGATATTACTTTGCCAATAAAGGTCCATCTAGTTAAAGCTATGGTTTTTCTAATAGTCATGTATGGATCTGACAGTTGGACTATAAAAAGCTAAGTGCTGAAGAATTGATGCTTTTGAACTGTGGTGTTGGAGAAGACTGTTGAGAGTCCCTTGGATTGCAAGGAGATCCAACCAGTCCATCCTAAAGGAAATCAGTCCTGAATATTCACTGGGAGGACTGATGCTGAAGCTGAAGCTCCAATACTTTTGTCACCTGATGCGAAGAACTGACTCATTGGAAAAGATCCTGATGGTGGGAAAGATTAAGGCAGGAGGAGAAGGGGATGACAGAGGATGAGATGGTTGGACGGCATCACTGACTCGATGGACATGAGTTTGAGTAGGTTCCAGCTATTGGTGATGGACAGGGAAGCCTGACGTGCTGCAGTCCATGGGGTCGCAAAGAGTTGGACATGACTGAGCGACTGAACTGAACTCTGACCTCCATCCTTAGCTCCTCCGTCATAGCCCTTTATCCCTGCATCAGCCTTTACTGTTATATTTGGGACTAGAGTATTTTTGTTTTCTCTTACCGTATCCCAGATTTGCAGTTTGATTTGTTTTCCATCAATGTTGACCATACGGGCCCCAAACTCCACGCCTGTCAGTGAAAACCGAGAGAAAGAATGTAATTCTCATGAACAACAACCATGGTGACAAGAGGTTCATGCTTGTCCTCATTGTGCTAATGACTCATCCTCCGTACTTAGTGCCACTAAGCCCATTACAGTTCCCTATTTGCTCCAATTAATTTTGTGCTCCTTAAAGTTTTATCTTTTAGAATTAAAAACTTTGTTCCAGGTGACAACCACCTCAGGAATATAACTGAAAAGCATATATGGGCATAAAAATTAATTAAGAAATCAAATAGAAAAAGTGAATTAATTTTTAGAATTATTGTTTAATGCATAAATTTGAATAAGAAATGTTTAATTTGTAACTTTTTAAAAAACTTCTAAATTTTTGAAAATATTTCTTAATATTTTCCCAAAGTCAGTCACTAATCCTCTATATGAAACAATAAATACTTGCTTTTTGCAATTTTAGAATTTTTTTTAGAAAAGCACCTATCTAAGAATAGATTCTCAAGAATGAAACATTTCAGATCTCCAATAATTCCAAGAGTTCACCAGAAAACGGCATTCCTCACAGGGGTTTGGAAACGGATAGTCCGAATAAAGGGTTTAGTTTACCTGGCATTCAACTTCTATCAAGGTAATCTCAGGACAAAACTTAAAAATCAAAGATCACTTACATTAAAAATACTTGATTGTAAGTCAAACAATTCGTCCTATTTTCTATCTTTACACAGTACTTTACTCCAGGAATTCTGATCTGCAGGTAAGAAACAGTACTAATCTAGCTTCTGCTATTCAGGGGCCCCAGGCACAATATATCCAGAATCTCTCTCAATTCTATAAAGTTTTACAGTCAATAAGCAGATTTAAAAAATTGTTTCTTACTACTATAGACTGCATCATCAAGAATAATGACAGTTACTAAAAAAAAAAAAGTCACTAATTTTTATGTTTTCTTTCTGGACAAGAGGAATGGAGTTTCAATGGTGAAGAATTAAAAAATACAACTTCTGTCCCCTTTTATGCAACTTCCTCTAATTATGAAGAAACCTTCATATTTTGTGCACATTTTATAGCCAACTGCCTTGTTTATCTTGGTATAGAAGACTGAATTCAGAAAGAAACAGGGCATATATTGGACTCTGGGGAAACTTGATTGATCACTTCATTCCACTACTTTGAAACCTGTCACTTGCTCCCTTTACCTTTAGGTGTGTCAAAACTTCATCTCTCCCCTTCCCCACCCCAGATGTTCTCTACTCTTAGTTCTTGTCACTCTTCACTTTAGATTCCATGGTCAAGCCATATTAAATTACTTTCAGTTTTCCAGATTAGTCTGATCTCTGTTATTCCTGAGCCTTTGCACCTGTTTTTCCCTCTTGCCCTGATCACTTTTCTCTCATCTCCACAACCCCTTCACCTGGCTAGTTCCTGCTCATGCTTCCATTTTCAGCTTTTTCTGATAGATGTGGCAGCCTCTTATCCCCTTCTGCAACAGTGATTTATTCTTCAGTATCTGCCCCCAGCCTCACCTCACCTCCTCCACTGGAGCTTTCAATGTAGGCACGTTTGCCTTGTTAAGCACTGTATCACTTAGCACCTAGCACACTGTGGTTGTACACAATAGTCATTTACAAAAATATTTTCCTGTTGATACTAAATCCTTTTCTAACCACTTTAGTTATTTGGCTCTGAATAAGTACTTTGGGATCAGTAGTAGCTTCAGATTTCCATAATGTGGGACTTGGAAGTGGTGATATAGTAAGAATGGGAGCTAGGGATTTTATTCTGAAATGGCAATTGAATGCCAAGAAAGCTAGTGTTATGTATATAATCTTTATTTGGGTTGGAGTTACGGAGATTATGGGGAAAGGGTTGTTCAAACTCAGCAGGTCGTCCCACATCACAAATTTGTGGAAGATGTTCACATTTCCCACGATTACCAGAGTGTTTTTGAAACTCATGATTATCATATCTTTTCTTTAAAACAAAAGTTAGCAGTTTCATGTACCTTTTATTCTAGGTCTGGGATGGCTCTTCCATTTGCTTCCTCCTCTCCAACACACACACAAAATCTATATGGTAGTGATTACTTTGAAAAAGTAATGAGGTTCACACTAATTTACCGCAGAGTAAGGTGAGTTTTTGAATTAACAGTACGTTTTCGTAGGATTTTACATAAACATACAAATCACATTTGTTAAAAAAAAAATCCTAAGGCAACTAATCCATACCTCATGGTCATCTCTAAATCTAGTCACCTTTCAATTACTTACTCCCCATTACACTACTGCCCATTTCTCAGCATTTAGTCATTCTTCACTTAACATAACTTTGGACTAACCCAAAAATAGGAAGACGTAACTTTTCTACTTAGAACACTAAAGCTGCTAACTTTCTATTTTAGTCAGATTTCATAATCTATTCTAGGAGAGGTATATGCGCTTACCTATTGTGAGGTCGTGGACAGGTTGGAACCGCTTGTCTGTAAACTGCAAGAGGAGACATGACTTCCCCACACCTGAAAGAAGACGCGTGCGTTAGGAGTTAGGCAGCGAGAACAGATCAGTGTCGGGGCGTCCAGGACTGGGGAAGGGGAGCCCCGAGCCCCGCCCCCGGCGGCCCGCCCCGCCCCCGCTTCACTTAATCGCCCAGCCCACTAAATGAGCCCCGCCCCCAAGCCCCGACTTGGATGTTTCGGATCCCCGCCCCAGCTTGAGGATTGTCGCCCGCGGGTTACCTGTGTCTCCGATGATGATGTACTTGAAGAGATAAGCATAAGTCATGGTCCCTTTTCCTCTGGATTCCGGGTCCGCCCGACTTCTGCAGCCACTTACCTCCGGCCTCTCTAGCCGCTCAATCTATCGACCTCCGGCCCCTCTAGCCCAGTTAACGTCTCTATTGCTCTCCCTCGAAATCCCGTTTCGGTCGGAGCGACTGTAATACCCAGATACCACCTCCGGGGACGCCTCTAACACTCCTACATGCCATTATCCCACCAAGCTCCAGGAGGCGATAGCTAGCCTGTCAGTCCGCTCGGCCTTCCCGGGCCTGACTCGCAACAGCCCCAAGGCGCTCCTTCCAATCAGCGGAGAGCGACGCACGACGTTGGGAAGTGACGGCAGTTCCGTGTCCTGTGTGGGGGGGGCGGTGGGAGTGATGAGTTCACTGAGACCGTGATAGCCGTTGTGTGAAGATGGAGGTAGGCTCCTGAGCGTTGAGAGCGCGGCTGACGGGGTTGAAGCAGAAGCGGGAAGCCGGGCGGAGCGGCGGCAGACGGAAGGGGAGAGAGAGCGGGGTTTGGGGGGTGTTGTCATAATGTATGGGTCAGAATCCGTCGCTCCGATCTAACTCCCTGCTTCCCCTAACTTAACCCCGCGGCTTTCTTTTGGTTTCCAGTTTCCCGGAGGAAATGACAATTACCTGACGATCACAGGGCCCTCGCACCCCTTCCTGTCAGGGGCCGAGGTGAGCATGAGTTGCCGACGCTGCGTGGAGAGGGTGGGAGGCAGCGGTGGGATAGGGTGATGGGGAGGAGAGCGCGGATGCCAGGGCCGGGGGGTTGGGAACCGGAGGCTGCTATTGATGTTTGGAGAAAAGTGGCAGCTGCCTTCAGAGCCTATGAGGACTACGCGGAAGGCCAGGAAAACTGCTGTCATCAGAAAAGCAGGACTCTGGAAAAAGCGAACCTATTTTAGAGCGATTCTGTATTGGAGTACAGAGTGAAATTGTCTCCTTTCGTGGAGGAGAAACAAGTGCAATAATGGGAGATCGCAGTAAGGAGAGAATGTTTCAGCCAAAGAAATTTGGGAAAGGGCAGGAGTTTACCTAACATGTCAACTGTGGAATGTGTTCATTCTTAAACCGTACTCTATTGAAGGGGTCTGTGTTTCATTAAATCCTCCTACCTAGCGATTTTTAGAAAGTTAATGGTTATGTTTACTTACAGAGTGTTAGCTTGTTGTGCTAGTGAGAGAATGAAAGGAAATACTTGCGAGAAAACATGGAATTGAGTAGAGCACGCGTTTCTGTTTGCCAGTGCCTCAGAGTTTGGGTAGGTTACTTCACCCTTATGTGTCAGTTTCCCTAGCTGTCAAATGATTGTAACAATAGTTTCTTACGATGTTGTGAAGTAGAAGTAATGATCGTGGTAAGGTCCTTTAGTGTTCGTGGAAAAGATTTAATTGAAATGTTGTCGTAAATATGTATGATTTGTTTAGACAAGGCAGAAGAAAAGGAACAAAAATAAATTCAGTCTTTGAGAAACTGAAACTGAAATTTTGAACTTTCGACTGTCTTTTGAGAATTTTAAATTGTTTTCAAACTTGGCGTAAACCATTTGATCACTTTTTTTGTATCAAGAATTCTCAATTGCTGTTAAATGAATTTATCCATAGGGTCGCAAAGAGTTGGACTCGACTGAAGCGACTTGGCACGCATTCATGAACTTATCCAGTAACAAACCTTAATGCTTTCATGTATGAGAATTAGATGGGCAAGGCCGGGGTGGGGGAGGGGTATGTTATTAGTTTTTTTTTTAACTTTATTGTGATTACTGTTTATTTTTACACTCCTAAGTACAGTGTGAATCAAATGAGCAGTAAATTTAGGAATAATATAAAACCAAAATCTGTTTGATGCTTTGCAATCTCATTGTTAGTTTCTTCTGAGTGATATCTTCATGGTTTCATTTCATTATTTGGAGTGTTGTCGATTTCACATTGGTCTCATCCACATGAAAGCACATCATTACCAATTTCTTCTGAATCAAGTCTCCACAATTTAAATTTCTTGATTTAGAGTGTCATAAATTTCACATTGGCCTCATCAAGAACTTTCCAGGTTTGAGTCTATCCTTTGTGTTTGCTTTTATTACTTTAAGAAAAAAAAATTTTATAAACTCTTTTGCCAAGAAGTTCATATCTGAATTTCAGTGAATTCCTTTAGCCTAGGGCCCTGTCATCGTTACCATTTCTCCTTATCCATTACAACTTCTTCACCTTTGTTCCTCTTGTGTGTTTGTTTTCCTTTATTTCAATTGGTTTGTGGTTTTTGTTGTTTCTGGTCTTACTGTGTGCCACCCCAAGTATATCTTAAAACAAGATGAAGGTGATTAAAATTTTTTTCTTTAGAAGAAGGATAATGTTTAGAGTTTCTTGCAAGGAAAATAAAAGTCCACAAAAATACTTATCATAAAAAAGTTGAAAAAATTGGACTTCTTTGAAATAAAGTGTTTTGTTTTTGTTTTTGTTTTTTTTGCCATGCTGTGCAGCTCTCCAGGTTGTAGTTCCCCAACCAGGGACTGAACCCAGGCCCAAACAGTTGAGAGTGCCAAGTCCTGACCACTAGACCAACAGGGAATTTCCAAAATTTAAGAACTTTTCATCAGTAGACATCATTAAGAAATTAAATAGGCACTTCACAGACTGGGAGAAGATATTTTATTACATATATCTGGCTCAGATTCAGAGTATATTCAGGTACTTCTGCAGAGTGAAATAAAGAATCCAGTTTTTAAATGGACAAAAGATTTAAACTTGCACATCAGAAGAGAAGGTATCCAAATTGTCACTAGGCATATGAAAAAGTATCATCATCACTTATCAGGGAAATGCCAATTAACAATGAGGTACCATTTTATACCCATCATAATGGTGAAATTTAAAAGACTGATCATTCCAGGAGTTGGCAAGCATGTAGATAACTCTTAATCATTGCTGGTGAGAGTGTAAATTGATTCAGCCTCTTTGGAAAACTAGCAGTATCTACTACACATGAAATATAGTTATCCTGTGACCTGGTAATTCCACTCCTTGGTATATACATAATAGAAATGAGTGCATATACTAATCAAAAACATGTATGTCCACAGAAACTTGATTTATATAGCTAAACAGTGGAAACAAATGTCTATAAACTGATAGGTTTGTTAAAAGGAATACTACACAGCAATAAAAAAATAATGAACTACTAATAAATGCAACCTGCTGCTGCTAAGTTGCTTCAGTCGTGTCCAACTCTGTGCGACCCCATAGACGGCAGCCCACGAGGCTCCCCTGTCCCTGGGATTCTCCAGGCAAGAACACTGGAGTGGGTTTCCATTTCCTTCTCCAATGCATGAAAGTGAAGTCATTCAGTCCTGTTCGACTCTTAGCGACCCCATGGACTGTGGCCCACCAGGCTCCTCCATCCATGGGATTTTCCAGGCAAGAGTGCTGGAGTGGGGTGCCATTGCTTTCTCCAGTGCAACCTGAGTGATCTCAAAAATATATTACTGAATAAAAGAAGCCAAATAAAAAAGAGTAGACACTATATGAGTTCATTTTTTAAATTAAGATCAAGAATAGACAGCACTAAACTATGCTGATAGAAATCAGAATAGTGGTACCCATTGTACTGATGGGAGGGAGTATTGACTAGAAAGGAGCATGAGAAAATCTTTTAGAGTGATGGAAATGTTCTGTATCTTTATCTGGGTAGTAGATAATTGGGTGTTAATGTATGTAAAAATTCATTGAGCCATATACTTAAAATTTGTGTGCTCTACATAACATATACCTCAATAAAATAAGAAATAATAATTTTTAAAGATTAAGTGTCCAGAGAGGCAGGCTTAGCATTTGTAATAGCATTGCTTGAGCTAGGAGAGCTCTATAGTCTGAAGGGAGTTTAATCTTTCTGTTTATCTTGTTTAGGTTGGCACTTAAATAATGATATTGTAGTTTGAGCACTCTGGGGAAATTAGTCATAAAGATGCACGCTTGCATGTTAAGTCGCTTCAGTCCTTTGCGATTCTTTGTGACCCTATGGACTGTAGCCCACCAGGCTCCTCTGTCCATGGGAGTCTCCAGGCAAGAATACTGGAGTAAGTTGCCATTCCCTTCTCCAGGAGATCTTCCTGATCCAGGGATCAAACTAGTGTCTCTTGCATCTCCTGCATTGGCAGGCAGGTTCTTTACTACTAGCGCCATCTGAGAAGCCCCAGTCGTAAAGATACCTGTCCTTAATTTTCCTAATTTTCTAAGTAATCATTAGAACCAGTTAATGATTTCAGACTAAATAGTTAAATTTTCATTACTATGTCAATTTTTAAGAACAATTAAACTATTTTAATAATCCATAGGACCAATGTATTGTTGAATAAATCGGTGTTTGATTAAAAGAACTTTTCCTTAAAATGAATGATCTACACAAGAAATTACTTAAATACTGGATTGTGTGTTTTGGTATGGAGGAATGTGAAAAGGTAGGAAAATGGTATTTTAAATTTTTTTAGTTCCCTAGATAGCTAAACCTTTATAATCCTTGCTTATAAACTATAATTCCCAAACTGCTTTCTTCTTCATAAAGCCCCAGGAATTTAACAGAAGGAAATGAAAGTTGAGTTGAGAAGGGAGGGAAATCATGTTTCTGTTTCCTCTTTCTGTGTCCACGTCACTTAGTTTGACTTTAATATTTGCTACAGTTTTATGTTTTATATTTGACAAGCTAGAGTTTATGATTTAGTTATATAGTGAATCCACTGAAATAAAAGAACTTTAGATGTTCATTATCTAATAATCTTACCAATAGTTTGTGGTAGTAAAAGCTTTAGAGTAGATCTCTATTCTAACACGTGGTTTCCCCTTCTGTATTCTTGATCATTGCAGTTATTTTACTCTTCCTTTTTAAAGGAAGAAACAAAGTAACAAAAAACAAAACACGATTAAAGCCATGGATGCAGAATAACAAAGCTGTTTCCATATTCCAGTGGGTGGTACATAGAAAGAAAGCCTTGTTAATTCGATACAGTGAGATCTCTGCTTCCTTGGTGTTTAGTGTAGTTCATGAGAATACTCCAGATGGTTTATGAGGGCTAGTCCTTTGTAGAACACTGGTCTTTTGTATGAATTTTTATTCTTTTTTCAGTTCTCATTAACAAATAGTATCATTTTCATATCAGCAGAGTTACTTTACTTATTTGTTGTGGTAAGCAGAAAAGGATGGTCATCTTTTGCTTTACCAAAGCAACCTGTATCTTCTTAAAAAATTGTAAACCACTGTTTTACAACTGTTGATCTAATACAATAAATGTTTCTCTGGATCCTTCCTGTCACTGTAACTTTTGTTTGTTTATATCAGAATTTGGTAAAAGTCTTTATACTCTTTTTCCTGAAAAATGCTCACATGAACTTGAACTGAAATCTCAGAGTCATGGACTGAAGTTAAGAACTTCCATACAATAAGAAAAAGTATGATTTGTGTACTGAAGAAAGTTCAGTTCTTAGGGAGAGTTTTAGTTTTTCCTCAATTGTCTGCTCCCGTGCTCTTTATGCTTCCCTCGTGTTATCGCAAATGTTTACCATGCTAAATAGTAAGGCTCTTGGAGGAGGAAAATATAGAAATGAAGCGATATACGTATCTTTTTGTCTTCTAGGAAACTTTTTTCTGTTTCCCAGTGTGATTTCAGAGAAATTTCACAGACATACTCTCTCCCTAGTTTTAATAGCTGGAAATATTCTATCAAAATTAAAAATGGTGATATTGGTGAGATCCTTTCTAGGTCTGGAAAAACCTTGAGGAATTCTTAAAGAATGTTGTTGTTATTGTTCACTTGCTCAGTTGTGTCCACTTTTTGTGACCCCGTGGACTGCAGCATGCCAGGCTTCCCTTTCCTTCACCGTCTCCTGGAGCTTGCTCTAACTCATGTCCATTGAGTCAGTGATGCCATTCAACCGTCTCATCCTCTGTCATCCCCTTCTCCTCCTGTCTTCAATCTTTCACACCATCAGGGTCTTTCCCAGTGAGTCAGCTTTTCGCATCAGGTGGTCAAAGTTTTGAAGCTTTAGCTTCAGCATCAGTCCTTCCAATGAATATTCAGGACTGATTTCCTTTAGAATTGACTGGTTTGATCTCCTAGGAGTCCAAGGGACTCTCAAGAGTCTTCTCCAACACCATAGTTCAAAAGCATCAACTCATCGGTGCTTAGCCTTCTTTATGGTCCAACTCTCACATCCATACATGACTACGGGAAAAACCATAGCTTTGACTAGATGGACCTTTGTCGGCAAAGTAACATCTCTACTTTTTAACATGCTTTCTAGGTTGGTCATAGCTTTTCTTGCAAGGAGCAAGTGTCTTTTAATTTCATAGCTGCAGTCACCATCTGCAGTGATTCAGGAGCCCAAGAAAATAAAGTCTGTCACTGTTCCATTGTTTCCCCATCCATTTGCCATGAAGTGATGGGACTAGATGCCATGATCTTTGTTATTTGAATGTTGAGTTTTAAGCCAGCTTTTTCACTCTCCTCTTTCATGTTCATTGAGAGGTTCTTTAGTTCCTCTTCGCTTTCTGCCATAAGGGTGGTGTCTTCTGCATATCTGAGGTTATTGATATTTCTCTTGGCAATCTTGTTTCCAGCTTATGCTTCATCCAGCCCGGCATTTTGCATGATATACTCTGCATATAAGTGAAATAAGCAGAATGACAATATACAGCCTTGACATACTCCTTTCCCAATTTGGAACCAGTTCTTTGTTCCATGTCTGGTTTTAACTGTTGCTTCTTGACCTGCGTACAGGTTTCTCAGGAGGCAGGTCAGGTGGTCTGGTGGTGTCTTTTTCAGAATTTCCCACAGTTTGTTGTTATCCACACAGTCAAAGGCTTTACCATAGTCAGTGAAGCAGAAATAGATGTTTTTCTAAAATTCTCTTGCTTTTTCTGTGATCCAGTGGATGTTAGCAATTTGATCTCTGGTTCGTCTGCCTTTTTAAAATCCTGCTTGAGCTACCTTACTTAATTATGGAAAAGAAAAAAAATACCTGTGGGTATCTACTGAATTTCATATGAATCAGTTAATATTTATTGTGTCATATGACAGGTTGATAAAATGTAAAGTTTCTGAAATTCCAACAATCTGTGATAATTGGCTGGGGTAGGTGACAAGCTAACAATTAGGATATTCATGTTCTCACTAAGTAATTATATATATCAGGGCCATGTGACTAACCTTTGTGTAGTAAATCTCATTAGTCCTCCTAACAACCATATAAGGAGATTACAACTCTGATTTTATAAATTAGGAAAACCCATTTGAGGTCATATAGTAAGTGGCAGAGAAGGGACTTGAACCCAGATCTCTGTGACACGAAAGTCTCTTGCTTTTATTTTAATGCTCTATTTGCTGTTGTTATTAATACTCTGTTGCTGCAGATGTTGCCATTTTTAGTTTTTTAGTATCAAAAGAAACCATAGCATTTAATGTATTTTAAGTCAGACATTGATCTGTTACCTCTGTGAATGGTGGCCTCATTCAGAGTGCATGCCTGCACTCTCAGTCACTCAGTTCTGTCTGACTACTTGTGAGTCATGGACTGTAGCCCGGCAGGCTCCTCTGCCTGTGGGACTTCCCAGGCAAGAACACTGGAGTGAGTTGCCATTTTCTTCTCTGGGGGATCCTCCCAACCCAGAAATCGAACCTGAGTCTCCTGTGTCTCCAGCATTAGCAGGCAGGTTCTTTACCACTGAGTAGAAAGAGTATATTATTATTGTAGTTGGATTAGGAGGAAGCGATTGGGTCTTCCAGCTGGAGTAATCTTTTTCTTCCTCTTTTGCAGAAAGGCTTGTTCAGAGCAAGACAGGAATATGTTCAGGAACTGTTAGAGAACCAGTTTGCCCTCTGGCTATATCTCTTATGAAGGTTTTTCTCCTCACTGTTATCCTTATTTTGGCTGGCATTGTTGGGTTTTCTGAAAATCCTGTACATATGGGAATTTTGTACAAATCATGATTTCTGAAATGGAAAAGAGGTAGGAAACTCTCAAGTGCATATATTTTAGAAGTCCATGAGGTCCCCCTGACAGTTCCTTTTAGGATCTGCTTCACAGGATCCTAAAACAACAAAGTCTAATTGTGTGGTGGACAGTGAATTTCTGTGGTCTAATAGTTCAGGTGTAGTAATTATGAAATAATTGCTGTATCCTAGAATCTTCAGACAGATTTTAAGCATCATAACAAAACAGGTTTTAAAGGTTGGGTCCTTACTAATGGTGCTGAAAGAATCATTCATTAGACCAACAGGCAAAATAATTTAGGACAACCAAGATGGTAAAGGTAGAAAAGAGATAAATGAATTGAAAACTGTGATTGATATTAGCAGCTTTGTACATGACATATGGCCAAAGATATGAGGAAGAAGATTCTTATTTTTAAAATTAAGTCCTAAGATATTGATAACAAAAATGGGATCCAGGCTGAAAAGAAGTACACTAAGAATGTCTAGTACTCAGGCACGTTCTTCGCTTAGCAGTATGCAATTCTTCCTCTTTCCACTAAATCTTTTTCCTTTTTTCCCTCCCTACAGACTTTCCACACACCAAGCCTGGGTGATGAGGAATTTGAAATCCCACCTATCTCCTTGGATTCCGATCCTTCATTGGCTGTCTCGGATGTGGTTGGCCACTTTGATGACCTGGCAGACCCTTCCTCCTCTCAGGATGGCAGCTTTTCAGCCCAGTATGGGGTCCAGACGTTGGACATGCCTGTGGGCATGACCCATGGCTTGATGGAGCAGGGCGGGGGGCTCCTGAGTGGGGGCTTGACCATGGTAAGGGGCAAGACATTATCAGGCTTCCCCAACTTCATGGGCATGGTGTTAGGGAAGATACAAGTGACTCTGTATGCCCTACTTAATTCCCTTGGGTATTACTTATTTTTCATTCTTCTGACTAAAGGCTCGCTAATAAAGACCCCACTTCCCTTGAATAAGTGAGATTTATCATCTGAATCAATTTTATTTGAAACATGTTTTAAAATTGTAAAATGTCCAATGTTAACCCTGAAATGAAAATTATTTATTGTATTTTTGAAAGAAAAGTTTTTTCCCTATTACATTATGGCTTTCACATTCTACGATTCAAATGAGTGTGATTGCTGGTATGTTGAGGGGTGTATTCAAAACCTGTCTGAACCATGAGTGGATTAAGTGGATTAATGTGTGTTATAAATCAGTGTATTGGGCTTCTAGCACATCTCATCAGCACATCGACACACATTACACTTGATGCCAGACATCTCTTCTCACATTGGCTTTACTCTGATTTGCCTGTGCATTGAACTTTAACAGCCATTATTTAGGAGGGTACAGGGAGAAAGGTTTTCTTTCCCCAGTGTGTCATCACTATCTCCAGATTACTGAATGATTTACTTGATCTGAACTTGTCCAAGATTAAGACTTCTTTGGCTGTTTTTAGTTGTTTTGGAATAGGCCTTTGAGTACAAATAAGTGACTTAGTATTCAACCTGTAATTTCTCTACTTATTAAAAAGCTTAGTATGTTTTATATGTAGATAAATTATTTGATGTTTGTTTAAATGATGATGCATTCTGGGTAAGCAGAGGGTTTATAAACTGTCCTGAATTCAGGTGCAGGGAAGGGAAAGGTGGTGTTTTTTGTATTTACTGTTTAATTTGTCCTTCTGCTTCTCTCAGGACTTGGATCATTCTATAGGAACTCAGTATAGTGCCAACCCACCTGTTACAATTGATGTACCAATGACAGACATGACATCTGGCTTGATGGGGCATAGCCAGTTGACCACCATTGATCAGTCAGAACTGAGTTCTCAACTTGGTCTGAGCTTAGGGGGTGGCACCATCCTGCCACCTGCCCAGTCACCTGAGGATCGTCTTTCAACCACCCCTTCACCTACAAGTTCACTTCATGAGGATGGTGTTGAGGAATTCCGGAGGGTAAGGCATTCTCTGCCAAAATCAAATCTGCCATGTTACACTGGGATAGAACCTTTGACATACAGATCCTACTAAGTTTTCTCTCCTACTGCCCTGCCATTTCTCTGCTCTTTCCTGGTTATGGGGTCCTGCCTCTTAATTTAGTTTATAATGCTTTTTCCAATCCCCATACTTATCTGTTCTCACATACTTTACTAAAGCCTTAATCCTCTTGCCTCTATTTTTATTTAGCATTTCTGAAAATTCCATTCCTATGACTAGTTTACCCCATCTAAAAGTCCTTTTCTGTGAGTTCTCCAGATGTGATACTTCCATCATAATTCTGTCTCTTTTCTCCTCACAGCAACCTCCCAGCCAGAAAACAGTTGTGGTGGAAGCAGGGAAAAAGCAGAAGGCTCCAAAGAAGAGAAAAAAGAAAGATCCTAATGAACCTCAAAAACCAGTTTCAGCATATGCTTTATTCTTTCGTGACACACAGGCTGCCATCAAGGGACAGAATCCCAATGCCACTTTTGGGGAGGTTTCAAAAATTGTGGCTTCTATGTGGGACAGTCTTGGAGAAGAGCAAAAACAGGTGAGCAAATAATGAGGAACAATGTTACAGAAGTTCTTAAGAAGAAGGGGGATAGGGACCTCCATGCTGGTCCAGTGGCTGAGACGCCACGCTTCAGATGCAGTGGAGCCAGGTTCAATCCCTGGTCAGGGAACTAGACCCCACATGCCGCAACTAAAACCTGGTGCAGCGAAATAACTTTAAAAATTGGTTTAAAAAAAAGGCAAGGGGATTAAACCTAAGCTTTAACTTTCTCAGATGTTGTTTAATATCAGCTCTTTATTAATGGGATTCAAGATCATATGTCTTAAAAATTGCAGCCATACACTGAATCCAAAATACCTACATAAAAATTATTATAAAAAACACTGAATCCACAGCCAAGTTTGGAGTTTTTCATTGGCCTCATATAAACTTGAGAACTATAGTTAACCTCCCAAAATTTAAGCTGAATTAAACAAATGAAAATTGTGGTACTACATAAATATACAATTGAAATTACAGATGAGTGTAATTATCATTACCCTAGACTCAACAGGTGTTATTTGCTACTTAATCTTAAAACAAAAACTGAATTTATTAGATAATTTATATCAGTTATGTGTTGCTCACTAAACCACCAGAAATTTAGTAGCTTAAGACAGAAGTAATTTATTACTTATTATGATTCTGTAAATTGGTTAGGTGGTTTTCTTGGTGTTCTTACCTGGGTTTATTCCTGGAGTTGTACTCACAAACAACAGCCTGATATGGCTGTTCAAGATGACCTTGCTGCCATGTCTGGCAGTTGGTGCTACCTGTTGGCTTAAACGCCTTGGTCTCTTTCGCATGGTCTCTCATCCTCCAAATAGGCTAGACTGACTTCTTTACACTGGCAGGCTTAGAGCAGTGTTCCAAGAGAACAAAAACAGGTGCCCCCAAATTCTCTTTGTGTCAATTCAGCCACATTCTAATGGTTAAAGCAACTCAGAGAGCTAGCCCAAATTCAAAGGAAGGGGAAATAGGTTTCATTTGTTAATGGAAGACTAGGTACACAGAACAGGAAGAATTGTGGCCATCATTACAGTTTACCACATTCCTTAAGAGGGAGAGTATATACTGACTGGGTAGACATGATCCCAGACTAAGCAGACTACTGATTTTATCATGTAGTTAGGGGGTCAGGATTTGTGTTGGTTACAGAAGTGTGGGCAGTAGTTGCTATTAGCTTTAGAAGTGTAGTTATTCTGCAAGCCTACTGTTGATTGGCTGACTTTCATATACAAGTCTGCCATGAGGCTGTCTTGAGTACTAGTTTTCAGAAGTGTATTCACCTAAGAAGGGTTGTCAATATTTACACTAAGATGAATTGTCTTTCATTGATGAATAATACAGGATTATTAGTCTTTTCTATGAGTATATGGACTTTTAAAGCAGCTTCTTTCATGCAGGTATATAAGAGGAAAACTGAAGCTGCCAAGAAAGAGTATCTGAAGGCTTTGGCTGCTTATAAAGATAATCAAGAGTGTCAGGTAAGAGGACTGGGATAGATGTATATTTAAACCAATAAACAGGTTTTTGAGCTGCTTATTAGCATTTATAAGAAGTAAATACCACCAAAAAAATCTGTGGAATCTATTAATACTATGTAGTATTAAAGCTTAATAGTATATAACAGGTTTCCCATTTGTTTCCATCATAAAACTCTCCGAACAGTCTGTCTTTCTGAGTTTGATACTGTCATTGTTTACTTTAGCCAAGTAGCACACATGGCTGCCCATTTTTCTTTTCTTTCTTTCTTTACCTACCACCTGTAATGTATTCTTTTCTTGGAAGGTGATTAGGGTGAACATACCCTGGGAAAGAGGATAAATGTCCTGATTTTTTTTTCATCTTCTTTTAGGCCACTGTGGAAACTGTGGACATGGACCCAGCGCCACCATCACAGACTCCTTCTCCACCTCCTGTGGCTGCTGCTGACCCAGCATCTCCAGCACCAGCCTCAACAGAGCCCCCTGCCCTGTCTCCTTCCATTGTTGTCAATTCCACTCTTTCATCCTATGTGGCAAACCAGGCATCTTCTGGGGCTGGGGGTCAGCCCAATATTACCAAGTTGATTATTACCAAACAGATGTTGCCCTCTTCTATTACTATGTCTCAAGGCGGGATGGTTACTGTTATCCCAGCCACAGTGGTGACCTCTCGGGGTCTCCAACTTGGCCAAACCAGTACAGCTACTATCCAGCCCAGTCAACAAGCCCAGATTGTCACTCGATCGGTGTTGCAGGCAGCAGCAGCAGCAGCAGCTTCTATGCAACTACCTCCACCCCGACTACAGCCCCCTCCACTACAGCAGATGCCTCAACCCCCCACTCAGCAGCAAGTAACCATTCTCCAACAGCCTCCCCCACTCCAGGCCATGCAACAGCCTCCACCTCAGAAATTTCGAATCAACCTACAGCAACAGCCACCTCCACTACAGGTCAAGATTGTGCCTCCACCCACTCTGAAAATGCAGACTACCTTAGTTCCACCACCTGTAGAAAGTAGTCCAGAGCAGCCTGTGAACAACAGCCCTGAGACCCATACAGTGGAGGAGACCACTCCTGAGACAATCTGTGAAATGATCACAGATGTAGTTCCTGAGGTGAGACTCTGTTTTCAGGTATTTGCTCTAGATCAGTGAAAGCATTTTGGTTGATACAATAAAAGCAGGAGTTGCTAGTAGCATTTAATGCCTGACGAGGAATACAAAATATCCTATAGAGGACATTTGCTTACAACTGAATTGTCCCAGCCAAGATACTCTGTAGTGTTCTTGAGAAGCAACATTAAGAGGCCCTTCTGCCCTAGATTACTCCTTAACTCAGCAGAAGTAATACTGTAATTCAAGTAAAGATACAGCCTAAGCATAGTTACTTTTCAAGTGTCTACACCAGGATCCAAAGCTATAGAGACAAATTCTTCCACTTCTCCCAAACGTTGACTGCTTGGCTTATGTTTTAAGTAATGGGATGGGTAGGGGATATAGGTAGAAAAATTCAGCTAGTACATATCAATGAGTCTTTCCAAAGAGATAGATGCCAATTTACCCTACTTTAACTTGAAATCTGGGTCTATTTGTGATCCTAGCTTTGTAACTAATGAAACAATGTTTTTTTGATGTGGGCCATTTTTTTTTTTAATTGGAGGATAACTGCTTTACAATACTGTGTTGGTTTCTGCCATACAGCAACATGAGAAACAATTAAAAACAACAACAACAACAAAACCACCCCATCCTGCAAAATCAGGAACTATGGATCTCGAAAGTTTATCTTCTCTTAGTCCCTCTGATCTTAGTTGAGGTGACCCCAACCTCTACTCCTACTTTTGAATTGATATTTTCAGAGGAATATTATTCCTCTGTGTAGAATAAAGTTAGTGATAGGTTAAGATTAAACACTAGCATTATGACCAGCATTCCCCTGATGGGAAGCATCATGTCAGTCTGGATGACAAAATTCTAAAGCTGGATTTGGAGTGAGACCAAGAATTCACCTTCCTTTGGAACTTTACCCCTACCTGTGAGGGACTGTAACATGTGTTGCTCCACTGGATCACAGAGTTAATTTGACTAGCTGCCTGGCTGGCTAGGTAGCAATCTAGTCCGTCTTTGATGCTCTCTTCCTCTCATAGGTTGAGTCTCCTTCTCAAATGGATGTTGAATTGGTGAGTGGGTCTCCCATGACACTTTCACCCCAGCCTCGATGTGTGAGGTCCGGCTGTGAAAACCCTCCCGTTGTGAGTAAGGACTGGGACAATGAGTACTGCAGCAATGAGTGCGTGGTGAAGCACTGCAGGTGAGCTTATAGTTCCCTTCTTATAATTAATGTATGGCTAAATCAACTGTTGGAATAACATGGGATCTGAGCATATAATCAGTATCACCTTACCTTAGGTAGAGTAGGTTGCTATGTATGTCTGATCACAGAAGCTACTAGAAAAGTGTCCCTCCTTAAAAAGAGCTTACATTTGCTGTACAGACAAAGATGACATGATTAGCAGGTCACACTTTTCAGTTACCACGTTAACTCTACGTGTTCATTTTGAAACTATGACACATCAAGTTGTTGGTGACTGAATATTAGTATAGTTTATCTCGTCAGTGCAAACCAGACCACTTAGGTAATGAATTAGAGTTTGAGGATGGATAGGTGGTAAGTAGCACAATAAAATGCTAAGTATGGGGCAAAGGGAAGAAGTTCCGAATCTGCCCATTTCCCCAGTTTTCCTGAGACTGATCTACATCCACGAAACAAGGCATTGGTATTTCCTATCTCAAATCCTTTAAATTAGGATTGGCTATACTTCTGACTTCTAGGCCTATTGCCCTTATATTCTTATTTAGGTGATATCTATCAACCTATTTGTTTAAGACAGAGTTTTAAAAAAACATACCTAGGCTATAATTCTAAGTTTGTGTGTATCTTTTTCTTTTTTAGGGATGTCTTCTTGGCCTGGGTAGCCTCTAGAAACTCAAACACAGTGGTGTTTGTGAAATAGTACATCTGTTTTCCAAGCCAGTGAAGACTTACTGCTGGGAACATGTCCACCGAGCCTATTTTAAAAAGACAAGCGAGGCTTCTGGTAGTGCCTGATCTCAACCTATGATGATCCTTTACATCTTTCACCTTTCTCCCCTTCTGTCGCTCTTCTACAGGAGCTATGGAGCAGGGCCACTGAGTTTGCTGCAATCTGGAATTGCTTTTTACTTTCAAGTACAAGCAGAGATATCAGTGATAATAAGAGAGGAAAGGGTGAAGGGAATATAAACAAGTAGAACATAGGGGTGATGGCTAGGTGGGGGATTGTTTGAGGAAACTTGTTGGTAGAATTGTCATAGGATTACCTAAAAGATTATTAAAATGATAGAGTACTCAGCTTTGAGCCTAGGAAAAAAACATCACTGTGTGCATCCCTTCTAAAGGGGCTAAAAGGTTGCATTAAAGGTTACCTCTTAGAGAACTGTTACTATCATATCTGTACATTCATTATTAGTTTGAGAACAAAGGTTTTCAACACAGTAATAATAAGCACACTAGACTGTAGAGAAAATAACATCACCTAGGAGCTTCTTATTTCTCTGCAATTATATTTCTGTACTCAACTTTCTGATTGTATCACAGTTTTGAGTGTAAAAAGGAGAACTCGACATCCTTAATATAAGAGGTTTCACCAAAGTTTAAAGAAATTGTGTTCACTTGTGTTTGATGAAATATCTTTTAAAAAATAGGCCCGAAGTGTTTTTACTTATATAGGCTAATTCTCTGCATACCCTAGGCACTTATTTAATGTAAGATGTGCTTATTTCATTTTTCTTGGAATTAAATGAATAAAAAACTAGCAAAGCCACAGTTGTAACAGAATAAGCAACTATTTAAAACATGACAGCTCTAGTGATGATAATCTTAAGTGAAACTCAGATCTTACCTTGAGAAATGTCCCAGAGAACCCTTTTTATCATGTTTATAACACTTAACTGCTGATCAAATCAACATTTTAATGCTTCCCACACATTCATTTAGTTTGAAGCCTTATAGCAACCCAATAAGGCAGGTAACATTTCCCAGTTACCTAACATTCCCAGTTTACATTTATAAGCAATCATACTAAGTTGAGTTACACAAGATCACACACTCTTAAGTGGCAGAGCCAGAACTTGACCTCGAAATCCCAACTACAATACAAACTTTTATTTAAATAAGGGGGAAAAAAAGCTATTGTACAAATATTACTCTTCAGGTGCAGCCTGTAGAGCCATGGCTATGGATGCTTAGGTTCAGAAGTACTTCTATAGATTCTTAGGTTTAGAGATGATACCATCTGGATATCTTTGCTTGAACCGGGCAACCACATCTGGGTCTAGTAGATGGATCCCATCCAGTTGGTTTCCAAGGGTGATCCTGAAGCAAGGGGAAAGACAGGGCAAGCCAAAAATCCTGGAATTTAAAGGCTTAATACTGTTAAATGATGTGTTCTTTTCATTAAGTCTGCCTATCATCTCAATAGGCTTCTGAATATCTGTGCCAATTCTTTTATAAAGATAGTATATGGTACTAAGGCTGGTACGAAATTGGGCAGATTCTGATGTTAAAAGAGGCTGGATCTGTACTAATTAAGGGTTAATAACTTACAGCTAACTAGGTCTACATCACAAAGTTATGCTGCCAGTGACTACTCTGGATGAGTAACATGCTAGCAGCATGTCTTTTAAAGCTCTACCTATAGGATGAAAGACTAAAATTGTTGACAGATTAAATAGGTTCTCAGTAACCACCAGGGGGCAGATTCAGTACATGCAGTAGAATAATGAAGAGCTTTAGGGGTGGAGACCTTAAGAGCAGTGTTTAAATCTTAAAAACCTTTTGGTTTTCCAGTGAATGCTGGTCGCTTAAGAATCCTCTGAAGCCCATTTACAGACTAGTGGAAGTGAGGTGACGCTCTGCTGCTGCTGCTACTAAGTCGCTTCAGTTGTGTCCGACTCTGTGTGACCCCAGAGACAGCAGCCCACCAGGCTTCCCCGTCCCTGGGATTCTCCAGGCAAGAACACTGGAGTGGGTTGCCATTTCTTTCTCCAATGCATGAAAGTGAAAAGTGAAAGTGAAGTCGCTCAGTCGTTCCCGACTCTTAGCGACCCCATGGACTGCAGCCTACCAGGCTCCTCGGTCCATGGATTTTCCAGGCAAGAGTACTGGAGTGGGGTGCCATTGCCTTCTCCGAAGGTGATGCTCTACTAACTTATATATTTGACCATAAACAGTTGTGCCCTTGGGGGCTAGCATGTTCTCTGGTCTCCTTACCAGTTGGGTTGCACATTGTGTGGTCGTCCAAATAACTCAATCTTGCGAGTGCCAGGGGACAGTCTTTCAATCATGCCATAGATTTCATCTGGTTTATGACTAGTGGAACGAACCTAAGAAATAAAAGCTCGAGCTACTTTTAAGTTACCCAAGATAGCAATTCTAGGCCTTTCCACTTATGTTTATGATCCCAATGAGAAAACCTGGAATAAGAATATACCTGACTAGAACAGCTGATTTAAAATGTGGCTCTTTGGATGCCTGGGGAAAGCACGTACCTCAGCTACGATCACATCACAATCCAGACCCTGGTTGAAGCCTTGGGGATTTCCTTTGACACCAACCTGCTCACCAGAGAACAGAATGATGAAAAATTTATGAAAGTTTTATGAAACCCCAGTATTTGAACTGTTTCTCAATAAGAAATCAAACAACTCCTATTTTTCGCTCCATCTAATGTATTGGGCCCCCTGCTGCTCACCAAGCAGTGTTCCTTCCCATGGTTCAACCAGTGACCTGTACGGCCTGTTCGAATGATGCGCTGCAGTTGATTTGTCTTCACCCAGATAATTTCATCTACCCGTTCATAACTGTGGGATATAAGAAAAGAATCAGAACTTTAATCAGGCTTTCACAGTTTAAGGATGATACCATCTACTCTACAGAGGCAAGAAATCACAGTATACTCTGAAAGAAGGAAACCCTATCAACTACATATTTCCCTCAGAAGAAAAGAACAGTGATGGCTACTTACCCCCAGAGGTTCAGACATTCTCTGCCCAACTCCATGGCCCTGGAAAGAAATAAGGGTTAAACAGCTACTTCCATGGCAGTATTTTTTCTCCCTTCAAGATATATGTGTTGTTTTCAGTAGACATTCAGTGAACATTTACATGCAAGACACCATTGGGGCAAGAGAATGGATCTAAGAATGAAAAGGCAAAACATAGTATCTATTCTCAATGGTCTTACCTTTCACAAGAAACAAATGTAGAGCTAAACAGAATTCATGGTATCATTTGTATTATAAACAGGCATCAGATCTCAGTAGGTAAGAAAGGCTGACTGAGTCATAAGTTTAATAGAGCTAGAAAGACCCAAGATTTTATCCCCACCCAGTACTCACTCTGTACTATATCTGCCCATACCTACATATCTTTGAACTGCATTACCTGCCTGTGACCCAGAGGAAGAGAAAGCCATCATCCTGCAGTACTGGTATGTTGAGCCTGCGCATCTCATCATCTGTCAGGGTCCCATAGGGCAGCTCCATGTGAATATCCCAGGGTGGGTCAGCCATCACAACTGCAAACTTGCCCAAGATACTGACGTCCAGGTAGCGGATATCACAACAGATCCACTGCATGAGGTGGTATTTGGTCATCTTCCCTTCCTTCACTCTCCGATTCATGGCCCCAGTCCCTCTTTTTCCATTGGATTTTCCTGTTCCCTCATATGCTATATATCCCGCTCCATTCCCAATCAGCAAGGGAGATTGCTGATTATGCCTTGCTTTCCTACATGTATGGCTGCTCTACTGAGATAAAGGTCCTTAAGTTGAGGTTAAGTTTTCTGAGCAGACAGGTACCTGAGGTGGGAAGAGTCTATCTGCACTGGAGTCACCTCCAACGCTCTGTGTAAGGGCAAGCTCTTGGCTTGGTGTATGGTCTTTGCTTCCAGGAGCCTCAGAATCCATGCAAGCATCAATTTCATAGTGAACATATTTGCAGGTATCCATGTGGAAACATGTGTTAAGGAAAGAGCAGTCTCCTAATGACTCATCAGTGTGTTTATTGATGATCCGTCTGGGGAAATAGTAAGGGACAGTTGGAATCAATATGGTGTTCCAGTTAGATCCCCCAGTTCAAGTTCTAAACTGTTGCAAAATTTGCAATCTTTCACTATCATCAGAGCTTCCTCTCAGAGTTTTCAGATAAGGAAAGCAGGTGATATTAAAATCTGTAATTTACAATAAAGAAATGTTTTTCAATTCCTCTCTGAGCAAAAACTTAACTTCCTTATGACAGGAATAAAGCTCTGACCTAAGAGGCCAGGTTCTTGTTTCTCCTAAGACTGTCCTTCTAGAGAACTTTAACTTTCCCTGGGGATCAAAGACAGAGATATCCTGCTATTGCAAGAAAAGAGCAATTTTTTTTTTTTTTTAATCTCATATCTTTTGGAGAATGCAGCCTGTATTCCCTCCCATAGAACACTACTTCTGAAAGTGTACCTTCAGAATCTCGAAGTCTTAGACAAACCATATTAAAAGCACTTAATAACAGTATTAAAGACAAACCCAATGAGTGGAAGGACCATGCTTAAAAAACGACTGCTTCTAGAAGACCCAGCCAACCCTCTTCCCCTCAAAAGACCTGAAGTGCAGCTTTCGACAGGGCCGGTCAGCATCACTGGCTTTCATACACTCCTCCTTGGTTCCATAGTCACAGAACTCTTGAACTTGAGCTCGACCTCGTGAGCGAAACTTTTCAACAATGGATTGTTCCTTGGCTGTTGTAGTATTTAGTAACTCTAGGATCTCCTGACTAACCTGGGTGATAGAAGAAACCTTCGTCTGGAAAGGGTTCGTAGATAAAATTAGCCCTTAAACCACCTCTGCAAATTCTACTTGACATCAATGTCCTATGCTGCTGCTGCTGCTAAGTCACTTCAGTCGTGTCCGACTCTGTGCGACCCCAGAGACGGCAGCCCACCAGGCTCCCCCGTCCCTGGGATTCTCCAGGCAAGAACACTGGAGTGGGTTGCCATTTCCTTCTCCAATGCATGAAAGGGGTCAATAAACTACATTAATATGAGAAAACCCAGGAGAAGGGATTTTTCATGGATTTAGTCCTTTCTCACAAATCTGCACTTGGGATGAAATTAAAATATATGCAGAGCAGTTCCTGCTGCTAAGCATTAAGCTAAGCTCCCCTCCCCAGGAAAGCATTCTTTTCAACCAAAACCACTTATATTTAATACGTACTGAAGCAAGACACAGTGCTGATAAGCACTTTACTGTTTGGTTCAGAGCCTAGGCAACAATTCTACACGGTGGGTGGGTGGAGGGGACAGGTGGGAGGTGGTATTCTAGTTAGTCTCACAAATGAAAAGACTAAGCATCGAGAGAATTGTTCAAATTTATACAGCTAGAAATAGGAAATGGCTAATTCATGTGGGTCCGAAATATTCTTCCAAACCAGTGAAAAAGACCCAGTGAAAAAGATTCTCTAAATCCGAGTTCTCAGCATTTGGTGCACTGATGATGTTTTTGGCCAGATAATTCTTTGTGGGTTAACCTACTAAGATTATAGGATGCTGTGCAGCATCCCTTGCCTCTCTACCCAATAGGTATCTGTAGCACTCCTGTGTTGTGACAACCAAAAACGTCTCCAGACTTTGCAAAACGTCCCCTGGGCGTTAGGAGGGAGGGTAATATCATCCTCAGTTGAGAACCACTGCTCTAAACCCTCAATTCTAAGAACTGCTCTTTGCCCCTAGGAGTAAATTCTTCTCAACCAATGCTAAAATTCAAAGTATAAGTGTGAAAACACTTCTATCTACCCCTACCTTCTTGCTCTGTTGTTCCTTAGTAGATTGTTGGTTAAGAAGGCTCTCTATCTCCAGATCAACATCTGAGGCAGCATGTTTTCTTGATTTCTTGGTTGGCTCCTTGGCTACTTCTGATGCTGAAGAGGCCAGACCAGAGGCCAAAGAGCTAGTAAAGGCAGCTGCTGTGGTGGAGTCCTGCTCTGCACGCCGCTTCTGCCCTGCAATAGTCCCTGCTACCTCCCCAGGGCCCTTCTTTTCTGCCACAGCACCCATCATGGCGGAGAGCTTGGAATGATCAGCATAGGTCACAAGAGTGGGATGTGCATCATCTTGTAGGAGACTTCGCTTTACTTCGATCAACTCCTGAGCCGCAAACTTCTGTAGGAGGCTTTCTACCCCATCCTGAGTGGCAGGGGCATCTGGCTAAGGAAGGAAGGCAGGAGGGAAAGTGTTAAAACCCTGACCATGAACTGATGAAAAACAGTGGCAATTCCCAACCTTGCCTTATGATGTCAGTACCGTGGAGATGGCAAGACGGATGGACACAGCATCAGTGGGCAATGTTAGTGACAGATCAGAGAGGTGGTGTAGCAACTTCTTCTCTAATTCAGGGTCTGTAGCTAGTTCAGGAACTGCTGAAGCTGTACTGGGCTTAGGGCCACCAGAAGTGGGTGCAGCAGGTACTGGGCTGTCGCTACGGAAGGTTGGAGACAGTGCTGCCTCTGGATTCCGAAGATCTAGGAGTGAAGAGACGTGAAAATGAAAAAAGGCAACCACTGTCAATCTACACATTCCTCAGGAATTCAGATTTCCAGCATTTACAACACAGTCCTTTCATTTCGTGCAGAAAATTCTCTGACCAGATTTAGCACTAGATACGAACAAAGCTAGTGGAGGTGATAGAATTCCAGTTGAGCTGTTCCAAATCCTGAAAGATGATGCTGTGAAAGTGCTGCACTCAATATGCCAGCAAATTTGGAAAACTCAGCAGTGGCCACAGGACTGGAAAAGGTCAGTTTTCATTCCAATCCCAAAGAAAGGCAATGCCAAAGAATGCTCAAACTACCGCACAATTGCACTCATCTCACATGCTAGTAAAGTAATGCTCCAAATTCTCCAAGCCAGGCTTCAGCAATATGTGAACCGTGAACTTTCTGATGTTCAAGCTGGTTTTAGAAAAGGCAGAGGAACCAGAGATCAAATTGCCAACATCCGCTGGATCATGGAAAAAGCAAGAGAGTTCCAGAAAAACATCTATTTCTGCTTTATTGACTATGCCAAAGCCTTTGACTGTGTGGATCCCAATAAACTGTGGAAAATTCTGAAAGAGATGGGAATATCAGACCACCTGATCTGCCTCTTGAGAAATTTGTACGCAGGTCAGAAAGCAACAGTTAGAACTGGACATGGAACAACAGACTGGTTCCAAATAGGAAAAGGAGGACGTCAAGGCTGTATATTGTCACCCTGTGTATTTAACTTATATGCAGAGTACATCATGAGAAACACTGGACTGGAAGAAGCACAAGATGGAATCAAGATTGCCGGGAGAAATATCAATCACCTCAGATATGCAGATGACACCACCCTTATGGCAGAAAGTGAAGAGGAACTAAAAAGCCTCTTGATGAAGGTGAAAGTGGAGAGTGAAAAAGTTGGCTTAAAGCTCAACATTCAGAAAACGAAGATCATGGCATCTGGTCCCATCACTTCATGGGAAATAGATGGGGAAACAGTGGAAACAGTGTCAGACTTTATTTTTCTGGGCTCCCAAATCACTGCAGATGCTGACTGCAGCCATGAAATTAAAAGACGCTTACTCCTTGGAAGGAAAGTTATGACCAACCTAGATAGCATATTCAAAAGCAGAGCCGTTACATTGCCAACAAAGGTCCATCTAGTCAAGGCTATGGTTTTTCCTGTGGTCATGTATGGATGTGAGAGTTGGACTGTGAAGAAGGCTGAGCACCGAAGAATTGATGCTTTTGAACTGTGGTGTTGGAGAAGACTCTTGAGAGTCCCTTGGACTGCAAGGAGATCCAACCAGTCCATTCTGAAGGAGATCAGCCCTGGAATTTCTTTGGAAGGAATGATGCTGAAGCTGAAACTCCAGTACTTTGGCCACCTCATGCGGAGAGTTGACTCATTGGAAAAGACTCTGATGCTGGGAGGGATTGGGGGCAGGAGGAGAAGAGGACGACAGAGGATGAGATGGCTGGATGGCATCACCGACTCGATGGACAGGAGTCTGAGTGAACTCCGAGTGTTGGTGATGGACAGGGAGGCCTGGCGTGCTGCAATTCATGGGGTCACAAAGAGTCCGACACGACTGAGCGACTGATCTGATCTGACCCTTTATTAAATCACACCCAAGCATTCACTGCTTTGCCAAGATAAATTTTCTGGGATCTGCTTACTCTTTCTATGTTGGGTGAGAAGTATTTCCTAATTTCATTCCTTGCTCTGCTTCAAAGGAAATAAATTAGCAGCTTGGTAGATTTAAATGTCCATACCACCTCCCTTCAGTCACGCTAAATGACAACTGATATAATCAACCTGAATTTATCAAGAATATTTTCACCAACCTAAACTGTGATGAGATCTTTTTGAAGAACTGAGTTCGAGTTTTAATGAATAAAGCCCGCTGGACATCAGAGAGTATAAAAAATGACAGTGCTGGGGGTTATAACTCAAACACAAAAATTTTATAGAACTACTGAAGCCCTGGTCACCAATAATAGTTCCTGAGTATATTCCTATAACCTACTCTAGTACTTCAAAAGCTGGGTAGCCATCACAACCTTAACAAGATTTAAGAAACTCAAATAGGACAACATATTACCTTTGGGAAAGCCTAATATCTGTGATTATTTAAAATACAAGTGAAATATTAAACATTCAGGATCTATACTGGAATTCTGTTAAATACTATCTAAGCGGCCACGGGGTCACTAGGAGTCGGACAGGACTGAGCGACTTTACTTTCACTTTTCACTTTCATGCATTGGAGAAGGAAATGGCAACCCACTCCAGTGTTCTTGCCAGGAGAATCTCAGGGATGGAGAAGCCTGGTGGGCTGCTGTCTATGGGGTTGCACAGAGTCGGACAAGACTGAAGCAACTTAGCAGCAGCAGCAGCAGCAAGTGGCCACTAGTTTACATTTAGAGGTATTTTAGTTACTTAGAAATTTCCACTCTAATAGAACTGACTTCAAAAAATTTAGCTCAGAATTCCAAGGAAAATGGAGCTTAACTATACCAAACACCTTACAGGAACAGTTACATTTTAGGAAAATAAGTTATACCCTATGTGGAAAAGAGACTCCACAATTTCATACTAGCTGAAAACATTAAATAATTGACAGAGTTTTTTTCACCTTGCTCACTGATGATTCTTTTATGTTGTGCTGAACCTCAGACTAGAACAAGTTCCTTGTTTTGTTTTGGCAAGGAGGTGTTGTACACATAGAAATCATGGAAGCACTTTGAAGGTCTGGATGGGAAAGTCTGAGAGCAAGCAATCTAAGCTAAAGATAACATATGAAATTTAAGCGACAATTACTATTTAGCTTACTTGGAAGATTACAGGCACAATTCTTACACTGAATAGGATTGAACTGGTAACTACTCAAGTCCCTTGCAACTGAGAGATTCTAATAAATCTGAGCTAAAAATACCCCAATTATAATTTACACTAGTTTCAAACTCTGAGCTTTTAAAAAAATCAGTCAAATTTAAAATTTCTTCAGAAGAAACCAAAAATTTCTTTCATTAAGTAACCTAACCTAGCAAAATTAATGATGAAACCTTATTATTATAGCAGAAAAAATACAAAGTGTTTTAAAATTAGCATTTCAGGCATTACATGCACAGTTTTATACATTATGTACTGACCATTTTAACTCATGATGTATGCTAAAGGGAGCAAATTATATAAGGTATTAAAGAGTTTGAGGGACTTCCATGGTGCTCCAGCGGCTAAGACTCCATGCTAACAATGCAGGGGGCCTGTGTTCGATCCTTGGTTAGGGAACTATATCCTATATGCTGCAACTAAGAGTTTGCATGCCACAACTGAAGATCCCACATATTGCAACATGCCGCATGGAAGACAGAAAATACCGAGTGCCATAACTAAGACCCAGCAGCACAGCCAAATAAATAATTTGATAATAGAAAGAGCTGTGCAGTTTTGAAACTTTTTAATATTTTAGATAAACTATATAAATTATCCATATCCCCCCCTTTATATTTAAACATTACTTGCCAGATACCTTTAATATTCTTTTGCCATTAGTATGAGTTTTATTTCTTTAATAAGGACCTAAGCACCCTATGCTGCTGCCAAGTCGCTTCAGTCATGTCTGACTCTGTGCGACCCCATAGACGGCAGCCCACCAGGCTCCCCCGTCCCTGGGATTCTCCAGGCAAGAACACTGGAGTGGGTCTCTATTATGTCTTTTTTTAACCACTTAATTGTGATTAGCATGTAAAAAGTTGTATATCTTAACATATACAACTCAGTGAGTTTGGAGACAGTCTACACTCATTAAATCATTACCACCACCAAGGCCATAACCGTATCTGTCATTTCCCAAAAGTTTCTTTCTGCTGCCTTTATTATTATTTTTGTGTATCTGGTAAGACCACTTAACACAGGATCTACCCCCTTAGAAAATGTTAAGTATACAACACAGTCCTGTTAACCATAGGCACTACACACTGTGTAAGAGATCTCCAGAACTTATTTATCTTGCATAACTGAGATTCTGTACCCTTTTACTATCACCTCTCCATTTTTCCCCTTCCCTAGGCCTTAGCAATCACCACTCTACTTCTATGACTTTGACAATTTTAGATTCCACATGTCAAATACAATCTAAGTGAGACCATACAGTATTTGCATCTGACTTAGTTCACTTATCATAATGTCCTCCAGATCCACCCATGCTGTCACAGATGGCTGGATTTCCTCCTACTTTTAGCTGTGAAACATCCCATTGCATGTATATTTCATGTTTTCTTTATCCACTTATCCATCAATGGATGTTTAGGTTGCTTCCATATCTTGGCTGTATGTGAACATAAATAATGTTACAATGAGCGTGGATGTGCAGGTATCTCCTTGAAATCCTTATTTCAAATCCTTTGAATTCCTAAAAGTGAAACTGCTAGATCATATGGTAATTCTATTTTTTTCCTTACTGAGGAACTTCCATACTGTTTTCCATAGTGGCTACGCCAGTTTACATTCCCATTATCGGTGAATCAGGATTCCCTTTTCTTGCTAACACTTTTCTTTTTTTTAGTAACAAGTTTGAGATGATATCTTATTATGGTTATGATTTGCATTCCCCTGATGATTAGTGATGTTGAACAAGTTTTCAAACACCTGTTGGTCATTTGCATGTCTTCTTTGGAGACCTATTACCTTTTAAATTAGCATATTTTGCTTGTTTCTTGCCCTTCTGACTTAAAATAAGTGTTGTCACTGATTAAAGTAAATAGTAAGCATTTTCCATAATTTCAACATTTCAATCAGTGTTTCATTCTTGTTAATGTAATCTAACCCAAATTCTGTTCAGGAACACACTTATTCACTGTCACATTACTTTCCTTTTTGCCACAATGGTTCTTGAGATGCTTGGCTTAAATATGCAATAATACCACATTATTTCCATGATAAACATTTTGTTGATTGAATTTATTTTAAATGAAGTCCAGAATCTAATAGTTCAAAGAATAAAGCAATCTACTTGACATTATTACATCTATTATCATATTTAAAATAACAATGTATAAATTTGGTTGGATCTTAATGCTGGTTAGATATTTGGTTAGATGTTCATTTTCTACCAACTAGTTTATCAGACTTTTCATGCAAATGTTACATGCTATTTCTAAAATATACTACACGTTTTTTCATGTAAACTTTCAACACCTAGCAGACATTATCTCAGTGAGGAAAAGCACTGACTTTGTTCCGATGTTAATATCATTAAGTTGAAAAGATACTATGAAGACTGTAATATAAACATTTCTTACAATTTTTGCTTTCTCTACTAACAAAATTTATATGTTCTTTGAGTTATGTTTAATGACTTTTTCTTACAGCAAGAACTCTATGATAAAGAACCACTTTAACATATATTTTCAATCCCTAGAATTGGATACAAATCTTTTTTTCTTTTTGGTAATTTTTCCAATACTTAAGTTTTAATACAGTTCTGTGATTCTGGTTATGAATCCTTATGTTAGTAACACCTCCTGGGAGTATTCTTTTCATTGCATTCAGGACATGGAGCTGAAAATAGCTCTTTTAAGGTTACTAGGAGGAGGAGGCTCACATTTAATATTTGGAACAAAATTTAACAGCTGATTAATGTAACTGTTATTTATAGATGGGCTTGAGCAACTCTGAATTCCCTGAAGTCAAACACAAATTTGTGCACAGATACACAAATTTGGGGGAAAGATTCCAACCCTTTATCATTCTTAAAATGGGTTATGGGCGGAAAATAATTAGGAATCCCTGAGTTCCAACTCCTTCAGAAAGTATCCGTTCAGTTATTAATTCAGTACATTTATTGAGCACTTCCATTATGCTGGTAACTATGTTGATTCTCCACTTCTAATCTAATGAAAAATATAATGTGTTGGGCTCAGCAAAGGAATACTTAATACTTGAGTTTTAAGAGCTCTGTTGAAGATAGATAAAATACTAGCTTGAAGACATAAAAATATGGCCAGATTGTGAACTTGCTGACCTCTAAAACATGTCAATATCCATATTCACATCTTCAATTCCATTGATGAAATACATTGAGCAGTTCACATATTCACTATGTGCTAAGCTGCGCCATGTATGGATGTGAGAGTTGAACTGTGAAGAAAGCTGAGTGCTGAAGAATTGATGCTTTTGAACTGTGGTGTTGGAGAAGACTCTTGAGAGTCCCTTGGACTGCAAGGAGATCCAACTAGTCCATTCTAAAGGAGATCAGTCCTGGGTGTTCTTTGGAAGGACTGAGCTAAAGCTTAAACTCCAGTACTTTGGCCACCTCATGTGAAGAGTTGACTCATTGGAAAAGACTCTGATGCTGGGAGAGATTCGGGGCAGGAGGAGAAGGGGACAACAGCGGATGAGATGGCTGGATGGCATCACCGACTCGATGGACAACATGAGTTTGAGTGAACTCCAGGAGATGGTGATGGACAGGGAGGCCTGGAGTGCTGTGGTTCATGGGGTCGCAAAGAATCGGACACGACTGAGCGACTGAACTGAACTGAACTGAAGCTGCGCCAAGTTTATTTTGTTTCAATTAATGAAATAAACATTTATTGAAAGTAATAATCCTCATTTCAGAAATCTACTTTATTCTATGGAAAACAGTGTGGCAGTTCCTAAGCAAATTAAAAATAGAATTACCATATGCTCCAGCAATTCCACTTCTGTTATATGTCCAAAAAAGTTGAAAACAGAATCTTGAAGCGATAACCTGTTACACCCGTATTCACAGCAGCATTATTCACAATAGCCAAAATGTGGAAGCAACCCTCAAGTATCCGCCAATGGATAAATGGATAAAGAAAATGTGGTATATACATACAATGGAATATTATTCAGCTTTAAAAAGGAAGGAAATTATGACACGTGCTACAACATAGATGAACCTTGAGGATGTGCTAAAGGAAATCAGTCAAACACTTCATGATTCCATTTTCACAAGGTATCTAGAGTAGTCAAACTCACAGAAACAAGGTAGAATGGTGGTTGCTAGGGACTGGGATGAAGGGAGAATAGTGAATTTCAGTTTTGCAAGACAAAAGAATTTTGGAGACTGGTTGCACAACAATGTGAATATATATCACACTATCAACTATACATTTTAAAATGGTTAGATGGTATTTTATGGTATGTGTACTTTTGCCATAATTTTTTTTTAAGTTATACCTTAAAAATGCCAAGCTAACAAAGGTCTCCCAGTGATTCTTTGTTCATAATATTTTGCATTTATTAATGACATGGATACATTTCAGTTTATTTAAACATCCTTGTCTTTTAATATTGAGCTCATCAGTAAATAATTAAGTATCAGATTTCAGTAACCCTATAAAAATATAGATGTGGTAAGAACATTTTTATTTCCTGTGAGAAAAGAACTAAATGATCTGAATTTTCATGTAGCCTTTGGTTATATCTTACATGACAAACTGGTTAAGAGAGTGTTTCACAATGTTTTCCTAAGAATCCTAACCATTAAAGAAACAGATTCTTTGGAATAACCAAAATAACTCAATGGAAGAACAATGATAGGCTGGCTGACTTAATTTGTGTGTTTCATCTCTACCTATCCCCTAAAGACCAAATAGGCCCATCAAAGCTCTGGGCTAGAAGGTAATATATGTTTAATCACAAACTCAAAAACAATTTTACAGGAATCTAAATTATATCAAGTGGCTATACTAAAAGTCTTAACCATATTTTATTAAGTGGATGTACAAATCAAGAGATATTTATATTCCAAAAGAATACTTATGTTCAAGGGAGAATAGATCTTGCTTTCAAAATTATTAAACATGCTCAGCAAGGACCCTGATGAAGTTTTCAGACTCTAGTGGTTGGATTTGCATACAGCACAAAGTTTGGTTAATACCAAAGTGTGGTTAATACCATGTAAAAGTGAAGTGGAATTTCTATTAATTAATCCTTGGTAATATGACTTGCACTTCTTCCTCTACTTGCTCTGCCCTCTTACCATCTCTTTAGTTATTTAAGTCCTATATAGCCACTGAGACCAAATTCCAAGTGTCAACTCTTCCATGATGCCTTCACTGACTAGACTGACTCTTGTTAGTTCTACCTTCACTATGCTCATTGTGGAATTAATTCATTTGGCATTTTACATATACCATCGTGTATTTCTGACTTCTCCTTTATTCCCAACTAAATTTTAAACTCCTTGAGGGCAGGGACACGGTCTAATTTTTGTCTAACTAGACTCATGTAGATACTCGATAGATGTCCACTTATTTTGGTGTAAGTCCTGCCAAGGCATCTTTTAGTTTCAAGGGCCAGAATACAAGTGCATAGACCTAATATACTTCAACACAAGATTTAGAAATGGACTCGGGTATACTGATAAACAATGCAAGTTGCCACAAGAGTGGTACGTACTCATTATCCTTGCAGATCTTTAATTGATTTGCTTTAGATAATTAGGTGTTTGTGTAGGGGATGTGGTATGAGTAGACAATCTTTTGAGGTTCCTTCAAGTTTTAAGACTGTGACACGGGTCAATAGGAGGGGAGAAAAAGTTTCAAAACAAATGTTTTCAGATTCCTGCTCGGTGTGTAAATGGCTAAACCAATGCCACTTCCTTTTACTCATTCAGCAACATCGAGTGCCAACTCTGTGAGGACCACTGAACTGGGCACTGTAGATATAAAGGCTCAGTACTTGTTCTCACGGTGCCCAGAATCGCAAAGAAACGACCAATACAAAGCAATTGCTATAACCAAGGGAAGAACAAAGCGCTATGGGAGTTAACCATAAAAAGGAACTTGCTGCTTCAAGGAATAGGGGCTGAAAGGCCTAGCAAACGGGACGCTCTCGTAGACTTAAGAAACGTCAGTCAACGAGATGGGGGGACGCGAAGATGCGAAGGGAGCTTCCGACCTGGGAAAGAGAACTGGAGGAACCAGAGCCCAGGGTGAGAAGAAGCCGCTACTACCTGCAGGAAAATGAAGCATCTGTGCTGCTGAGGGGGAAGAGAACCGGAACCAATGTATGAAGCGTTAAAGAAACAGACGTTTGAGGAAAGGCACCAACTCGGGAGCTTTTTTCTCCAGGGTTCCCTCAAGCCCTCTCTAGCAAGGCATCGGCCCCAACAACCCCGCGCCTCACCCAAGTGCCCCGAGTCCTGCTTCCGCCTCCGCTGCAGCCTCTCCCGCAGTGAGTCCAGCTGCTTTTTGTGGGCCTGGATAGAGCTCCACGTGTCCGACATTTCAGTCTCGTGGCCCGGCCACGTCTCCAACTAGGCACGGCGGACTAGCGCTTCCCAGTTCTGGCTTCAAGAAATTGCCTAACTCTCTCACGCGGACACCCTCAAGGCTAGCCGGAAAGAGATCCCAGCAGATACTATGGAGGGAAAGTCACTTCCGGTTTCCCTCTCCCTTTGAAGCTGAAATGAGAGCCACCATAAGTGTTGGCAGAATGGCAGATATGTTTTTTACAGGCGCTCTTTCGCGCTTCCGGGTGCGTTGAGGCTGTGGTTGCCGTGTTGGTGTCTGGCAAAGCTGCCATGTTGCTTATAGCCGCGCATGCGGCCATGTGGAGTATTAGGAAATGCGTCCGAGTGCGTTAAGGTGGCGCTCCAGGGCAGCATGTGTAATCCCGATTTTTGAAATGAAGGATCACTAATTACTTTGGACAGTTTGACACTAGCATACCTTTGCCACTAAAGATGTAAGTTCATGTTTCCGTGCTGCTGCTGTTTCCGTGCACTCGTTTACAAAAATATACCACTACGTATGCTTCTTTGAGGGAAGAGGACTGACGGGACAGAGATACTGTAAAGAGATTCAGTTCAGTTAGTTCAGTCGCTCAGTCGTGTCCGACTCTTTGCGATCCCATGAATTGCAGCACGCCAGGCCTCCCTGTCTGTCCATCACCAACTCCCAGAGTCCACCCAAACCCATGTCCATCGAGTCGGTGATGCCATCCAACCATCTCATCCTCTGTTTGTCCCCTTCTCCTGGTGGCTCAGAGGTTAAAGCGTCTGCCTCCCATGCAGGAGACCTGGGTTCGATCCCTGGGTCGGGAAGATTCCCTGGAGAAGGAAATGGTAACCCACTCCAGTATCCTTGCCTGGAGAATCCCATGGACAGAGGAAGGCTGGTAGCCTACAGCCCAAGGGGTCGCAAAGAGTCGGACATGACTGAGTGACTTCACTTTCACTTTCCTCCTGCCCTCAGTCTTTCCCAGCATCAGGGTCTTTTCCAATGAGTCAGCTCTTCACATGAGGTGGCCAAAGTATTGGAGTTTCAGCCTCAACATCAGACCTTCCAATGAACACCCAGGACTGATCTCTTTTAGGATGGGCTGGTTGGATAAAGAGATTACATATACGTATTCTCACTATTATACCAAATCTACAAGTATCATATGTAATACGTTAAAGTAGATTCTTCAGGGAACTCTCAGGCGGTCCAGTGGTTAGGAGTTCACACTTTAACTGCCCAGTACCCTGTTTGATCTCTGGTAGGGGAACTTAAGATCCTCACAAGTTGGGGAAGGTGGGGGCTAGGTGGGGGGAGGCTAAATTAATAAGTAAAAGTAAGATCGACTCCTCAGAGGGGGTACTAGGGGACTTCTGAGGTTCTGGTTGTGCTGCATTTCTTATTGTGGGCATGAACACGTTGTTTAAGAAAATCATCGGAGCCAAACAGTTTGGTATGTGAAATTCTCTGTATAGTAAACTTTAAAACTTTTTTTTTTTTTTTTTTATGGGATCCTCTGAATGGAAGTATTTGGGAACCATTGATTTATCAACTCTGTGGAATGCCAAACACTGCCAGAAAGAACAGCTTCAGAAGGCATGGCCCCTGTTTTCAGAGTCTCTGGTCTGGTAAAGGAGCCAAAACCGACCCCCTTTACTGATATTGAACCATCTTTGCAACGTAAGGCAGCATGAACATAGGCTTAAAAAACAAACGTGACTGCAAAGAAGGGAGGACATTCCAAGCCCAGATGATCCAAGATGGCATTGGAAAGAAGGTGACATCAAGATTCAGGCTTGAAATGACAGCTAGGACTTAAGTAGGTGAAGTATAAGAAAGAATTCCAGACTAAGAACATGATAAAAGCGAAGGTCTAGACTCGATGTAGGAAAGCATGGTGTATGCCATGTTGAACCAGATTAATTTGGCTAGAACATAGAAAGTTATATTTGGGAATTTGGGAGAATATTTGTTTCTATATTTGAAGCTAGATTGCAAAAGGTACCTGTTACCTTGCAATTTATTCAGAATACAACAGGGGACATTTTAAGATTTGCGTATAGGGAATATTTTAGGGGAGCTGGTATTTTGGTTGAATTGAGATGGGGAAAAAAGTTTAGAGATAGGGGAAATGATTAGCAGCCTATGGTAACAGTTTCATCATAGAATCTTTAAGTCAGAAGCCATCTATGGATAGTAATGGAAAGGAAGGGATGAAAATGAAGAGGGACTACTAAGAAGAAAGATGTATGTATATTGGAATGTGGCGGTTTCATTCATTTATTCAGCAAATATTTACTGAGTGACCAATTATGTGCTAGGTACTGTGCAGATTTAGTAGTGATCAAAATATTCATCTCCATTTCATTTTCTGAATTTAATTTGCCTTGTGTTCCTTTAAGCATTGAAATGCAGGACACGGAAATGAATATGGGCTCATATGAGCATCTCTGGACATTTAATTTTTAGGATTATACTAATTAGAAGGAGAAATGGAATTTCCATGACAGCCATGGTTAAGAATTGGCCTTCCAATGCATGGGACACAGGTTTGATCGCTGGTTAGTGAACTAAGATCCCACATACTGTGGGCAACCAAACCCACATGCGGCAACTAGAGCGCCTGCATGCTGCAACGAAGACTCAGTGCAGCCTTGAAAAAAAAGAAGCAAAAATGCTATCTTACCTAGCAGAAATACTCTTGGTGAAGTTGGCTGATCACAAGAGACTACTTCTAAGGGACTGCTCTACCTAAGGGGTTTTGCTTTCTTTAATAAACCTGGTTCTAACAACGACCCTCAAGAAAGTTGACAAAGGATGCTTTTGCACTTTCATTTAGGATATATTCTGTGTGACCCTATGTTTAGATGCATGCATTATTACTAAAGGAAGATAATCCCATTATTGCTCTATTAGAGAGCTGTTAGAGTTAATTGTTCACAAATCTGAATCCCTCACTTACTGTAAGATCACTCTTTCTTTCAAGGTCCTTAACACATAGAAATGAAATATGTAGTAACTATATAGCAGTAAAATGAAGTAGTCCTGGGGGAGAAAGACAGTATTGGATATAGCTTTGCAGAAGCTGAAGAGGGTTGATTCATCTCAAAGACAGATTTCCACAGGTCATCCCTTTAACTTATAAGCATTTTTGTCTAAGGAAGAATTTGTCTAGTGGAAGAGATTCAAGCTCTGGTAGAATTCAGGATACGCATGACCTGAATTGCCTCCTCTCACCTACAGAGGAAGCCAAAGTGGCAGTACAGGTACTCCTGAAAGTCAGCCAAATTAAGGGGAGCTCCCAGAAGTTTTTACTTTAACATTCACTTTTTAAACTATTACAGTAATAAACCAGGCAAATTTTAGGAGCACAAGAGGACCACTTAGCATGATCTGCTTATAGAGGAATTTTCTTCTAGAGGCCTCAGGACCAGTTTTCAGCTCAAAAGAAAGCCACTGCTTTCTTATCTGGGCCCCCTCTTCGCCAGTCTGCATACAACTATGAGCAGTGCAGAGAGGAGGACTGACTCTCACCCAGACCTCTTCTAGTCCAAAGACTGAAAGCCTAGTTGTGAGCAGATAATTGCTGCAGGCACTACATCTCCTAACTTTCTGGTAATCTCCTAATCTGCTCTGGTAGTGTTCAGAGTTAGCCACAACAGTAATGGCTCCCATCCCACATACCCTTATGCAGTGTGACTGTCACTCTTCCCAATGAGGGTAAAAACAAGGTAAAGCTTGTTTTTCTCCTCTTGAATCTGAACTGGCCTTCTGACTAGCTTTGGCCAAGAGAAAGTGGCAGAGATGATATTCTTTGAGTTTCAGATTCTAGGCCTTAAGAAGCCTTGCAGCTTCCGCTTTTGTCATTCTAGAGAACTAGGCCTTTATGGAAGTCCATTTATCCTAATAGCTAAACCACTTGAAGAGAGAGTGAGGGAGAGGGAGAAAAAGAGAGAGAGAAATTCTAGAGATTGAAAGATGTCAAAAAGAGATCCTGGAGAATGAAAGACTCTAAGGAGAGAGGTTCCAGCATTCCAGTCATTCAGCTGAGGGGCCAGAAGTGAGTGAGGCCATCTTGGATCCTCCAGCCCAAATTGAAGCTGCTGAGTGAGCTCAGCCCTCACCACCTGGAACACAAACAAGCCATCCTAGCTGAAGGCTGTTCAGACCCATGGACTCACAAGCTAATACATAATTATTTGTAAGACCCTAAGTTTTGGATGGTTTGTTACATAGCAACGGGTTACTGTATCATCCACAGTATTGACCAAATAGTACACTTCCTAACTGGTTCTTTGGTCACATGTTTTCTTTCTTCAGTTTTGTCCTTACTCAGATTTTAAAATTATATAATCAAAAGCATAATGTCCATTGGGGCTAGTAAATCTGTTGTTAAACATTAAGAAAAACAAGGAAATGTAAAGGGAAGTCAAAGCTGGGTCTGAGGGAAAGTCATGTGAGTGAGATCTCTTCTGGGAATCAGGAGATAGATGTTTACTAAGAAGTTCCAGGGACAGTAAACCAGAATCCTAGGAGTAGAAATTGTGAGAGACGAAAATGTGCCAATAGAATTGAGACCTTTTTGAGGGGTGACACAGGTTGAAATCTGGGAGAAGCTGATGCTGAGACAAAGGAGTGTAAAAGTTTTATTGGGAAGTAACACTTGTTAAAAAAAAAAAGTGAGGAGGAGGGGTGAAGAAAGTGGGATTGGGTTGGGAGAGCTGTCCAAAGCTATCAATGCTGCAGCTGTGATAGTGGCTGCCAGACCACTGGGGAGTTCCATGGTAAGAACTGTACATTAGTCCCATGTTCCCTGGCAATGGCTAAGCCCTATACCACCCACCACCTTGCTTAGTCTTTGACCAGGGGCTGGAGAGGACAACTGGAGGCTGTCCAGGCTCCTTTTTTTGGTCACTCCGTGAAGCTTGTGGGATTTTAGTTCCTTCAACTAGATATCAAACCTGGCCTTTGGCAGTGAGAGCAGAATCCTCACCAGTGGACTGCCATGGAATTCTCTAACCAGGTTTCTTGAAGCTAGGTAGCCAGTTCTTTCTTGAAGGGACATCTTGGAAGTAGCACGTATCTGTTTCTGCCAAAGGGGACTTGATGTACCTTATATAGGTTTTTACATGGTAATTCCATTTGTCCTTAGGTCGTCATATGGATTCTGTTAATTTATTTCAGCATGGTTATTATGAAAGCTGAATGTAAGAGAACTGTATGTCCCCTCGCCTTTCTCTATCTTTGTATCATCAGTTAGTCATTTCCCTTTCTGGAATCCCACAGGCCACTGTGTCTTAGCACAGTATTTGCTACCACCATATAAAAATATGTTTACATTTTCCCTCTTCTTTTACTGAGCTCCCTTTGGGGCATAAGTATGTCTTCTTTACCTTTGTACCTACCCAGCACTTGGTCTCTGAAACAAATCCTCAAAATTGAACTGAATGAATGAGCTAAGAAACTGTCTCTTGCTTCTTATAGTTAAGTCATCTGTTTATCCATCTAGTTCGAACTGAATCCACGATGCCTATTTCAGGTAAAGTGTTTTGCAGGCTGCATTTATTTACATATTTACTGCAGCAGGTTAGAGTTAATTCACTTTCCAAAGAAATGATCAAATGAGAAGTTATTGAGAGTAAGAAAGGATGGGGTTGAGGATGGGGATTGGAGTGGGCTTTGAAGAGGCTCTAAGAGAATAAGATAGAAAAGAAATAAAAGCTGTCAGAGGTCAATGAAAGAAGAAAAAGCAGGGGAGGAAAAGAATGAAAAGTAGATAGAAGGAAAAATAAAGTAGAGCTATGAAGGAGGGTGGGGAGTCAGGCTCAGGGCTGACCTGACCAAGGAAGTATCCATTAGTAGGAGCCTCGCTGACAGCTGTTATCATAATGGGAACTGGCATCAAAAGAGAGGGCAAGTCAAGTTTAATTAGTTAAATGGCATTATCTATGTCCAGTGGGGATGGGGAGGTAAGGGAATAGAAGGATTGGTGACCCACCTCCTTCCATAGGCTGAAAGGAAAAACAGATTTATAAAGCTTTGGTAGGGAATTAAAGAGACAGGAGCTGTTTCTTCCCCAGCCTACTTCACAAGATTGTCATGTCCTAGTCACTAGTACCTTTAAAGGGGAATGGGTACGGCTCCAGGAGGCCACTGGAATTAAACCTCTGTTCAGGAACAGGTTTACTCACCTTTTCCCTTCAGTCTTCCAGCCAGCCTCACTTTAGGAGTCCAGTGATGGTACCGGAAGCAAGTACCACCCCTGAAGGTAGTAGCAGTGAAACTGAGTTTCTGCTGACCTGGGTTCTTAATCCACTTCTGCAACTGATTGGCTACATGTCTTCAGGCAAATCATTTTACCAGTCCTATCCCTTTAGCACATGGTTTCAGTGATATCTTACAAAAGCAAAAATTAGAAAAAATTCCAGAGAATGTTTTCTTTAGGAAAGCAAGGTCTAAGAGTCTGAACCTTACCATATTGTGGAGACAAAACAAAAAAGAAAAAAAAAAAAATATATATATATATATACACACACACAGACACACCCACCCCCAATGTATTTCCTCTGCTAAAAATTCTCCTTTATATTACCTTGTTGGTAGAAATTATTAGGGTTGAATTATTTTTTTTTAATGTTTATAATATTAGACCAAGGATCATAAAGATGAATTCACCTTCGTTCTGCACATTAACTGATGTCAGCTAGGCTGGCTTAGGTTTCAGGAAAGACTGATAGCGTTCAAACTACAAACAAAACAAAAAACAAAATAAAATACAAAAGCTTGGTGGTGGAAGCATCTAGGCAAAGAGAAAACCTGGACAACGGCTGTAAAGTATGAGCAAATCCTCTACCTTTTGAGAACACAAACACCATTTCAACAAGGAAATTACATTCAGTGAAGGTTGTTTTAGGACAAGGCTGAGCAAATTAAATACTTCACCACCATATGTTCAGCTTTGGCAGGAGATGTAGGTGGTAAGGGAATCTCAATGTTAGGGAATAACCATATCACACCCCAGCTGGCTATTTAGTCATGAAATAAGGAGAAACACACAAATATTTGGTTAAAACACCTTTAATGAAAAGGGAAAGACACTAATATCTCCCTTGTCTGGTCTTCACATTTTACTATGTTAGGAAACTCTGGAGCCTACACCTTTGGAGGAGCCATCACTCACATCAGTCAATAGCAGAATCTTCACTCCTTCCTCCTCAGAACTCCTGTTCCAGATGATCCTATGTTAAGAGTAAATACTACATCTCATTACAAGACAGAGAGGCAGGGAGGACAGCACCTGGGCTCCTCTCCCAAAGTCTGGGACTCTATTAACCAGACAGTGGCAAAGACACAAACCCAGGTCCATGGGCAGGCACAATGGGGAGGAAGTGGACCTTGAGAGAGGAAGATAAGGAAAATACAGGGGCTAGGGAATAAAGGAGGGAGTTATCTAAAACTAGAAGCACACTAGTGCTAGGAAACCCCTCTGATCCACAGTGCACTGTGGCACACTAAAGTCACCATGAGTCCAAAAGAACATTCATGCGACCCATCGACCCATCCAATCAAGAATTTGAGGTCTCCTCCTTTACATCTCGCCCCTTTATTAATCATACAGGTTTGCAGCAAGCCTTATGCTTTACAACACTCAACTTTCCATTAGTCCTTCAACTACCCTCATGAACAATGCTTGCTAAAGATATGAACTTCACATTTCCTTCCCCCAAATAGCCATCCCATGGGAGACCTCTCAGCAAGAAATCCACTTGTTTGCTAACTGTGAGAGGCAAAGATGAAGGATATGAGAAGCTCAGAATATCTTGGCCTATTAAGCAGCCAACACCTTTGCCTTAATGTGACTAAGACACGAGTGCCTTACTAGCAGGAAGAGTGTCCTGTGCCTTTCATTTCTCCCTACCCCCTGGGGCTGGGCCACGAGAGACAGATATTGTTCCATTTTCACTGTTGGCACGCGGAAGGAGAAGGAATGTACAATGTGCTACTTCTCTTCTAAGATGGGCTTCCCAGGCACTGTCTTGGATGCAAGAGGCCTAAAGAAGAAAAGGGGAGCTCTCTTCTCCTTGGCTTCTCTGGATCCCACCACTGCTGGAGGCAACTTCCCAGCCTCAGTTCCTGGGCCAAACAGCACTGCTGGTGCAGGGCCTGAAGTGGCAGTGGAGATGGAGATGGAACTGGAAGTCTGGGGCTTGGTGGGCAGGTCACTTGACAGGAAGGTTGTGTCCTGGTTCCAAAGAGACAGCGGGCCCACCCTCACCAGCTGGGAAGGAATGCCCTGGGACAAGAAGTCATGCAGGCTGACCTGGTCACCAGAGAGGAGTGGCCCTAGGCCCTCCAGGGACAGGTGCTGCCCCCTTCGGGGTGGGCTGTAATTCCATATGTGGGTGCTCAGGTGCACCTGCCAAAGGGGAGAGGAGAGGGAAGAAGGGTCATTCTCAGGGAAGCTGGAAAGGGTTCTTCTTGGGAATGTAAAAGCTGTAGCGAATCTATTTTCCTCAGGTACAATGAATGAAGAGGGAAGAAAAGTTTCTCAGGGGGCAGTTGCCGTGAGCTCAGCAATTTCGAAGCTCGGGGATTAGAGAAAAGTCATTAAGGACATCTAAGAACTCAGAGAAACAGACAAATAAACGCTCATACATCTGGGAGGTCCTTCTACAGAGCTCTCACTTCCTGCTCCTTGGGTCAAGGGGCAGCAGGTACAGAAAAACTGGTTCATGGGATGGTGGGGTCATCTTTTCGGGGAAAGGGAGAGAGCCCTGGGGAAGTGATAGAGGGTGAGCAGCCTGGGACCAAGGAAAGAGCAGCAATATTCTGAGGGCCATGGGGGGCAAAGGGCTGTACCTGGTGGTGGGCCAGCAGCATGTGCTTCTTGAGGGTAGCCCGCTCGAGAAAGCCCTGCCTGCAGAAAACACAAGTGAAGAGCAGCCCCTCCTTGGGGTGGGTTTTCTGATGCTCCTCCAGAGCTGCCTGGGTGGGAAAGGTCTGGCCACACACTTCACAGGCCTTTCGGCCACTGCTTTCCCCGGGCTCCTTTCTCATCACTTCCTGCAGGCTCAGCTCCTCCACCAACGGGGTGCTGCTGCCTTCCCCTTCAAGGGCCGGCGCTGACCCTGGGCTGGAGCTCCTCTCAGGTTTTCCCCCTTCTTCCGTGCCTCCGGCAGCATCACTGCCTCCCTGCTCCATTGGCTGCGTCTGATCCAGGGTGTCAGGTGGTGGTGGTGGCAGCAGACACGGCTGTTGAATGGCCTTCTCATTAGTGTCCATCTCCTTCCCAGCTGTGGTCACTGCCGCCACAGTCCCCACTTCCTCCTCAGTGCCAGAGGCCTCTTCTGAATCACCTCGCACGGATATCGCCTTCTCACCTCCACTTTCAGAGCCTCTTCCGGCCAGAGAATCTTCATCGGTCACATCTTCTTCCTCTTCTTCATCCTCTTCCTCTTCTTCAGACAACTCCTCCTCTGGGGATGGCTGCTGGGATGGCTGCTGGGGGAAGCCCCCGGCTCCGGAGACTGTCGATTGCTCAGAGCCGTTCTCCTGGGCAGTTCCCCCCGCTTCAGGGAGTGCAGTGCCACCATTGGGGATCTGGCCCCCCAGGTGCATCCGAACATGCTGCTGCAGAGTAACAGCGTTGGTGAACTTCTTCTGGCAAATGGGGCAGGAGTTCTGGGCCCGGGCAGCTGGACTAGCCTTATGGCCCACGAAATGTGCACGCAGATTGCCCCGGGTAGAGAAAGCTCTGCCACACACTTTGCATTTGAAGGGCCGCTCACCTCCATGCTGGCCATAATGCAGGCGCAGTGCCCGAGGACAGCTCAGCACCCGGAGACAAATGACACACTGGTTGGGTCCAGATGAGGCTGATGATGAAGCTGCAGGGGCAGAGGTGGTGGGGGCACCCGAGGCAGTAGAGGCCACTGCCACAGCTCCTTGACGGTCAATCTTTTCTACCAGCTGCTGAAGCTTGGAGGTCTCGGAGGGTGAAGCCCCCAAGGGCTCCAGCACATAAGGGAAAGGGAAGCTACCAGTGGACTTCAAGTGGTTGGTAAGCAGGGCCCAGCTGGGTAGCGATGTCACTAGCTTACTTAGCTGCATGCGGGTTGCTGCGCCACTTTCTGCCACTCCGGTGATGGCTGAGCCCTCACTCCCGGGCGGGGTGTTTTCATCCGCTTTATTCTTTGGCTCTACCGCTTTCATGAGCACAAACTTATTGAAAGCAGGAAGCGCAGGGGCCGTAGTGGTGCCTGCACCAGTGGAGAGCAGTGTGAGGCTCTCTGTGGCACTGAGGGCAGCAGTGGAGGCCACCAGAGGCTTGCGTTCCACACCTCCACCCGGCACAGCGGCCTCCTCCTCGGCCTTTTCTGGTGGCACCGACATACCATAGGGCAGGCCGCTGCTGGTGATAACGTAGTCTAGATGCTCTGGCACCGGGTGAGGGTTCATCTGCACATGTGGGTACTTCTCCCGATGCCGATGGAAATGCACTTTGAGGTTGCCTCTCGTGGTAAAGCGGTTGCCACACACATTACACTTATAGGGTCTCTCGCCTGTGTGGGAACGCAGGTGGATCTGCAGGGCACTGTCACTACCAAATACTTTGGCGCAGAAGCGGCACTTGTGCCTCCCACCGGGCTTCTCCAAGGGGCCCATCACTTCCCCATAACCCAACTCTCCACCTCCATTCTTTGGCTTCAGGAGCCCTGGGGAAGCAGCAGCCTCGAGGCCCCGGGCTGCCCCAAGACACTGCGCTGCCAGGAGTCCTGTGGTGCCTGGGAAAGCCAGGTGAGGCGAGGCGATCAGCTGATCCGTGCTGCCTGACAGGGCCGGGGAGGGTGCAGGGGTGGGTTTGTGGCTTCGCCCGACCACACCAGCAGAAAAAGGGTGCTGTGACCCCAAGGGGTGGTAAAGGTGGAAGAAAGCCTGCTTGGGTGCTTCTGCCCCTGAGGAGGAGGTGGAGGAAGGTGCCAGTGTTTTGCCAGTTTGGACAGGTTTGATGGGGCTGAAGAGAGGAAGCAGGGGTTTGGTGGAGGAGGCAGTCCCTGTCCCAGGCAGCTCCGAGGGACTGGAAGGGGTGCCCACTGTCTGGCCTAAGGAGCCTAGCAGCAGCACCTGCCGGCAGATTTGCTCAGTCATCTGCATCTGATGAATCTGGCGCTGCTGCAGCACCCGGAGTTCTTCCAAGATCAGAGGGATGTTCAAGTGGCCACTGCCTACCCCTGGGGGGGGAGGAGGAGGCGGAGGAGGAGGGGGTGCAGGGGTGGACTCCGGCGGTAATGGAGTTGCTCCCAGCTTGGGGCTGGCCAAGATCAGGCCCCCACCTCCCCCAGCTGCTGTACCTGTGGCAGCAATGAGGAAGTGCCCGGACGACTCCTCTCCCCTCCGCTCTGGGCCCCAGGTGGGATCTGTGGGTACAGAGGACGCGCAGTCCGAGGGGTTGCTTTGCTCAGCTTCCATGGCCTGCGGACTACTGTGGCCCTCAGGCCGGGGTTCGCAAGAGGTCGAAGAGTTGTTGGGGTTCTCCTGGCCCCCAATTATCACCATTACAGGGGGATCAGTAGAACATGCATTCTGGTGGGCGAGGAATTCGGTTGGGTCAGTGAATTGTGCGCAGCACTTGGCACAGACTTGGGGGTGGTCGTCCTCGCTCACATCACCTGGGGGAGAACACAAGGAGAGAGCGTGGGTGGTGCGGTTGGGATGGGTATACACAGGCTGTAATTAACAACGAGCCCAGTAACCGCTAGTGGGGGTGGGGAGATGAGCTCACCATCAGGCCGTGCAGAAGGCTAGAGCTCAGGGCTGACCCGCCTGGACACGACACGCCAGCACTGGGGGCCAGGGAGGAGTGGGCATGCACAAGCTACTGTCCCCCTTCCATCCCCTCGCACCCCGGGTCACCGGCGGGCGGAAGGACTAGCTGGGAGGACCGGGTCCTGGGCAGAGAATCGTGCGTTTTATCTCGTCCACCGAAAGTCCTTCCCCCCTCGCCCCGCGCGCCCCCTCCACCCCTACCCCTGCCGGGCCCTACCGCACCTCCAAGCTCCGCCGGCTCCCCGCAGGGCCCCCCGAGACGAGAGCTCCTCCCGGCTTCGTGCGCCATGGTTGTGCGGGAGGTACAGGGCCGGGTGGAGTGGGAGACAATGGGTATCCGGATTGGGGGAGGCGGCACTGGCCGCCCGGGCTGCAGCAGCCTCTGCACCCAGCGGCCCAGACTGCAGAGATGGAGATCGGCGGCGGGGGCAGGGCGCAGTGGAGGAGGGGGAGGGGAGCAAGGAGACGCGGAGGAGGGGAGGAGCTGGAGCCGGAAAGCTGGGAGAGGGGAGATGGGGGAGGAGCTGCTGGGAAGGGGAGTCTGTGGGGAGGAGCTGCTGGGGAGGGAGGCGGGAGCTGGGGAAGGAGGGGGGGGGCGGGGGATGGGTGTACGGGGGCGGGAGCCCAGAGCACAGGAGGGTTTCCGGTAGGCTCAGTGACAGGTGCTGTGGGGCCTGGTGGGGGTCCACCTATCCTTGCCCTCTGCTAGCTCCCCCCATCTCCAGATGTCTTTGCCCAGACCGGCCCGCCCACCTCCCCAGCAAGCTCAAGGGGGCACAGTAGGAAACACAGCCTTGCTCAATAGAGCAGAGCGATAGGCTTCTCTTATTTTTCTTCGGATAAAGGATCCGCTGAGCCTGGAAAACGTGGACTCCAGAGAGGGTGGTCTGAGGGCCAGAGCAGGAGGGGGGTCCCAGAAAATCCACCCCTTATCTACACACATTCACACCGCCCCTTCAAATGCCCCAAGTTTTGTCCTGTTTTCTTCACCTCCATTCCCACCCTACCCCCACACCCCCTCTACAATAGAAGCTTCTTAGGGTGGGAGGCTGCGAGGTAGAATTTCCAAGGAAGTCGATTCAGGACTCTTCTCTGCGGAACACTAAGCCCCTTTACTCCCCGCCCCTCCTCCCCCAGAATAATAGCTGAATGCAAGTTATTCCACGGATCACCCGGCCCACACCTCATTTATAGAGTTCATGCTTATTTAAGGAGCCATCTCCTATTTAGTTTCCTCTTCTCTACCCTTCTTCCTCCGTTGTCCTTCTCTAGCAACGCAGACACTATTAAGGACGTGCGGTTTGGGGGAGATGCTAGCCTGCAGAGGCCCACCTAGCTTTAACCCCGGGGGGACGGGAGCTCCTCCTGAAACAATGGGGAAAATGCAGTAGGAGGGAGCTACCAGGCAGCCTCTCGGGGCCTAAAGCCCCTTTTAGCCCCAGGCTGGGTTGAATGCCTAGAAATGACTTAACACCTGCTCACTGCACAGAGGTGGCCTCCAGTTCGGAGAGAGGATTAAGCGGGTAAAATGCCTCCTGGACCAGGTACTCTGCATTCCCTTCCTATCTTGAAATGAGCCTTAAAGGCTTTCCCACTTCCTTAAAAGAGCTTACAGGTGGTGACAACAAGTCCTTAGGTCTGTGGTTTGCCTGGGCATCAGTAAATCCACCTTGTTCTAATCCCAGTTCCGTTCTTGCCTGGCTGGTAAATTGAGGTGTGGTGGGCAGTCACACCATGACTACACTGCCATTTCCTTTTTTGTAAAGTGGTAATATTGTAGCTATGTTGGCTTCATCAGAGAAATATAGTGGGGATAAAATAATATGTATATATAGGACTTCAAATTTTGGGAGGAGTCCTAAATATTATGAATTAAAGAACTTATCGTTCAGTGGCAAAAAAAAAAAAACAAAATAAGCTAAAATACATATATATTCAAATTAGGTCTGTTTTCATGTTGCCTATTAATTTCTTTCTTTCTTTATTTATTTTTGGCCAAGCTGTACGGCTTACTCAGGATCTTAGTTCCCTGAACCCAGGTCCTTGGTAGCATAAGTGTGGCATCCTAACCACTGGACTGCCAGGGAATTAGCAATCTTATTCATTTCTGAGGCTAATATCATTGGCTTATATTAAGAGTAGGAAGTCTTTTGGGGTGGGAGCTGTAATAGCCATCTCCTTCCCCAAATATTAATGTTAGTGTAGTGTAATATTAATATTAGGCTTTTCAGGTGGCGCTAGTGGTAAAGAATCCATCTGCCAATGCAGGAGAGGCAAGAGACACGGGTTTGATTCTTGGGTTGGGACGATTCCCTGGAGTAGGAAAAGGCAATCCACTCCATTATTCTTGCCTGGAAAATTCTATGGACAGAGGAGCCTGGCAGGCTACAGTCCATGGGGTTGCAAAGAGTCAGACATGACTGAACACACACACTGAGTTGTATATATAATATAGACATAGTTGAATATTAATATTAGTACAATATATTAATAATGTCCACTTTCATTGAAAACTTTGTACTGAATTGTTTTGAAACTTCAGATAAACACAAGTGTCTTGACACTGTGGACAATGGCTCTGAAACAGAGGAGCTCCAGGCTTCCAGACCTGACCAGGGAGGGAGAGGGGATTCTGTGTCAATTATGGTAAGTCACAGGTAAACTGCAATGTTGTTTATTTTTACAGATAAGGAAGTTGAAGCTTGGAGAGGTTAAGTGACTTTTCCAAATTCACACAGTAATTCAGTGCAGCAAGCATTCAGAGTTTTGACTCCTGTCCAATACTTTCCCAAGCACATCAACACTATGTAGCTTCCCTAAACTAGAGAAAGGGCCTTGTGTGGTTCCTACCTGCCATTTGCTCTGTGGCCTCAGTGAGAAAGAAGGAATCAGATGGACGCTTTCTACTGAGCATTTGTTAATTAGCATTGAACGTTTGATATCAAGTTGCTGTTTTGTCAAGTCTTCCAACAAGAAAAGAAATCCTTTTCTTTTCATCTTCTCCTGGGAAACACTGTCCCCTTTCTTGCTCTTTAATGAAACTTGCTTTCTGATGCGTAATTTGATCTGCACTCTTCTTAAAGGTAAATTCAGTCCCTGTTGAAAGGTGATGGATCAACAGCCACCTGTAAGAGGAGCCCTCTATTTCTCAGCACTTTTCACTCACTGCCTATCCTGAAAAGGGGGGTGGGATTCTTAGGCAGACACGAATGAAATCATAAACACAGGACTAAACAAACCCGGTAATGGTGTCCCTAGATAGCAGATAAGGTGAAGTAAGCTATCCTGGGTCACATGCAAAGTCTGGGATGGACACAGGACTGAGATCTGGATATGCTGGTTTAAATTTATAAAGAGCTGAAATAACAAAGAAAAATGAAATCAGGTGACTGTCTAAATCTGGTGGCTCATCAAACTTGGGAAAGGATGGCTCAGAAAACAGAAAAATCAGTGGGTAGCAGTGACTTGAACAGAGGTTCTCAAACTTTGCTGCCCACTAGAATTACTGGAAGAGCTTTTAAAAATCCCAGTGGCCAGGCTGTGTGTGCATGCATGCTAAGTCTGACGCTTTGTGAAGATATGAACTGTAGCCTGCCAGGCTCCTCTGTCCATGTGATTCTCCAAGCAAGAATACAGGGTAGCCATTTCCTCCTCCAGGGAATCTTCCGGACCCAGGGATCGAACCTGCATCTCTTAGGTCTCCTACATTGGCTGGTGGGATCTTTACCACTAGCGGCACCTGGGAAGCCTGGCCAGGGTGGGTCTAGGCATCAATGTTTGTCATGCTCCTCAAGTGATTCCAATGTACAGCCAAGGAGGAGATCCATAGTGTATATCAGAGGAGTGCCTTTCCCAGCAAAACTTCCACCCTGCTTCTCACAAATCTTCAAAGTGGAAAAGTAGAAAGTGCTGTAATGTCTGACTCTTTTGTGACCCCACAGACTGTAGCCTGCCAGGCTCCTCTGTTCATGAGATTTCACAGGCAAGAATACTGGAGTGGGTTGCCATTTCCTTCTTCAAGGGATCTTCCCGACCCAGGGATCAAATCCGTTTCTCCTGTATTGCTGGTGAACTCTTTACTGCTGAGCCACCGGGGAAGGTCACAAATCTTACCTGTGTTCAACTTTACCAAAATTAGGACATAAGTAAAATGAGTTGCTCCATGCAAAATAAAATCTGCCTGTCGGGTTCTCTCTCTACTCTGACCACAGGTACATTTTAACTCTCTTGTACCCTGCTTCCATGAACAGAAATTGACATGATATTCACTCGACTATGAGTTTAAGTGACTGTATGTGCATCTTGAGCCATACTTCTAATTGTAAAATGGAAGGCTTTGTTCTACACAGAGTTTAGGCACCATCCAACCATTAAAGAAATGAGCATACTATGTCAGTTCAGTTCAGTCGCTCAGTCGTGTCCGACCTCTTTGCGACCCCATGAATCGCAGCATGCCAGGCCTCCCTGTCCATCACCAACTCCCGGAGTTCATTCAGACTCACGTCCATCGAGTCAGTGATGCCATCCAGCCATCTCATCCTCTGTCGTCCCCTTCTCCTCCTGCCCCCAATCCCTCCCAGCATCAGAGTCTTTTCCAATGAGTCAACTCTTCACGTGATGTGGCCAAAGTACTGGAGTTTCAGCTTTAGTATCATTCCTTCCAAAGAAATCCCAGGGCTGATCTCCTTCAGAATGGACTGGTTGCTCTGCCTAAACTTACTGTTAATGTTGGACCAACACCAATTGATAGTGTCCCCAGTTATGAGTTGATTCTGTAACTGCTGCTATAGAGGACTTCTAAGGGAGAATAAATGATCTTCTCTTCCTCACTCCTCTCTCCTAAATGCATCCACATACCCCTCTGTCGCTCACACCTAGTAAGTGTACCCTTGACCTGTGCAACGCAGTGGACAAACAGGCACAGGTACATCTGGTGCTAAGTGAGAAAAATATATGTTTCCAGAATACGAATATCTTCGATCAAACACACGCAAAAAAGGTTTTTTTTTTAAAAACAGGCATTTTTCTGATATCAAAGGACTCGGCACTTAACATGGAATTCATACTGTTTTGAAACTGGAAGTGACTTTAGAGATCTGACCTCTCACTGAGCAGAGTGACTCAGTCACTCTGAATCAGACCTCAGTTAAAGTGCCAGCGCTTTCTAACCTTTGTGACCTTGGGAAAAGTTTCTTAATTTCCCTAAGGCTTGGATTTCTTTTTAAAATGGGGGTATAGCAATAAAAAGGTATGAAATTCTTATACAGTGCTACAACATAGATGAGACTTGAAAACATTGTGCTGAGTGAAATAAGCCAGATGGAAATAAGCCACTCAAATGGACACATATTGTATGGTTTCATTATGTGAGATCCCTAGAATTGGTAAATTCACAGAGACGGAAAGTCGAATGGTGATTTCCTGGGGCTGGTGGGGTTGGGTGAAGCAAATGCGGAGTTATTATTTAATGGGTATACAGTTTCAGTTTTGCAAGAGGAAAGAGCTCTGAAATGGATGGTAGTGATGGTTGCACAGAATTGTGAATATACTTAATGCCACTGAATTGTATGCTTAAAAATGAAAAATTTTGTTTTGTATCACCATAAATTAAAGTCACTTTAATGGAGGTAATAATAGCAGAGAAATAAACAAAAAAATATATATAAAGGGCGTAGCATAGTACCTGACAAATAGTAAATGCTCTGCAAATATTAGCAATGAGTATTATTCTGTAAAGACTAAAACCTGAAGCCTGGGAGAAGGCTGGATTTGTCCAAGGTCACAAAACTTCCAAGTCCAAGCCGGACTGAAAACCAGGTTTTGTGTTTCCTTATCCAGTGCTCTATTGTACCCTGCCTGAGTACTTTCTATCTACTCAGAAATGTTTTCTTTTTGACCCAGGAGTGCCTAGGGCTTAAAGGCTCAGGCATCAATACTCCAAGAAAGGATGCTGTAAAGAGAACAGGACCCTCACAACTCTATTTTTGCCTTCTTTCCCCTTTTGCTGCTCTTGATATCTGCCAACTGCCATTTCTCCCCCTAGATCTGTTTGGCTGTTGTCCTGGTTTCTCCTTCTCACTAAATATCTGGGTTTCCGATGGTTTCCTTTATTTCCCAGATGCACTGGTTTACATTTTCCCTATTTACATCCCTTATGTTCTCTATTCCCGACTTCTAGACTCTGTAGGGAAGAGAGGAATTTTTTTTTCTCTCCAGAGTTTTTAAGTAAATAGACTATTTCCTTCTCATCACTTATGTGCGATTACTATTCTGTTAGGTTTTTGGTGTTCTGGTCAGGGAAGCTGAACAAAAAGAGGGCTGGAAAACAGGTTTTTCAGACTGTGTCTTGGTGATATCTTAGGTCACTGCAGAGATGAGGCTTTTAAAATGTGCAACAAAGGCTCAGCATTTGCTTGTCACATATGGTAAACATTGCTTAAAGGAAGGCAAAGACTCCTGAAAGCCTTAGTGGCACCCTAGCCTACTAAATAAATGTCTGCTGATGGTCATGATGATGCCCATAGCTCCACAGGTACACCTGTAAAAGGGCACACATAAGAGCCCCCAAATAAGAGCCCTCCCTACCTAATTTGGGGGTGTGCAGAACAAAAAAATGTCCCTGGGGTAGAAGGAAAACTCAGGAGCCTGAAGATCACGTGAGTGAATAGAAACCCTATCTGTATATCTTATGAAAGCATAAAGGAATTTTAGATTTGATCAAATATTAGCCACCTCATCTTACATGAGACCCCATTACACCCCAGGTCATGCTAGTAGCGCAAGGATCTTTCTCTCTCAGGAGAATTCTGAACAGAAAACCCATAGGCTTTCTTAAGGTTAACTACTGCTTTCTTGCTCCTGACATTTATGTTTTTAACTTTTATGGCTCAAAGGGAAAATTTCAACTGAAATTCTTTGCTGCCACTGAGTTCAAGCCTGTACTGTTTCCATGGGGACGGCTTTGCTGCAGCATTCCGCGCCCCCAGGTGTTCACAGCCACAAGTGGGAGCTACAGCTCAAGGGGGCTGGAGAATCCTCTCAGGGCAGTAGTGAAAGAATTTGTAGCCTCCTCCCAGACTCTTCCTCAGCAGTGGTGTAGGGAATGGGTGAGCTGAGGAAGTGGGGAGAGAGGGGAGAGAGGAGAGGAGGACGCCTCTGGGGGAATTCAGTATTGTTCCGCAATCCAACCAGCAGGGGAGCAGGACTGTAAGGCAACTCCGAGGCTCTGGGGGAAGTCTCCTGTAGAGCAGCGGGAGGAAACATCCGGCCTGCAGCCGCATTAAGCGGGGGCTAATGTGTCCCAGGAGGGAAGGATGCCACCAGCATGAACCTCTTAATACTGGCACAGTGGGATCCCAGTAAAGCACTGACTTGAAGGGGATGTGTTCTACACAAAAGCCAATATGTCTGTAGCATGTGGCACACTGACTTGATCTCAAGTCTTTTTTTTTTTTTTTTACAGCAGGTGAGAAGGTAAATTTAATCCATGTTTTAGTTTTAGCCACTACAAATACATTATCCTAGAGGTTTCCATGACACATATCTCATAAAGAAATGCTGAAGTTCACCAAGAGTTCCCAGAGCTTTTGTCTTATTTCAGTATTTGCAGGAAGTGCCACTGTATTCACATATAATAATAATACTCACATATTAAGTACTTATTTATGCTAGGGACTGTACCACTTGTATTAAGCACTTATTTATGCTAGTTATTTCTATAAGTGTACTAAAACATGTATTAACTCAATAACCCAATGAGATAGTAGTCAGTATATTCATCTCCATTTTACAGATGAGGAAACTGAGACATAGAAAAGCAAAGTAAATCAACAAAGGCTGCACAGCTAACCAAGAGGTAGAGCCAGGATTTGAATCCTGAAATTCTGCCTTCAGAATCCTTGTGTTTAATCCTATACTACATTGTTGGGTGAATCAGCTATTTGCTAAATAAATAGTTTATCCCTCAGCCAGTGTGAAATACATAGCCATACCAGATTATCCAAAACTTGCTCAATCCTAAGAAGTACCTGGATATTTGCAAAGATACAGATTCCCAGACGCTAGCCCACATCTACCCACAACCAAGCAAGCTTGGAAAACCCTAATTTAGGTGGAGTGTGTACTGCTAGTTCTGATTATCATGAAATCAAGGTTTCTTTCCTGATTATGCCTGTTTTTGAGACTGAGCAATGTCACTGCTCAGTATCTTAGTTGCTCTCTTGGCTGCCTCTTACTTACTGGAATGTTATAAGAATACATGAAAAGTTCCCCCCTCATAAAGAAAATCTGTTACATAAATGATAATATTCTCATAAAATTATATGCATGTATTAACATGCATGTATGTTAACACATACAGGTTTTTTTTAGCTTGGCTTTCCTTGAAGCACCCGCCTAAGCCCCTCATCCAGACCTTTCCTCCAACCTCTACCCCAGGTGACACAGATAGGCACTCCAAACCAGGCTGCATCTGACCGACATTAGCTCTCTCCCTCTGGGAGCTCTGATCTGTTCTCTGCTCAGCCCAACAATAAGAAACTTTTTTCTCCTCTCCCTCAGGGGAAACTTCACGTTCATCCAATTCATTCTCTTGCAACCCAACTCTCCAGAAAGAAAAGGGGGGAAAATCCCACCCCTAAGAGACGGGTCTTCAGGTCTGAGAAGGTTACTTAGCAACGGGCACAAAGACCAGTGAGCAAAGGGGGACCTGGGGAGAAAACTCTTGGGTGGGGAGACAGAGCCAGTTTGAAAACTCCATTTCATCCAAAGAAAAGCAACACGGAAAACAAACAGAATCAACCCTGAGAAAAGCCAAGCGGGGCTTCTCTCCAGTGCAGGTCATCATCTCCTTACTGCCTGCAACTCAACTCTTTCAACCCCCTAGTGACCAAGTCCTCCCCCTGGTTTCGCCCATGGCCCGGGTGCCCTCCCCTTGCCCTGGCCTGACCCACACAGGCTTGGACTCAGCCCCCACCCCCACCCCTCCCCGGCACCCACCGTTCTCAGACGCGCTGGGACCTTCGCAGTCCGAGATTAACTGTTGGGGTTTCCGCTGCTTTCGCCGAGACATTCCCGGGTAGAGAGAGGTGGGACAGGGAGGGACAACGCTCACTTAGTCTGAATCGGGGTGACCTGGTCTGGTCTCCCCCCTGGGTCTGAAGCCAACTGATGCCTCTCCCCCAATGCCAATCACTGTGAAGCAGAGATGTTCTCGCTTCCCAGGGACGGACAGACAGACACGAGCGCGCTCTGATTCTCAGTCTCTGACTCTCTCTCAATCTCTGCAAGTCTTTAAAGGGGAGACGCCCCCTTTTTTTTCTTCAGCTTCTTCCCTACGCTTCTGCAGCTGCCATTGTAAAAGCAAAAATCCTAATCTTTCCGCACACTCTTTTCTTTTGTACTGCAGAGGAAAGGATTTAACCCTCTCCTCCCTGCCCGGTTCCGGGCCTCTCGCTCTGCTGTCTGTTCAGAAAATGTCCCTCGGTTGTTTTTCTAACTCTTCCTCTAAGCTCTTCACAGTGCTTTCTGGTTATTTCATGATTCTGTGCCACCTTGTTGGAAGATGTGACTGCTTCTGGGGTATAAGCTGAAATGAGAACTTTCTGGTATATCCTGATTATAAGGCCAAGAACTTAGTTACTTGCCAGTCAAAAATGAGAAAGGCTGACCAAAAAAAATGATCATTATATATATGTAGACCTCTTTAAAATTTATAAGATATTTTCGTGTATGGGGCATATTTTGAGAAATACATCTTTGAGGTTAGCACAGCCAGTTTTACTACTCCTATTTATAGATGATCCTCTTTACAGCTGAACCAAAAGGCTCAGGGAGGTTAAGTAACTTGTCCAACATTGCACAGCTGTGATGTAACAGAAACAGCCCTGGCAGCCAGGTGGATCTGACAGTAGTCTAGCATTTTTTTTTTTTTTTCTCTCAATATGCCACCAAACTCCTAGCATGTAAAATGAAAATGATTGATCTTAAGGACTCTCATTTAAAATACCTACAGGGTCAGGGGCTCTTCTGTGTCTCCTACTTCTTTCCAGCTCCCAGAGTTGAAGGGATGCCACCTTTGAGAATATCACACAGAAGAGTTCTGTGGTACTCTAGAGGAGACATTGGCTTCCCTAGTGGCTCAAGTGGTAAAGAACCCGCCTGCCAATGCAGGAGACACAGGTAGGATCTCTGTGTCAGGAAGATCCCCTGGAAAAGGAAATGGCAACATGCTCCAATATTCTTACCAGGATAATTCTGTGGACAGAGGAGCCTGGTGGGCTACAGTCCATGGGGTCACAAAGAGTCTGGCACGACTGAAATGACTGAGCATTCACGCACTACCAGAACAGAAGTTACAAGGAGGCACCTTCACCTCAGTATAAAGGAACTTTATAAAGTGTGATGGATTCTCCTGTAAATTTGTGAGCTCTTTGTGACATGTTCTCATAGAGACTGAAAACAGTTGTCAAGGATTCTGTGGAAAGAATTTCTTTGTGGATATTAAATTTGATCTTTAAGAACATATCATTTGATGTACTTGCCCAGTGGTCCAGTGGTTTAAGACTCTGCACATTCAATGCAGGGGATGTGGGTTTGATCCCTGGTCAAGAAACTAAGATGTGATATGGCCAAACAATGATAACAAAAAACCATCATTGCCAATGAGCCAACCGAGTCTCTCCTATTCAGATTGCACATTTAAGGGTGATTGATTTATTGTTCTTTAACTTCTGACGTTGCTGCTCCTCCCTGAATTTTCGGTGCTAATGTTACCACTTTACATAGACTATCCAGATATGCCCTATCTTCTAGCTATAATGCCTAGGTCCTCTCGTTTAAACTTATTTATCTTTTACTCTACTGGCTAAGAGAAGAAAGCATCAGAAACACCATCTGTTAGCAAAGTGGGAATTATTTTGCCCTTTGGAGTTGAGTGATGTAAATCTGATGGCTGTGTCTTCAGAGAAAAGCAAAGCTCACAAAGTGTTGGGTGCACACTTGGAGTTTCCTTCATTTCTTCCCTTACACAAGTGCAACTTAGTTTGGCAGTAGTAAGAAAGGGAGAGAGAAAGACAGATGGTAGGGGGGTTGCTGGTGATAAAAGAGGCAGTTACCCCCATCTAAAGAGATTTGGGGAGTACTCTGATCTTTGCTTTGGAGTTCATGGAGTCTCCATTATTTTCCCAGATTTTTGGGGTCAGGACCTTGAGTGGCTCCCTCATGGGCAGTCCTCAGAACTCTTGCTAACATTGTCTTATTCATCCTGTTAACCTCCTTGTGGTAGACAGGTGCACTCATCACTAGGTTATTGTGGAGGAAATGGGAACACAGAGGCCAGGAAAGTTCTAATTTCTCAGTGGAATAGACTGCGTTTTGTCACGCTATAATTCCACTGTTTCCATCAGGTACTTCCTCTTTGAGGAAAAGAAATGAGAGAAGGAACATAGCATTCTGCTTTCCTTAGGAGTCTGGAGATCTCCAAGGGCACATCTGGGGGTCCAGTATTCATGTCTTTCCTGAGTCTTGTCTGTCTGGTCTTTCCCTACTTTGGTCCACCCTCTTTCTTGCTGTCCTTATTGTGAAAGGAAGGGCTCTTTCCCCTCCTCTCCTTTCTTCCGCCCTCCCCCATTTACCATTTTTTCCTTTTACCTCTCCACTGTGGCCTCTTGACCTCCCCACAGAGTTACAAAAGTAAAATCCTTGAAGAGATGCTGCTGTGGGAATGTTAATGAGCCTTCCCCACAAAGGGGCAAAGACTTTACTTCACTGAGTTGGAAAAAAGCCCCTTTGAAAAGGGGTTTCTGTGTGTGGTGAAGTGGAGAAGGGAGGGGGAGGAGAGAGAGGGAGGGAGAGGGAGAAAAGAAGGGAGGGAGAGAAAGAGCAAGAGAACGAAAGGAGAGAGAAATGAGAGAGAGATTGAGAGAAATTTAGTAGAAGAAGAGAATATGAAAACAGCATGTTTCCTTCTGTAATTGGTGATTTAATTTTTGGAAAATGTTCCATAGTCATTTGACCTTGTAAACTAGGCATTTAAGTTCCCAAAAAGCTCAAGAGGCACACTCGGCATTGAAGATAATGAAGGATGGGAAAAAAGGACTTACCCTAGCACCCTACCCCCAGTTCCTTCCCCTGTGTGGAAACCTGAGAGGCTCTGGGGGTGGGGGGTGGAGTGGGAGGATATTTTGGGCAGGAAGTAGTTGGTGGTGAAGATGGACTCTTTATTCTGGCTTTGTGGTTCCTTTTTATGATATTTGCTAATTTTACCAATATTTTCTATTTTGGCTTCCCTATTGACTTAAAATTTTTCCTCTCTTAAGGGATAAAATACTGTTGGGTGTTTACATCATGGGGCCAAAGCAGGACTTTGCTCAGGACTCCTACTTTTCAAGCAGGACACTGTATCCTTCCTTTGTGAGCACAGGTTGCCTCTGAATTAGTTTAAATGGATGTTAGGGTACTCTTATTATCAAAAAATATGTCCTTAAAAAGCAAAGATATGTTGTTGCTTTTGGAAAAAATTGAAGTATACTTGAATGTTACTGCTCAAGCCAGTCATTATGTTTGACTCTCAGAGATTTTCCTGCACGTTGTTTTGTGATATCAGCACAATAGTGCAGTCAAAGAAGCCCAAAACTGTGAGAAACAAAGAGAAGGTGATTGGAATGAGATCCTCTGAGGAAGAGAAAGAAGAGGGCCCAGTCAGGGATGCTAATTCCCAGAGCTCTGTAACTCCTCTGGGTTCACTGTAATCACAGGTAATCACATGGGGAATTTATGGAGAATTCACATTCCTAGCCTCTATCCCTGATCTCCTTAATCAGTCTCTGAGTCTGAAGCCTAAGATTTAAAAATAAACTCTTAAATGATTCTTTTGCAGTTTGAGACAGTTGAGCTTGACTGTTGCTTTTGAAACCAGGTTGTAGATACCTAGGGGATTACAAGGCAATCCATGTACACATGAAGTGAGTCCAGTCTGTGGTCCCAGTAAACAAGATGCCTCCCAAATGTGTGTACTACTGTTGGCCAAATGTTTGTTGATGTGGTTGAGAGTAATACACTTTGAAGTCTCTGAAAAGCGTTTCTAAACTCAGAGTGGCTTTTGCTCTAAAAATACAACCTCAGTCGAATGGGGGTCCAGGAAATTCTTTGGCATTTCATTCAAGGCCTCTTCTCTCAGGACAATACTCTGCTGTTAGCATTCCTCTTTTTCTAGTTTGTAGAAGAGGAGGCATTGTGGAAGCACTTCCTGTACCTTCCTAGGAGTTGGAATCCCATGAGGAATTTGATTTTAATTGCAAGAGAACAAAACTAGGAATCTAGAAACCGTTCTATGATATGACACGTATCCTTTCTATGATAGCCGTAACAATAGCTGATCATAGCTAAGGTGCACTCTGCAGTATCACACCCTTTGATTGTATCACACTCCTTTAATCCTTTAAATAACTTTGCGAGGGAGTATTATATAATCCCCATTTTAGGCAAGCAGAACACCCTATTTTGCAGTAAAGAAACTGAGGCACAAGAGACAAAGTAACTTTCTTGTTCAAGGTCTGATAGCTGATAAGTGACAGAGTGAAATTTGCCCAAGCAATACCTGACTTGACAGCCCGTGTTTTTCACCACAGTGTGACCATTTATTGCCATCCCCCTGATTTCTGTCTGTTATAGGCCTCACTTTCTGGGTGCAGACCTGTAGTATGACTTGAACTTTCAACTTGCAAGGAAAATTTGAAGACCCACAAGTAAATATCTACAAATTATGATTCTTTTAATTACATATATTACCACATATTCCAGTGGTCTTTCATTAGGGAGTAAGGCAATGAAAAGTAAGGGAAGAGTGCCCTTTGCAGAACTTTATAAAATAAGAAAGCACTGGCAAGCGATCCCTGGTCTTATCAGATGATTTCTGCGTGGCCTCTTTCAGGTGACAGTTGCCATGGTGTTTTAGGGGCAGAGGGAGGGAGTGAGGATCAAGGAGGTCATTCAGTTTGAGTCCTGTCTGAGGTTTCTTTTCGGAGTTCATTTGGCAAAAGATGGCAGGGATTTAAACATTCATAAGAGAAAGGAGAGAAGTTATTCTTTTTGCTTTCCTTGGTTTCTCAATATTACTCTTGTTAAATAAAGGGGAAATGGAGTTTGTGAAGAGGTCAAGGTTGTGGTACAGGAGCAGGAGGTTGTGGGGGAAAGGCATGAGCCTAGCAGGCAGGGGGAGAAGCCTAGGGTCGGGGTTGGTGGGTAGGATATGTGCCTGTGTTTTGAAGGAAAAAATTATAGGAACAATTTGCTAAAGTTCCAGAGAGCCTAAGGTTAGTTGTTTTAAAGAAAATCAGCAAATCAACAAATGAGATACAAACAGTGAAGGGCAAAGGTGGGGTGGGGAGAATGATGACAAAGGCAAACAAACCAAGCCATGGGAAGGAACAATTCAGAGTGCTGGGAAAGAAAGAGTCACAGATGAAAATCTTTGGAGGGATAGGAAAAAAGGGATTGAAATTATGTCCGAAAATGTGAATAACTGACAGCTATCATGGAAACATGGTCAGAGCCTTCAGAAGGCAACTTTAAGAACAAGTGGGTTCTCAAGGACTTTGGAGCTAGATGGGGCCATAGGGATCATTTCCAAATCTCTTGCTTTTCAGATAAAGAAACTAAGACCAAGAGAAAGACTTTTCAAAAGATTCTCCAAAACCAGATCTTATCTCAAGGAATTGCCCTTTGCACTACATAAAGAATAAATGGCTAGAGGCAAGAATGAGAGAGAACCCAAGCAGAAGTAAAACTTGAAAAGATAGCTCTTAATTTCTCCATCTTCTCTAGAATTTATGAACTTTTTTCCTTGTGGGTACCAACGTATTTTAGAAGCCAATTTCATTCTGATAACTTCATACCCTAAGCTATTCAATTAAATAATAATCTATTTCCCACATTGGAGATTATTCCCAGGAATGGGATCCCCCAGTGACTAATTCTAGTATTAAAAAAAGTGTTGATTATGTCGAATTGATTCCTAATCATATTTTAATTGCAAATCCTTTATATCGTCCCTTATTCATTCACATTCATTCAACAGATTTTTTTTTAAATATCTGTTTGCACTAAGTACCTACTGCACAACAGAAAATACAACAAATGTTTTCCAGTTTATTATTATGCAGCTATTTTGTAATGGCTTGGACTTTAATCTTTTGGTGACAGGTCTTTATTTGTTTTGGACATTATTTCCAGTTCCAAACTATGCCACTGCTTTATCCCTCATCCATAATTCCATAAGTCCATAAGTCACCCAAGATTCATAGGGACTTCTGATGTGGTTCCTCATTTATCCTGGAACTGCTTTTATGGCCTTGAAATGAGCCAGGACACATGGTTCTCATGGAGTTGATTCGAGCCAGTTTATACAGAAGATAGTCCAAAGTGAGGAGAGCTGATGGGGCAAATCAAAGCCAGAATACTCGAGGAGAACCAGGAAGAGCTGAAGATCCTGAAGGCAACCAGTTAGTCCAAAGGCGCTGGAATGGGAAATGAGTTAACAGAGAGCAAAGTGAAGAACTGGAAGAGTTGCTGTAAATATTGACTTTACTGGACTTGTAGGTTTGAGGTGAATAGCAACTGGCTTAAACATGGAAGTTAAGGATACATAGTGTACCTAGAAGAGAACATAGGTGAAACATTCTGGTACGTAAATCTTAGCAATGTGTTCTTAAGTCAGTCTTCCAAGGCAATAGAAATAAAAGCGAAAATAAAGAAATGGGACCTAATCCGATTTATAGGCTATTGCACAGCAAAGGAAACCATAAGGAAAACTAAACAGACAACCTATGGAATGGGAGACAATATTTGCAAATGATAAGACTGACAAGCGCATAATTTCCAAAATACACAAACAGCTCATATAGTGAAGTGAAGTCCCTCAGTCGTGTCTGACTCTTTGCTATCCCGTGGAGTATAGCAGATGCTTTAACCTCTGAGCTACCAGGGAAGCCTACAGCTCATAAAGCTCAGTAATAAAAACCAAACAACCCAGCTGATAAATGGGATAAGACCTAGACATTTCTCGAAAGAAGTCATACAGATGGCCAACAGGCACATGAAAAGATACCCAACATTGCTAATTATTAGATGAAAGCAAGTCAAAACTACAATGAGGAATCACCTACTCTGGTCAAAATGGCCATCACTAAAAAGTTTACAAATAATAATGCTGGAAAAAGTATGGAGAAAAGGGAACACTCCTATCCTGTTGGTGGTAATGTGAATTGGTACAGCTACTATGGAAAATGGGCTTCCCTCGTGGCTCAGTCAGTAAAGAATCCATCTGCAGTGCAGGAAACCTGGGTTTGATCCCTGGGTCAGGAAGATCTCCTGGAGAAGGAAATGGCAACCCACTCCAGTATTCTTGCCTGGAAAATCCCATGGACAAAGGAGCCTGGTGGGCTATACTCCACGGGGTAGCAAAGAGTCAGACACGCCTGAGGGACTTCACTTCACTATATGAGCTGCTTGTGTATTTTGGAAAAAGATGAAAACTCTAATTTGAAAAGACACATGCACCCCAATGTTTATAGAAACACTATTTACAATAGCCAAGACATGTAAGTAACCTAAGTTTCCATCAACACATGAATGGATAAAGAAGATGTGGTATATATACATAATGGAATATTATTCAGCCAAAAAAAGAATGAAATAATGCCATTTGTAGCAAAATGGGTGGGCCTAGAGATTATCATATTAAGATTATCATATCAGAAAGAGAATGACAAATATATGATACCGTTTATATGTGGAATCTAAAATATGATGCAAATGAACTTACAAAACTGCAGTAGACTTACAGACAAGGGAACAAATTTAAGATTATCAAAGGGGGAAGGGGGTGGAGGAAGGATGAATTAGGAGTCTAGGATTAGCAGATACATACTACTATATATAAAATAAACAAATATGTTGTACTGTACAGTACAGGGTACTGTATTTAATATCTTTTCATAAACCATAATAGAAAAGAATACAAAGGCACATATTATGTATATATATATCTGAATCATTTTGCTGTACAACAGAAACTAACACAACATTGTAAATCAACTAGACTTTAAAAAAATATTCATGGTGTACATTTTGGAGAATTCTGTGCCTCCTTGCAGTCAAGCATTTTTATGAGACTGGATTACTTATATTATAAGATAGTACTTATATTATTTAATAATTGTATACTGTTTGATTCTCTGTTCTTTCTCCATCTTAAAGTGCATTGTACATTTCTTGACCGTTGTACATTTCTTGTACAGCTGGACTTAGAAAAGGCAGAAGAGCTCTTTTCTCTTCTCTGCCATCCTATGTGCGGTTGAGTTCTCTCCTCACCATGTCTTCTCACAAGACTTTCAGGATCAAGCGATTCCTGGCCAAGAAACAAAAGCAGAATCGTCCCATTCCTCAATGGATTCGAATGAAAACTGGCAATAAAATCAGGTACAACTCCAAGAGAGGACATTGGAGAAGAACCAAACTGGGTCTATAAGAAGCAAGCTGGGTCTATAAGAAGTGGTCTTAACATGTTAAGACCACTTTTTTAAGCAGCCAAATCACAATGAGAACATCACTACTGTAATGCTTGACTCATGATGTTATTTCCTCACTATCAGTCTGAGACCCAGTAATAAATATGAAACGTTGGGAAAAAAGAAAAGGCAGAAGAATCAGAGATCAAATTGCCAACATCCACTGGATCACAAAAAAAGCAAGAGAACTCCATTAAAATATCTACTTCTGTTTCATTGACTGTGCTAAAGCCTTTGACTGTGTGGATCACAACAAACTGTGGAAAATTCTTAAAGAGATGGGAATAACAAACCACTTTACCCGCCTCCTGAGAAATCTGTATGCAGGTCAAGAAGCAACAGTTAGAACCAGACATGGAACAATGGACTGGTTCCAAATTGTGAAAGGAGTACGTCAAGGATATTTATGGTCACCCTGCTTATTTAATGTATATGCGGAGTACATCATGCAAAAATGCCTGGCTGAATGAAGCACAAGCTAGAATCAAGATTGCCGGGAGAAATATCAATACCGGTAGATATGCAGATAACACCACCCTTATGGCAGAAAGCAAAGAGGAACTGAAGAGCCTCTTGATGAGAGTGAAAGAGGAGAGTGAAGAAGTTGACTTAAGACCCAACATTCAGAAAACGAAGATCATGGCATCTGGTCCCATCACTTCATGGGAAATAGATGGGGAAACAATGGAAACAGTGACAGACTTTATTTTTTTGGGCTCCAAAATTACTGTAGATGGTAACTGCAGCCATGAATTTAAAAGACACTTGCTCCTTGGAAGAAAAGCCATGACCAACCTAGACAGCATGTTAAAAAGCAGTACATACTCCTTTGCCAACAAAGGTCCATCTAGTCAAAGCTATGGTATATATAGTAGTCATAGAAAAGGCAGAGGAACCAGAGATCAAATTGCCAACATCTGCTGGATCATGGAAAAAGCAAGAGAGTTCCAGAAAAACATCTATTTCTGCTTTATTGACTATGCCAAAGCCTTTGACTGTATGGATCACAATAAACTGGAAAATTCTGAAAGAGATGGGAATACCAGACCACCTGATCTGCCTCTTGAGAAATTTGTATTCAGGTCAGGAAGCAACAGTTAGAACTGGACATGGAACAACAGACTGGTTCCAAATAGGAAAAGGAGTACGTCAAGGCTGTATACTGTCACCCTGCTTATTTAACTTCTATGCAGAGTACATCATGAGAAACACTGGGCTGGAAGAAACACAAGCTGGAATCAAGATTGCTGGGAGAAATATCAATAACCTCAGATATGCAGATGACACCACCCTTATGGCAGAAAGTGAAGAGGAACTAAAAAGCCTCTTGATGAAAGTGAAAGAGGAGAGTGAAAAAGTTGGCTTAAAGCTCAACATTCAGAAAACAAAGATCTTGGCATCTGGTCCCATCACTTCATGGGAAATAGATGGGGAAACAGTGGAAACAGTGTCAGACTTTATTTTTTTGGGCTCCCAAATCACTGCAGATGGTGACTGCAGCCATGAAATTAAAAGACGCTTACTCCTTGGAAGGAAAGTTATGACCAACCTAGATAGCATATTCAAAAGCAGAGACGTTACTTTGCCAACAAAGGTTCGTCTAGTCAAGGCTATGGTTTTTCTTGTGGTCTTGTATGGATGTGAGAGTTGCACTGTGAAGAAGGCTGAGTGCCAAAGAATTGATGCTTTTGAACTGTGGTGTTGGAGAAGACTCTTGAGAGTCCCTTGGACTGCAAGGAGATCCAACCAGTCCATTCTGAAGGAGATCAGCCCTGGGATTTCTTTGGAAGGAATGATGCTGAAGCTGAAACTCCAGTACTTTGGCCACCTCATGCGAAGAGTTGACTCATTGGAAAAGACTCTGATGCTGGGAGGGATTGGGGGCAAGAGGAGAAGAGGACGACAGAGGATGAGATGGCTGGATGGCCTCACTGGCTCGATGGACGTGAGTCTGAGTGAACTCCAGGAGTTGGTGATGGACAGGGAGGTCTGGCATGCTGCGATTCATGAGGTCGCAAAGAGTTGGACACGACTGAGCGACTGATCTGATCTGATCTGATCTGATGGATGTGAGAGTTGGACTATAAAGAAAGCTGAGCGCAGAAGAATTGATGCTTTTGACCTGTGGTGTTGGAGAAGACTCTTGAGAGTCCTTTGGACTGCAAGGAGATCCAACCAGTCCATTTTAAAGGAAATCAGCCCTGAATATTCATTGGAAGGACTGATGCCAAAGCTGAAGCTCGTTGGCCACCTTGTCTCCTTGGCCACCTGATGCCAAGAACTGACTCATTGGAAAAGACCCTGATGATGGGAAATATTAAAGGCAGGAGGAGAACGGGATGACAGAAGATGAGATGGTTGGATGGCATTATCAACTCGGTGGACATGAGTCTGAGTAAACTCCTGGAGTTGGTGATGGCAGGGAAGCCTGGGGTTGCAAAGAGTCGGACACGACTGAGTGACTAAACTAAACTGATATATACACAGAGACAGGTATAAAGGTATATGTCTTTTAAAATGCATATACAAAGATGAGGAGAGGGGATCAATGGATTTGGAGCAGGAACTGGAGATGAGGGAGGATAAACTTAATGACCCAATTCCACTCCATGAGGTTTAGATCTTTCTTTGCACCATCTGGTTCAGTGACCTCTGGTTCCATCCTTTGGTCAAAGGATAAATGTCACCAGGATATGTGTATATTTCCAAAAGAAGAAAGTCTGAGAGAAAAGAGAGAGTAGAAAAGGAGGATTGGGAGAAACAAGCTTGTTATTCAAGGGGAGTTGTACTTTCCATCACCTACTCCCATCCTTATACTACAAACCTCCTCATCCTTCCATGCACACCATTTCTAAGCTGTCCATCTTTATTCACGCAGCTTGAAATCCCAACTATTAACTTTTTTCTTGAAATCGAAGAAGGAATATTCCCTCCCCCAACAAGATACTGGAAAATAACCTTAGAAAATAAACTCAATAAAATCACATTCAGTTCAGTTCAGTTCAGTTCAGTCACTCAGTCGTGTCCGACTCTTTGCGACCCCACGAATTGCGGCACTCCAGGCCTCCCTGTCCATCACCAACCCCTGGACTTCACTCAAACTCACGTCCATCGAGTCAGTGATGCCATCCAGCCATCTCATCCTCTGTCGTCCCCTTCTCCTGCCCCCAATCCCTCCCAGCATCAGGGTCTTTTCCAATGAGTCAACTCTTTGCATGAGGTGGCCAAAGTACTGGAGTTTCAGCCCCAGCATTATTCCTTCCAAAGAACACCCAGGACTGATCTCCTTTAGGATGGACTGGTTGGATCTCCTTGCAGTCCAAGGGACTCTCAAGAGTCTTCTCCAACACCTCAGTTCAAAAGCATCAATTCTTCAGCGCTCAGCTTTCTTCACAGTCCAACTCTCATATCCATACACGACCACTGGAAAAACCATTGCCTTGACTAGATGGACCTTTGTTAGCAAAGTAATGTCTCTGCTTTTGAATATGCTATCTAGGTTGGTCATAACTTTCCTTCCAAGGAGTAAGCGTCTTTTAATTTCATGGCTGCAATCACCATCTGCAGTGATTTTGGAGCCCAAAAAAATAAAGTCTGACACTGTTTCCACTGTTTCCCCATCTAATTGCCATGAAGTGATGGGACCAGATGCCATGATCTTTGTTTTCTGAATGTTGAGCTTTAAGCCAACTTTTTCACTCTCCTCTTTCACTTTCATCAAGAGGCTTTTTAGTTCCTCTTCACTTTCTGCCATAAGGGTGGTGTCATCTGCATATCTGAGGTTATTGATATTTCTCCTGGCAATCTTGATTGCAGCTTGTGCTTCTTCCAGCCCAGTGTTTCTCATGATGTACTCTGCATAGAAGTTAAATAAGCAGGGTGACAATATACAGCCTTGACGTCCTCCTTTTCCAGTTTGGAACCAGTCTGTCGTTCCATGTCCAGTTATAACTGTTGCTTCCTGACCTGCATATAGGTTTCTCAAGAGGTGGGTCAGGTGGTCTGGTATTCCCATCTCTTTCAGAATTTTCCAGTTTATTGTGATCCACACAGTCAAACGCTTTGGCATAGTCAATAAAGCAGAAATAGATGTTTTTCTGGAACTCTCTTGCTTTTTCCATGATCCAGTGGATATTGGCAATTTGATCTCTGGTTCCTCTGCCTTTTCTAAAACCAGCTTGAACATCAGGAAGTTCACGGTTCACATATTGCTGAAGCCTGGCTTGGAGAATTTGGAGCATTACTTTACTAGCGTGTGAGATGAGTGCAATTATGCGGTAGTTTGAGCATTCTTTGGCATTGCCTTTCTTTGGGATTGGAATGAAAACTGACCTTTTCCAGTCCTGTGGCCACTGCTGAGGTTTCCAAATTTGCTGGCATATTGAGTGCAGCACTTTCATAGCATCATCTTCCAGGATTTGAAATAGCTCAACTGGAATTCCATCACCTCCACTAGCTTTGTTCATAGTGATGCTTTCTAAGGCCCACTTGACTTCACATTCCAGGATATCTGGCTCTAGGTGAGTGATCACACCATCGTGATTATCTGGGTCGTGAAGATCTTTTTTGTACAGTTCTTCTGTGTATTCTTGCCATCTCTTCTTAGTATCTTCTGCTTCTGTTAGGTCCATACCATTTCTGTCCTTTATTGAGCCCATCTTTGCATGAAATGTCCCCTTGGTATCTCTAATTTTCTTGAAGAGATATCTAGTCTTTCCCATTCTGTTGTTTTCCTCTATTTCTTTGCATTGATCACTGAGGAAGGCTTTCTTCTCTCTCCTTGCTATTCTTTGGAACTCTGCATTCAGATGTTTATATCTTACCTTTTCTCCTTTGCTTTTAGCTTCTCTTCTTTTCACAGCTATTTGTAAGGCCTCCCCAGACAGCCATTTTGCTGTTTTGCATTTCTTTTCCATGGGGATGGTCTTGATCCCTGTCTCTTGTACAATGTCACGAACCTCATTCCATAGTTCATCAGGCACTCTATCTATCAGATCTAGGCCCTTAAATCTATTTCTCACTTCCACTGTATAATCATAAGGGATTTGATTTAGGCCATACCTGAATGGTCTAGTGGTTTTCCCTACTTTCTTCATTTTCAGTGTGAATTTGGCAATAAGGAGTTCATGATCTGAGCCACAGTCAGCTCCCGGTCTTGTTTTTGTTCACTGTATAGAGCTTCTCCACCTTTGGCTGCAGAGAATATAATCAATCTGATTTCGGTGTTGACCATCTGGTGATGTCCATGTGTAGAGTCTTCTTTTGTGTTGTTGGAAGAGGGTGTTTGCTATGACCAGTGCATTTTCTTGGCAAAACTCTATTAGTCTTTTTCCTGCTTCATTCTGTATTCCAAGACCAAATTTGCCTGTTACTCCAGGTGTTTCTTGACTTCCTACTTTTGCATTCCAGTCCTCTATAATGAAAAGGACATCTTTTTTGGGTGTTAGTTCTAAAAGGTCTTGTAGGTCTTCATAGAACCATTCAACTTCAGCTTCTTCAGCGTTACTGGTTGGGGCATAGACTTGGATTACTGTGATATTGAATGGTTTGCCTTGGAAACGAACAGAGATTATTCTGTCATTTTTGAGATTGCATCCAAGTACTGCATTTCGGACTCTTTTGTTGACCACCCAAGCCACAGAAATCCTTTCTTTCTTTTGGGACATAAGGACCAAGTGAGTCCTCCTAACTAGTTATACTCTCAGCAAACATTTATCAAGTTCATTTAATATTTCACTCACCAGACCTGCATTTAGGGAGCAAGTAGAGTTAAAAAAATATATACTTCTCAACATAGAAGAGGGGAGATGTTAAACAAGAAAATTAAAAACAGACAATTCCCTGGTGGTCCGGTGGGTAGGACTTGGCACTTTCACTGCTGTGGCCTGGGTTCAATCCCTGATCAGTAAACTATCATCTATAAGTGTGGTATTAAAAAAAAAAAATATATATATATATATATATATATATAAATACAGTATACATGTACATATATATAATACAATGTGAGGAAATTTCATAGAGGATGTGTAAAGTCCTAGGGGAAGAAGAAAGGAGATTTGACTTAGATTGTCACCAGCAATAAATTGTCCATTAATTCATCCATTCATCCATTCCTTCATCTCTCCCTCGCTCTCCCATCCCAATATTAAACAGATATTCATGGTGTTTAGTTAATGTATATAAAACACTGTGCTAGATGTCACAAAATGCAAAGAGAATAAAAGCATCTTTCTGAAAGAATTGTTAACTTGGTATGGGAGACGAAACAGGTGAACAGGTAATGCTTACTTTATGAGCATTATGAGCAGCTATTCTTTATGGGCCACTTTTTTGTGACAAGGTCATGTGATGCTTTGTCCTGCAGTGATCTTGTGAGGTAGATATTATTATCCCCATTTTACCAACCAGAAAATTGAGGTTTAGAGAGGTTAGTAAATTGCTAGGGTCATGCAGCTGTGAATTATGGAGCTGAAACTCTTACACATTTACTTATAACACAGTCTGTATTCCAAAGACTATATGGATTCCAGAGTGATTTTTTGGGTTTAAATTGCCTTTACCATTTATCAGCTGCATGATTTGGGGCATTTTACTTAACTTCTTAGCCTCAGTTTCCTCACACAAAAATGAGGTTAAGGGAATTCCTTGGTAGTCCAGTGGTTAATCTGCCTGGAATGTACAGACCTGGGTTTGATCTCTGGGTTGCGAAGACCCCCTGGAGGAGAGTATGGCAAGACTCCAGTATTCTTGCCTGGAGAATCCCCGTGGACAGAGGAGCCTGGCGGGCTGCAGTCCATGGGGTCACAAAGAGTCGGACACGACTGAGCGACTAGGTGACTAATCACCAATGGTTAGGACTCAGAGCTTTCACTGCCCAGAGACCAGGTTCAATCCCTGCTGGGGAAACTAAGATTCTGCAAGCCATATAACAGCACCAAAATAAAATAAAAATGAGGTTAATAGTATCTGTTTCAAAGGATTGTGGTAGAAGTTTAACAAAACAAGGAATTTGGCCCAGTGCCTGGCCAATCTTTCAAGATCACTACATTTGATTACAATTATTATTATGCTGGCCTGCATAGACAGTAAGTGGTGAGTGTGCTAGGAAATGCAGATCAAATGTGTGCTCATTTAGAGGAAGGAAAGGTCACTTCCAATTGAAGGGTAGGAGAGTGAATAGATTAAAGAATTGTGAAGAATTCACCTAAAATGGAATTTTTTTTAAAAAGTTACGACGTGAGCACTTAGACTCTAAAATTTAGACTCGAAGGCTCTGTGAGGAAAGCAGCAAGGAGCTTGTCACCTGTGGGAGGTGACAAGCAATAAAAATGCGTAAATAAATTAGATAATTATAGAGAGTGGTAATTAAACAGGGTAGTGAGAGAGAAAGCGAGATGGAAAGGTGGGGCTGGAAGGTAAGCCATTAGGAAAGAAAACTTGATTAGCAGAGAAAACCAAGTAGAGAGCTGTTCATATGTAGATCAACTGCTATCTGTGAATGGATTCTGAATAATAGCCCAAACTGACGGAAATGCAAATACTCCTAGAAGCAGGGGCTATTAGTAAGACACTTTCCTTTTTTCTGATTAAGCAGAAAATAGCACCTCCCACCCCACAACTGATCTTTGAATAAACACATTCACATCCTCATGATTTTGACAAAAAGACATTTTTTCTTCGTCTTTAGTTTGCCCTGAAGCTAGAGGTAAGTAAAATTAATTAAAACTAAAACTATCACATTAAAAAAAAAATTTTTTTTTTTTTTTGGCTGTCCTGTGGCTTGGATTTTAGTTCCCCGACCAGAGATGGAACCCAGGCCCTTGATAATGAGAGCATGGAGTCCTAACCACTGGGACCACCAGGGAATTCCCAAAGCTGCCCTATTCTTATTACTCACTTATTTATTTATCCATTCAGCAAATATTTTACTGAAAGCTTTCCATGTGCCAGGCACTACACCATACCTGGGGAATACAGTGGATGGTCTTTCCTTGAAGTGCTCTTCTCTTGCTCCAGAGTCCTTTTGGAACAAGACACATAAGCACCTCATGCAGGTTCTGACACAGGTCTGCTGATATTTTTGGATAGGGGTAGGAGAGGACTTGGTATTATAAGGGGCTGAAATAGTCTATGGTAAGAAGACAATTGAAGAGTTTTGGAAAAGATTTTAATGTCCCCAAATTTTATTTGAACTGAAACATTATTTGCCTTTTACATTCCTCTGTGCACCCCATTCCAAGGTTCACCCCATCACTCCTTCTTCTATACCTGTCTTCATCTTTTGCTGTCCAAATTAGCAAATAAATCTCCTCCTTTCCACCCATTCCAGCGCCTGCTATTCTTCACAGCCAGTCTCTGGGCTCAGCCCCAAGCCTTGAGGGGCAGTAAATGGATTCAGAGTTGCTGCTTAAACACAGATCCCCATGGAAACCGAACGACTAAGAAAACAAAAAGAGAGGAAGAGGCAGCCACTGCCTGACCTTTTACGCGCACTCTCCAAATTCTTTTCGCTCTTGGGCGTGAAGGCAAGTGCTTATTTGTATAACTAATGGAACCAAAGAACCTGACCCCTGTCCCCACCCACAAATGTCTTGTCTTTGATAGTAAGTGAAGAGCAGTGGGACACCTCCACCTGGTGGTAGCAGTATGAAATTACCGCCAAGAAGAGCGAGAAATGAGTGAGAGCCTGCCAAGCGGGCTTAGTTGCAAAAGAGGATGAAAAGTTGTAACATGCAGAGGCCACTCCTAGAAGTGTTTAGCATTTCGTATTTGCTCAGAGGTTAAAGCGTCTGCCTGCAATGTGGGAGACTTTGGTTTGATCCCTGGGTTGGGAAGATCCGCTGGAGAAGGAAATGGCAACCCACTCCAGTATTCTTGCCTGGAAAATCCCATGGACCGAGGAGCCTGGTGGGCTACAGTCCATGGGGTCGCAAAGAGTCGGACACGACTGAGCGACTTCACTCACTTCACTCACATATATTTAAAAAATATTGATATCATCTTTATGTTGATGAGTCAGGTTTTTTTTTTTTTGTATTTGATCCAAATATGGGTACACGAGGTCTAGTCTCACATCTCACAACTCCACAGTAGATATTTCCTACCTGAATGTTTTGTCACCACAAATTCAGCATCTTCCCAAAGCTGGATGGTGCTTTCCTCTTCCTTTCCTTTCCCTTCTAGGGGGCAGCCTTTGCTAATTTACAAAAGGAAGCCAAAAGGTGCTTCTTCCACTGTCTTTGATATATCCTCTCTGGCTGCTCCTGGGGTGTGATTCTTTCTGCTGCCACTAGAGATAGTCTGTGCCTCCTGTCCCCTTGCACCCACCCAAGGTTGTCTCTCTCTCTCTCTCCAGGAGTTAGGAGGGAATAGGGATGGGCAGATCCATCTCCTTCCTCTTGTTTCTTGATTCCGTAAGACTTCCCAGGACAAATACAGCAGAGGACCTGTGATGTTCTTAACTGGAAAGTTAGGGCAATTTCAGAAGGGCATTACAACGTAAGAGAGAGAAAAACTGAAGTTCTAGCTAGCCTGGATTTTCCTTTTCACTATGCAAGGGAAGGTATCTCAAGACTAGAATCCTTACAGGGGTGTCCCCAAGGGTTCTCCCTTTACTCTTGACCTGCCAGTGAAGTCTTTAGTTTCTGGATTCTTCAAGTCCAATCCTGAGTTCTTTAAATTCAATCTTCCTACCAGTGAGAGCTGTGAGCTTGCTGATTCCTATACGGCTTGACTTGTTAAGTCAGCCCATCTCTCTGGGTCTTTCATTATTACCATTATTAATTAGTTAAGTCAGCACAGTCTGAATCTATACTAAAGATACTCTACTTTCTTTTTAGCAAAGCTCTGGTCTTTGACTTGCATTGAGGATTATATGAGTCTTTCTTACTCTTTTGGGAGGGCCTGGTGATATTGTAGAAACACTTTATTCTTTTTTGGTTTAGCTTGCATTCCCTGATGCTGGGAAAGACTGAGGGCAAGAGGAGAAGGAGGAAACAGAGGATGAGACGGTTGGATGGCATCACCGACTCAGTGGACATAAATTTGAGCAAACTCCAGGAGATGGTGAAGGACAGGGAAGCCTGGCTTGCTGCAATCCATGGGGTTTCAAAGAGTCAGACATGACTTAGCGAATGAACAACAAACAACAAAACCAGGGATCAAACTTGGGCCCCCTGCAGCAGAAGTAAGGAGTTCTAACCACTGGACTACCAGGGAATTCCTGGGTTTCAGTTTTATTTAGGGACTTACTGAGGACTGCAGCCTAGGAGACAGCCTCTCAGGCAGCTCTGAGGAACTGCTGCAAAGAGGTAAGGAAGGTCAGTGTGTCTGTGATCTTGGAGAACAGGGTAGGTATGTGCAATCAGGCACACGTCTTGGCAGAGGGCACAGATATCTTAGTTCATGATTTCAGTGCTTTCCAAGTATGGAAAGATATAAGCACTTGGGTTCATAAAATTTTCTCTTGAAAATATCTAATAATCTGAAGGATATTCTGCCAGTTTTCCCAGAGGATAGAGTGCCTCCTTTCTGAGCTCCATCCTGAATTCCCTTTGGGCTCTGTTGAAGGTCAGCTACTGCAGTGGCTGACTCAGTCCTTGTAGAACTGGGTGGCCAGCAACCATTTTTATTTGGCACTTAAAAAAAAAAAAAAGGTCTTTCTTGAGTTTGTTACAATGTTGCTTCTTTTTTATGTTTTGGTGTTTTGGCTGTGAGCATGTGGGATCCCAGCTCCCTGACCAGGGTTTGAACCTGCACACCCTGCATTGGAAGGCGAAATCTTAACCACTGGACTGCCAAGAAAGGTCCTTTTTGGCCCTTTTAGTATCTGATTCTCAGTCATAATAGGTGCTAGGCTTGACAAAAGTCTTTTGACAACGAGTCCCTAGGATTGGAAGGGGTGAGAGATTGGAGGAGGAGAGTGACCCGATATTCCCTCCCACTATAACAGCATATCTTTTTGGTTTGGTTTTGTTTAGTTGCTAAGTCGTGTTGGACCTCTTTGAGACCCCATGAACTGTAGCCCACTAGGCTCCTCTGTCCATGGGATTCTCCACTGGAATGGGTTATCATTTCCTCCTCCAGGGGACTTTCCTGACCAAGGGATGAAACCTGTGTCTCCTTCACTGCAGGTGGATTATTTACCACTGAGTCACCTGGGAAGGCACATCAGCATATCTAACCACAAGTAAACCATATCTAAACCACTGCTTCTCCCTTAAAGCAGTTTTGCCTCCCAACTTAACCTTTGTTGAAGGCACTTGGTTCAATTAATTAATCAGAATTTTCTTCCACTTTCCTTCTTCCTTAAAAACACAAACAAAATTAGAAACCTGGAAAAAACCAAAACAACAACAACAGCAGATCTATCCTTTTATTAATACTTCTCATAGTCGTGTCTCATAAAATACTGATGAAATAGTCTCTGTGTCCACAGGCGCTTCCTAGTTCAGATCATCAACACTTCCCTGTCAAGAATCACCTCTAATCTTCTCACCCCTATTTTCTTACTTCGCAGCTACCCCATCTCCACCACCTTCCTGTTTTACTCCACCCTACAAATTGTTAAATATCACACACATCAGGTCCCTTGTCTGTCCCAAATCTTTCATTGTCTCTGAGATTTGCTACTACGTGCAGTATAGTTCCCCTAGTGCCTGAGGACTCATCCTTACTGTCCTGCCTCTTCCTCCCGCTTTTTGGTTTGGTCAGGCGAACTTCTGGCCCCAGAGTCACTTCCACCACTGTACTTCCTCTTGTCCCAGAGGCCTCCTGCCCTCCCTGACTCCTCCAGCTTCTATGGGTCTTTATCTCTTCTGGAAGGCTGCAATACTTTTAGTATCCCACAGTCTAACATGGAACATTGTTTGCTGCTTTTTATAATGTATATTAGCTTTGTCACTCCAACCTAATAGTCAATCGACATCAGAGAGGAAGCTGGGGCTTTGATGCACCTTCTATAACGCCACAGCTCTGGGAATAGCCTGAGAATACTGTAGGTTCTCATTAAAGTTCCTGCTTGTATGTGAGTCACCTGTGACCTTTCCTTTCTCCATAATAGCACAGCACATTGTTTATACCTTGATTATATCACTTACCAGAGTTTACCTTTTATCAAAGGTGGAGCCGGTACTTGTTTCTTTGGCTGCTCTGGGAGTTCCTTAGGGATAGAGACCATATTGTATTCATTCTGCCTGGTTCACAACATTTCGTAGAGTGCTAGAGTAAGAAGAGGCTCAACAATGTTTTTTCCCAGCATAAATACTTCTATATAACTGAGGGAAAAGAAGTCATATATTTGGAAGACAGATCCATTGAGAGGATAATAGTAAATTAAAAAAAAAAGATTTCTATAATCAATTAAGTATTCCATTTATATTTAAACACTTATAATTGTAGTTTAAAATTTTATTTTTAAATTTTATGTACAAGGAACTAATGTTTATTCCAGTGGGTTGATGTTTTGGATAATCTATTTAAGGAAAATCATTTAGTCTAACTTGATGAATCCTCTTTCCTTCTTCTATTGTTATAAACCCTGGCTGCATGTATTGAGGCCATATTTTTGGGTCAGGCTATCCCAGTCTGAGTACACTTGGCAAAAGTGAGAACCATGAGTGATATTTCTAAGGGTGGTTTCCATAGAGTTGCTGGTGATCCATCTCACTTTCAGGGGTGCAGTGAGGCAAAAGGTCAATTGCTTTTTTTGAAATTTTTATTTTATCCTGGACTTTAGTTGATTCATATATATGGTTGTGTTAATTTCAGGAATAAAGCAAAGTGATTCAGTTATACATAGTGGTGGTTTAGTCACTAAGTCGTGTCTGACTCTCTCCAACCCTATGGACTGTAGCCCGCCAGGCTCCTCTGTCCATGGGATTTCCCAGGCAAGAATACTGGAGTGGACTGCCATGCCCTCCTCCAGGGGATCTTCCCGACCCAAGGATCAAACATGTGTCTCTTCTGTCTCCCACATTGGCACGTGGGTTTTTTACCACTAGCGCCACCTGGGAGACTTAGCAGCAGCATTCTTTTTAAAATTATTTTCTCATTTAGGTTATTACAGAATATTGAGCAGAGCTCCCTGTGCTGTATAGTAGGTCCTTGTTGTTATCTGTTTTAAATATAGTAGTGTGTGTATGTCAATACCAAACTCCCAATTTATCCCTCCCTGACACCTTTCCCCTTTGATAACCATAAGTTTGATTTCTAAGTCTGTGAATTTGTTTCTTTTTCTGTAAGTTGATTTGTATCCTTTAAAAAAGATTCCACATATAAGCAATATCATATGATATTTGTCTCTATCTGACATTTCATTTAGTATAATTTCCAGGTCCATTCATGGTGCTGGAAATGGTATTATTTCATTCTTTTTTATGGCCGAGTAGTATTCCATTGTGTGTATATACCATATCTTCTTTATCTATTCATCTGTTGATGGATATTTAGGTTGCTTCCATGTCTTGGTTATTGTAAACAGTGCTGCTATAAACAATTGAGGTGCATGGATCTTTTAGAATTAGAGTTTTTTCAGCTTTATGCCCAAGAATAGGATTGTTAGATCATATGACAACTCTATTTTTTAGTTTTTTAGGGAAACTCCATACTGTTTTCTGTAGTAAGTGTACCAATTTACATTCCCACCAACATTATAGGAAGGTTCCCTTTTCTCCACACCGTCTCCAGCATTTATTATTTATAGACTTTTTAATGATGGCCATTCTGACTGGTGTGAGGTGACACCTCATTGTAGCTTTGATTTGCATTGCCCTAATAATTAGCAATGTTGAGCATCTTTTCATGTGCCTATTGGTCATCTGTATGTCTTTTTCCCCCCTTGCTGCACAGCTTGCTGGATCTTAGTTCCTTGATGAAGTATTGAACCTGTGCCCTTGGCAGTGAAAGTGTGGAGTCCTAACCACTGAACCACCAGAGAATTTACTGTATGTCTTCTTATTAAGGTCTGTTTTTAAAAGAGAAAGAACTTGGCACCTTTAATCTAAAAGGGATTAATTTCTGCTATGACTGTTGTATGTATTCTTTTTTTAATGAATATTTTGTTTTTTTTTAAATAATTTTGTTTATTCATTTTTGGCTGTGCTAGGTCTTCGTTGCTGAATGAACTTTTCTCTACTTGCAGTTAGCTGGGACTACTCTCTAATTGCGGTGTGCAGGCTTCTCACTGGGGTGACTTCTCTTGTTGCAGAGCATAGGCTCAATAGTTGTGGTGCCTGGGCTTCACTGCTCCACAGCATGTAGGATCTTCCCGGACCGGGGACTGAACCCATGTCTCCTCTTACTGGCAGGCAGATCCTTTACTACTGAGCCACCACCAAAGCCCATATGTGTTCTTATTAGATAAGCATTGTTGTTGTTTTGTTAATAAGTTGTGTCCTATCCTTTTGTAACTGGATGGACTGTAGCCTGTCAGGCTCTTCTGACCATGGGATTTCCGAGGCAAGAGCATGGAGTAGTCATTGTTGAAAGTAAGTGTACTCTTTAGGGTGTAGATATTAGTGTTTCAATAAGCACGCGATTATTATTAAGGTGGTGGTAGCAGGGAGATAATCTTGATTCCATTGGGAATCTTAGGTTTTTGTAAATTTACTGGGAAAATAGTTTTTCCTGTACTACTGACATTTCTTTTTGGTAAACAGTATCCTTCTAAAAGAAAATCATGAAGGAGAAACTGAGGTGTGTACATTTCCTCAAATGACCAGCATTGTATTCGTGAATATTGTGTGTCTTCCAATGAACAATGTGGAAGCTGTTCATTTTCAACCTGAAGTAAAATACTTTCAAGAATTAAAAAAAAAAATACTGGAGTGGGCTGCCATTTCCTTCTCCAGGGGAATCTTCCTAATGAGAGGGAGATAAGATGCATTAAATCAAAATGAATTAAATATGAATGTCCTTCCTGGTAGAGATCGTTTGTGAGCTAACTGATAACAAAGAACTTGCATGGACTTCCCTGGAAGTACAGTGTATAAAGAATCTGCCTACCAATGCAGGGGACATGGGTTCAGTCCCTGGTCCAGGAAGATTCAACATGCTGCGGAGCAACTAAGTCCATGAGCCACAACTACTGAAGCCCATGCACCTAAAGCCTATGCTCTGCAACAAGAGAGGCCATGCATTGAGAAGCCTGTGCCCTGCAACTAGAGAGTAGCCCCCACTCGCCATGAGTAGAGAAAAACCAGGCATAGCTACAAAGACCCAGTGCAGCTAAAACTAAATAAGTAAAATAAAATCTCTTCTCCACTAAGAAGAAAAAAAAAGAACTTGCATGAAAGTTTAACTGTATTCCAAATTGATGAATAGGTAAGAAGATGGCAGTTCCACAAAACTGCAGGTTGTAAGCACAACTTTAACACTGAAAATGCTTGAAGAAAACATTGTTTAGTGAAACTCATCCCAAAGTTGTTCAAGTCAGTAAGGTTATTAAATTCATTGTTGTTTCTTTTTCTTCAAAACTTAAACCTAGTGAAGGAGACAAATACATCTTCAAAATTCACTGCTTTGAACTTAATCCAGGTTATTATTACCCCTTATGCAGGTCAAGAAGCAACAGTTAGAACTGGACATGGAACAACAGACTGGTTCCAAATCGGGAAAGGAGTACGTCAAGGCTGTATATTGTCACCCTGCTTATTTAACTTATATGCAGAGTACATCATGAGAAATGCCAGACTGGATGAAGCACAAGCTAGAATCAAGATTGCCAGGTGAAACATCAAGAACCTCAGATATGCAGATGATACCACACTTATGGCTGAAAGCAAAGAACGAAGGAGCCTCTTGATGAAAGTGAAAGAGGATAGTGAAAAAAGTTGGCTTAAAACTCAACATTCAGAAAACTAAGATCATGGCATTCGGTCCTATCACTTCATGGCAAATAGATGAGGAAACAAAGGAAACATTGACAGACTATTTTTTTGGGGCTCCAAAATCACTGCAGATGGTGACTGCAGCCATGAAATTAAAAGATGCTTGCTCCTTGAAAGAAAAGTTATGACCAACCTAGACAGCATATTAAAAAGCAGAGACATTACTTTGCCAACAAAGGTCTGTCTAGTCAAAGCTATGATTTTTCCAGTAATATGTATGGATGTGAGAGTTGGAGTATGAAGAAAGCTGAGCGTCGAAGACTTGATGTTTTTGAACAGTGGTGTTGGAGAAGACTCTTGAGAGTCCCTTGGACTGCAAGGAGATCCAACCAGTCCATCCTAAAGAAAATCAGTCCTGAATATTCACTGGAAGTACTGATGTTGAAGCTGAAACTCCAATACTTTGGTCACCTGATGCCAAGAACTGACTAATTAGAAAAGACCCTGATGCTGGGAGAGATTGAAGGCAGGAGGAGAAGTGGACGACAGAGGATGAGATGATTGGATGGCATCACTGACTCAATGGACATGAGTTTGAATAAGTTCCAGGAGTTGGTGGTGGACAGGGAGGCCTGGTGTGCTGCAGTCCATGGGGTTGCAAAGAATCGGACGTGACCGAGCAACTGAACCGACTGATCACCCCTTAACTGGTTACTGTGTTTTGCCCTCTACAATCCATTCACTATGTAGCAGCAGCAATGACAGTATTAAAACACGAGTTGGATCATGTCCGTGTAAAGCTCTGATTCAGGCTTTGGCATTATGATTAGAATGAAATCCATAGTCCTTACAAAGATCTAAATGATCTGGCCTCTCGCTATTTGTCCTATCTTTTCTTATATTCCTGACAGTCACTCTCATTAACCGTGCTCTTCTTGCCTAATTCTTTCACTTTCTTCAAGTCTCAGATTAAAAGCCATGTTTTCACAAAAACTTGTACATGAATGTTCATAGCTGCATTATTCATGATAGCCAAAATTTACAAACAACCCAAATAATTATCAAATGATAAATGGATAAAGAAAATTTGGTATAGCGATACAATGGAATATTATTCAGTCTTAAAAAAGGCATGATATTCTGATACAAGATAGAACACAGATGGACCTAAAGACATCCTTTAAAATGGAAAGCACTTAGAACAAATACTGTAGGATTCCACTTTTATGACATACCTAGAATAGGCATACTAATTACATGATACAATTCTACATATTTCAAATCTTCATTCTACTCTACTACTCACATACTTTTTCATTGCTAGGTAAATATCTCTTTACTTCAGTGTTGTATATCCTGTGGTCTGGGAATAATGGTTCCTGTGCATTAGCATGTGGAAGGTCAGGTGAGGCCTGAATCACACGAAAAGTTCTGGAGCACAGAGGGAGGCTTAGAAGGACTGAGTGGTCAGGCTGAAAGAATCAACAGGCAGAGAAACAAATACAGTGAGCTACCCAGGAGGGTGACAAAGGCTGCAGAGGTCAGGCAAAGCTCAGGCTGCCAAGGCATTGGAGAGCTGTTTTAGTGTGGTTCCGGGGCAAGTATTTGGCGAACAGAGCCCTAGCTGTGGGTGGAGAGAAGAGAGATCTTTGGATGTCTGGATCTTAAGTCACAGTAGCTAAGAGGGCGCTAAAGAGAGTAGTTGCCAGCTTCCTGTTTCTTCCGTCAGACCTTAGGCCCTGCCATTCTCTTCAACAGTTTGTCAGCTCCTCCTTACTTCTTTTCTTACTGACTTTTCCTCTCTGGAAAACTGTAAATATTATTATCCCTAGAACCTTTGATTGCTAGATTCTTTAGTCTGAGAGCCTCAAGGCTACTTGGGGGGTTTAGGGTTTGGGGTTTAGAGGTTGGCTTGTTGCCTGTGCTAGGCCCAAATTGGCTGAGGAGCTTCTGCTGTTGTAGTTTCTTGCCTTTAAGAGCTGCCTAGCTTCTCCACAGAGGGAAAAGGGACACATTCACTATATAACTTGTGGCAAAGATAGGACCAGAGAGTGGAGACGAAGGCCAAGAGGCCAGGCTCCTTGCCCTTTGCTTCTCTTCACACTTCAGGCTGTGTGAGGTCATCTAATCCCAGAGAAACCCTGCTCCCAGTGTTTGGACTCATTAAATGGAGCGTAGAATGAGGTATGATTTGGGTATCAGGCCAGAAAGTTTCAGCATCTTGCAGCGTCAGAAAGTGATGGGTCAGTACCTGGGTTACTCAACCTCACCCCCTGCAGCCTCCAGCCCCTACAGCTGTGTGCTCTAATAACAGAAGCCAAGAGGAGAGAGGCTCAGAAACCTTTCCAGCCAAGGAACCTCCAGTACCTAACTCTCTAGGAGCATCAACCGGGACCAAGTAAAGGAGCGCACACAGGCTTGAGACTGGGTATGTGAGGCGTCTCACTGAAGAGGTTGAGGTAGTTGTGGTGACTCTTCTTTGGTCCTAGAGAGAGGAGTGGGAAAATAGGAATTTGTAAGGGGCCAAGTGAAGTTCTTATAAGTAGACAGAATGAGCATGAGAGCAAGGTTGTTGAAGCAACCAAAGTTCAATGTTGGTGTTCAAGGTTGTTCAGCAAGCAAAGTTGTTGAAGCTTTTCTATTATGTAGGTATGAAGTAGGTTTTCAATGGAAGTGCTTTGTATTTGTAGGTAATGCAGTGGTCTACTGGATTAATCTAAATTAGAACAGAACAGAGAATTTTCCTTGGCCCTAGAGGTTCTAAGATTCGTGTTCAGCTTCATGATGTTGTATGACTTTGGGCAATTCACTCAACTGTTCTGAAAGTCATTTACTAAAAATGGGTCACTATAATACCTATCTTACCTTGCAGAGAGGGTGATGACCAATATATATGAGAGTTCTTTGTAAACTCTAAATTCTAAAGCTTTGTTATTTAAAGGATGACCCACGGATAAAAATCATCTGGCAGCTAGTTAGAAATGAAAATCTCAGGTTCCATCCCAAATCTACTGAGTCAGAACCTATATAACAAGGTCCCCAGATAATTGCACATAAAAAATTTACACTTGATCTTAGCCAAAAGGCCGAGAATCGACGCACATAAAAAGTTGAAGAGCATCATTGTAAAGAACTTCGTAAGTTAGTGTTACTGCTTGTGTCAAGATCAAGGATCATCTGAGCTTCAGTTTTGCTCTCTTATGTAAGACCATTAAGGGGTGTAAGGTGCCCACCTCTCTGAGTGATGGATCCCTCTAGCCCAACTTCTTTAATGAGTATAGTCTTAAGGAAGATGATTGAGACTATACTGGGCTGTGGCTGTGGGATGAGAGGAAATGAAGGAAGGAGGACTTGGAAAGAAGAAAGGGAAGATGGATGTTGGAAGGAAGAAAGACTACAGAGGTTTTCTGGAAGGAGTTCAAGAAAGCAGTGTTATTGGAGACAAGTAGAGAGCACTTGTAATCCTGGGAGGTGGGGGGTGGACTTCAAGCATGTAAAGATCTGGTGTTCTGAGCTAAGAGAGAGAACTCTCCTTTTTGCTTCCTTTCTCCATTTTTCTAACAGAAAGCATGCTTCTGACATGGACTCTCCTCTTGTTCCTCCTAATGGACCAGCCTTCCTTCTCTGAGGCCCAGGACCTCCTCCATCACCAAACTGACAGGCCCAGAACAAAGATCTCTGCCAACCACAAATATTACTGTGACTTGATGATGAAGGCTCGAGGGCTGGCCACTGATCAGAGCTGTAAGAAGAACAAGACCTTTGTCCACAGTGTGTCACCCGGCACTCGTGGCCTTTGCGAGGGTCCAGCTGTGACATGTAGGAAGATGTCTGAGGTTTACAACTGCCACCTTATCATCTTCAAAGTCACTCAGTGTAATCTCTACCCAGAGGCTGTGCCCCCACACTGTTACTATGAAGGTGTCACCTTCCAGATGGATGTGAGAATAGTCTGTGTGGGCAAACGTCCAATTCATTTGGATGAATAGCCTCTGTAGTCTCTCATCAAGGCTGTTTGCTGCTCTGCTTCACCGCATCTCATCCCCTCTGTGATGTCCTGCTCAACCCCAGCTGGTGTGGATTCCTGCAGAGTCTGGGCCCCCACTGTTCTCTGAGTCCTAGCCCCAACGCCTGCTCTCTCACTGTCAGTCCGGTGGATTTGTGTTAGAGTGATGGTGGAGGCAGAGGGCAGGTGGACTTGTCATCAGCACCCTTTGGGACTTTTGGTTCTTGTCCTGTTTAATTGCTTTGTCCTGGCTGCAGAGGGAGAGAAAGCTGATGCTAAATTCTTTCCTGGGGCTTGGTCCCTCAATCCCTAGGGTGGAAGAGAAAGTCAGAGTGAGTTGTGGGCAGTTATGCCCCAGGAATCTGCTGAGCCCATTTGTCCCTAAACCTGCTGCTTTAATAAAACTCTCAAGGGCACCGACTATGAATGGTTCTGTGTGTTTGAATTTCCAGTCCCCTCTCATCCAAGGGGGTAGGTGATAGAGAGGGGTTTGGAGGGAAACCCTCCTGTGCAGAAACAAATCCCAGAAGTGTTAAACACCAGCAGTGGGTAGATGAAAGTGTGAAAATGGGCATGCATTTACACATTTACACATTATATTATGTATAACTGGCTTATATATTATAATATATGATTATATTCAACACAATGAATTAGGAACATGACTTGGTACAAATTTTTGGGAAAGTAGCATAGTAGTATCTATTAGTATTAAAACTATGTAACAATATTTTATAATTATCAAACTTGCTAAGAGACTATATCTTAATTATTTCAACCACTAAAAAGAAAGGATAATTATGTGACATGAAAGAGGTGCAGATTATCAATACAATGACAATCATAATATATAAATGTATCAAATCAACATATTGTATACCTTAAATTTACAAATGTTATATGTCAAATGACACTTTAACAAAAAACTCACAAAACCTCATACGTGTCAAGGATGCTTATATGAGTGTTCTGTGCACTTATTTTAATAATAATGTCCCTTCAAGGACTGGACATATTAATTATAGCTCTTCTCTAATGGATTTAAAGGCCATTTAATAAAGATATTTATAAATAAATAAAAATTATATATCCCTTTTGATATTAAAAAAACAAACTTTAAAATCTATCCTTGAATTTTCCTGGTGGCACAGTGGCTAATAATCCACCTGCCAATGCAGGAGACATGGGTTGGATCCCTGGTATGGGAAGATCCCACATACTACAGAGCAACTAAGCCTGTGTACCACAAATTATTGAGCCCTCACTCTAGAGCCTGGGAACCGCAACTACTGAGCCCATGTGCCACAGCTACTGAAGCCTGAGCATCCTAGAACCCATGCTCTGCACCAAGAGGAGCCACTGCAGTGAGAATCCATGCACTACAACTAGAGAGTCAGTTCAGTTCAGTCGCTCAGTCGTGCTCCCTGCAACCCCATGGACTGCAACATGCCAGGCTTCCCTGTCCATCACCAACTCCTGGAGCTTACTCAAACTCATGTCCATTGAATCGGTGATGCCATCCAATCATCTCATCCTCTGTCGTCCCCTTCTCCACCTGCCCCCAATCCCTCCCAGCATCGGGGTCTTTTCCAATGAGTTGGTTCTTTGCATCAGGTGGCCAAATTATTGGAGTTTCACCTGCATCATCAGTCCTTCCAGTGATTATTCAGGACTGATTTCCTTTAGGATGGACTGGTTGGATCTCCTTGAAGTCCAAGGGACTCTTAAGAATCTTCTCCAACACCACATTTCAAAAGCATCAATTTTTCAGTGTTCAACTTTCTTTAAAATCCAACTTTCACATCCATACATGACTACTGGAAAAACCATAGCTTTGACTGGACGGACCTTTGTTGGCAAAGTAACATCTCTGCTTTTTAATATGCTGTCTAGGTTGGTCATAACTTTTCTTCCAAGGAGCAAGCATCTTTTAATTTCATGGCTGCAGTGACCATCTGCAGTGATTTTGGAGCTTCCCAAAAAATAGTCTTTCACTGTTTGCATTGTTTTCCCATCTATTTGCCATGCAGTGATGGGACTGGATGCCATGATCTTAGTTTTCTGAATGTTGAGTTTTAAGTCAACTTTTTCACTCTCCTCTTTTACTTTCATCAAGAGACTCTAGTTCTTCACTTTCTGCCAGTGGTGTCATCTGCCTATCTGAGATTGTCGATATATCCTGGCAGTCTTGACTTCAGCTTGTGCTTCATCCAGCCCAGCATTTTGCATGATGTACTTTGCATATAACTTAAAAAAGCAGGGTGACTATATATACCCTTGATGGACTCCTTTCCTGATTTTGAACCAGTCTGTTATTCCATGTCCAGTTCTAACCGTTGCTTCTTGAACTGCATACAGATCTCTCAGGAGGCAGGTAAGGTGGTCTGGTATTCCCATCTGTTTAAGAATTTTTCACAGTTTGTTATGATACACACAGTTAAAGGCTTTGGCGTAGTCAATAAAGCAAATGTAGATGTTTTTCTGGAACTCTCTTGCTTTTTCCATGATCCAGCGGATATTGGTAATTTGGTCTCTGATTCCTCTGTCTTTTCTAAATCCAGCTTGAACATCTGGAATTTCATGGTTCATGTATTGTTGAAGGCTGGCTTGGAGAATTTTGAGCATTACTTTGCTAGAGTGAATTTAACTCAGATGACCATTATATCTACTACTGTGGGCAAGAATACCGTAGAAGAAATGGAGTAGACATCAGAGTCAACAAAAGAGTCCAAAATGCAGTACTTGGATGTAATCTCAAAAATGACAGAATGATCTTTGTTTGTGTCCAAGGCAAACCATTCAATATCACAGTAATCCAAGTCTATGTCCCAACCAGTAATCTGAAGAAGCTGAACATGAAAAGTTCTATGAAGACCTACAAGACCTTATAGAACTAACACCCAAAAAAGAAGTCGTCTTCATTATAGGGGACTGGAATGCAAAAGTAGGAAGTCAAGAGCTACCTGGAGTAACAGGCAAATTTGGCCTCGGAGTACAAAATGAAGCTAGTCAAAGGCTAACAGTTTTGCCAAGAGAATGCACCGGTCATAGCAAACACCGTCTTCCAACCACACAAGAGAAGATTCTACACATGAACATCACTAGATGGTCAATACCGAAATCAGATTGATTATATTCTTTGCAGCCAAAGATAGAGAAGTTCTATACAGTCAGCAAAAACAAGACCGAGAGCTGACTGTGGCTCAGATGATGAACTCCTTATTGCCAAATTCAAACTTAAATTGAAGAAAGTAGGGAAAACCATCAGATCATTCAAGTGAAAGTGAAGTCACTCAGTCATGTCCGACTCTTTGTGACCCCATGGACTGTAGCCTACCAGGCTCCTCTGTCCATAGGATTTTCCAGGCAAGAGTACTGGAGTGGGTTGCATTATACAGTGAAGTGAAGAAGTGAAGTCACTCAGTTGTGTCCAACTCTTTGCGACCCCATGGACTGTAGCACACCAGGCTCCTCCGTCCATGGGATTCTCCAGGCAAGAGTACTGGAGTGGGTTGCCATTTCCTTCTCCAGGGGTCTTCCCGACCCAGGGATTGAAATAGATTGAAGGGATTAGATCTGATAGACAGAGTGCCTGAAGAACTATGGACGGACATTGTGACATTGTACAGGAGGCAGGGATCAAGACCATCCCTAAGGAAAAGAAATTCAAAAAGGCAAAATGGTTGTATGATGAGGCCTTACAAATAGCTGAGAAAAGAAGAAAAGCAAAAGGCAAAGGAGAAAAGGAAAGATGTACCCATTTGAATGCAGAGTTCCAAAGAATAGCAAGGAGAGATAAGAAAGCCTTCCTCAGTGATCAGCGCAAAGAAATAGAGGAAAATGGGAAAGACTAGAGATCTCTTCAACAAAATCAGAGATACTAAGGGAACATTTCATGCAAAGATGGGCTCAATAAAGGACAGAAATGGTATGGACTTAACAGAAGCAGAAGATCTTAATAAGAGGTGGCAAGAACTATGGAGAACAGTGTGGAGATTCCTTAAAAAACTGGAAATAGAACTGCCTTATGATCCAGCAATCCCACTGCTGGGCATACACACTGAGGAAACCAGAAGGGAAAGAGACATGTGTACCCCAATGTTCATCGCAGCACTGTTTATAATAGCCAGGACATGGAAGCAACCTAGATGCCCATCAGCAGATGAATGGATAAGAAAGCTGTGGTACATATACACAATGGAGTATTACTTAGCCATTAAAAAGAATACATTTGAATCAGTTCTAATGAGATGGATGAAACTGGAACCTATTATACAGAGTGAAGTAAGCCAGAAAGAAAAACACCAATACAGTATACTAACGCATATATATGGAATTTAGAAAGATGGTAACAATAACCCTGTGTACGAGACAGCAAAAGAGACACTGATGTATAGAACAGTCTTTTGGACTCTGTGGGAGAGGGAGAGGGTGGGGAGATTTGGGAGAATGGCATTGAAACATGTATAATATCATGTATGAAATGAGTCGCCAGTCCAGGTTCGATGCACGATACTGGATGCTTGGGGCTGGTGCACTGGGACGACCCAGAGGGAGGGTATGGGGAGGGACGAGGGAGGAGGGTTCAGGATGGGGAACACAGGTATACCTGTGGTGGATTCATTTTGATATTTGGCAAAACTAATACAATGAAACGAGATGCCAGTCAAGGTTCATTGCACGATGCTGGATGCTTGGGGCTGGTGCACTGGGACGACCCAGAGGGATGGTGTGGGGAGGGAGGAGGGAGGAGGGTTCAGGATGGGGAACACATGTATACTAATTAAATAATTTTCTATTAAAGAAAAAAAAAAAAAAGAAGCTCGCATGTAAAAAAATAAAAATAAAAAAATAAAAGAGACGAGAGTCTTGGCCTGATATAAATATTGAGAGCAGGAAAAAAAAAAAAAAAGATCTTCATGACCCAGATAACCATGATGGTATGATCACTCACCTAGAGCCAGACATCCTGGAATGCAAAGTCAAGTGGGCCTTAAGAAGCATCACTATGAACAAAGCTAGTGGAGGTGACGAAATTCCAGTTGAGCTATTTCAAATCCTAAAAGATGATGCTGTGAAAGTGCTGCACTTAATATGCCAGCAAATCTGGAAAATTCAGCAGTGGCCACAGGACTGGAAAAGGTCAGTTTTCATTCAAATCCCAAAGAAAGGCAATGCCAAAGAATGTTCAAACTACTGCACAATTGCACTTGTCTCACAACTAGAGAGTTACCTCTGCTATTAAAGGAAAACCTGAGCAGTGAGGAAGACCCAGTCTAGCCAAAAATAAATAAGACATGTCCGTACTAAAAGTAATAATATGTAAGGGTATTTTTAGATGCATTTAGATATTTATTTCAGCTTTGTTCATAGTGACAAAAACTCAAAACACTCTATAATATTCACAAAGATGAATGATTAAATTAGTTATGAAAATCATCCTGAGTAATATTGTACAGCTATTCAGAAAGAATGAGTTAGAACCATATGTACTGACCTGAGGGAATGAACATTATATTTTATAATGTGGAGCAAAGGAAAGAGAGCTGTCATTCAACAGTTGGTTGCTCAAAGAAGTGAAGTGTTCGTTGTTCGGTCGTGTCTGACTCTTCAAGACCTCATGGACTGTAGCCTGCCAGGCTCCTCTGTCCATGGAATTCTCTGGCAAGAATACTGGAATGGGTTGCCATTTCCTTCTCCAGGAGACTTCCCAACCCAGGGATTGAATTTGGATATCCTATATTACAGACAGATTTTTTACCATCTGAGCCACCAGGGAAGCCTATAATGTGGAGGGAAGATAGCAAATTGTAGAAAAATGTATATAATAATGTATATAAAATATAAAAGTCACTAGAGGGAATTGCCTGGTTTCCCAGTGGTTAGAACTCTCCATTTTAGGGGGCATGGGTTCAATTCCCGGTTGGGGTACTAAGATCCTTTAAACTGTGAGGCCAAAATGGAGGGCAGAGGTCCTCTGGGGACAAAAAGAGAATCCTTTAGACGATATAATGACTGAAAATTTGTAAAAACTCAAGGAGAGAGGCATGAGCAAGAGAATAAGAAAGATAACCAATTACGATGTGTAGTCCCAGCATTCTTAACTGGCCATATGAGCAATATTTACACAGTCATAATGTAATATCCTTTTCATACTGTTCATGGGATCCTCAAGGCAAGAATACTGAAGTGGTTTGCCATTCCCTTCTCAGTGGACTGCATTTTGTCAGAACTCTCCACCATGACCCGTACGGTTTGGGTGGCCCTACACGGCGTGGCTCATAGTTGCATTGAGTTAGACAAGGCTGTGGTCCATGTGATCAGATTGGTTAGTTTTCTGGGACTGTGGTTTTCAGTCTGTCTGCCCTCTGATGGAGAAGGATTCCTGATGGGAGAGATTGACTGAGTGGGGAATTGGGTCTTATTCTGATGGGTGAGGCCATGCTCAGTAAATCTTCAGTCCAACTTTCTGTTGATGGGTGGGGCTGTGTTCCCTCCCTGTTATTAACCTGGGGCCAAACTATGGTGGAGGTAATGAAGATAATGATGACCTCCTTCAAAAGGTCCCAGCACACACTGCTACACTCAGTGCCCCCAACCCTGCAGCAGGCCATCTGGTCCCATTACTTCATGGCAAATAGATGGGGAAACAATGGAAACAGTGACAGACTTTATTTTTGGGGGCTCCAAAATCACTGCAGATGGTGACTGCAGCCATGAAATTAAAAGACGTTTGCTGCTTGGAAGAAAAGCTATGACCAACCTAGACAGCATATTGAAAAGCAGAGACATTACATTGCCAACAACGGTCTGTCTAGTCAAAGCTATGGTTTTTCCAGTAGTCATGTGTGGATGTGAGATTTGGACTATAAATAAAGCTGAGCACCAAAGACTTGATGTTTTTGAACAGTGGTATTGGAGAACTCTTGAGAATCCCTTGGTCAGCAAGGAGATAGAACCAGTCCATCCTAAAGGAAATCAGTCCTGAATATTCATTTCAAGGACTGATGCTGAAGCTGAAACTCCAATACTTTGGCCATCGGATGTGAAGAACTGACTCATTTGAAAAGACCCTGATGCTGGGAAAGATTGAAGGCGGGAGGAGAAGAGGATGACAGAGGGTGAGATGGTTGGATGGCATCACCGACTTGATGGATGTGAGTTTGAGTAAACTCTGGGAGTTGATGATGGACAGGGAGGCCTGGCATGCTGAAGTCCATGGGGTTGCAAAGAATCAGACACAACTGAGCGACTGAACAGAGCTGAATGTAATACTCTTTAGGTAAATTGTTTTTAGTGGTTTTATATATTTGGAATTATCATAAAGAGAGTCATGAAGATATACTGGTGGTTATGGAATGGAATAAAAATATTATCAGCTTTGACAATTAAAAAACACAGATGCCAGAAGTTTGGAGGTGAAGATAGAGAGATGGAGGGAAGGATGGGAGAGGTAATAAGTATTCTTTTATAAAATGAAGGGGCAAGATTTAATTATTTTTATTCACTAATTAGACAAACTTATTGAGCATTTGCTATGTTCTAAGCATTCTTCTTCCCATTAAAAATTCAGTGGTGAACAAAACAGATACAGATCTCTGCCTACTTACCAAGGTGGACAATAGAAGAGTTATAGTTGCAGCCATAGTTTATGTCAACAATGGATGGTAAATTGCTCCACAACACATTCCAAAATTGCAAAATTGGGCACATCCTGGGTGTGGCAGTCATGGAGGTGTCACTGGGATCTCCTTTCAAGAAAGAAATAAGCTAGTATATACATCCCAGTGAGAAAATATACCTTTACCATTCAAGAGAGGGAAGATGACATTGAGATTTCCACTTGGTATTATTTATTTCCAACTTTCCATATTGTCAAGTATTTTAATTCAGGTTCTCTAGGAAGCTGACTGTTATGAGTCAGAATAGCAGACCTAGAGGGATAAGGAAGCAAGGCTGGGTAGGAGGAGCGTCAGACTGCCATGCAGTTCTGAGAAAGTCTTAGGCAGCCCAATGAGAGCTGTGGGGCAGAGGCTGCTTAAAGTAGAGTTGGGCAGAAGCAGCTTGACCCTAGGTGGCCTCACTGCACTTTCACTGGCTGGGGACAGTGCCCTTCCAGTGCTGCAGTATCCCCAGAGATGCCACAGCTGGAGGTGGGTAACTATGCCTCTTGCAGATGATTTCTAGCAAATCACCCATTTTATCCAGTATGAAAATTGAGAAAGTTGAGAAGCTTTTAAGTACCTGGATAAGATGACCTCCAGGATTTTTGCCCTCTGGTATGTATACTCTCTCCCAGTTATTCAATCAAACAATCAAAATTTCTTCTAGATGTTGATGTGAAGGGAGTTTGCAGATGTAATTAAAGCTCCAAATGAGTTGATTTTAAAATAGGAAGATTATACCCTTCGGACCTGACTTAATCAGGTAAGCCTTCAGGCAATCAGGACTGCATTCTTCATGGAGAGAGAGAGAGAGACTCAAAGCATGAGAGGGATTCCAAGTGAGGGTGAGTCTCCATTGCTGGCCTTGAAGATGGAGAGGGCCATGTGGCAAGGAATTCAGGCTGGGGGCTGAGAATGCCCTAGAGGCTGAAAATGTCCTTTAGCTGACAGACAACAAGGAGACAGGGACCCAAGTCTTATAATTGCCATGAACTGAGTTCTGCTATAACCATGTGAGCTAGGATGACAACCAGGAACTCCACTCAGGAACTCCTTGATTTTAGCCCTGTGACATCCTAAGTAGAGAACCAAGTCCTTCTATGCTTGGATTTGTGACCTATAAAACCATGAGCTAATAAATGGGCTTTGTTTTAAGCTGCTAAAATTGAATTAAATCCAGACTTCCTACATAGTTTCCAAGGCTTTACATGAGCTGACCCTTGTGTAATCATGTACTCTGTCCCCCCAGGAACTACAGTTCAACAACATTTGCTTTCCTTTCAAACATGCCAAACTCTTTTCTATCCTGGAGGCTTGTACTAGCTTTCCCCTCAGTTTGGAAACCTTCTTCCTGAGATTTTCAGGGCTATGGCTTAAAAAACTTTTATTATGAGGATTTCCAAACACACATGACCAACCTAGATGGCATATTAAAAAGCAGAGACATTATTTTGCCAACAAAGGTCTGTCTAGTCAAAGTTATGATTTTTTCAGTAGTCATGTATGGATGTGAGAGTTGGACTGTAAATAAAGCTGAGCGCTGAAGAACTGATGTTTTTGAACAGTGGTGTTGGAGAAGTCTTTTGAGAGTCCCTTGGAATGCAAGGAGATCAAACAGTCAATCCTGAAGGAAATCAGTCCTGAATATTCACTGGAAGGACTGATGCTGAAGCTGACACTCCAATACTTTGGCCACCTGATGCAAAGAACTGACTCATTGGAGAAGACCCTGATGCTGGGAAAGATTGAAGGCAGGAGGAGAAGGGGATGACAGAGGAAGAGATTGTTGGATGGCATCACTGACTTGATGGACTTGAGTTTGAGCAGGCTCCAGGAGTTGGTGATGGACAGGGAAGCCTGGTGTGCTGCAGTCCATGGAGTCGCAGAGTCGGACATGACTGAGTGACTGAACTGAAACACACATGAGTAAATAGAATGAATTCCTATCTTCAGCTAGCTTCAATGGACACATGGCCTTTCTCATCCGTATTCCTCCTCCCCTCCCCTCCTGCCCTTTCCTTAAGAGATTTTACATTTTATTTTTAATTGTAAAACACATATAAAATTTACCAGCTTCCATTTTTAAGTGTTTAGTTCAGTAGTGTTAAGTATATTTACCTTGTACAACCAGTCTCTAGAATTCCTTGCATCTTGCAAAACTGAAATTCTGTTAGCTCTCCATTCCCTCTACCTTCAGGCCCTGGCAACCACCATTCTACTTCTGTCTACATGAATTTGACTACTTTAGGGATCTCATATAAGAGGAATTTATATAGACTCATATAAGAGTCTTGTCACAGGCTTATTTTACTTAGCATAATGCCTTAAAGATTCATCCATGTTGTAACAGGTTTCATAATTTCCTTTTTTTTTAAAGGCTGAATATATTCCACTGTGTGTATGTATCACATTTTGCTTATCCAAACAAAATCTGTTCAGGGACACAAGGGTTGTTTTCACGTTTGGGTGATTGTGAATAATATTGTTATGAACATGGGTGTGCAAATATCTTTGAGGTCCTACTTTCAACTCGTTTAGGTATATACCCAGAAATGGGACCACTGGCTCGTATGGTAATTCTAGTTTTAATGTTTTTAGTAACTGCCAAACTGTTTTACAAAGTGACTGCCCCATTGTACAGTCCAATGTACAATGGCCTAGTAGCCTACAGTAACCTTAAACTGACTCTTGGCCCCTCCCATGACTACATACTCTAGATAGGAGCCCTCAGAGTCACAAGCAAATTGAAGTTCCTGGTATGACTCCCCCAACACCCTAATGATCGGTCTTGCCTCTAGCACTTTCCGCTTACATGCCCTTTAAATGAAAGAGAACCATATGTGCCTTCCCCAAACTCTGCCCTGTTTGTTTGAATTTATTAACCTGGCCTTAACCTGGAACCTCAAACACTCTACACACCAACCTGAATAAAGGCATATGCCCTAGGTCGTATCGTTCCCTATCTGCATTCTGCCTTGCCCTCCCCATATGGCCCCTTGAGTCTTGCTGGGTACTGTCTCCAGGACCTGTGAGTAATAATAAACTTCTTTATTTCAAGCCCTGTGTGTTCTGTTGTTGAACCATGGTTTTTTATCTGGCACTTTGTGGTCCACTTAATAAGTGTTATTTTAACAAATTCATAACAGTGTCCAATCTACTTTTTAAACAAATGTTTGCTTCAGTATTAGTTCATGTTGATCAGTATTTTTGTTATACATTTACAGATCACTTTAATGTTATTTTGTTAATTGTTAAGACAACAGCTATGATAGCAATTGTGGTAAGCACCTGGGAAAACAGGAACAAGAGGTATAATAGCCTTGGGAAATTTCTTTAGTTCCTGAGCTATAGATTTAAGCTTATTTTTGTGATGCACAATTCAACCACTTTATTTGTTAATTATTTTGAAGGATTAAGATATTTCACAAATAATATTCTAATTTGAGGGAATTGACCTCAAAGGTATTTGTTTTCTGAACAGAATATTAGGAAATTGTGTGGATCAGCTTCATCTAATAGATAACAGTTAGTGTTCTGTCTCCTATATGATGTAGATGAATTTGTGAGTCCTCCGGAGATAAACATTAACATAGCCAAACTGTTGACTCTGTGCTATGACCAAGAGAGTTTGCTTTATATTGATAGATAGCATGATTTCATCACATGGATAAAAAGCTGCACAATAAGGCAGAAGCATAATAAGTTAAGGAGATGCTAAGTGATTGAAACCAGAGATACTGCGCACAGTTTGCCCACATTGCTTAGGCTCTAGCCAACTCCATGAAATCTTGTCAACCGCATGAATCTAATTTTGATATGGAATACTGATTTGGATAAATTATCCTGCTGCCCTAATTAATTGTCCTATTTTCTTTTAAAAGGAAATTTCATATTGAGCTTTATTTTTTGGTGTGGGGTAATAAGCAAATTTAGAAAACTCAGCAGTGGCCACAGGACTGGAAAAGGTCAGTTTTCATTCCAATCCCAAAGAAAGGCAATGCCAAAGAATGCTCAAACTACCGCACAATTGCACTCATCTCACACGCTAGTAAAGTAATGCTCAAAATTCTCCAAGCCAGGCTTCAGCAATACGTGAACCGTGAACTTCCTGATGTTCAAGCGGGTATTAGAAAAGGCAGAGGAACCAGAGATGAAATTGCCAACATCCGCTGGATCATTGAAAAAGCAAGAGAGTTCCAGAAAAAACATCTATTTCTGCTTTATTGACTATGCCAAAGCCTTTGACTGTGTGGATCACAATAAACTGTGGAAAATTCTGAAAGAGATGGCAATACGAGACCACTTGACCTGCCTCTTGAGAAACCTATATGCAGGTCAGGAAGCAACAGTTAGAACTGGACATGGAACAACAGACTGGTTCCAAATAGGAAAAGGAGTACATCAAGGCTGTATATTGTCACCCTGTTTATTTAACTTCTATGCAGAGTACATCATGAGAAACGTTGGGCTGGAGGAAGCACAACTGGAATCAAGATTGCCGGGAGAAATATCAATAACCTCAGATATGCAGATGACACCACCCTTATGGCAGAAAGTGAAGAGGAACTAAAAAGCCTCTTGATGAAAGTGAAAGAGGAGAGTGAAAAAGTTGACTTAAAGCTCAACATTCAGAAAACGAAGATCATGGCATCTGGTCCCATGACTTCATGGGAAATAGGTGGGGAAACAGTGGAAACAGTGTCAGACTATTTTTCTGGGCTCCAAAATCACTGCAGATGGTGACTGCAGCCATGAAATTAAAAGACGCTTACTCCTTGGAAGAAAAGTTATGACCAACCTAGATAGCATATTCAAAAGCAGAGACATTACTTTGCCAACAAAGTCCATCTAGTCAAGGCTATGGTTTTTCTTGTGGTCATGCATGGATGTGAGAGTTGGACTGTGAAGAAAGCTGAGCGCCGAATTGATGCTTTTGAACTGTGGTGTTGGAGAAGACTCTTGAGAATCCCTTGGACTGCAAGGAGATCCAACCAGTCCATTCTGAAGGAGATCAGCCCTGGGATTTCTTTGGAAGGAACGATGCTGAAGCTGAAACTCCAATACTTTCTCCACCTCATGCGAATAGTTAACTCATTGGAAAAGACTGATGCTGGGAGGGATTAGGAGCAGGAGGAGAAGGGGATGACAGAGGATGAGATGGCTGGATGGCATCACCAACTCGATGCACATGACTTTGGGTGAACTCTGGGAGTTGGTGATAGACAGGGAGGCCTGGCGTGCTGCGATTCATGGGGTCGCAAAGAGTCGGACACGACTGAGCGACTGAACTGAACTGAATTATTGAGTCATTTAGACAGACTTAATTGTATTCTCTTTTTTGGATTTTTACTTTGATTTGGATTATGAAAGTACCAGTTTAAGAGAAGGTTTATTTCTTCAGCAAGCAAGGAGGGCTAAATAGTTTAGTTCCTCTTCACATCCCATAGGGGCGTCAGGATGTCCTCAAAGTCAGGCCTGTAAAGATGCACAAGGCTCGGAATCTATAGCTTCTTTTTATTTTTTGGTGTCCATGTGTGGGATCTTAGTTCCCTGACCAGGGATGGAACCCACAGCCCCTGTTTAACTACCAGACCACCACGAAATCCCTATAGTTTTTTCCCTAGCACTAGCTCCTAAGATATATATACAGGTGGAACAGAACTGAAGAACATTCTCCTAACAAAAGAACTATGATTCATCTTGTGAGGGGGTAAGCAGTGTGCTTATGGGTCAAAAGGCCCATTGGATGCTTTCGGTATGCCAATCCTCTGGATGTCTGAATGTGCCAGGCTACCTTCTAATAGCCTTAGCCTCACTCCCCACTCTTGGAGCAGCTGAAGGTTGTTTATCTGAAAGAAAGACACTGAGGAACTGCTACAAAGTATTTTACTTTTAACTGTATTTAATCCTGTTGTACTGGTGTTATATGGCTACATACAAGAGAAAAAGGAAAAAAAAACTCACTGAAATCTAAACATTAGAATAAATTGTAAATGTGAAGGGTCCTCCAGTGGGGGACCGATCCTTTCAAACCTCACTCTTAGTCCCTGTGCCGCCTATCATTCTCTTCAGGGCCAGCTTCACCTCTTGGTTCCGCAGAGTGTAGATGAGGGGGTTGAGGAAAGGAGTGATGGCTGTGGGGAAGAGGGCAGCTGCCCCATCCAGGGGGCTGTTGGTTTCAGGCCTCAGGTAGATGAAGGCACACGGCACATAGTACATAGTTACCATGGTTACATGGGCTCCACAGGTTGAAAAGGCGCGGCGCCGCCCATCAGCTGTGCGGATTCTCAGGATGGCCTGAATAATCTGTATGTAGGAGAGGAGGATCAGTGAGAAGCAACTGGCAACTACCACCCCAATGTCCACAAAGGTCACAAGCTCATTGACTGATGTATCAGCACAGGCCAGTCTCAGAACTGCAGGGATGTCACAGAAGAAGTAATCTACCTGGTTGGGCCCACAGTAGGGCAGATGGAAGGTTAGGATGGCCTGGAGAGCCCCATGCATGGATCCTGCCGCCCAAGCTCCAGCCACAAGCAAGGTACTCAGCTTAGCATTCATGAGCATGGGGTAGTGCAGGGGCCGGCATATTGCCAGATACCGATCGTAGGCCATCAAGGTGTAGAGGAAGCACTGGGTGGAGCCCAGAAAGTGATAGAAATAGAGTTGAGCGACACAGCCACCATATGGGATAGGTTTGAAGCCTAAAGTGAAGTTCATCATGAGGCGAGGGACAACGATAGAGGGGATGCCCATGTCAATGATGGAGAGAATACCAAGGAAGATGTACATGGGACGGGCATGGAGCTGTGGGTCTACACAGACAGTGATTAGAATGAGAAGGTTTCCCAGCTGAGTCAGGATGTAGATCAGCAGGAAGAACCCAAAGAGAAACGTTCTTAGCTGAGGTGGGTAGGGAATTCCTGTCAGAATGAACTCAGTCAACAATGTGCTATTGATCCTTTCCATCCTCTGCAGAGATGTTACCTAGAGAATGGACAAAACAGGAGTTATCATGGAACTAAGAGAGAAGTGAGGAGGAATAAGAGAAAGAAATGATAGAAATGCAGCACAGTGGCAGAGAAGTTTCTCTCATGTGGAGAGATGACAAATAGGGAGAAGTTCTACGGCACTGGTTGGCCTGTTTTGTAAATAGTGTCTTTGGAGCACAGCCATGCTCATTTACTTACGTATTGTCTGTAGCTGCTTTGGTGCTATGATGACAGAGTTGAGTAGATGTGTTTGGACTGCAAAGCCTAAAGTATTTACTCTCTGGATCTTTACAGAAAGAGTTTGCTTGTAGGTGCTTGCATCTGGAACACTTAGGTCAAAGATTAAGGGTTAACTGAAAACAACACATGTGGGAAAGGATATTTGTTTTGTTAGATGGTCTGCCAGTTGAGAAACTTCCAGAAGCCGCGGGTTCATTCTTATCTCTTCCAGGACATAAACTTACATAGACTGGGGAGTATGCAAACAGGAAATGTCTCTTCCCTTTGTAGGAGAGACAATAGAATAGATTGATTAAATGGCTAGTTGAGTGTGACAGTGCTGGGTATTACACAAGTCTACTCTCTAAGTTGTTTTCAATTAAAGGAAAAGAACGCTTATGAGGCTGTAAGCATATGAGAAAAGGTGTGGTTGGTTCTTGGCCCTATGTATTTCAGTCTCCTTGTATATTATTATTTTGCTTTGGCATGTGGTAAAGGAAGAGAAGAGAGCAGGAAACAAGAGGCATGGCTGTAGTGAGACATCAGATTAAAGAAGAAGTGAGGATGACAAGCAAGAATGAGAGGAGCAGGCTGAGAGCACAATGGCTAGAACAGAGAAAATGATCCTCATTGTGGAAGAGTTATTTCAAGTTTTCAGTCCAACCCCTTGATTGGCATTTCCCCACCTGAAGAAAAGGGTTGGATTAATAAGTTTTAGTTTGCAGGGCAGGAATAGAAACACAGAATTTGAGGACAGATTTGTGGACACAGCAGGGGAAGGAAAGGGTGGGACGAATTGAGAGAGGAGCACTGAAACTTACACATTACCATATGTGAAATAGACAGCCAGTGGGAAGTTGCTGTATAACACAGGGATCTCAACCTAGAGGGGTGGGATGGGGTAGGGGGTGGGAAGGAGTTTCAAGAGGGAGGGGACATATGTATATTTAAGACTGATTCCTGCTGTTGTATGGCAGAAACCAATACAACATTGTAAAGCAATTATCCTCTCGGTTCAGTTCAATTCGGTTACTCAGTCTTGTCCGACTCTTTGAGACCCTATGAACCACAGCACACCAGGCCTCCCTGTCCGTCATCAACTCCCAGAGTCCACCCAAACCCATGTTCATTGAGTTGGTGATGCCCTCTAATTAAAAAATTTTAAAAAATTAAAAGAAAACCTCTCCATAGTTGTATGATTCTCTTGTAATCTAAACTCATGGGTTGAGGTTAGGTGTCAAACAAATTTAAGTGAGGGACTTTTCTGACAGTCCAGTGGTTAATATTGCATTCCCAATGCAGGGGGCATGGGTTCAATCCCTGGTCGAGGAATTAGGATCCTGCATGCCTCATGGGGTAACCAAAAAAAAAAAAAAAAGAAAGAAATGGAAATGAGTTGGTTGATTTTTATCTGGAGCAATAGAAAGGGAGTTTGATTAACAGGGATTGTCAGGAACTCTCTGATTAACAGTCCCCTGACCTTCACACCTGTGCTCCAGTTCCTGTGAATACAAAGAGCTCAGAAGTGGCAACCCTTGAATAAGACATCATGGACAGAGAGTCCTGCTGCTGAAAGAAAACCCTGAAAGTGAATACAGTATTATAATGCATCTGGGTCATCAGTTTGCCTCTTGGTTTTGAGCATGTTTGATTGCTCCTCTGTGTTTTCATTTCCCTACTGAAGCTACTAAGATGGGGAGTGAAACTCAAGATCCAATTCTGACAATGACAAATAATGGGTAGCTATACTCAAAAATCTTTTCAATGAATGTTTGACCTAAACCTGTCATATCTATGCTCTATCAAAGGTTAACCCTCATTATTTAACCTTCCTTTATAGAATTTAAGAAAAGAAGCAGGAAATCCTTCTACCCCATTTTTTCCAAGTGACTGGAATAGCAGTTGTGACTTTTTAAATATTTTAGTTGCAGGAAAGCAGTGAGGTTGAACTTCAAAAAGTCAACCACAGAACTCTTCTAGATGCCAAGGTTACAAGTATGCCCCCTCTTCCTAATTCCCAACTTCAGAAAGTGCAGAAAGTTTAAGTTACTAGTGACATCCTTGAAAAATTCACGACTGTGCCCAACGGTAGTCTTGGTTTGAATAAGCTTGGGCAGCTGCTCTGGTCTGGTTGTCATGGGATATTATAGTTTCCTGGCATATGACATCAACATTTTGATGTTAAACTCTCCAGATTTAGAAACCTGATTTGGTCAGGTCTTCTGAGAGGAATCAGGCATTGGGAAATCAGTTGATGCTATTCAAATGCTTGAGAGAATGACTTGTAAATCAAATAATAAGTTTGTTAGTTTATAACAGGAGATCTCACTCCCATGACTGAAATGGTTTACTTACCAATCAGAGTAACTACTTACTAATACCAAGGCCTCTGGAAACCAAGTTAGGAATCAAATGTACAGTATATTTCTAAGTTTTGAATCAGAGCAAGAAGAATTTGATGGAGCACACTTATCCTGCAATAGGTGTCCCTGAATTACACTTAGTAAATTACATAGTCCCTTTACTTAAGGGAATGCTTTAATCTTTTCTTCAGACACAACAGTTTTTTTTTTTTTTTTTTTTTCTGGGCAGTAGTGAAGATATATCAAGAAAGTTTTACTCTAATTATTCTCTTCCTGAGTCGGTATCTCTTTTAGATTGCCTTTATTATTTCCAATGGCTCCCTTCTTTTCAACACATTTTCCTAACTTAGAGTTCCCTAGTCATTTTTTCCTCATTTGTTTTCTATATCATTTTCCTGTTTGCATTAGGGACCATTATCTTTTCTCTGAATTATTCTCTAGGAACTGTTATTTCTTCGGGGATTTCCTGTAATAGGGAATTCCAGTCCACACATACTGTGATGATTCTTGTTTAACTGAACTAGAAAGAATCATATTTCCTAATCTTACTCTTAGATTTTAGGGCCATTTCAATGGGAGGGATGAGGCGAAGGGATGTAGCCTTGTTTGTAATAAATGTGATTTCATTCCAGTTGCAACTAAGCTTTGCTCTTTGATTCTTTAACACTTTTTCTTTTGCATTTAGTCACAAAGATTAATAGGAAAGCTTCCTTTTGCCTCTGGTATGTCATGACCTTCTTCCTTGTGCCACTGCCAATTATCATAGGTCTCCAAGCATGAACTTGGTGTCCATTGGGTGAATACCCCTCTACTTATTCTGATTCATTAATATCCCAGATGGGGGTCCAAGATGCCTAAAGTCTTTCAATAATAGAATTGGAGAGAAAGAGAGAGATGAAGGATGGGAGAGAGAAAAAGGTGGGGAAGGGTAGGAGAAAGAGAGATTGAGAAAGAGAGGGAAAGGGGAGAGAGAGAGAAAGGGGAGAGAGCCAGAGAGACAGAGACAGAGAAAGAGACAGAGAGATGAATACAGTGCAAACAGAAAAAACATAGCACTGATGAAACCTCAGAGGATTAGGGTGGTATGAACTCAGAATAGTGATGGTATTTTATATCTCTGTGGTGTCCTCATGATGCTTTGAGGTGTTAAATGACAAAGGATCCCCATAGTTGGATAGTGCTAAGTACTCCAAGCAAATTTTATACTTTTCAGTCTAGTACTCATTTCTACATTTTACTTTACATTTCTTCCCACAAATAAGCCAAAATATTTTAGTAAATCATGTTATTTAAGATTGCTAAATCATCAAGAGTTTAAAAAATTCATTTGTAACATCAACCCTCAGTGTCCTGAAGCCAGAGACTTGTCTGTGATCTAAATAACAGTTTTAAGAGTTTGAAGGTTCATTCTATCAAAGATTCTAACCTGGTGTTACTGCTCTGTTTCTAAAACTAGATGTAGTAGAATTAAGTGCAAGTTCTAAAACTAAACAAGTCAAATTTTGTTAACCCGAATCTGTGAATCCATCTTCTTGTCCATCTTCTTTCATTGTCTGGCATTCTATTACACTGAGCAATTCTTTAAAAAGTAGACCATTCCCTGTGGGGGTTGGCAATATTTTCATTTCATAGAGATCTAAACCGTGAAGATATTGATGCAATGTATTTTTGAATTGTGGCCTGGTTAAAATGCAGAGGGTCATCTAGTACAAACATGTTTGAAAAAAGTATAGGAATCATTAGGGACCACAAACTGACTATAAATCTATAATATCAATCATTTAAAAAATTGTTAGTGGCTGATTTGCCCAGAGGGTAGACTTCTTTTTAAATTAGGCAAAGGCACAAGCTTGACCCCATTTCAATAAATGAATTTTTCTTAATTCTGGTCCCAAATTACATATTTAAGTCCAGTCACCATGTCTCAAATGGCCACAAAGAAATGACCATTCAAAAATCCATCATTTTTTGAAAATCAACTCAAGGAAATTTTTTAGTCTATAAAAATCATTCCAAATACTTGGAAAACATATAATCTATTGTCATTTTCTGAATTTTACAATAAGACATATAAAACTGAAAATAATATAAAGAGGAATAACATTGGAATGAATATATACATATATTCAATGAGATGAGAAAATTTGAATTATTGTCTGAGAAATGAAACTAAAATATAACACTTGTATGAGCAATGAATTTAAAATGTCTGTTTAAAATAGTCACTATCACAGAAATCAGATTATAGTTTTATTCAACATCCATCTTTCAGTCTTCAAATTTTAGGTAAAGTATCTATCTTACAGGTGGGAGAAGGGACTTGACAAGGACTGAAGAGCAAGGGGCAAAGATGGAACCACCAGAGAACTCCAAGATGCTCTTACCTTCTCTGGTTGGCACTGAGCGTAGGCAGTGAATGAGCTTCTGAAGGGTAGCTTTGGAGAAAGACATAGCTAATAGAGGCTTGGGGAGACTTATCCTGATATAAAAAGGCTTATGTGGTAACTGTATAGTTAGACTTATGTGTGTGTGTGTGTGCAGGCATGTTTAGTCACTAAGTCATGTTTGACTCTTTGGACACCATGGGTTGAGGTTGAAGCCTGCCAGGCTCCTCTGTCCATGGGATTTTCCAGGCAAGAATACTGGAATAGGTTGCCATTCCCTTCTCCAGGGGAGCTTCCTGACTCAGGGATCAAATCTGTGTCTTCTGCATTGGCAGGCGGATTCTGTACCACTGAGCCACCTGGAAATCCCACAGTTAAGACATAACAGGCAGTAAAGAAAATTTCTAAAAGAGAAAAGAGAGATGAAAGAGAAGAATACTGACTAATGAAGCAAGGAAAGACAATAAGAAGTAAAGTGACATAGATGGAGAAACCCCTTACACAGTGTTTGGACCAAGGATTTATCTATATCTGAAACTTACTTCGCAGTCATTTATATTTGGAAATAGCTTCCTCTTTTTTTTAGCACTTCAGTGATCAAGTCTTGTAGGTGACATTTAACTCTGGGAAATTGGATAGGACTAGGGCAGGTGCTATTTGGCGGAGAGAGAATCACCTTTACCTGGAGGTGTCAGCATCTACAAAAAATTCTTTTTCAACCCGGAAGAAGAGATATAAATCTGTTTCGAGAGAGATTTCAATGGCTTTGGATCCAAGGTTCAGCAGAAGTTATTGTGAAGAGCTTATGGTGGAAGACCCAATTAGTTAGTTCTGGCTGGATCAAAATGAAGGACCAAACTATTGAACTTGATTTATTATTTGCCTGGTAATATGTAGACATCCTCTTCCAGTCTCCATACAAACTTGGGGAAGAGTTGTTGCTCCCGCTGAAGGTAACTGCTGAAGTTGGTCTCTTGTGTCTGTTACTTCTTTTATTTTCCCCGGGGTTAATTAATCTGTGTGAGACCTCTGGCTTAGGGAATATTGTAATAGCACCCCTGTGATAAGACAAAACCAGTATCTATGGTTTGTTTCCTGGGGAACTCCCTTAGTTTCTAGCTTTTTCCTGTTTTTGTTTTTAAAAGCTTTTTCCAGCTTTGTAACATCAGGTGGAACAAAGGCAATGGGGCTTAACAGGGCTTGTTGATAACCTCACATCTGTGATTTCTTTTCTCTTCCAAAAACAAATTTGAAAAAAGGAAGGAAAAACCAATGTAGTTGTTACAGGTCAAAAATGTTTTCATAGTGGTACATTCACATTTTATGAACTCATACTTCATAAACACTAAGGTGCTCAGATAAAACCACATAGAAGAAGCACAGAATCTCAGGGTTAGAGGAACATGAGAAGTCATCCAATCTAGTTGTTATCTCTAATACTTTGTCATACTCTCTGGGCAGTGATTTTTTAGAAAATTTATGTATAATTGACATATAATGTTACATTAGTTTCAAAGTTATTCAATATTTATATAAATTAGGAGGCAATTACCATGTTGTCTATTTTCTATCTGTCATCTTTTAAAATTATTACAATATTTATTGTTTATATTCCCTATTCTGTGCTTTTCATCCCCATGACTTATTTATTTTATTAACTGGCTGTTCTATCCATTATCATGAGTGGGGTCTTGGAGACTCCACCTATCATTGTAGAACAGTGTATCTCTCCCTTCAGCTTTGTTAGGTTTGCTTCATATATTTTGATGATCTGTTATTAGGCATGTAAATGTTTATAACTGTTATATGTTCTTGCTGTACTGAAACTTTTATTGCTATGTGATGTCTTCCTTGTCTCTGGCATCTTTTGCCACCCTTTCACCTTCAACTTGTTTGTGTCTTTGTCTCTCAACTGAGTCTCTTGCCCATAGCATATCGTTTCATAATGTGTTTAATCTATTCTGTCAATTTCTGACTTTGACTTGACAGTTTAATCCACTTGTATAGAACAGCCAGAGAGAAGATAAGGAAATGGAGGACTCAGCACACTAAACCAACTAAATCTAACAGAGATACACAGAATATTCTCTAAAGAGGATATACGAATGGCCAAAAAGCACATGAAAATATGCTAAGCATCACTATTAGAGAAATGAAAACCCAAACTACAGTGAGATATCACTTCACATTCATGAGGATGGCTACTATCAGAAAAACAGAAAACAGCAGGTGCTGGTCTGGATGTGGAGAAATAGGACCTCTTGTGTAGTGTTAGGTGGAAACGAAAAATAGTACAACCCTTGTGGAAAAAAGCATGGTGATTCCTCAAGAAACAAAAAATACAATAACCATATGATCCATCAATTTCACTCCTGGCGTATACCCCAAAGAACTGAGAGCAGAGTCTCAAAGAGATATTTGAGGACCCATATTCAGAGTAGCATTATACACAATAGCTACAGTGTGGAAACAATTTCAGAGTCCATCAACGGAAATACAAATATGGCCTATACACACAACAGAATGTTATTTTGCCTTAAAATTGAAGAAAGTTCCACAATATGCCACAGCATGGATGAACCTGGAAGACATTATACTAAATGAAATAAGCCAATCACAAAAAGACAAACACTGTATGAGGTATTTAGGAAAGTCAAAATCATAGAGACAGAATGTGTAAAGATGATCGCCAGGGACTTGTGGAAGGGGAGAATAGGAGTTATTGTTTGATGGGTGTTGAGTTTCCATTTTATAGAGTGAAAGGAGTTATGGACACGGGTGGTCATGATGGTTGCACAATGATGTGAATGTATTTCATACCACTGAACCATACACTTAAAAATTATTAAGATGGTAATGTTTATACAATATGTACCTCACTGAAGTAAAATAAAAAATCTCCCCTCAAATTGGCTTACTATGACCTCACACATCTAAATGGGTGAAAAAACTGTCAGCAAATGAAAGAACATATTTACTTGGTCCTCATTTTCTGGAAGGAGTTATTGACACCTGCTCATATACTGCCCTGTATTTCTTGTTTCTCCAGATAAGAGCAGGACAGATCATAAAGGATAAATCAAGGTCATTTATATCACCCTGACCTGGTCAGAAGGACATTGCTTGATTAACTGACTGGCCCACTGAATGATGGAACAGGTGGACTCCAGATCTATGGCTATTGGGCATTATAGTAATTGGCCAAAAAGTTTTCTGGGTGCTTTGGATAATTTGAACGAAGTTCAAAAGACTTTCCCAGTGCTGTTTTAATTTTCAGTTAAAAATTATTGATTGAATAAAGTATTAATTAGGATGAGATGAAACTGCTAACAAAGTAACTCAGTAAGAAATCAGTGGATTAAAGAAGTTAGAGGTCTATTTTCCTTTCACTTAAAATTCTTAAGTGAACTCTCCAAGCTGGCAGGTGATTCATTTCCACTTGGTTACAAGGTTCTGCTGATGAAGCTGGGTCCCTGTTGTATGCCAGTTTCAGCTCAGAGTAGGAAAAATCATGGAAAAGTTCCTGTGCCACGTTTGAGGGCCAGACCTGGAAGGATTATACATACACATAAACTCTTCTCTTACTCAGTTTGGGAGAACTCGGAAATATGACCATACTTGGAAGCCCTGCTCCATCTACAGTTATCTGGCTAGGGAAGAAGGAGAGACTGGATTCTGGTGGGCAGGTAGCTATCTCTACCATAGTGCCAGTTAGTAGATACTAGGGAAAAGGGGGCTGTGGCACAAACACTAGTGAAATGCCCTTTATCTTCTCCAAGGACTCCAATTTGAATACAACACACACCAGCCTGTGATTATTGTTTCAGGCTTCCCTGCTGGCTCAAAGAATCTGCCTGCAGTGCAGGAGACCCGGATTCGACCCCTGGGTTGGGAAGATTTCCTGGAGAAGGGAATGGCTACGCACTCCAGTATTCTTGCCTGGAAAATGCCATGGACAGAGGAACCTGATAAGTGCTATTATAAAATACAAAGGACTATGGGAATACAAGTCCTTGTATACAAGGAGGATATAAGTTTTCACTGGGAAAATCAGAGAAAGCTTCCTGTAGAAATAAAGGTCCTCCCCATCCTCCTATGCCTTGTAGGAAGCATAAGACATCAGTTTATCAATGTGGAGAGGGAAGAAAGGTATTTCTCACACAGGAATAAGTAAAAGCTCAGAAACAGGAAAGTACAGTCATCCCCAGTACCCGCAGGGGGCTGGTTCCAGGAGTCCCCCTATACCAAATCCCCTGATGCTCAAGTCCCTATATAAGATGGTGTAGTACTCTGAATATGATGGCATCCATAGCCACAGGTTTCACATTTTCAGATTCAATCAACTTTGGATGTGGAGGGCTAACTGGATAGGGAATGTTTAAGGAGTAGCAGGGAAATTAAGGAGAAGGCAATGGCACCCCACTCCAGTACTCCTGCCTGGAGAATCCCATGGACGGAGGAGCCTGGAAGGCTGTAGTCCATAGGGTCGCTGAGGGTCGGACACGACTGAGCGACTTCACTTTTACTTTTCACTTTCATGCATTGGAGAAGGGAATGGCAACCCACTCCAGTGTTCTTGCCTGGAGAATCCCAGGGACGGGGGAGCCTGGTGGGCTGCCGTCTATGGGGTCGCACAGAGTTGGACACGACTGAAGCGACTTAGCAGCAGCAGCAGCAGCAGCAGGGAAATTAATGGGAGTAGGAGAGAAAGGGGAGGTGGAGGGACCTTGGGAGATGAGGTATATTGGGATCAGACTGCAGGGGACTAAATTCCAAGCTGAGGTCTGGCTTTATTTATATATGTTAGAGAGCTAGTGAATGTTTACAAGGAAAGAAATGATGTATTTAGTTCTACGTTTCAGAAAGTAGAACTTATTCTAGTGGTGTGAATGAGGATGAGGATGATAAGGAGAGAGACCACTTAGGAAGGCAGAGAGATATTCCTGAAGCAGAGCAAACAGAATTAAGTGAATTGCCGTATGGTGAAGAGGGGCTGGAAGGAAGGAGACAGTCTGTGCAGAGATTGCACCAAGTGCTTGGATGGATGGATTTGCCTTGAGATAAGCAAAACAATCCTCAATGCCCAGAGGCTTGGGAAACCAGGAGTGAAGAAAGGGGATGAAGAGTAGATGGGCAGCATTATGCTGGGTTTTCTCAAATTTGGCTTGTGTAATCCCCCTTTCTACATAGAGCATTTATTCCTTGTATTCAACCTTTGTTTGTAGACTGTGCTTTTCCCCAGAAAAGTGCAAAAAAGTGACGGATAATTTAATGAGATTAAATACAGCACTAGCAGGACTTCCCAGGTGCCTCAGTGGTAAAGAATACACCTGCCAATGCAGGAGATGTGGGTTCCATGCCTGGACTGAGAAGATCCCCTGAAGGAGGAAATGGCAACTCACTCCAGTATTCTTGCGAGGAGAATCCCATGGATGGAGGAGCCTGATAGGCTACGGTACATTGAGTCACAAAGAGTCAGACACAACTGAGCATGTATGCAGCATAGCATTAGAAGCTTCTTCCTAATAGAATTACACTCTATTCAGCTTAAACCAAAACTACTTTTGAACAACTGCCACATGCAGCAGTTGCTGAAAAGAGCTGTAGCAATGATGATGTAGGTAGTCCCTGAGCCTCTAGTTACTTATTTTCACTCCCAGCCCCTCTACCCGAGGCTAGTCTCTTCAGAGCGGACTTCACTTCCTGGTTCCTCAGTGTGTAGATGAGGGGGTTCAGTAATGGAGTGACAACAGTGTAAAACACAGCCACTGCCCCATCCAGGGGACTCTTGGAGCCAGCCCGAAGGTAGATGAAAATACAGGGGACATAGTAGACTGTGACCACGGTTAGGTGGGAGCCACAGGTGGAGAAGGCTCGGCGCCGCCCATCAGCAGTGTGAATCTGCAGGATGGCATGGACTATGTTAGCATAGGAGAGCAGAATTAACATGAAGCAACTGGCGGCCACTACCCCAATGTCCACAAAAGTCACAAGCTCATTGACAGTTGTGTCTGCACAGGCCAGTCTCAATACTGCAGGGATGTCACAGAAAAAATAATCCACCTGGTTGGGCCCACAGTAGGGCAGGCGGAATGTCAGGGTGGCCTGGATGGACCCATGAACAGAGCCAGCCACCCAAGCTCCAGCCACCAGGATGGTGCATAACCTCCCATTCATGAGCATGGGGTAGCGCAGGGGCTGGCATATTGCCAGGTACCTGTCATAGGCCATCAAGGTGTAGAGGAAGCACTGAGTGCTGCCCAGGAAATGAAAAAAATACAGTTGAGCCACACAGCCGCCAAACGGGATTCTCTTGCTGGCGGGAGTAAAGTTTAGAATAATCCGAGGAACGATGACAGAGGAGAGCCACATGTCCAGGAATGAGAGCACGCCCAGGAGAATGTACATGGGGCGAGTGTGGAGCTTTGGGTCAGCCCACACAGTGAGCAAAATGAGGAGGTTGCCCAGCTGAGTCAGGATGTAAATGATGAAGAAGAGCAAGAAGAGGAGAATCCTCAGCCTCGGGGGGTGAGATAAGCCCAGGAGAATGAAATCTGTCACCACAGTGTCCAGGGATGTGTTGCTAGTCTTTCCCATGTTCTTCTGTAGTCTGCTAAGATGAATGATGCAGTCAGGCAAGGGAAATACAACACAGAGATGTGATGGGAGAATACTTTTGTCTGATGACCAGAGTCTAGGAGGTAAACAGAACACATCTACATTTTATATAGAAAGTATTTTTGGCGTGGCATTCAAGGGAGATGCTGCTGGGCATGGAATGTAAGAAGGTGGCAATGAAAAAGCAAAGTCAGGGAGAAATGAGACCTTCCTTCTAGGTCAGGTAGGAAGTCATAGGATAAACTGTTGTCTTGGCTCCCCTTCACCCAGAGGCTCAATCACTTTGAGCCCTTTGCTAGCCATGTCTCTTTCACTTTGAAAGAAATCAGATTATCTCAAAGGATTGGCCTCTTTCTGGCATGTCTACAACGAACTGGGGTTTTGTGTGGGACATTTTGGGTTGGGACTCTTCCTGTCAAGAGATGATATAAATCACTAGGACTGAAGGATGTGGAAGGACCCGTCACTGGGTCTTTTAACCTTGCTAATCTTTTGGACAAGACTCAGATCACAGCCCTTTCAGGCTGTGAGGCAGCATGAGCAGAGAGGTAAAGCAAGGACAGTGAACAGCGTTTGGATTCAGTCGGGAGGCAGAATCCATATTTTATCGCTCTGATTATCCTGTCAGTGTCTTTGTCCCGCGCATTAAAAAAATCTTGCTTAAGAAAAGGTGCTTTAAGGAGAAATATCGTACGACATCTCTTATATGTGGAATCTAAAAAGAAATGATAGAAATGAACTTACAAAACAGAAAGAGACAGACTTAGAGAATGAACTTACGGTTGCTGGTGGGAATGATGGAAGAAGGGATAGTTAGGGAGTTTGGGATGGACATGTACACATTCCTATATTTAAAATGGATAACCAACATGGACCTACTGTATAGTACATGGAACTCTGCTCAATATTATATAGCAGTCTAAATGGGAGGGGAGTTTGGGGAAGAATGGATACAGGTATATGTATGGCTGAATCCCTTTACTGTTCATCTGAAACTATCACAACATTGTTAATCGGCTGTACCACAATACAAAAGAAAAAGTTTTTCTTTTTCTTTTTTTTTAAAGGAAAGGTACTTGAAACGCAACGCCTTCCAAACTTCAATTACATTCACCCAGTGTACTCATCCCTGGGGGAAGAAGGGTTAGGGAACTCGTTCTGTGTTTGCTCTGTAATACTGAGTCTGTTGCATGATTTATGCTGCTTTCCTTTCTCCCCTAAATAGAGAAAATAAAAGATAAGTGCTAAAATGTTCAAAGAAGAAAGTTCCCAAATCTGGAGAGAGGCTCATTTAGTTCAGACTTGATACACTTATCATATGAACTCTGTGAGCAGAGGATGAAGTAAGGAAAAAAGATAAGGAAAAGAGACAACCTAAATATGATTTTTGACAAAGTTCCTGAAACTTTTGTGATTTCTAAACTATGTCTTTGCTCCTCTTGTGAACTGACCTGACTTTAGAAATGCTTTCCGGTTTGAACTCACATGAATACAGCACCAAAATGTTGGTGGAGGCTGGCCTTTCTTGGGTAGAATGGCCCTGCAGGTGAGGACAGCCTCCTCCAGAGCATCTTCTGGGCTTGTGGTGATGGCTCACTGGATCTTTGCTTTGGAACGGAATTGACACACTGACTCTACTAATTATCTGTGAGACCTTCTGCCCTTGGAGGCTCTTTGTAGATTGTGACTTCTCTACTTAAATGTCTTGGATTTTATGTTGGTTAAATTATTAGCTGGATCTCTTTTGACTGAGGTATTTTTTTTTTTTTTTAGCAAAACACTGTCAAGAGATTTATAGAAAATTATTTACCTCTTGGGAATTCTAACCAAAACATTTCCCTCAAGAGAACTGCAGTCCCCTGATCCTCATTATTTTTTTTTTTGCTGTGACAGCAAGCAGAAATCATTTCTACATTATGTAGAAAGTGAACTGTGGAGAACAACACTATCTGTTGGATGAAAGACATAATCTCTCATTTCTGTGATCCTTTTTTTTTTCAAGTGTTGTTGGACCACGCATTTACTCACTTTCTACTCGAAAAATGCATTGAAAATGCACTTAATTTTCAATGGTTGAACTAATCTTCGTTACATGGCTTCCAACACATTTGTTATCCATTGACTGTTGGACAAGTCTGCTGGTATACAAGAGGGTGGATTCAGCTGTAAATGAGGAATTAATACATACTCATGAAAGCCAAGGAAAGCCTGACTTTCCCATGGGCCCAGAGTAGCTTCAACATTCTTGATTCCACAGGCCTTCCATGATGGGAGATGATGCTGACTTTGCATGACAAAAATGAGCAATAAAGATTCAAAATCCCAGTCAGACAACAGGTTGCAAAACAGGACTGTGTCCACAGCAAAGCTCAATAAATAGTTTTTTTTTTTTTCTTCAAAATGTATTGATTTTAACTATAGTGAATTCTCCAATATGTATCAACATTGATTTAAACAAGTTAAAAAGAATAGCTTTATTGAAGTTAATACAAATGTTGTAGAGTTCACCCTTTCAATCTGTACAATTCCGTTGTTCTTGGTATATTTACAAAGTCGTGGATTGATCACTCCTGTCTAACTCTGGAATAACTTCATTTGTCCCAAAACCCTCTTCCACCCCACTCCTGGTGAACACTAATCTGCTTTCTGTTTCTATGGATTTGCCTATTCTGAACATTTCATATAAGTGAAGTCATGTAATATGTGGCCTTTTGTGCCTGGTCACTTTGACTTGGCATAGCATTTTCAAGTTTCATCCATGTAGTTGTATGTATCGGAACTCCATTCCTTTTTCTGGCTGATTGCTATTCCATTTTATAGCTATACCATATTTTGTTTATCTTTTTATTAGTTGAGGGATATTTTATTTGGTTACATATTTAGGATGTTTTAGTGCTGCTATGAACACTCATGTACAAGTTTTTCTTTTGTGTTTGTAAGCATATGGTTTCATTTCTTTTGGAATATACCTAGGAGTAGAATACGGAAATTCTATGTTTAACATTTTGAACAATTGCCAAGTTGTTTTTTAAATGGCTCTACCATTTTATATTGCCAAATTTCTTCACAGATAGACAACACTTGTCATTGTCTGTCTTTTTTTATTGTAGCTGCCTTTGATGGTAAATTGTATTAATCAGAGACTGGTGGGTATTAAAACATATATATCAGAGATCATAGGAAACTCTTTTCTGGAATGTCTTAATATATAGTTTAAGATATGTTTGAGGCTTTCCTTTTTTACTCTTTTTTCTTCTGATCTTTTCTTCCTTCCTCTTTTTTCCATCTCTTTCTTCTTCTTGTGTCTCTCTTCTTTCAAGTCTCATCTGCTTTTAGTTTCTTTTAAATATAATAACAAAACTTGCTCATTTTAACGTTGAGTAGCACAGAGATGTACAAGAAATAAAATCCCTTTACTCCACTTTCCCATTGCAATCCCTAATGTAAACAATGTTGAAATTCATCCTATATATGCCTACACTTTGAAGAAGTTATACATATATACATGTGACTAGTTAGGTATTAAGAGAGACTTCCTAAAGATGGATAGAATTTGATGTCTTAGCACATGGGGAGAGTAAGGGACAGGAAGGAAATACAGATGATCCAGTATTTCTGGGTTGAAGTGCTTGGGAATGCTAATGCCATGAATAGGCAAAGAAATAACAGAATTTATAGAAGTTTAGGTTTAGGGGCAAAGTGGATGAAAAAGGGGCTATGGTAGCATTATGTCTTGTTTTTTCCCTTTCACATTTTCTGGCATAATTTACCTCAAAGAAGTTGACATCCTATTTAACCTTGGAAAGACATTTTCTTATCTCACAAGGTAATCAAAAGGTGGTAGAAGGAGTGTATCCATTTATTTCCAAACAAATAATGTAAAACCAATTTGGCCGAGTTTAATGAAATGAAAAGATTATGAATCCAAAGAATTCAGAAGTTTCTTCTAAAGAGAATTAAATTCAGTACAGTTTAGATCATGATCAGCTTTTGAACATCTGCCATATGCAGCAACTTCTGAAAAGAAAGGTATTAATGGTGATGTAGGTAGTCCCTGAGCCTCTAGTTACTTATTTTCACTCCCAGCCCCTCTACCTGAGGCTAGTCTCTTCAGAGCGGACTTCACTTCCTGGTTCCTCAGTGTGTAGACGAGGGGGTTCAGTAATGGAGTGACAACAGTGTAAAACACAGCCACTGCCCCATCCAGGGGACTCTTGGAGCCAGCCCGAAGGTAGATGAAAATACAGGGGACATAGTAGACTGTGACCACAGTTAGGTGGGAGCCACAGGTGGAGAAGGCTCGGCGCCGCCCATCAGCAGTGTGAATCTGCAGGATGGCATGGACTATGTTGGCATAGGAGAGCAGAATTAACATGAAGCAACTGGCGGCCACTACCCCAATGTCCACAAAAGTCACAAGCTCATTGACAGTTGTGTCTGCACAGGCCAGTCTCAATACTGCAGGGATGTCACAGATAAAGTAATCCACCTGGTTGGGCCCACAGTAGGGCAGGCGGAATGTCAGGGTGGCCTGGATGGACCCATGAACAGAGCCAGCCACCCAAGCTCCAGCCACAAGGATGGTGCATAACCTCCCATTCATGAGCGTGGGGTAGCGCAGGGGCTGGCATATTGCCAGGTACCTGTCATAGGCCATCAAGGTGTAGAGGAAGCACTGAGTGCTGCCCAGGAAATGAAAAAAGTACAGTTGAGCCACACAGCCACTAAATGGGATTCTCTTGCTGGTGGGAGTAAAATCCAATATTAGCCGAGGAACGATGACAGAGGAGAGCCACATGTCCAGGAATGAGAGCACGCCCAGGAGAATGTACATGGGGCGAGTGTGGAGCTTTGGGTCAGCCCACACAGTGAGCAAAATGAGGAGGTTGCCCAGCTGTGTCAGGATGTAAATGATGAAGAAGAGCAAGAAGAGGAGAATCCTCAGCCTCGGGGGGTGAGATAAGCCCAGGAGAATGAAATCTGTCACCACAGTGTCCAGGGATGTGTTGCTAGTCTTTCCCATGTTCTTCTGTAGTCTGCTAAGATGAATGATGCAGTCAGGCAAGGGAAATACAACACAGAGATGTGATGGGAGAATGCTTTTTCCTGATGATTAATGCCAGAGAGTTATGAGATAAACTGAATACTATTAAATTTTTTTTCTAAAAGGAAGGTGGCATTGTCATTAGTCATTTTGGTTTACTTGATAAGATAAATCACCCACAGGCTGGTTAGTATTCTAGATGAATGGAAACTCTTATCTACTGAGAAGCATAATTTGGCAGATCAAGGAACAGGAGAGTGTGTGAATGATAGGCAGTATCATTAACTTCAAGCAAAAAGAATGTTCACCAAAGAGGAGCTAAGGCTGAGACAGAGGAGTGTGGAATGTATACCCCAGAATTACCTCATCTACTTGTTCCTCCACTTACCATCATTGCCATGCCCCCTCTTTGTCCTCAGCTGAAATCGCATCTCCTCACCATAGCGTGCAAAAATATTCATTTTCTGGTCCTTGTTTTCCACTCCATCATACTCACTGTAATCCCTTCTTGATGTTCAGATGCACAGACTTCCTCAGTGCTCTCACAGTTCAGTGCTCCAGCCTGGAACATGTGCACCCACTGCCTCTCTGCCCCCTTCACCTACGTAATGCCCACTTTTGTTTCAGGACTGTGTTTGGAGGGCCTTATCTTCAAAAGGACTTTCCTGATTCCCAAGGACCATGCTTACACTTTCAGAACACATATCACATTATATTGCTGTTGCCTAAGTTGTCTAATGTCTCTTCCACTAGTCATCCTCTCTAGTACAGTAAAGGTGATAATTATTTTCTGAATAGCTGATTGAATGAAAGTGAAAGAAAGTCACTCAGTCGTGTCTGACTCTTTGTGACCCCGTGGACTGTAGCCCACCAGGCTCCTCTATCCATGGAATTCTCCAGGCAAGAATACTAGAGTGGGTTGCCATGCTCTTCTCAAGGAGATCTTACCGACCCAGGGATCGAACCCAGGTCTCCTGCACTGCGGGCAGATTCTTTACCATTTAAGCTACCTAGGAAACTGATTGAATAAATGTTGCCAAATCCTACTGATAGGACACAGTGCTTCTTTCTCTGACTCATGGGCACTCCCCCTGGCTGGCAAGGAACCATCTCATTCTGATGCATTATGGGTCTAGTTTTGTTATAAAAAACTCCAAAGACCTTTCACATTTTTTATTGCTCCAGGATATCATTTAGATTTATTGGTTGATTTATGTGGTTCATTGGTTTGGGATTGGATTTTTTTGGTAAAGTGTTTCAGAGGAATTCTTACTGTTTATTGTACAAGCTTTGATTAATGCAGGACTTAATCTTCAGTTTGTACATATATATAGAATTATAGCTAGATCTTGGTCTAGATATATTGTTGACTTTTGAACAACATGAGGGTTAGAGGCACTGACCCCTGTGCTGTTAAAAATTGAGTATTGCTATCTCTGCCTCACAAACAAACAAACTGATTTATAGCCTGTGATAAATCATAATGGAAAGAGATATAAAAAAAGAATGTATATATATGTATGTATAACTGAATCATTTTGCTGTACAGCACAATTTAACATAACATTGTAAATCAATTGTACTTCAATTAAAAAAAACAAACCCCAAAACCCCACAGAGAAATTGATAAGCGTGTTACCAAGAGGTGGGAAGCATAAACACTTTGGATAGAGTCAGGACTGGACCTTTTGATTCCACATGTTGTGATCACTAATGGAACAAACTTTTCATGACTTTCCCTCTAACTTAATTAATTAAAATCTCTGTAAATTGAAAATACGGTACTATATTGAAAAAAATCCAGTTATAAGTGAATCTGCATAGCTCAAACCTGTGTTGTTCATGGGTCTATTATATATTGCCGTTTACCATACAATAACGCTCTCTGAAGACCTGAAAAGAATTTGAAGTACCTAATCCACAGAATAAGAAAAAACAGAGCGATGACATATGTTTGTTTCATTTATTTTGTCAAATATTCTATTTGAGAGAGATTTTTCCCCTACTAGGGTTTGAGTGCTATCATCTGTCATTTTGCAATAAAGTAACTTTGTTACTTAAATGTCTATTTTCAGGAAGGAATTAATATAATATTAATATATATAATTAATATAATAGAGATTAATTATAAATTATGTGGGAGTATTAGTAGATTCTCCATCAGGAAAGTCATCAAGATATTTTATCGTGGTTATTTTATAAAATAACATAATTAATATATTAACATTTAAGAGCTATTAATAGTAATAATGATACATAATAAACCTGGTTCTTCAGAAGCCATAGAAAATATTAAGCATACCCTCTGCTTGCAAAGAAAGAAGAAACACCAGGTTTTTACTGTCTGAGTTTCAGGAAGACACTTCGATTTATTTGACAACTAATCGGAAGACTATTTGGCTATAATACAGTGAAGGGATAGAAAGAGTTGAATTAAGATTATGTTTAAAATGCAAATAATGAGCCAAGGTAATTTTTATTTTTGCCAATATATATGTGTAATACCAGTGTGCTTCCATTTAGGCAAGCAATACATTCCTGAAGTGTTTTATGAAAATCAATTGTATATCAAATCAGACAGAACTGTAGCACTGGGAGAATTGTTTGGAGGATTTCCATAATATGTATTTATGTATAGTGAAAAAATTCACCTTAATTTATCTGCTTTTCCAGTCTGATTTTTCCCATTTGTTGTGCATAAATCTGTTTCCACCTCTCCCAGATGCCCTGTTAGATGAAAGTTTCCTTTACCTCTATGTTCTGGGAGAGGATGGCGGCTTTGACTTGGGTATGGTGTTCCGGGGCTGCATAGGAGGGCAATCTGTGATTTAGAGAGATGGGCAGAGTAGATTTCCAGAAGGTGGATTTGGAAGAAACAGGTAATGTGTTTGATGAAGGATTAAATCTCTCCATGAGAGAAACAGTCTGCCCCCACCGCCCAAGCCCTCCCTGGCCCCTTTGCTGCAGTTTTATGTGTCTTTTTGTTTTAGGTCTGCTCCTGTTCTTTAGCTATGGAAACTTAGTATATTTAAAGTAAAGGAATAGACAGACTTAAAGAATTTCAAAAAATGAAAAACAATTTTAGTTTAGCCAATCAGGTAACAAACTAAACATTTCCCAAGTTTTAGACTTTTTGATGTTGCTAAAATCATGTGGTAAAATGGTCAGAAATGAAATATAAAGCCCATAAAAATAGCAAAGTGTTAAAATTCAGTATAAAAAAACACCTGAAAATAAGGGTCCAGTGATATTAGAGAATAAACAATACACGGTTGAAAATCAATTATCCTGGAAACTCTAGGGAAAGGCTGTGGGGGGTGGTAGTGAAAAAGCGACACTGAGAAGATAAGGACCAGGTTGGAGGAGAACAAGGGCACCTTCTAGAGAGCTCTATGGACCCACAGGATCATGAGCTGGGCTGCTTTCTGAGCCTCCCATCCCTCTACTACCCATCCCCAAATCAGGCCAGTTTGTTGGGAGCATATCTCTTGCAGTAACCTTCCCATTTAGAAAGACTTAGAGGAGAGCAGCGTTCCATCAGACTGTTTGAAACTTAGAATTTCTACAGCTAAATTTTGGGAGCTGGGCTATTGGGAACAGTTATAAAATCCTGAAGAGGAGGAATGAAGACTGGTTTAGTGTTGTGTTAGACACACTGGGATCAGAGGACTTCTGTATTTACCCCTAGGACAAGGCCCACCCCAAAACAGTTTCTGGAGAGTATATTCCCTTTTCTTCATTATCCATTCAGTAACTAAACATCCTGGTAGAGCTAGGGCAGAGTAGGGAAAATGGATCGGAGAAGGAAGTGGCGACCCACTCCAGTATTCCTGCAGGGAGAATCCCACGGACAGAGGAGCCTGGCGGGCTACAGTCCATAGGGTCCCAAAGAGTTGGGCAGACTGAGTGACCGAGCACATGAAGGGAAATGGATAGAGTTTGGGGTGGCCTAGACATATTTTATCTCTTTTCAGAAGAAGAGGCTCTTGTCCTTCTTGTGTGCTAAGTTGCTTCAATCATGTCCTACTCTTTGTGACTCTGTGGACTGTAGCCCATCAGGCTCCTCTGTCCATGGGATTCTCCAGGCAAGAATACTGGAGTGGGTTGCCCTGCCCCCCTCTCCAGGATCTTCCCCGCCCAGGGATCAAACCCCTGTCTCCTGCATTGGAAGTGGGGTTCTTTACCATTAGCGCCACCTGGGAAGGTTAAAAAGAATGAGCTTGCTTATGGAATGCTACTTTGTATCATCTTCATTGGAAAAAGGAAAGACTAAGAATCTGGCCTATTTATGTTTGCATAATTACCAAAGAATTTTCTTCACAAAATCTATTATTTTATCACTGCCCAGCTCTATTCTTTGTGACTGCCAGAGAGAGAGATAGAAAGATGCAGATGAGAGATGAGAGAAAGAGAGAGAAATGAAAATAAAATAGCATTTTCTTTTGAACCACTTCTCAACCCCAAAAAGAAATTCCCTAAGTTTGGAAAGAAAGAATTTAATGCTAGTAGTTTGAGAAAGAGTTGAGGAAGAAGATGGGGAAAAGAGACTGATTAACATTTTGGGAAAAACAACAGAATGTCTGAAGTTTTCATAGTTAGTTTGTGGCCTTATTCTGAAAGGAGCTGGTTTCAGGATTGCTTTCCCATCCTTGTAGACTCACATGTACAGACCTGCAAAATCGTGGAGGAGGCTGGCTCTCCTTGAGTTGAATGGTCCAGCGCATGGAGAGATGTCCTTCAAAGAATCAGTCTAACCTGTTGTAAAGGGCTCCCATATATGTGTTGGGAACCTTTAGGATTCTTTCAGGAGTTCTGCCTGGCATATAAATATTTAGAATCTTTGCGAGCACCTGCCTTTCAGGGCTCTTTGATGTTTGTGACTTCTATATCTCTTGAGTCATATTTTACATTGCCTTTCATCAGCTGTTGCCTCTCTCACTCTGAATAAAAGGGGAAAAAAAACTGTCAAGAGATTTGAAGAAATATTTTAACCTCAGAGGAATTTACTACTCTAACCTGTTTCCCTAATGAGATTGTCCCTCCCCAAATCCTCGTTATTTTGTTTTGAGGGAAGAGAGCAGGAAATGTTTCTCCTAGACCTCCAGAAATAGGACTGTGGGGGATTACCTCGCCAGTATAGTTTTGGATGATTTCCAGGTTCTTAGAGGTGTTATAATCTCTCAGTGGATCACTTTCTTCCCCCATATACCCATCAGGGATCCTCCATCATTTCTTCCGGTTTCTCTTCACATGTGACCTGATCACTGAGGGTCTCTTGACTCTCTCACTCCCCCTCCACTTAGCATCATATGACAAATTATATTTTACTTTTTTACTTGTTTATTGTCTCCACTCACTAGAACGTAGGCTCCACGAGAGGAGGGAGTTTTGCTCACCAAGGAATCCCCAACACACACACATTGCCTGACATATAGTAAGTTCTCAATAAATACTTTTGAATGAATGAATGAGTAGGTGAAACTGTTACACATATTAAATGCTGTGGGCAGAAAAAAGCATTGCTTTCAAATGTGAACCTCAAATTTAAAGTTACCAGGGGTTGATTTGGCCTCAAATTGATTCTCACATGCATGTGCAGGTCTAGGCAGCATATGCTGGTGTAAGTGGCTTTGGATATTCATTTGTTTATTTTACAAAAGAGTCCCTTAGGCTGCAAGGAGATCAAACCAGTCAATCTTAAAGGAAATCAACCCTGAATATTCATAGGAAGGACTGATGCTGAAGCTGAAGCTCCAATACTTTGGCCACCTGATGCAAAGAACTGACCCATTGGAAAAACCCTGATGCTGGGAAAGACTGACGGCAGGAGGCGAGGATGACAGCAGATGAGATGGCTGGATGGCATCACCGACTTGATGGGCGTGAATTTGAGAAGCTCCGAGTGTTGGTGATGGACAGGGAAGCCTGGTGTGCTGCAGTCCATGGGGTCACAAAGAGTCGGACACGACTGAGCAACTGAACTGAATTGAACTGAATTTTAATCTGGGTAACGTTAGGAAACTGGCTAGAAATGAAGAAATGAAGCTTGGAGTGTGATATAAGCTTCAGGAGCCTCCACTGTAAAACAACAAAGCTGTATAAAGATGGGATGATTTCTAAGATTCATTTAAACTGTTGTTACCAAAGTTGCAGTGCTACATCTGGCCACAAGATGACAGTGTTGTCTTTTTTTTTTTTTTTTTAATTAAAACCAAGTGCTGTGTCTGCTGCTGCTGCTAAGTCACTTCAGTTGTATCCCACTCTGTGTGACCCCATAGATGGCAACCCACCAGGCTCCCCCGTCCCTGGGATTCTCCAGGCAAGAACACTGGAGCGGGTTGCCATTTTCTTCTCCAATGCATGAAAGTGAAAAGTGAAAGTGAAGTCGCTCAGTCGTGTCTGACTTAGCGACCCCATGGACTGCAGCCTACCAGGCTCCTCAGTCCGTGGGATTTTCCAGGCAAGAGTACTGGAGTGGGTTGCCATTGTCTGCTAGGTGGAGTAAATAGAAATAAATCCAGAGGACTCATGAGAGGTATACATTTCTTTAGCAAAGATACTGTATTATCTTTATATTAACTTGGGGTACATTAGCTTGGGAAAACTATGTATTGAAGACATAATTTCCTTTTGTGACAATTGGGAAGTAGTTTGAAATATAGCTTTCCCTCTCCTTGTCTCCCTCCTCCCTCCCTCTTTTCTTCCTTCCTTCCCTCCATCCTTCCCTCTCTTGGTCCCTTCCTTCCTTTCCTTTCTAGCCTTCTTCTCTTTCTCCTTTTCTCTTGATTTCTTTCAACTTCTCACTTTATTACATAAAAATTACCAGTCAAAACAGAAGTGTATGAGAACATGTTAATATTCTTACCATTTCCTTTTAATCCCAACTTTCTGAAGTAACTAAAGTGAATAATTTCCTTTGTTTTTCCATCTCTTCTTCTATATTCATACATATGTACAGATAGATATCTTATATTTCTTTAGATCTTTAAAAAATATCTCATTGCCTCTTTGTTGGGAGATACATTTAGATGGTAGAAAAACATGTCCATCTCTTCTTTGTTGTCACAAATACCACCACCATCAGCACCACCACACACACACACACACACACACACACACACACACACACACACACCGTGTGCATAACCTGCCTCTAATCTCACTCCTGTTTCTATTTTCTCTTGCCTTCAGAAAGACAAATTCTCAATATTGTCAAATTGACCACTTCTGCCTTTGCCTTTCTTCCTGTTTGCCACCTCTGTTCTTTATACACAATTTTAATGTTTAATATTCACAAAATCACATAGATTAATACCTGTGGATTCATCAGTAGAAAATGTTCACGTGAAGACACTCCTGAAAGGAAACCCACAGCTGCTCCTACGGAAGCTTAAACCCACAGCTGCTCTCACGGAAGCTCAGTCCTTCAAGAAAGGAGCTCCACCCGCTGCGTTTTCTTCTGGGTTTTGCATCCAGATTGAGATTTCCTCCCTCAACCACAGAGAGGGAACCCGCCTTCTTTTGGCTCCAGGGGCACAGGTGCGGAGGACGCAGCGCCTGGTTTGTGGTGTCCTGCAGCAGATGTGGAATCTTTTCCTTCTTTGTGTTTCCCTGACAGTGAGAGGTGAGTCTCAAATTATTAGCAAACATTGCCAGGAACTTTCAGAATAATTTTCTTCCAGATAAATGCTGACAACTCCTAACTTTTGTAGTGAAAGAGTCTTTCCCCATACATCTTAGTGGTGCTAATTGTCCTTGTCCCCATCCTCATCCTTGTCCCGTGTCTTTCTACCAGCATTTATTTCTACCTAAGGAACTCCTCCGTCAAAGGCAGTGTTTTTTTGTGACCATGTGAGAACTATCCTCTTTAATAATGATGTGGTTTCCTGGAGTGCTACCCTGATAATGGTCATGGATCTTCTCATAGGCTCTGCAGGAAAAGGCGTTAAGCAGCCCACTGAGTTGATGGCTATAGAAGGAGCCTCTGCCCAGGTTAACTGCACCTACCAGACATCTGGATTCAATGGACTGTTCTGGTACCAGCAACACGATGGTGGAGCACCTGTGTTTCTCTCTTACAATGTTCTGGATGGTTTGGAGACGAGAGGTCATTTTTCTTCATTCCTTAGACGCTCTGATGCACACAGTTACCTCCTTCTGAAGGAACTCCACATGAAAGACTTTGCCTCTTACCTCTGTGTTGTGATAGACACGGTGACTGTGAGGTCTTTCCAGCTGCTCTAAAACTCAGAGGCAACCACACCAGTACAACAAACCTTGAATAGCCAAAGCAATCTTGAGAAAGAAGAATGGAATCAACCTGCCTGACTTCAGGCTCTACTACAAAGCCACAGTCATCAAGACAGTATGGTACTGGCACAAAGACAGAAAATTAGATCAATGGAACAAAATAGAAAGCCCAGAGGTAAATCCATGCACCTATGGACACCTTATCTTTGACACAGGAGGCAAGAATATACAATGGAGAAAAGACAATCTCTTTAACAAGTGGTGCTGGGAAAACTGGTCAACCACTTGTAAAAGAATGAAACTAGAACACTTTCTAACACCATACACAAAAATAAACTCAAAATGGATTAAAGATCTCAACATAAGACCAGAAACTATAAAACTCCTAGAGGAGAACATAGGCAAAACACTCTCCGACATAAATCACAGCAGGATTCTCTATGATCCACCTCCCAGAATATTGAAAATAAAAGCAAAAATAAACAAATGGGACCTAATTAAAATTGAAAGCTTCTGCACATCAAAGGAAACTATTAGCAAGGTGAAAAGACAGCCTTCAGAATGGGAGAAAATAATAGCAAATGAAGCAACTGACAAACAACTAATCTCAAAAATATACAAGCAACTCCTGCAGCTCAATTCCAGAAAAATAAACGATCCAATCAAAAAATGGGCCAAAGAACTAAACAGACATTTCTCCAAAGAAGACATACAGATGGCTAACAAACACATGAAAAGATGCTCAGCATCACTCATTATCAGAGAAATGCAAATCAAAACCACAATGAGGTACCATTTCACACTGGTCAGAATGGCTGCTATCCAAAAGTCTACAAGCAATAAATGCTGGAGAGGGTGTGGGAAAAAGGGAACCCTCTTACACTGTTGGTGGGAATGTAAACTAGTAAAACCACTATGGAGAACAGTGTGGCGATTCCTTAAAAAAACTGGAAATAGAACTGTCTTATGACCCAGCAATCCCACTACTGGGCATACACACTGAAGAAACCAGAATTGAAAGAGACATGTGTACCCCAATGTTTATCGCAGCACTGTTTATAATAGCCAGGACATGGAAGCAACCTAGGTGTCCATCAGCAGATGAATGGATAAGAAAGCTGTGGTACATATACACAATGGAATATTACTCAGCCATTAAAAAGAATACATTTGAATCAGTTCTAATGAGGTGGATGAAACTGGAGCCTATTATACAGAGTGAAGTAAGCCAGAAAGAAAAACACCAATACAGTATACTAACACATATATATGGAATTTAGAAAGATGGTAATGATAATCCTGTATGCGAGACAGCAAAAGAGACACAGATGTATAGAACAGTCTTTTGGACTCTGTGGGAGAGGAAGAGGGTGGGATGATTTGGGAGAATTGCATTGAAACATGTATAATATCATATATGAAACGAATTGCCAGTCCCGGTTCGATGCATGATACAGGATGCTCGGGGCTGGTGCACTGGGATGACCCAGAGGGATGGCACGGGGAGGGAGGTGGGATGGGGGTTCAGGATGGGGAACACATGTATACCAGTGGCAGACGCATGTTGATGTATGGCAAAACCAATACAATATTTTAAAGTAATTAGCATCCAATTAAAATAAAAAATATGAGACAGCAAAAAAAAAAAAAAAAAAAAAGAAGAAGCTATATTTCCTGAGTGTACACTTGCTATAAGTTGAGATCAGGGGACTTTGCAACCAGACTACTTGGATTTGAATTTGCTGCTTTCCATCTGGGTAGTCTTGAGCAAGTCAATTTATCTTTCTTTAATTCAGTTTATCCAATTTTATCCATAAAGAAAGCTAAGTGCAAAGAATTGATGCTTTTGAACTGTGGTGTTGGAGAAGATGCTTGAGAGTCTCTTGGATTGCAAAGAAATCAAACAGTCAATCCTAAAGGAAATCAGTCCTGAATATTCATTGGAAGGACTGGTGCTGACGCTGAAGCTCAAATACTGTGGCCACCTGGTGTGAAGAACTGACTCATTGAAAAAGACTCCAGTGCTGGGAAAGGTTGAAGGCAGGAGGAGAAGGGGATGACAGAGGATGAGATTGTTGAATAGTATCACCGACTCGATGGACATGAGTTTGAGCAGGCTCTGGCTGTTGGTGATGGACAGGGAAGCCTGGTGTGCTGCAATCCCTGGGGTCTCAAAGAGTTGGACATGACTGAGTGACTGAACTGAACTGACTGATCCATTTATAAAATAAAAATAATAGTATCTGTCAAACGGGTGGTTGTGAGTTATACACACACATAGAACAGAACAGTGCTGGCAATAGTGAGCTCTGTATAAACGTTAGTTATTTAACTTCTAGTCTTAAACTTTCACTAAGTCTCACGAGGCCAGAGTTCTGGGACTGGATCTCAGTATTTATCTATCCTTGGTTTGTAGAAGTTGAAATCCTGACAACTATTTGCATATTGTGGATTGAAGGATGAAAGATGGAGTTTGTAAATGGGGAAGGTTCTCTGTTCTGAAGAGATCACTGAGTAATACTTATTCTCTCTGGGGAGACCCCGAACTTTAGAGGTCCAGATGCAAATGCTTCAAAATGAGATGTTAAGTATTCTGATGAGCTTTGTACAGCTATCTTCATGTGTGTGTCCCTGAGAAGTTAATGTGATCTTAATGTATTTTGGGAATTTATAAGACAGGCTGGAAATGAGATTCAGGGCTTTGAACTTGAGGAACATGGACTTGAGTATCTATAGAAGATGAGAAAGAAGAGTTAGCATAAGCAAAATGGTATATAATTCAGGGTGAGGAAGGAGCCAGTAGGGGGGCCCATGGTACAGCACTGTCAGTGGGTATGAAGAATAGCAAAAATCTGTAGTCAGCTTAAAGATTTTCCTTTCCTACTTTTAAATTTTCAAAGCTTTGTTAAATGTTACAGCTTACTGTCAGCTAGGTTTAGAAAATAAATGATTATTTTTGTGGCTTTGTCCCTACACGAGATAAAATTGATCAGAGCTTAGAAGTTCAAATTGTAGGTTATTCAGATATCAAAAGTTAGAGCCATCCCAATTTAAAATAAGGTATAGTGAGTCATGGCTTCCCTGCTGGCTCAGATGGTAAAGAATATGCCTGCAATGCAGGAGACCCAGATTTGATCCCTGGGTTGAGAAGATTCCCTGGAGAAAAGAATGGCAACCCACTCCAGTATTCTTGTGTGAAGAATTCCATGGACAGATGGGCCTGGTGGGCTACAGTCCATAGGGTTGCAAAGAGTTGGACATGACTGAGCAAATAACTATCACTCACTCACTCATAGTTAGTCATGGGCTTCCCAGGTGGCTCAGTGGTAAAGAACATGCCTGCAGTGGGGTAGACAAGAGTTTGATGTCTGGGTTGGGAAGATCCCCTGGAGAAGGAAATGGCAATCCACTCCAGTATTCTTGCCTGGGAAATTCCAAGGACAGAGGAGACTGGTGGGCTACAGTCCACATGGTCGCAAAAGAGTTAGATATGGCTTAGCTACTAAACAACAACAATAGTAGTAATATGTTACACTGTTTGAAATGAAAGATTAAACAAAATTCCCTTTGGGTGAGGTAAGGGTGTGTTTTCATTCTAATTTATAAATTGGAGCTTTTGAGATGGACATGTTAGAAAGTAATATAAATTATGAATCAAGGCCATTAAAATATTCGTATTCCTTTTACATGATAATTATATTTTTGAATTCTCACTTAAAGATAGGCAGGCTAGACGTGAGGTTTAGGGGCTTTGGACTTTGGGGATGTGGAGGGTTTATATAGCAGCGCTATCCATTAGAGCAAAATATGGGCAAGAGTCAAGTAATTTAGGATCAATGGGCTATTTTAAAGCTGCATTGGTTTTTATTGCTGTGTAACACATTACCACAACGTTCATATATTTGCTGATAGTTCCGTAGGTCAGAGCTTCCCTGGTGGCTTAGAGGGTAAAGAGTCTGCCCGCAATGTGGGAGACCTGGGTTCAATCCCTGGGTTGGGAAGATCCCCTGGAGTAGGAAATGGCAACCCACTCCAGTATTCTTGCCTGGAAAATCCCATGGATGGAGGAGCCTGTTGGGCTACAGTCCATGGGGTCGCAAAGAGTAGGACACGACTGAGCGACTTCACTTTCCTTTACGTAGGTCAGAAGTCCAGGCAGTTTCAACTGATTCTGTGCTTGAAAATGAAAGTCACTCAGTCATGTATGAATCTTTGTGACCCCATGGATTATATAGTCCAAGGAATTCTCCAGGCCAGAATACTGGAATGGGTAGCCTATCCCTTCTCTAGTGGAACTTCCTGACCCAGGAATCGAACCAGGGTCTCCTGCATTGCAGGTGGATTCTTTACCAACTGAGATATGCATAGGATACCATAAGACTGAAGTCAAGACTGTTGACAGCCTGAGTTCTTATCTGGAGCTCAGGGCCTTCTTCAAAGTTCATTTCTGTTGTCAGAATTCTGTTCCTTGCTCTTGTAGGACTGAGATTTCCTTTTCCTTGCTGTCTCTTGGTGGGGAAGTCTTCAGCTCCTTAAGCTCACTTGCATTTCTTCTCACATGATCCATTCCATTTTCAAACCAGCAATAGCATTTCAAGTCCTTCTTATACTGAGCTTCTTACTTTATAGTCTGCCCTTCTTATCTGCCACCAGAGAAAGTTAATGTGCTTTAAAGGTCTCATGTAATTAGGTTAAGCTTGCCTAGATATATCCCCCTTGTAAGGTGAGCTGTGATATTTAATACAACACAGTCATCACAAGTGGTATTCTCTCACTTTCAAGGTTCTGGAGATTAGAGCATGGAATCTTGGTGACATTGTTTGAAATTCTACGTACCTCAGAGCCAATAAAAGACAGTTATAGAGAGTCTTCTCCAGCACTACAGTACAAAAGCATCAATTTTTCTGTGCTCAGCTTTCTTTATAGTTGAACTCTCACATCCATATATGACTACTGGAAAACCTATGGCTTTGACTAGATAAACCCTTGTTGGCAAAGTAATGTGTCTGCTTTTTAATATGCTGTCTAGGTTGGTCATAGCTTTTCTTCCAACGAACAAGTGTCTTTTAATTTCATGGCTTCAATCAGCATCTGCAGTGATTTTGGAGCCCCCAAAAATAAAGTCTGTCACTGTCTTCATTGTTTCCCCATCTGTTTACCATGAAGTGAATGGTGGAGACTATGTATATTGATATAAGAAGGGAAAAGGCAGATTTACTTATTAAAATTAGTTACCCTATCATGGCTACAATATAGGAAGAAAGGAAAGGAATTTAGAGTCCTTCTTTTGAATTTAATATTGAAAAGTAGCAAAGGCATGAGTTTTGGTAGAAAATATATGTGAGGAAGGAATAATAGTAATTTCATAATATGCAGAATTAGGAGTAAAATCATTCAGGAAATTAATAACAGAAAGATTTATGGTCTTTGAGACATTTGAAAGTGAAGAGAATTAGCATGGGGTTTGAGTACTGAAAATGAAATATATATTAGGAACTATATAAGAATTGAAATATGAAGCAATTTGGATTTGAATTTCAGGGTTTACAGGACATATTGAGAAGTCTAGATAAAAATTCCTGAATCTCTTATTTACAAAATGTGACTTATAATTTTTACTGCATAAAATTATTGCCAGGATTTTATAAAATTTTTTGAGGCATCTATATTGACTTATCCCTACATGATGCTGAAAGCTAAGCTTCTGTGTACTGTGGCAAGTCAAATCTGAGAGTAGAGTTTTGGATGAAGAAGGAAAGAGTAGTTTTATTGTTTGCCAAACAAAGAGGGACACAGGTTCCTGCCCTGAAAAACTATGTGTTCCAACCTGGGAGGATTTGATGAGTTTTCTAGCAATGATTCAAGGGTGGGGTCGTTGATAATATTAGGCTGTGTACACTACCTCCACTTGTCTAATCTTTTTCTAGGTAATCTTGATGAACTTCTCTGGTTCTTTCAATGTAGCCTCAGGTGATCTTTCTCTGGTGTGAAGAGTGCTGACATCTTAAAGAGCTTAAAGATATGGTTATATGTATCCCTTGAGATGGAACTAGGGCCCTGCCTGCGCTATGGTTTCCTGGCTACTGCTCCCTTGTCTTTGCGTTCCTTCCCTTCTCAAATTAACAACTGTTCAGATCTGTCCTTTGGAACTCATGGAATGTCATGGAGGCTGATGTCAGGAAACAAGAGACAAAGAAACAGAACAAAACAGAAGAACAACTTCTGTCCCGAGGAGCACCACAGACCCCTGCTTGGTTTCATGCAAATTAAATTAAAGAAATATGGAGGAGAAGAAAGTGTTTTGTTTCTGTCATGCGAGTGTATGTTCCCCGGTTCTTTGTCTCTTCACAACAAAGATTTGGAGTGACGGACATTAAAGCCCCCTTGGCGGGTCACAGCTCTCAGGTCTTGGATAGACTGTGTGATAGCTCTCAGGTCTCGAATGACCATGTTATAGCTTTTAGACAAATCAGTGTTACAGCTCAGTGTTACAGCTCTGTGGCCGGGGTGGAGGGATGGGGGGGTGGAGACTGAGAAAGCTCGTTGGCTCCTCCTTTTATATGTTTTTTCCTCCACCTGGGCCTGCCCTATGCAAATTGGGCTTAGCCAGGAGTGCTGTTTGTTCTGCCTGAAGTCTTCACTCTGGTCCTCGGACCTTCCTTTGACCTTCCTTGTCTTTTAGCCACCGCCATTTTGGACGCCTTTTCCCTATTCTACCTACCTAACATTTCTTTGACACAAATTGTGTGATACATGTTTGTGATAAATCATTATTGACTAGAAAAAATAAAGTCATAAAGGAAAGGATAAAAAATGGAGGAAAATAAGGTATCATTGGGATATTGGATGTGAAATTAGTATAAGTGAGGAAAAGATTTTTAAAAAAAAGGAAACAGGAAGATCAGATCCCTAATTGTCATAAAGGAAAAAGTCTAAACAAAATATTTTTTAGAGGAAGAACTTATGTGTTGGATAATAAGAGTTATCATGTGGCTCTAATAAATCATCAATATTATTACTGGACTGTCTAAATCCTAAAAGGCATATTTGTATGTATAATTTCTCTTTTTTTGGCACCTGATCTTAAAAAATATATACCAAAACATTAGTGATATTACAAGACCTGGTGGAGGCATCATCTCTGACTATTTTGTTTTAAGCATGTAACTTTTTTTTATTACTGAGTTCTATTAAAATATTTTTAAATTTATTTTTAATTGAAGGATATTTGCTTTACAGTATTGTGTTAATTTGTTGAATTCAGTCATGTGAATTGGGAAAAGAAGCATATGACATACTAATACTAATAGTTATACTAATAGTGTAACTAATACTAATACATACTAATACTAATAGAGGCATATAACATACTAATACTGTACATATAACATTTAAAATTACATTCTAATAGGTAAAAGAATATAAAAATAACTTTACCATAAACCAAACTGGAATTAGTGAAATATATGAAAGAGAAAAGCAATGTGTTGTGGTAATTCAGAAAGAACTACCTATTGTAAGTTAGAGAAAGCTTCATGTAGAAAGTAAAAGCACAGCTCTTTCATTTTCATCATTTATTGTTTCTATATTCTTTTGATCTCTTTGGGGATTCTATCTCCATTTTTAATTTTCCCTTTGGAGCATGATCCTAAAAATGTCCCTTGTTATCCCTGGCAAGAATGTTTTTTTCATGTGACTTAGGAAGATTTCATTACCCTTTCCTGTTGTCATTGTTCTTTAATTTTGAGCAGGAAAAACTATTAGACTATACTGGAACAAATTAGGTAGAGGACCTGTTTCAGGGTAGTTATCTCTCAGAAATAACTACAGTATGGTATGAGCTAATTTTGGAGGAGAGAAAGAAACCTAGTAATATCTGTTTGTTAAAAATTCTTCTCTGTGTCCCTTGGTCTCCTTATGCTGCTGCATTAAGGTATTTGTTGACCAAGCATCTGCTTTTCTATCTCTATGTGAATTCTTTGCCTCTCCATTAAAGTCCCAAGTTACTACCTGACATCTTCTTTTGTATTTCTCTATTTTTCACTGAAGATGGTATACGAGTTGAGGGCTTCAGTCATTTTGGCAAGTTATTCAGTTTTTCTAGGTTTTTCTCATATGTGTATGTCATTGAAATTTTGTTTGATTTTATCCTCTTCACACGTTTCATATCAATTTAATTTCTAGGCCAGCCAGAAGAACCTAGAAGGGTAGAGGAGTTGTCCTTCCTGACAGGGCAATTCTGCCCCACATTCTTTCTGCTTCTCTCAGATGTACTGTGTGTATTCTAATGATCAAAAGCATTTCTGGGGAAAACTAAGTTGTGGAGAAATTTAAAAGGGGAAACTGTGAAACATCCATGAGAGGAGAAAGTAAAAAGTTTTAGTCATTGCCCTGAATTGAGTTTTACATGCATTAGAAAAGAAATAAATCATCTATGAAAGGATAGCCAGAAAGATAGTTTCAGAGGAACATTTTAGTCATTTATAAAATGGGGACTCAGAGTTTGACTAAGTGATGCCCCTCTACATACTTCCTGAAACCAAGGCCGTGGCATACAAATATTGTAACAAGGTTACATAAAAAAAAAAAAAAAAAAGACAGTTATAGAAACTGCATTAAAAACTTTTAGCTGTTTATGATACAATAATGAATCAAGTAGAGGAAAGTATATAGTTAAATACATAGAATAATTATAGCTGTGTAAAAATTCATAGACATAGAAAAAGATGAGAAAGAATACCCTCTCTCCAGTTTGTCCCTTACCTAAAGTCTTAGTGTATATATGTTTTCTTCTCTCTCTCTCTTTGTGATCTATATCTATTTTTAAAGAGCTTAAACAAGAGAGTTATGTAGGACAAATATTGATCTTGCAGTTGGTTCTAAGACCATAATTGTTATCGATTGTCTTTTTCTATCACTCATTCTAAATTCCCCCACACTGTCACTCAGCATTCCTGCTTGTCTGGGTTTCTTGCTCAGTGAGTGACCCAGACCTTCCTCTCTGAGGGGTCTAAGCCCTTGGTTACCTTAACTTTGTTACTGTTATTGCCTGCACACTATTATCACCAGATGTGGAAACACTGAGGTATGTTCCAGTGAACCTCCAGGTTCATTCATACTTCTCTGTCCCCGTTGCAAAGTGGGCAACTCTATCTTCTGTGCTTATGCAGCATTTCTCTGTGGTAATAGTCAGTTATTTCTGCCGGTATAGTTTTGCCAAGTTTGGGAGGTTTTCAGTGATTATTTCTTTGAATACTATCAAGTCCAGCAATGAGCTGAGCCCCCACTCTTTCATGATCTTTCCCCTGCCTCTTCCCTCTCCGCCTTCTTCCCCTTCTTCTGGGATTCCAATGATATATGTGTTAAACGATTTGCTATTGTCCCATAGGTCTTTGAGACTCTGTTCATTTTTTTCTCCAGTCTCTTTCTTCCCTTGCTATTGTTTAGACTGGGTAAATTCTATTGATCTGGTCTCAAGTTCAGATATTCTATCCCTTGTCATCTCCATGTTCCTACTGAACCCATCTAAAGAGCTTTGAGCTTCAGTTACTGAATCCCTCAGTTCTTTAATTTGTGCTTAGTTCTTTATATAACTTTATTTTTGCTAAGATTTTTCTTTTTTTTTTTTTTCATTTATTTCAAGAGAATTTATAGTTGTCTATGGAAGCACTTTTATGATAGCTGTTTTAAAATCTTTGTCCCAAATTTTAACATCTGATTCATTTTGGTGTTCACATTGATTATCTTTTCTCATTCATGTTACAGACTGGACTAATTGTCCAATAAGCCCTGAAATAAAAAGTAAGCCAACAGAATCTGTATTCCTCCTCACTTTAATTTCCTCCTTTTTATCCTCTGATTCACTCTCAGGTAGCAAACTCCTACTGTGATACCAAGTGCTAGGAGCAATTTTTGTGTTGTGTTTTGGTCACAGTATGTATCACACTGGTTTATGTGGCAGATACTGCCTGTAAATGAGTTTCTTATTTAATGTAAAGGATTTTTGTTTCCAGTATCATACTCTATGCAATATTACTCAACTTTAAAAAGAAATAGGAAACTTTAGATTTCAATCACAGATCAGTATTGTAAAGGAATTTTAAGTATGGGGGTTATATATTAGAAGATTTGGATACTCCTTCTCATAGCTTGTGAGATCTGTGTTGTAACTGTTTTTGTGCTTATTTTTTAAAAAATAATTTGATTATTTATTTATGGCTGTGCTCAGTCGTCATTACTGTGAGGGCTTTTCTCTAGGTGCTGTGAGTAGGGACTACTCTTTAATTTCGGTGCACAGGCTTCTCACTGCCATGGCTTCTCTTGCTGCGGAGCACAGGCTCTCGGGCGCTCCCGCTTCAGCAGCTGCAGCAGGTGGGCTCAGTAGTTGCGGTTCCTGGGCTCTAGAGTGTAGGCTCAATAGTTGTGCTGCACGGGCTTAGCTGCTCCACCTCTGTGGGATCGTGCAGGATCAAGGATTGAACCTGTGTCTCCTGGGTTGGCAGGCGAATTCTTTACCACTGAGCCACCAGGGATGTCCCTTTTGTTTGCTTTTAAACTTGAACACAACATTTTGTTTTAAAAATGAAATTTATTGAGGTATAATTTACAAAGAATACAATGCAGCCATTCTATTTTAATGACTTGACATTTTTATACATTGTGAAATGATCACCACAATGAATCTAGTCAACACCTGTCACCGTATATAGTTATAGATTTTTCCTTATGATAAATCCTTTTAAGATTTACTCTTTTAGCAATTTTCAAATATGCAATACAGTATTATTAGCTATAGTCATTATGCTGTACATTACATCCCATGACTTATTTATTTTACAACTGGAATTTGTATTCTTGACCCCCTTCATTCATTTTGCCTACCCTCCACCTCTGGCAGCCACCAATGTGTTCTTTGTATCTATAGCTTGGTCGTGTGTGTGTGTGTGTTTAGATTTTACATATAGGTGAGATCATACAGTATTTGTCTTTCTCTGTCTGATTTATTTCCCTTATAAGAATGCCCTCAAGTTCCATCCATGTTGTTGCAAATGGTTAGATTTCATTCTTCTTTATGGCTAAATAATATTTCACTGTATATACATTTATACACCACGTCTTTATCCATCCATCCATTGGTGGACATAGGTCTTTAACATATCTTGGCTACTGTACATATTGAAAACACAGTCATTTTAACTGTACAGTTCCATATGTTCTGGCAAGTAAATATATCTGGATTTCTACCTCTACAATAAAAATATATGACATTTTCATCATCCCAAAAGTTCCCTTAGTTCTTTCTCTCAGTTAATCCTCCTTATTCTTAGCTCCTACCCACAATTTCAGCTCCTGGAAATCACTGATCTATTTTCTAATAGTTTTGTCTGCTCTAAAATTTTATATAAAAGGAATTATATAACATAACTTTCTGTGTTTGACTTTTTTCACTCAGCACAATCCACTGTGTCTTGGTATTAGTAGTTTTATTAAGTACTATAATATTGTATGCATGTACCCCAGATTGTTTAGCCACTCCTCTGGTAATTGTATTTGAGTTGCTTTCAGTTTTTTGCCATTATGGATAAGCTGCAAGGAATGTTTGTGTTCAAGTCTTGTATGAACATATACTCTCATTTCTCTTGGGTAAACGTTCTGGAGTAGAACTGTTTGGACATATGGTAAGTATATGTTTAGTTTTATAAGAAATTGCCACTATCTTCCACAGTGATTGTAACATTTAAAATTCCCACTAGCAATGTGTGTGTAAATCACTATTGTTAAATGGCGTATTCACATGTCTAGTACCACAAATTGGTTGATAGAATGAGGTTATTATATCCTAGCTGATTTTCTGTTTAATCATTCTACCAATTACTAAGGGTGATGAAATTAACTATGATAACCATTAATTTGCCTTTTCTCTTTCAATTCTTTCATCTTTGCTTCATGTACTTTGGACCTCTGTTATATGGTGAATATACATTTATGATGCTAAATCCTCTTGATAAACTGACTGTAATTCTCTGGAAATGATCTCTTTTCCCACTGGCAATATGCTTGCCCTGAAGTATAGTCTTCTGATATTGATTAACCACATCAGCTTTAAAAAATATGATTATTTGGGACCCCTTTGAACAGGCAGATACTTACAGTTGTTGATTAAGGTTTTGATACAAATTCTGATGTGTGTGTGTATGTGTTTTTCTCACACCACCAAACAAGGTGTCCTATAATTAAGCTCAATTATGACATTCTCTACCAGAGATAATGTCAAATTCCAAAGATTGAGGGCTTGGTCCTATAAGACTACATTCCACTTCAGATGTTACCTGGACTTCTGACTATACATCAGGGTTCCAGATCCTCTCCTTGGATTAGTTTGCTAGTTAGGCTAACAGGACTCAAGAAAACAGTTCATGCTGTAGATAATAGATTTACTATGACAAGATAGGACTCAGGAGCAGCCAGATAGAAGAGATGCACAGGGCAAGGTATGAGGGAACAGTGTGGACCTTCCTTCCATGCCTTCCTTGGGCTGCCACTCTCCCCAGGTCTCTAAGGGTTTACCAACCTGGAAGCTCTCAGAACTCTGTCTGTTTGGATTTTTATGGAGGAACCATTACGTAGGCATTATTGATTAGATTATTGGCTATTGGTGGTTGATTCAACCCCCAGCTGCTATCCCCTCCCTGGTGAGGGGTGTGTGAGTTCGGGTGGCTCTGAATGTTCCAATCCTCTAATCTTATGGTTGAGAGGGCAACTAGCTCTCATCTTTAGGTGCTTTTCAAAGGTCACCTCATCACCATAATGAAAGACCCCTTAATGACTCTCAGGAAACAAAATTCCACGGGTTTTAGGAGTGTCGACTTATAAAAAAAACCGTGAGAGTTGCAAGTTAAGTTTTACTGGGGGCAAAATGAGGAGTGCAGCCCAGGAGACAGCACCTCAGATGGCTCTGAGAAACAGCTCCTAAGAGGCAGAGGGGAAAGATCAATATATATATGATTTTGGTAAAGGGGGAATACATGAAATCGGGCACCTATTTTTCTAAATGATGTCTACTAGTCTGGTGGAGCTTTTTTGCTAGTCATGGGGAACAGTCATCACTATGAAGGATTTTGGTGCTTTTCTAGATATGGGGAGATACAAGAATTAGGCTCATAAGATCAGCTCCTGAAAATATCTAACTATCTGAAGACTTGTCCTGCCAGTTTTTCCCCCAAGCACAGAATGCCTCATTTCTGCTTTCCACCCTGAACTCCTTTCAGGGGATGTTGAAGGTCAGCAACTGCAGCAGCACATGATTTAATGCTTGTAGAGGTAGATGCTGAGTGCACACAGTAAGTGCAAATATGTAGTTGACAGCAGCTCTGTGCCAGAAAAGGAGATGAAAACTAAATATGAATTTACTGTAAACCACATTATCACAATTGACTTTAAAAATCAAGTCATACACAGTAAAAGCAGTCCTAAGGGGAAAGTTCATAGCAATACAGGCACACCTCAAGAAACAAGAAAAAAGTCAAATAAATAACCTAACTCTACACCTAAAGCAACTAGAAAAGGAAGAAATGAAGAACCCCAGGGTTAGTAGAAGGAAAGAAATCTTAAAAATTAGAGCAGAAATAAATGCAAAAGAAACAAAAGAGACCATAGCAAAAATCAACAAAGCCAAAAGCTGGTTCTTTGAAAGGATAAATAAAATTGACAAACCATTAGCCAGACTCATCAAGAAACAAAGGGAGAAAAATCAAATCAATAAAATTAGAAACGAAAATGGAGAGATCACAACAGACAACACAGAAATACAAAGGATCATAAGAGACTATTATCAACAATTATATGCCAATAAAATGGACAACGAGGAAGAAATGGACAAATTCTTAGAAAAGTACAACTTTCCAAAACTCGACCAGGAAGAAATAGAAAACCTTAACAGACCCATCACAAGCACAGAAATTGAAACTGTAATCAAAAATCTTCCAGCAAACAAAAGCCCAGGTCCAGACGGCTTCACAGCTGAATTCTACCAAAAATTTAGAGAAGAGCTAACACCTATCCTGCTCAAACTCTTCCAGAAAATTGCAGAGGAAGGGAAACTTCCAAACTCATTCTATGAGGCCACCATCACCCTAATACCAAAACCTGACAAAGATGCCACAAAAAAAGAAAACTACAGGCCAATATCACTGATGAACATAGATGCAAAAATCCTTAACAAAATTCTAGCAATCAGAATCCAACAACACATTAAAAAGATCATACACCATGACCAAGTGGGCTTTATCCCAGGGATGCAAGGATTCTTCAATATCCGCAAATCAATCAATGTAATACACCACATTAACAAATTGAAAAATAAAAACCATATGATTATCTCAATAGATGCAGAGAAAGCCTTTGACAAAATTCAACACCCATTTATGATAAAAACTCTCCAGAAAGCAGGAATAGAAGGAACATACCTCAACATAATAAAAGCTATATATGACAAACCCATAGCAAACATTATCCTCAATGGTGAAAAATTGAAAGCATTTCCTCTAAAGTCAGGAACAAGACAAGGGTGCCCACTTTCACCATTACTATTCAACATAGTTTTGGAAGTTTTGGCTACAGCAATCAGAGCAGAAAAAGAAATAAAACGAATCCAAATTGGAAAAGAAGAAGTAAAACTCTCACTATTTGCAGATGACATGATCCTCTACATAGAAAACCCTAAAGACTCCACCAGAAAATTACTAGAACTAATCAATGATTATAGTAAAGTTGCAGGATATAAAATCAACACACAGAAATCCCTTGCATTCCTATACACTAATAATGAGAAAACAGAAAGAGAAATTAAGGAAACAATTCCATTCACCATTGCAACGAAAAGAATAAAATACTTAGGAATATATCTACCTAAAGAAACTAAAGACCTATATATAGAAAACTATAAAACACTGGTGAAAGAAATCAAAGAGGACACTAATAGATGGAGAAATAGACCATGTTCATGGATTGGAAGAATCAATATAGTGAAAATGAGTATACTACCCAAAGCAATTTATAGATTCAATGCAATCCCTATCAAGCTACCAACAGTATTCTTCACAGAGCTAGAACAAATAATTTCACAATTTGTATGGAAATACAAAAAACCTCGAATAGCCAAAGCGATCTTGAGAAAGAAAAATGGAACTGGAGGAATCAACCTACCTGACTTCAGGCTCTACTACAAAGCCACAGTTATCAAGACAGTATGGTACTGGCACAAAGACAGAAATATAGATCAATGGAACAAAATAGAAAGCCCAGAGATAAATCCACGCACATATGGACACCTTATCTTTGACAAAGGAGGCAAGAATATACAGTGGATTAAAGACAATCTCTTTAACAAGTGGTGCTGGGAAATCTGGTCAACCACTTGTAAAAGAATGAAACTAGAACACTTTCTAACACCATATACAAAAATAAACTCAAAATGGATTAAAGATCTCAACGTAAGACCAGAAACTATAAAACTCCTAGAGGAGAACATAGGCAAAACACTCTCTGACATACATCACAGCAGGATCCTCTATGACCCACCTCCCAGAATATTGGAAATAAAAGCAAAAATAAACAAATCGGACCTAATTAAACTTAAAAGCTTCTGCACATCAAAGGAAACTATTAGCAAGGTGAAAAGACAGCCTTCAGAATGGGAGAAAATAATAGCAAATGAAGCAACCGACAAACAACTAATCTCAAAAATATACAAGCAACTCCTACAGCTCAACTCCAGAAAAATAAATGACCCAATCAAAAAATGGGCCAAAGAACTAAATAGACATTTCTCCAAAGAAGACATACAGATGGCTAACAAACACATGAAAAGATGCTCAACATCACTCCTTATCAGAGAAATGCAAATCAAAACCACTATGAGGTACCATTTCACGCCAGTCAGAATGGCTGCGATCCAAAAGTCTACAAATAATAAATGCTGGAGAGGGTGTGGAGAAAAGGGAACCCTCTTACACTGTTGGTGGGAATGCAAACTAGTACAGCCACTATGGAGAACAGTGTGGAGATTCCTTAAAAAACTGGAAGTAGAACTGCCTTATGATCCAGCAATCCCACTGCTTGGCATACACACTGAGGAAACCAGAAGGGAAAGAGACACATGTACCCCAATGTTCATCGCAGCACTGTTTATAATAGCCAGGACATGGAAGCAACCTAGATGTCCATCAGCAGATGAATGGATAAGAAAGCAGTGGTACATATACACAATGGAGTATTACTCAGCCATTAAAAAGAATACATTTGAATCAGTTCTAATGAGGTGGATGAAACTGGAGCCTATTATACAGAGTGAAGTAAGCCAGAAGGAAAAACATAAATACAGTATACTAACGCATATATATGGAATTTAGAAAGATGGTAACGATAACCCTGTATACGAGACAGCAAAAGAGACACTGATGTATAGAACAGTCTTATGGACTCTGTGGGAGAGGGAGAGGGGGGGAAGATTTGGGAGAATGGCATTGAAACACGTGAAATGTCATGTATGAAACGAGATGCCAGTCCAGGTTCAGTGCACGATGCTGGATGCTTGGGGCTGGTGCGCTGGGACGGCCCAGGGGGATGGTTTGGGGAGGGGGGAGGGAGGAGGGTTCAGGATGGGGAGCACGTGTATACCTGAAATTTTTTTAATTTTAAAAAAAAAAAAAAAAATTAAAAAAAAAAAATCAAGTCATAAAATTGTATTACAAATTAAAAATGAGCTTCTTAAAAAGTTCAGCTTGACCAGATATGAAACAATTAAAAAATCCTTAAAGGTGTATCAAGAAAAACAGGCTTAAAAAAAAAACAACAAAAAACCTTACATTTGTTAGTATCCAAAAGATAGATCTTGTTGATCTGATATAAATAGACTACCAGGTGTTTCTCCAGCAAAGATGGGTTTACTTGAAACAAGTGGAAAATTGCAATTTGGCATCTGCAACCATTCATCCATGTGCAAGTCTCCACAAGGCAATAGAAGGAGGATGTTTTTATAGAGGAGAAGGAAGTTGGGAAAGCACCAAGAAAGAAGATGTTTTCTTCTTCCTGTTGAACTCTGCTATTGTCACAGGGCACGAGAGCTCCCCATTCTAGTCTCCCAACTCTATTTCATGGAAATTTCCATTTACTAATATTAAAGTCTATGGTAAAAATATTAAAAGCCCTAAGCTGCATAGGTAATGCAGATACTTCTAATTATCTGCTCAGTGGGCAACAACTAAGCGCTGGAGGGCGTTAGCTCCACCCTCTTGTCCATTTTTTACTGCTGGAATTCCATATTTATTTCTTCTTATTGGATGACTAAACAGTAAAGCTAACCTTTACTTAGGCCAGCCCTACTTTGCCTTAGGAACACATGAGGGCTGGTTGCCCTCACAACTGTAAGAATAGAGGATTGAAACTTTCAGTGCTACCTCCACTCACACTTAGGGTCAGCTACTTTTGTCTCTTTGCCATGTCATGGTTTAGGGTCTTCTGGGCATCAGCAGAGGTAACTGAGGGCTTCCCTGGTGGCTCAGATGGTAAAGAATCTGCCTGCAATGTGGGAGACCTGGGTTCTATCCCTGGGTTGGGAAGATCCCCTGGAGACGGGCATGGCAACCCACTCCAGAATTCTTGCCTGGAGAATCCCCATGGACAGAGGAACCTGGTGGGCTACAGTCCATGGGGTCGCAAAGAGTTGGACATGACTGAGTGACTAAGCACAGCACAGAGGTAACTGAATCTCTGCCAACCTTGAGGTGGATGTTGACCTTGGACTCATCTCTTTGATTTTCCTTCACCTTTTTTCGCTGTCTTTTCTATGCTGTCTTTGGTGTGGAGGGTCCCTAAGAAATCATAATCTACAACTCCAATGCATATTCTGTCTCACTGCTGTTAAAAAACAAAATTTAAGTGTAAGTTTAAAGATCAAATTGGCTTTATTCAGTGATTCATGATTCAGGCAGCATCCCACCTAGTGAATAGAAAAGCTGCTGAAAAGGAAGGATTTTTGTAGACAGAAGAGGGCAGGCAAGGGAAAAAAGTAGATTATCTAATCTTTCTTTGGGGGATGGAAGGGGTCTCTCAGGATGGAAGGGGTCTCTCAGGCAGGATTACCTCATTATCACTGATCAAGAAATTCCAGACTGACCAGTTAAGATCACATTCCTGCAGAAGACTGAAACTACAATTTAGTTTGGTATCAAGTTTTGGCTTGGTGAGGTGGGCTTAGACAAGTGACTCCATTTTGGGTCTGATGTTTCTTTTAAAACATTAGTCGACCTTGATCTCCTGTCTCCTGGTTATCAGCACACTCCCCTGTTTTTTCCTACACCAGAGGGTTAGAAGACTGTGGCTGTTGCTCGTGGGGTCTCCATGTGTAGTACAGTGGGAGCTATGGCCTGAGGCTGGGCTGGCACTGTTGGGCCTGGTCTTCTGGACCATGCTCCCATGTCTTGGTCTCTTCCCTTTTCTTCTGTTTTGGTAATTCTGGTAATCAGCAGAGAACCCCTACTGTGTGGGTAGCATCTATAGTGGTTACCGTCTGCTGCATGTGTACTGCCTTGCGCTGAAACTCCAGTAAGTCCTGTAACATTTGCTGCCTCCATACCCTTTTCTCCTCAACAACATCAAATTCCACGGTGTTTCCATCTCCTACACTGCAAATCTGGATACATGTTGTATCATGTATTACTACCTCATTCCTTTCTATTACTGAAATATTTAATTTTATGGCTATTCTACACTTTGTTTACCTATTTGTCATTTGGTAGACATTTTGTTTTTTCCACTTTTGGGCTATTATGAATAATACTACAATTGATATTTATAGAAAATTTTTATATGGATATACAGTTCCAATTTTCTAGGGTATAGGAGTAGATTTGCTGGGTTATGATATCTCTGTGTTTAACATTTTGAGAAGCTGCCAAATTGTTTTCCAAAGGGTGTACATCAATTTACATTCCTGCAGGTTAATTATGTTGAAAAAACTTTTTGTGGGCTTATTGGACTATTATATATCTTCTTTGGAGAAATGGCTAGTTAAATTCTTTGTCTAGCTACCATATGACCCTGTAATCCCACTTCTGGGCATGTATCTGGAGAAAAACGTGATCCAAAAGGATACCTGCACTCCACTGTTCATTGCAGTGCTGTTTACAATAGCCAAGACATGGAAGCAGCCTAAATGTCCATAGTTAATCAGCTATACCCCAATACTAAATAAAAAGTTTAAAGTTTGAGGGAAAAAAATCCTTTGTCTATTTTTAAGTTGGGTTGTCTTTTTGTTGTTTTTTTCTTTATATATTCTGGATATGAGCTAGACCATTTATATTTAACATGACTATTGATGGGGTTTGGTTGATCTGGATTTTGCTATTTGTTTCCTATTCTCACTTTTCCTCTTTTTATTTTTTTTCATGTGGATTAATTGAGTTTTAAAAAATATTTTATTTTATCTTCACTATTACCTTATTAACTATACCACTTTATCTGTAGCTGTTTCTCTAGCATTTATAGCATACATCTTTAATGTATCATGCCATCAAATAACATGATACACTGGCTGTATTTATCTTCTTGGACTCCAAAATCACTGCAGATGGTGGCTGAAGTCATGAAATTAAAATGCTTGCTCTTTGGAAAAAAAGCTATGACAAATCTAGACAGCATATTTAAAAGCAGAGATATTACTTTGCCAACAAAGGTCTGTATAGTCAAAGTTATGGTTTTTCCAGTAGTCATGTATGGATGTGAGAGTTGGACCATAAAAAAGGCTGAGCACTGAAGAATTGGTGCTTTCAAATTGTAGTGCTGAAGACTGTTGAGAGTCCCTTGGACAGCAAGATCAAACCAGCCAACCCTAAAGGAAATCAACCCTGAATATTCATTGGAAGGACTGATGCTGAAGCAGAAGCTCCAATACTTTGGACACCTACCTGATGCAAGGAGCTGACTCGTTGGAAAAGATCCTGAAGCTGGGAAAGACTGAGGGCAGGAGAAGGAGGCGACAGAGGATGAGATGGTTGGATGGCATCATTGACTCAATGGACATGAGTTTGAGCAAGCTCTGAGAGATAGTGAAGGACAGGGAAGCCTGGTGTGCTGCTTCCATGGGGTCGCAAAGAGTCAGTCTTGACTTAGTGACAGAACAACAAGAACTGACTATATAGTATAAGAATCTTTCAAACTTACATTTTTTCTCCTCCCAGCTTTTTGTTATTATTTTCATGTATTTTACTCCTGCATGCTACAAATGCCACAATGCATCATTATTATCTTTGCTTTGAGTAGTCAAAAAATTTTTAAGTATTTTAAAAAATTAGCTGGTTACAAAGTATCTTGGTTATATTTTGCTTGTTTAAAGTGATTACTTCATGTAGGCCATCTGTGAAGTGATCTGTACTTTTTTTCTTTTGGCTCTAAACTTTTACTTAAGCAATAGAAAAAGCAGGTGTTGAGTCAGATAATTCTGGAAACTAAGTTCCACGCTGCTTACTGTGCATTTTGGGAGCCCATGGATTGATACATCTTAGTAATCATGGGTGAGCTTTCACCTGTCAGCAGACTTTGAATCCCTGGTGTGTATTGTAAATTGCCAAAGGTTTGGAACTCTTCCATATTTGAAGGTGCTAGTTTTATTGTCCATTTATTAAATTGCTAAGTGAATGGAACTAATAACAGGAAATTCATTGAAACAGAAAACTTAATAATACCCCTGAGTATTCATTGGTAGCAAGTTCAATTATAGTCATGCAATGATCACTTGAAAATCTAATGTCAGATAGATAAAAATCACAAAGCTTTCAAGCATGAGATCTACCTTGTACAGAATTCTGTGCTCTGTGATTTTATATCCTAGACTTCTGTAACAGAGTGTAAGAAGAGAACTGAGTCATTAGAGGAGATATAGGAATAGATGGTAAGTGTTTGCTATCAGAGGAAAATCTATTTTAAACAAGCAATGTAAGTTGGTAAACAAATGTTACCTATTAAACATTGAAAAAATGTTATTTTGGCCTTTAAAAGAGAGTCCAGAATTTAGCAGAGCTTCTGGGTCAATTGATTTGACTTGATGACACAGAGTTTTCCTATCTTCTTTTTGCCTCACCTTTATAAAGTGGTAATGATAATTTCTACTTATTTAAAGAGGATGTTGAGGTGGGGAAGAGAGGAGATAATAAGATCTTTAAGAGAAGTTTAACTTCCTAGAGTGGTAAATGAATAGTGGTCTTTCTGTATACCTAAATTTTCCTAAACCTAAGCCACATTGCCACCTTTAAAATCATTGCAAGGAAGGTAATTGTATTAGTTAGGGTTTGCTAAAGAAACATAATCAATAGGATCTCAGTTTATATATATCAGTTTATTATCTGTCTGTCTTAAATTTTATACAGAGGGAGAGAAGGAGAGAGAGATTTATCTTAAGGAATTGACTGGTGAGTTTCTGGGGCCTGACAGATCTGAAGTCTGCAGCTCAGGCTGCAGACTGGATATTCTTCAGGAGTCAGTCTTTCAGTCTTGAGTCTAAAGACAGTCTGGAGGCCAAATTCCTTCCTTTGGGGTTCTTAATCTTTTAAGAATTTCCACTGATTGTATTAGACCTACCCACATTATTAAGGGTAATCTGTTTTACCCAAAGCCTACTGATTTAAAAGTTAATCACATCTGAAAACATTGTCATAACAACATCTAGATAATACTTGATTGCACAACTGGGTATGATGGCCTTGCCAAATTGACATATAAAATTAACTGTCACAATAATTAAAGGGGCAAAATTGTTACTTACTTTCCAGATAATGAATATAAAGTCAGGTGACTTGCCCAAGTGAGAGATAAGTTGACTAAAGGAGTAAAAAGAATTATTGAAATTTTTAGATACATTAATGCATGAAATAGGTTGTCACTTTTTTTTTTAATCCACCCTTTAAAATTATTTATTTATTTATTTATTTTTGGCTGTACTGTATCTTCATTGCTCAGTGGGCTTTTCTCTAGTGTCATGAGTGGTAGCTATTCTTTTAGTTGCGGTGCATGGGCTTCTCACTGAGGTGGTTTCTCTTGTGGAACACGGGCTCTAAGGCCTACGGGCTTCTGTAGTTGCTAATCTTGGGCTCTAGAACACAGGCTCAGTAGTTGCCACGTATGGGCTTGGTAAAGAATCTGCCTGCAATGCAGGAGACCCGGGTACAATCTCTGGGTGGAGAAGATCCCCCTGGAGAAGGAGACGGCAACCCGCTCCAGTATTCTTGCTTGGAGAATCCCACAGACAGAGGAGCCTGGTGGGCTACAGTCCATGAGATTGCAGAGTCGGACATGACTTAGCGACTAAACCACCACCATTGTCTTAGTTGCTCTGTGCTGTGGTATGTGGGATCCTGAGCCACCAGGGAAGTGCAGGTCTTCACTTGATAATGTTTTTTAGTTCAGCAGGGCAATAGTAGAACGTAAAATTAGCTGGATTTGATTTGACACAACTCCTTAAAAACTTTTATGTTTTCTTCCCCAGCTTTATTGAAGTATAACTGACAGATAAAAAGTATATATATTTAAGGTGACAATGTGGTAATTTGCTGCATATATATGTTGTGACATGATTACTAAAATCAAAACACTTTTACATATTCTTGACACAAAATTTTAAGCCTAAAGTTAATATTATGTCATATTTCATAAAATAGGCAATTTATTTATATTAACTGAAGACAAATACTCTCCATAATAAATGTTTGTTGAATGAATAAATGGCCTTTGAGTAACAGATTCTTATTCAAATATAGTTTTGAATATTTGAATATTCTTATTCAAATATAGTTTTAATGGTTCTCATAGTAGCTAATGATTGAAATGGAGTTTTGAATATTTGAATATTTGAATAGTTTGAACAGATTGAACAGATAAAAAGTATATATATTTAAGGTGACAATGTGGTGATTTGCTGCATATATATGTTGTGACATGATTACTAAAATCAAAACACTTTTACATATTCTTGACACAAAATTTTAAGCCTAAAGTTAATATTATGTCATATTTCATAAAATAGGCAATTTATTTATATTAACTGAAGACAAATACTCTCCATAATAAATGTTTGTTGAATGAATAAATGGCCTTTGAGTAACAGATTCTTATTCAAATATAGTTTTGAATATTTGAATATTCTTATTCAAATATAGTTTTAATGGTTCTCACAGTAGCTAATGATTGAAATGGAGTGGCAAATAGGCTTAGTTTTACCTTTCTTGGCCATAAGAAGGCAAGGGTATTGAAAAGGAGAAATGCAAAATTTATAGAGAAGGAAGGGGATTAATAAATTCAGAGGCCAATATTAAAAGGGTGAAACTATTTAAATAGAAAACCATTTATTAATGTCCAAATCATAATGTTTAAACAGAAATGATATTGTAATGGATTCAATAAAGACTTTAAAAAATGGTTCACATCAAAAATATCTTAAAAAATGAGTCTATGGCATTAAAAAAAATGCAGTATGCTGTGAAGAATAAAATCTTTAAAAAGGAAACTAAGTAAAATATATTAATACTAAAAGATTTAGGAGTTCACCTAGCTCAGCTCTCTGGCGGCAACTGCTGAGTAGTGGAAAAATCCAAGTGCAGGGGAACTGGGACAGAGTCCCAATTCTGCCATGCAAAAGCTGGGCAAGCCACACACCATCTCTGAACTTAGCTGCACCCCACTTTATTAGAGAAATAAAGCTGTCAAAGTTTAGAGCATCCCTAGGAGCTTCTGCCTTCTCTCTTCTTTAGGGTTTAAGCCCCTGGCTTTCAACTGACACAGGCACTTCTCTCATACAAGATGGCTCCAAGCAAGATCAGAGAAGGAGATATATCATATAACATCCCTTATATGTGGAATCTAAAAGGAAATGACACAAATGAACTCACAAAGCAGAAAGAGACTCACAGACTTAGAAAACAAACTTATGGTTGCTGGGGGAAGGGACAGTTAGGGAGTTCGGGAAGGTCATGTACACACGGCTATATTCAAAATGGACAACCAACAAAGATCCATTGTACGGCATATGGAACTTTATCTACTCACTGTTATGTGCCAGCTTGGTTGATGGGGAGCGGGGAGGTTTGGGGGAGAATGGGAGAATGGATACATGTATATGTATGGCTGAGTCCCTTTGCTGTTCACCTGAAACAACCACAGCGTTGTTCATCGGCTGTGCATGCATGCGTGCTAAGTCACTTCAGTCCTGTCCGACTGTGACCCTGTGGATGTAGCCTGCCAGGCTCCTCTGTACATGGAATTTTTCAGGCGAAAATACTGGAGTGGATTGCCATTCCCTTCTTCAGGGGATCTTCCTAACCCATATCCCTTACGTCTCCTGCATTGGTAGGTGGATTCTTTATCACTAGCCACACCTGGGAAGCCCGTATACCCTAACACAACATAAAAAGCTAAAAGATCGTGGCAACTCAGGGTTTTACAAATTCCGTTTTGAAGCTAAAATGATAATAGTCTACCACGATGGAGCTCAGTTTCCCCTTGGCAAAGGGAGTCGTTGCTAAGTGTATCTTTGCCAAGGCTTGAGCCTGTAGTGTTGAACTAGAGATCAGGTGGCAACAAAGAGAGAAGAGGCAGGTAAAGATGGGGTTTGGAGTATCTCTGAACAAACAGTAAAGATAACTGGTCTGAAACTGGGGATTCATGAGTTAAAGGAGGCTGCTGCTTACAATGTTTGATCCCTGACAATTCACTATACTCCTGAGAAGAGTGATTTCAAATATGGGAAAATTCTTACTGTCTCCATTGCAGAGCTGGTGTGGGAACTGTGGAGCTCTTGGGAGAAAGGCAGATGGCAGGGAAAGGATAGGAAGGGACAGATTTGTATTTTCTTATAGCATTTTATGAAGAATACCAATAACACCAACATAACAACAGTGATATCCAGTGGGGACTCTAGTCCTTTTTGTTCAGTTGCCCCTTTGTAGATAAGATTTTTATGGTTTTCCTTAAAAATCTAGGCAAATATTTTAATGCACAGATCAACTTTCTCCCAAATTTTGAAACTTCATTTCAGTGTTACTTTACAAATATTTTTTTCAATTAGTTCATGGAATATTTGGTGAGTTTCTCCTTTGTGCCACATACTTTACCATGTGGGTAGAAAAATGAATGAGATATTTACCTTCCTTCAGGAGGTGCATACTTGTACTTTCTTCTTCCTTAAAGGACATTTTATATTTTTTGCATTTAAGCAGCATGGCACAGAGGTTGAGAGTGTAGGCTTTTGGAAACAGGAAAATCTTTTGAACAGGAAACTCAAATCCTATTTCAACCAACTGCTAACTGAGTGACCTTGAGTAAATTAACTCAACCCTGACAACATTTTGGAAAGCAGTTTGACAACATTGTATTTTGAGTCACAATTTTTGAGCTAGTAAATTCATTTCTAATAAATAATTTCTAAAAGTAATAATTTAAAATATTGGAGAGTTTATAATCATGCAAAAGTATTTGTAGAGCTAATACTGTTGTTCTGTTTCTACACTTAAAGGTCCCCATCTGCAAAATTATTTATGGGTCGGTCCATCTGTGAGTTTACTGAATGACTCAAGGAAGGAGTGAAACTTAATGTGTTTACAGCAAGATAGCACTAATCATGTGTCACCAAAAACTAAGAAGAACAATGCTTTTTGTGTACATTTCTTCTCTGCAGGTATATTGGTCATTTCAATGTGCCTCACTTCTTCAACTTTTTGATTACAGTTCCTCAGCCCTCCAGACTTTTTTATTTTCAGGCAGAAGAAAAAATATAGAACAGATATAAAATATAATATAAATATAAAACAGATCAGCATGATGGTGGACAAAGGGTGCAAAGGTTGAAGAGAAGCAGAGAAAGAGGTAATGGGATGGTTGAAGGAGGTGCTCTGCATCTTTTCAGAAGAATGAAATCTTTAAAAACCAGGAGACTGTTAAAATATACTTTCAACTGGCAGTGTATACTTGTTGTTATTTTTTATCTTATATGTTTTTGTTTTTATGGACTCTTTAGGGCAGAAATGGCTTAGCATTTCTTCAGGGGCTTCTGTAGTTTAAAGCACGGAAGTCTTAGTCACTGCTGAACTTATTATGGCTGAGAGTTGGTATCTCATTCACTGCTGAACAAAATTTTGGGGGACGTAGTCATAAACAAAAGAGATCTAGTCTTTGTCCTTGAAGGGTTTATATTTGGAAAAGCAGACAGTAGATATGAATGCAAATAATTTAGATAATTTCAAGTCTTTATAAGTGCTACAAAAAAGATGGACTAGGATATTGTGTAAGTGAGGGGTTGTTCTTTTGGTTATAGTTGTCTGCAGGGACTCCATGAGAGGGTCATATTTGAGATAAGACCTTAAAAATGAGAAAGATAGAGCCCTGGGAAGTCTGGGGAAAGAATATTCCTTGGGCACAGATACTGTTGGGGCATTCACTAAATATTGTTTGATTAAGCAATGAGCCCTCTCTCTTTTTCTTTCTCTCTCTCTCTTTCAGATTTATTTATTTCGCTGCATGCAAATAAATGATCCTGCATGCAAGAAAAGATCGTGCACGCAGGCTCTTTAGTTGCAGCATATGAACTCTTAGTTGCAGTATGTGGGATCTAGTTCCCCAACTAGGGATTGAACACAGGCCGCCTACACTTGGGGCCTGCAGTCTTAGCCCACCGGTCCACCAGGGAAGTCCCTCTCACTTTTTTTCGCCTACTTTTTTGTGGTTCTTGTTTTAGGCTACTAAATACATGACCTACATTTTCTCTCTTAGGGATTTCTGGGATGGTTTTTTTGCAGATATCTCTTAGTTATAATAAAAAGAACAGACTTTTATGCATTACAAGTGCCAGGCTATATGTTAGCCACTTGAATAACAGTTTGTGAAGTAGGTTTCTGTGCGTTCGTGCCTATGTGCTAAGTTACTTCAGTCGTGTCTGATTATATGGACTATAGCCCGCCTGGCTCCTCTGTCTGTGGCATTCTCCAGGCAAGAATATTGGAGCGGGTTGCCATTTCTTCCTCCAGGGGATCTTCCTGACCCAGGGATTGATTTGTACATATGAGGAAACTGGACTGGAAGAAGCACAAGCTAGAATCAAGATTTCCAGGAGAAATATCCATAACCTCAGATATGCAGACGACACCACCCTTACGGCAGAAAGGGAAGAGGAACTAAAGAGCCTCTTGATGAAAGTGAAAGAAGAGAGTGAAAAAGTTGGCTTAAAGCTCAACATTCAGAAAACTAAGATCATGGCATTCAGTCCCATCACTTCATGGAAAATAGTTGGGGAAACAGTGGAAACAGTGGCTGACTTTATTTTCTTGGTCTCCAAAATCGGCAGATGGTGCAGATGGTGATTGCAACCATGAAATAAAAAGACACTTACTCCTTGGAAGGAAAGTTATGACCAACCTAGACAGCATATTAAAAAGCAGAGACATTACTTTGTCAACAAAGGTCCATCTAGTCAAGGCTATGATTTTTCCAGTAGTCATGTATGGATTTGAGAGTTGGACTATAAAGAAAGCTGAGTGCCGAAGAATTGATGCTTTTGAAATGTGGTGTTGGAGAAGACTCTTGAGAGTCCAAGGGAGATCCAACCAGTCCATCCTAAAGGAGATCAGTCCTGGGTGTTCATTGGAAGGACTGATGTTGACACTGAAACTCCAATACTTTGGCTACCTGATGCGAAAAGCTGACTCATTTGAAAAGATCCTGATGCTGGGAAAGATTAAGGGCAGGAGAAGAAGGGGACGACAGAGGATGAGATGGTTAGATGGCATCACCGACTCAATGGACATGGGTTTGGGTGGACTCCGGGAGTTGGTGATAGACAGGGAGGCCTGGCGTGCTGCAGTTCATGGGGTTGCAAAGAGTCAGACATGACTGAGCGACTGAACTGAATTGAAGCTCAGAGAGGCTACATAATTTTTCTAAAGTGACCTTTTTTCAAAGTCTCAGCCCACCTCTTTTTAAAACCAGAGCAAAAACTCTGTTTACTAACGGTAAATAAATTTCTCTGGAGCTAAAGAAGCAATAACTACCATCTGGTGCCCCTGGGAACAGCCTAAGGACATAAAAGAAACTACCTTGGCTTTGAAAATTTCAGCCAATCCCAAAGTTTAGTACTTTTCATTAGATTTTTTTTAAATTTATTTTTTAATTGAAGGATAATTGCTTTAAAGAATTTCGTTGTTTTCTGTCAAACCTCAACATGAATCAGCCATCAGTCAGTTCAATCACTCAGTCGTGTCCGACTCTTTGTGACCCCATGAATTGCAGCATGCCAGGCCTCCCTGTCCATCACCAACTACCGGAGTTCACTTAAACTCACGTCCATCGAGTTGGTGATGCAATCCAGCCATCTCATCCTCTGTCATCCCCTTCTCCTCCTGCCCCCAATCCCTGCCAGCATCAGAGTCTCTTCCAATAAGTCAACTCTTCGCATGAGGTGACCAAAGTACTGGAGTTTCAGCTTTAGCATCATTCCTTCCAAAGAACACCCAGGACTGATCTCCTTTAGAATGGACTGGTTGGATCTCCTTGCAGTCCAAGGGACTCTCAAGAGTCCTCTCCAACACCACAGTTCAAAAGCATCAATTCTTCGGCACTCAGCTTTCTTCACAGTCCAACTCTCACATCCATACATGACCACTGGAAAAACCATAGCCTTGACTAGATGGACCTTTGTTGGCAAAGTAATGTCTCTGCTTTTGAATATGCTATCTAGGTTGGTCATAACTTTCCTTCCAAGGAGTAAGCGTCTTTTAATTTCATGGCTGCAATAACCATCTGCAGTGATTTTGGAGCCCCCAAAAATAAAGTCTGACACTGTTTCCACTGTTTCCCCATCTATTTCCCATGAAGCGATGGGACCGGATGCCATGATGTTAGTTTTCTGAATGTTGAGCTTTAAGCCAACTTTTTCACTCTCCTCTTTCACTTTCACCAAAAGGCTTTTTAGTTCCTCTTCACTTTCTGCCCTAAGGGTGGTGTCATCTGCATATCTGAGGTTATTGACATTTCTCCCAGCAATCTTGATTCCAGCTTGTGCTTCCTCCAGTCCAGCGTTTCTCATGATGTACTCTGCATAGAAGTTAAATAAGCAGGGTGACAATATACAGCCTTGACATACTTCTTTTCCTATTTGGAACCAATCTATTGATCCGTGTCCAGTTCTAGCTGTTGATTTCTGACCTGTATATAGATTTCTCAAGAGGCAGGTCAAGTGGTCTGGTATTCCCATCTCTTTCAGAATTTTCCACAGCTCATTGTGATCCACACAGTCAAAGGCTTTGGCATAGTCAATAAAGCAGAAATAGATATTTTTCTGGAACTCTTGCTTTTTCCATGATCCAGCGGATGTTGGCAATTTGATCTCTGGTTCCTCTGCCTTTTCTAAAACCAGCTTGAACATCTGCCATAGATATACATATATCCCTCCCTTTTAAACCTCCCTCATATCTCCCTCCCTACCCCAGCCCTCTAGGTTGATTCAGAGCCTCTGTTTGAGTTTCCTGAGCCATACAGCCAATTCCCGTTGGCTATCTATTTTAAATATGGTAATGTAAGTTTCCATATTACTCTTTCCTTACATCTCACCTTCTCCTCCCCTCTCCCCATGTCCATAAGTCTATTTTCCATGTCTGTTTCTCCATTGCTGCCCTGAAAATAAATTATTCAGTACCATTTTTCTAGACTCCATATATATGTGTTAGAATATGATATTTATCTTTCTCTTTCTGACTCACTTAACTCTGTATAATAGGTTCTAGTTCATCTACCTCATCAGAACCGACTCAAATGCATTCCTTTTATGGCTGAGTAATATTCCATTGTGTATATGTACCACAACTTCTTTATCCATGCATCTGTTGATGGACATCTAGGTTCTAGCTATTGTAAAGAGTGCTGCAAGGAATAATGGGATACATGTGTCTTTTTCAATTTTGGTTTCTTCAGGGTATATGCCTAGGAGTGAGATTGCTGGGTCATATGGTGGTTTTATTCCTAGTTTTTAAAGGAATCTCTACACAGTCTTCACAGTGGCTGTTCCAATTTATATTCCCACCAACAGTGCAAGAGCATTTCCTTTTCTCCACATTCTCTCCAGCATTTATTGTTTTTAGACTTTTTGGTGATGGCCATTCTGACTGGTGTGAGGTGATATCTCTTTGTGGTTTTGATTTGCATTTCTCTAATAGTGAGCAATGTTGAGCATCTTTTCATGTGTTTGTTAGCCATCTGCATGTCTTCTTTGGAGAAATGTCGGTTTAGGTCTTTTTACCACTTTTTGATTGGGTTGTTTGTTTTTCTGGTATTGAGCTGTATGAGCTGCTTGCATATTTTGGAAATTAATCTTTTGTCAGTTGTTTAGATTTTTTCTTAAACATGAATATGGGCTTCAATTTTTTATGATATCCTTCAAAGTCAGAAATTCTTCCCATACCCTGGCTTCTCTCTTGATCTTTTTGACAGAAAACTTAGACATCTGCTACAACTAATCACATAGAAAAGATGTCTAGTTCCTATGCTACAGTTCAGAAAACTGAGGCTTAGGGAAGTGAAGGCCAAACGTTATAGTTATATGAATTCACCACATGTGCTCTTATGAAGAGCCTTCTACCTTCTCCTTCTTAGTTGAAAGCAAAACAACTCTTGGTTCTTTTCTATGAATGCATTGCTGACCAGGAGTTTATGAGAACAGGCTTCCCTATCATAGAATTTGCTTCATAAGAAATATAACCATATTAGACTTGACTTGGAGAAGGAAAAATGTACTCATAATCCCACGAAGTCAGCATTTACATTTCCTTTCTGTATGCAGCCACCATGCATGGTTTTAATACTTTGTTTTAAAACAAAGTAGTTAAAAAAAACAAACAAAGTAGTTCATGCTTATGGACAAACTTGAATAATTACAGAGTGTAATATAAAAATTTTAAATGCTGCTAGTATTTTAAATTTAAAGTTGAAATCTAAAATGCACTAGTATTTCCACAGGCAACTAGTGTTAAAATAAGTGTGTAGTCTTCAATACATATCATCTTTCCTTTTAGGAATAAATACATAAAAACAGAATTCATGACTATATATGTTTCAATATGTTCATATTCACATATATATACATAAACATTTTTGATTCCTTCCTTTATTCGTTCTTATGACTTCCCTGGTGGCTCAGAGGTTAAAGCATCTGCCTGCAATGAGGAAGACCTGGGTTCGATCCCTGGGTTGGGAAGATCCCCTGGAGAAGGAAATGGCAACCCACTCCAGTATTCCTGCCTGGAGAATCCCATGGACGGAGGAGCCTGGTGGGCTACAGTCCACGGGGTCGCAAAGAGTCGGACACGACTGAGCGACTTCACTCACTCACTCACTTTGTTTATTCCTTCCTTTCCTCCTCGTTCACAATATGTTTATTTATTTAAACTTATTTTTAATTGGAGGATGATTGCTTTTCAATATTGTGTTAGTTTCTGCTGTAGAGCAACATGACTCAACCATAGGTATATATACAGCCCCTTCCTCTTGAACCTTCCTCCCACCCTTACCCCCACCCCACCTCTCTCAGTTGCTACAGAGCATTGGGTTGAGCTCCCTGTGTTATAGAGCAAAAATATATTTATAATATGCTGTTTTCACTTAATAATGTATTGTTGACATTTTTTGAATTTAATAGTTTGCCATCTTGGCTGTATGTTGTAGTCACCAGAGAACTTTAAAAGTACTGATAGGTCCAAATTCCAGAGACTCTGAATTAATTTTCTGAGATGAGGCCTGAGCAGCAAAATTTAGAAACCCCAACTATATGGTTTTCAAGTGCAGCTACATTGAAAACCACTGTTTAAATCAATAAACATAGATCGTACTCATTCTTATTAATTGCTATATAATATTCCACACTGTGGCTGTACTAAAATTTATTTCCCTATTCCTCTTTAGATAAATATTCAGATTATGTCCAGTACTTCATTTTGCTAAATGTTTTAATAAAATGTATCACCCTGACCCAGGGATTGAACCTGTGTCTCTCGTATCTCCTGAATTGTAGGCGGATTCTTTAGCCACTGAGCAACCTGCAAAGTCCCAAATCATATTACAGAATAAAAAATTAAGCTTTAAAGTCACTTTTTAAGTCTATTGTGAAGGACTGGATTCTTTTGCAGGTTACCTGACAAGTTAGCTTCAGTTCAAAAACAAGTATTTTTTGCATACCTTCAGTTCAGTTCAGTTCAATACTTACTGTGTGCCAGAAGCCATGTTACGTGCTGCAAGGGATAAGTTATATGTGACCATTGCTCTTCAAGAAAATCTTGATTTAATGGGGAGCAGAAACAGATATCTTATTTTATACTTTCTTTTAGATAAAAGAAGTATGAAGGGAAGTGATAAGATTTGATTGCATCAGTTGTGTTTTCCTAAAGGTACTGCTCTTTGAGGTAATTTTAGAAGATGAATAGTATTTTGAGAGTCAGCAATGAAGAGAGTACAGTTGATTAAATGGTTATGTTTTCTGAGCAGAGGGAACAACATAAATAACAAACAAGGATTTTGGAAAGTAACAAGATGGAAGTAGCAAATAAATGTAGCAGACAGTTGCAGGCTTTGAAGGTATTTTTGATAGGAAGAGTGAAGTAGTGAATGATTTTAGCTGGGAGTTGTATTTTAGAATTCTAAATTGGTGTTGCCTGTGGGTTAGACTGAAATGAAAAAATCACCCAACTAGTGGCTAAGGGTTTTGGGCAATTTATTTATTCTTGTAGAGCTCGCTTACCTGCAAGACAGGAACAATAATGCTTATGCAATGGTGAGTTTATGCGTGCTAAGTTGCTTCAGTTCTGTCTGACTATCAGTGACCCTATGGACTGTAGCCTGCCAAGCTCCTCTGTTCATGGGATTCTCCAGGAAAGAATACTGAGGTGGTTGCCATGCTCTGCTCCAGGGGATCTTCCCCATCCAGGGATCAAACCCACATCTCTTGCGGTTCCTGCATTGCAGGCAGATTCTTTATTGCTGAGCCAGTGCAGAAGCCCATGCAATGGTACAGTTATGGCTAAACAGAATGGTGTATATAAAGTGCATGGAATGTCTCCTGATATATACTGGGTATAATATGTAGTTTAGTTGCTAAGTCATGTCTGACTCTTGCAACCCCATGGACTGCAGCCCGTCAGGCTTCTGTATCGATGGGATTTTTCAGGCAAGAATACTGGAGTGGGTTGTCATCCTTCTCCAGGGGATCTTCCTGACCCAGGGATCAAACCTGGGTCTCCTGCATTGCAGGCAGATTCTTTACCGACTAAGTCACCAAGGAAGATTGGATATTATAACAATTGTAATTAAATTGATCTTATACTCTACATACCATGATAATAAATAAGCAACCCAGATAGAAATTCAGAGTCACTTCTGTTAGTTCCACTCCTATAGCATTAAGGCTAAATTACTGTTCATATTTTTTTTTTTTCCCCAAAAGGTCCTTTGGAAGCTTATAGGATGGATGCTCTAAACCAAACAAGAGTGACTCAATTTGTCTTCTTGGGACTCACTGATAACTGGGTACTGGAGATATTATTTTTCATGGCATTCTCAGTCATGTATGTGCTAACCCTTTTGGGGAACATTCTGATCATGGTTACCATAGTCTTTACTCCACGTCTTCATATCCCCATGTATTTCTTCCTGAGCAATCTGTCCTTTATTGACATCTGCCACTCATCTGTCACAGTGCCCAAGATGCTGGAGGGTTTGCTTTTGGAGAGGAAGACCATTTCCTTTGACAATTGCATTGCACAGCTCTTCTTCCTACATCTGTTTGCCTGTGCTGAGATCTTTCTGCTGACCGTTATGGCCTATGATCGTTATGTAGCCATCTGTGTGCCATTACACTACCCCAATGTGATGGACATGAGGGTCTGCGTACAGCTTGTCTTTGCTCTCTGGTTGGGGGGTACCATTCACTCACTGGTGCAGACCTTCTTGACCTTTCGCCTACCTTACTGTGGCCCTAATGTAATTGATAGCTACTTCTGTGATGTTCCTCCTGTCATCAAGCTGGCCTGCACAGATACATATCTCACAGGAATGCTGATTGTGTCCAATAGTGGAACCATCTCCCTCTTCTGTTTTCTGGCTTTGGTCACCTCCTACATGGTCATCTTGGTTTCTCTTAGAAAACAGTCAGCTGAAGGGCGCAGGAAAGCCCTGTCTACCTGCTCAGCCCACTTCATGGTGGTTGCCCTCTTCTTTGGGCCATGTATCTTCCTCTACACTCACCCAGACACCAACTTCTCCAGTGACAAGGTGGTATCTGTCTTCTACACGATGGTCACCCCTGTGCTGAATCCCCTCATTTACACCTTGAGGAATGAGGAAGTAAAAAATGCCATGAAGCGTCTCCGACAGAGGCAAGTTTTTTCCATGAAATCGTGTACATGATGGACATGGAATTATAGATATTATTTTGGTCATATCTCTAATGAGTGACTAAGAGTAAGAAATCTAAGTTATTAGGTGAAATGACCTGGAGAGTCATTTCAGGCCAGACTTCTGAACTAAAGAGGGGGACTTATCAACTATTGCTTAAATAAAGGAAAAGATACCTGTTGTAACATGTAAGGGAAAAGGATTGGGACAAGTTTAAAGAAAACTTCTAGTTTCACCAGTAAAAGAACACACAGACTTTGGGGGCATAGTCTTAGTTTCAGGAACATGTAGAGTTCTGAGAGAACCTATTTTTTTGATTTGTACAGTTCTGTAGGTTATTACCTCTGGGAAGCTGTACATTATACCTGTGTTTTATACATTATAGGGATCCTACTTTCAAATGTATTTTCAAGATGTTTATTTAAGCTTTATATGGTATTTATTGGTTTCCATGGTTGCTCAGAGATAAAGAATCCATTTGCCAATGCAGGGAGATGTGAGTTCAATCCCTGGGTTGGGAAGATTCGCTTGAGAAGGGAATGGCAATCCACTCCAGAATTCTTGCCTGGGAAATTCCATGGGCAGAGGAGGTCCATGGGTCTCAAAGAGTTGGACATGACTTAGCAGTTAAAACTATAACAGCAACATATTTATATTGAATTAAACTTTGGCACTTTGAGAGTAATTCTCTTATTTATCTCTACACACAGTCTGTACTTTTGGTAGTACTTTATTTTTTACAAAATCAAGGTGGAGATCTATTGGAACTTACTTTAAAATAAACTTTGTTAAGGTAGAAATTAATTACATAAAAGGTACTCATTTAAATTGTACAGTTTGATAAAATGTGACAAAGGTTCACTTATGCAACTATCTCCCTAGTCAAGATATAGAACATTTCTATCACCCCCCCAAAATTTCTTCAGAACCTTCCCAGCCAATAATCTTATCCCCACCCAAGCACCCAAGCATCTGATTTTTTCTTGCTGTAAACTAAATTTGTCTTTCCTAGAGTTTCATGTAAATTGAATCATACACTATGTACAATTTTATGCTTGACTTCTTTGCTCTGTTGGGATAAACTGTATATAGTCATAATGCATTATTTTTTTAAAAACATTACTGATTGTTGTTTTCACATATTGCTATTATGTGAAGAATGTTTGAATCTACATTGTGGTGGTTATTGGTCTGAAACTGTTCCTTTTCTATTTTATAAAAATGTGATTTATGGTAGCTTTTAATATCAAAATATAAAAAATAGTAATGTTCAATAAAAGAGAAATCAGAATTTATAAGAATTAGAGTAATTACATGTACCAGGAAATAGTGATGAGTTAGTTATTACAATTAAATACTAAATTTAGTTAGAGCTTTTTGGAATTTGTGACAAAGGAAAGAAGAAAGTGTTACAGGTGATGTGGTAAACAAAGTGAGAGTCCCCCAAAGATGTTTGCATCCAGTCTCTGGAACCTGTTAATATTTCAGGTTGAACAGCAAACAGAGATTAAGGTTTGCTAGTCAGTTGACTTTGAGATAGAAATAGTAGCCTAGATTATCCAGGTAGACCTAATGTAATCCCAAATGTTCTTAAAGATAGAAGAGGGAAACAAAGGAGAATCAGAGGGAGATATGACTACAAAAGTCAGAGAGATTCGATATTGCTGGCTTTAAAGACAGAGAAGGGGGTTACTAACAGGAATCTGGGTGGTCTCTAGAAACTGAAAAAGGGAAGGAAATGGATTCTCTTCTATTGCCTTCAGAAAATAATTCAGCCAAACTTTCAGTTGTAAGATAAATAAGTTCTGGGGATTTAATGTATAGTACGATAACAATAGTTGATAATACTCTATTGTATACTTGAAAATTGTTGAGAGAGCAGATCCTAAGTATCCTCACCAGACAGACAGACAGATGCACAGTAACTGTGTGAGGTGATGGATGTGTTAATTAGAATTGATTGTGGTAATAATGAAATTATCATGTTGTACACTTTAAATATATTCAATTTTTGTCAATTCAGTTGAGGTCAGTCACTCAGTCGTGTCTGACTCTTTGCGACCCCATGAATCACAGCACACGAGGCCTCCCTGTCCATCACCAACTCCCGGAGTTCACTCAAACTCACGTCCATCGAGTTGGTGATGTCATCCAGCCATCTCATCCTCTGTCGTCCCCTTCTCCTCCTGCCCCCAATCCCTCCCAGCATCAGAGTCTTTTCCAATGAGTCAACTCTTCGCATGAGGCGGCCAAAGGACTGGAGTTTCAGCTTTAGCATCATTCCTTCCAAAGAAATCCCAGGGCTGATCTCCTTCAGAATGGACTGGTTGGATCTCCTTGCAGTCCAAGGGACTCTCAAGAGTCTTCTCCAACACCACAGTTCAAAAGCATCAATTCTTCAGTGCTCAGCTCTCTTCACAGTCCAACTCTCACATCCATACATGACAACAGGAAAAACCATAGCCTTGACTAGATGGACCTTTGTTGGCAAAGTAATGTCTCTGCTTTTGAATATGCTATCTAGGTTGGTCATAACTTTTCTTCCAAGGAGTAAGCGTCTTTTAATTTCATGGCTACAGTCACCATCTGCAGTGATTTTGAAGCCCCAAAAGAAAAAGTCTGACACTGTTTCCACTGTTTCCCCATCTATTTCCCATGAAGTGATGGGACCAGATGCCTTGATGTTAGTTTTCTGAATGTTGAGCTTGAAGCCAACTTCTTCACTCTCCTCTTTCACTTTCATCAAGAGGCTTTTTAGTTCCTCTTCACTTTCTGCCATAAGGGTGGTGTCCACATTGGTCTTTTATTTCTTGGAACAGGCCAAGTTCTTTCTAAACATAGATCTTTACATCTGCCATTTCCTGTGCCTAGAAAGTTCATCACCTTTCTTTTCTCGTGGTTGGCTCTTTTTTCATCTTTCAGATCTTAGCGTAAATGGCATTTCCTCAGAGAGGCCCTTCTTAACTAAGCAATCTAGAGACCGTCTCTTCTATAACTCTCTAACATCATTGTCTTTCATGGCATTTGTCATGATCTGTAATTGAAATTTGCTTATATTTTGTTTTCTTTTTTAAAAAACCTTTTTATTTTGTATTGGAGTATAGCTGATTAACAGACAATGTTGTGATAGTTTGAGGTGAACACTAAGGGACTCAGCAATACATATGCATGTATCCATTCTTCCCCAAATTCTCTTCCCACATATTTTTGTCTTCTATTCTCACTAAACTCTAAACAGCGTAAAAGGAGGACTATGTATTTTATTTATGATTACTAACCTAGTACTTAGCACATAATAGACGCTCAGTAAATATTTGTCAGATGAATGGATAATAAGATATCCCCACTGTATTGTCTTAATGGAAGAGTTTTTGCTGAACACTTGAGGATATCAACTTCAGTGGTTCAAAGTCTTCCTTCTGCATTACTGAAGTCATTTGCAAACTTACTTTGTCTGCTTTACCAGTGTTTGCAAAGCTATTGAGGCAAGTGTCTGAGTGAATGATGTTGGCAAGTGCTGCCCAGAAATCTGAACATTTGTTTAGACTTTGGTTATCACCCTAACACAAAAGCAGGGATAGGAACCATGATGTAAGGAAAATAACATGTTTGTGTTGATACATTTGGCTTAACATCCTACCTTCATCATTTCCTAGCTGGGTGACCTTGGGCATGCTGTTTGCTTTTTTGAGCTTTGGCTTCTTCATGTGTAAACAAGCTTATACATACCTCACAGGGTTGTTGTGAGAATTAAGTAATTGCGCAGTGCCTAGAACAATTTCCAGCCTGTGGAAGATATTAAAAATCATAGTAATTGCTATGATTGTCAGATATTGGACTGGAATATAGTTTCACAAGTCATATAGATTGATAAATGTGGCTTGTAACATATCTTTGCTAGGCATTTCTTTAATTTGGAACACCAAGCACCATAAGGGCTTAGACATTTTCATTTTTTTTCTCTTCCCTTCACCCTCCCCATTAACTTGTTCAAGGCATTTTTCATGTCTTCATTCTGAAGGGTGTAGATGATAGGGTTCAGCAGGGGTGTGACAGCGGTGAAAAACACAGACATCACCTTGTCCTCTGGGAGGCTGGTGGATGGACGGGAATAGATGAAGATGCAGTGTCCCAGAAAGAGTGTGACCACGGTGAGGTGGGCTGCACAGGTGGACAGGGCCTTCCGCCGGCCTTCTGAGATCTGCTGCCTCAGACTCACCAGGATGACTGCGTAGGACACCACAAGGACCACAAAACAGACCACGGAGATCAGCCCACTGTTGGAGACGATGAGAATCTCAATGATGTGGGTATCAGTGCAGGCCAGTTTGATCACCTGAGGCACATCACAGAAGAAGTTGTCAATCTCATCAGGATCACAGTAGGGCAGCTTGATGGTGAGCGAGGTCAGCGCTATGGAGTGGATAGTACCCCCTGTCCAGAGGGCCACAGCCAGCAGCACACACACTTTCCAGCTCATCACTGTCATGTACTGCAGGGGCTTGCAAATAGCCACATACCGATCATAAGCCATGACAGTGAGGAGAAAGATCTCTGTGCAGGCGAAGAGGTGCAGGAAGAACATCTGAGTTACACAGGCATCAAAGGAGATGAGCTTCTCCTCTGACCAGGTGTCTATCAGCATCTTGGGGACAGTGACGGTGGAGTGGCACACATCGATAAAGGATAGGTTGCTGAGAAAGAAATACATGGGGGTATGGAGATGATGGTCATCGATAATAGTTATGACGATGAGGATGTTTCCAATCAGTGTCAGGACATAGAAAACAAGGAACATGGCAAATGCAGCCATCTGCACATTCTGATTGATAGATAAACCTCTGAGCCGAAAACATGTCACTACAGTTGTTTGATTGAGTAGAACAGCCTCTTCCATTCTCACCGTTGGACACTCCTGTCGAAAATTAGAAAAAAAAACCCACTTAATATCTGCATCACTCATTTGGCCACTTAGGTTCTTCTGTGTTTATGACTTCTCTCCATCTAGAATTTCTAGTGAAGTATCTCATTTTAAAATCCCCATTCAGCATCTTAAATCATGCTGGACACATAGCAGTTGCTAAACACACACTTTTGGAACAAAAGAATAGAAAAAATTGATTCACTAAGAGATGTAAAACAATCTTGGGCAGGGAGAAATCAAATAACTTATTTCTCCCTTATTGTATAAAATATCAGTGTTTAGCTTTAGGTTACAGATTTTTATAGGAGAAGAAATGAAGGTTCTTCTTACTCTCAATAAGTAATTTTTCCAGGGTTATACAAATTCTGACCTTGAACATAGTTTTCTTTATTGTCCTGTTGACCACATGTTCACTAGCCCACACCCTTACTTCCTTGTTTGCTCTGCCATCATACCCTGAGACTGTAATTTCAGTAATCTAGATTTCTGGAGGCAGAAGATTTTCACCAAGCTGCTGGCAATGTGGCTGAGATGTTCTTTGAACAATACTTTAGAGGAGGCTGGATCGAACCCAGGAAAACTTAGGAAATCTAGAGAGGGTACAGGGAGGCTTGCTTCTCCTCCACCTCTGAGTTGAGGACAGACTTGCTCATTCTTAATCTGGAGGTCAAAATCCATGCCTAACAGCATCACTGTCTTGGCTAGATTATCCTCAGTTCTTTTAAATTACAACTCTCTTGTCTGACTTACTGCACCACGGTAAATCAACAGTAGTTGCTTTTAAAAAAGATTAGCCTACTTTTGACCCAAGCATCACTAATTTTGTAAAAAATGTATATATTTGGACTTTCCTGGTGGTCCAGTGGCTAAGACTCCACATTCCCACTGCAGGGGGCCTGGGTTCGATCCCTGTCAGAGAATTAGGTCCCACATGCTGCAACTAAGACCTGGTGGTGCACTCAAATTAGTAAACAAATATTAAAAAACGAAATGTATATATTATATAGAGTCACAAGGTCTCAGTTCTTTTTTTTTTTTGATGATCTAATTTACGTATATATTGGTTTAATGTATAAGACAAGATCAGAAAGATTATGATAATCACATTTGAAAGAATGTGGATGAATAGGGATGGAGAACAATATTTGAAGAAAATATTTTTGTTTATGCAAAGTATTCATAGGTTATTTCTATGACATACTTTAGCTTTTTTGTTGTTGAGATCTTTCGGTGCAAAATAATATGGGTTGTGGGAAGAGAAGACGAGAGGGGATGGTCTCTTGTCATGGTCTATTGTGCGTAGTTTGTATTCCAGGAAGGGGACGCTATCAACCGTTTCCACAATTTCAGTTCTGTTACGATGTCCCTCAAAATAAATCAAGCTTCATATCTGCTGAAGGTCTCAGTTCTTAATGGGATCTGAGAGTTTACCTAACATTTTTTTTTAAAAATAAATAGAGAAAACAAAACACAGAGAGATGAAGCAACTGGCCCAAGTTTATAAAAAACTGGGGTAATAACTGGGTCTAGAGCTTGGGCCTCCTAACTTTTGGTCCAGGCTTTCTTTACTACCTCTCTGATCTGAATTTTTGTGGTAATTGACATAATGGTGGTATTAAGTACAGTATGTCTCAGTGACAACCTCTCTTTTACTCTCCTAGGTTCATGGGGCAGGTTGGGTGGGCATCTGTGGGAAGCCTCTTTTCTCAGGTTTGCCTCTCATGTGCCACTGCCTAGAAGTGTAGCCTTCCAGGGATGCCCCACCCAAGTAAGCTGTCCTCCTGGTTCCTCAGGTACTATTATCCTATCCCGGGTGATGCAGTGGTAAAGTATCTGCCTGTCAATGCAGGAGACACAGAAGACACTAATTCAATCCCAGAGCAGAAAGATCCCCTGGAGGAGGAAATGGCAACCCACTCCAGTATTCTTGCTGGGAAATCCCATGGACAGAGAAGCCTGGCTACAGTCCATAGGGTGGCAAAGAGCACACATGATTATCTCATCCTATCCTGCTTTTTACCTTGATGACTACAGGTTCTTTATTTTGTCCTCAAGATCAGGCTTTCTGTCAGTCAAATGAATCAACTGCACACTGTTTATGAAAAGAGAATAAAGGAAACGTTTCACTTCTGCTCCATTGCCCTTTCTTCTCAAATATTTCCTATGCCTCATTATGATGTTCTTCTGCAGACAATGCCTTTTTTTGTTGTCTGTATCAGAGGAAAGACTAATGTCAGTGTCAAATCAAGGAACTAGCAAAGCAGATCTGTCACAAAGATGGTATTTTGGAGGGCAGAGAAGTCCTTCAGTCATCATTTAAGTTAAACTCACACACAGTATCTAGTGCTTGAATTAATATTTACAGTTACATCTTAATAGCTATGGATTGATTTTACTATTTCAAACTTTTTCTTAGAGTGTCCACTTAAAGTTTTTCCTCCAGAAAACTATTTTAAATGTTTGGTGATTTATATGTTAAATTAAAAGATGCTTACTCCTTGGAAGAAAAGTTATGACCAACCTAGATAGCATATTCAAAAGCAGAGACATTACTTTGCCAACGAAGTTGCATCTAGTCAAGGCTATGGTTTTTCCTGTGGTCATGTATGGATATGAGAGTTGGACTGTGAAGAAGGCTGAGCGCTGAAGAATTGATACTTTTGAACTGTGGTGTTGGAGAAGACTCTTGAGAGTCCCTTGGACTGCAAGGAGATCCAACCAGTCCATTCTGAAAGAGATCAGCCCTGGGGTTTCTTTGGAAGGAATGATGCTAAAGCTGAAACTCCAGTACTTTGGCCACCTCATGCGAAGAGTTGACTCATTGGAAAAGACTCTGATGCTGGGAGGGATTGGGGGCAAGAGGAGAAGGGGATGACAGAGGATGAGATGGCTGGATGGCATCACTGACTCGATGGACGTGAGTCTGAGTGAACTCCGGGAGTTGGTGATGGACAGGGAGGCCTGGCGTGCTGCGATTCACGGAGTCGCAGAGTCGGACACGACTGAGCGACTGATCTGATCTGATGTTATCTTTACAATTTATTGTGGGCTTTCCTGGTGGCTCAGAGGTTAAAGCGTCTGCCTGCAAGGCGGGAGACACAGGTTCAGTCCCTGGGTCGGGAAGATCCCCTGGAGAAGGACATGGCAACCCACTCCAGTATTCTTGCCTGGAGAATCCCATGGACAGAGGAGCCTGGTAGGTTACAGTCCACGGGGTCGCAAAGAGTTGGACACAACTGAATGACTTCACTTTCATTTACAATTTATTACGTTATAAAAAGATGATTGCAAAATTGAAAGCTGAAGGACTAGCCAAGAATGTAGCCAGGGGTTTATTTTAAAATCAGTAAGAAAAATTTTACCAGCACAGATAGAGAAGAATGTGCAGTCTGAGAACTAGGTTTGAAATGAAGGCTGTTCCCTCACCAGAAGATATGGATATTCATTTTTAACTACACTTTTCCCATTGCCATTGTATTTTTTTCCTATTTCTGTGGAGCCACAGGAAATAATGTTTTGAGAAATGGATGTGTTCAACCATAGTAGGGATTTGTGATTAGTTTATATCAAAAGTATGATTCACACATCAAAAATCTAGTGCCTATTGCATACATTTCAGGAAAACAGGAAAAAACAATTAAAAGCAGAGACATAAAAAAAAAGAAAAAGTCTATAAAACTCACCTTGGGTTGTTTCTGATGCTCTCAGCACCTCCAAAGAGAACTGAATTGTTAGTCTTGTATTTTCAATATTAAGAGTATTATTTTCTGGTACTTTGTGATGACCTAGAGGGGTGGGATGGATTGGGAGGTGAGATGGCGGTTCAAGAGAGAGGGGAACTATGTAAACCTATGGCTGATTCATGTTGATGTATAGCAGAAACAAACACAGTGTTATAAAGCGATACCATCCAAATAAAAATAAATAAATTAAAAATAATTATTAGACATTTTTTTAAAAAGGAGGCATGGGTTTTAAAAGATTGAACAATACTGTGTGCAGTCCTCCTGAACTGCCAAGTCTACTGTGGAATGATTTATCAGTTGTGAATTTTCACATAAATATTCAAGTGCTGTGCCTCTGAATGTACATGCAATTCCATCTGACTTAATAAAACAGTTGCCAAAAAAAAGAGAATATTATTTTCCAGTAGAAATAGAAATTCATTTTTAAGTTCGACTAATCAAATAGCCCCACTTACCTTGACTTTTTTACAAGGAAGATCAGAGCCCTTGAAGTTCCCTTGGTTCTTATTCACAGTTTTTGGCAATAAGTCACAGTAGATATATTTGGTGATATTTTACCAGAGGTACTTCAGCATTTCTGCAAAATCAGACCTTTGTTATTATCATGCTTTTCAATGTGTAGAGAATACAGCTCTGCTCTAAGATTTTCTGGAATTGGTTTTCAGTCAGTTGACTATGTGGTATAGGAATGATATCTTGTTTGCACTTTGTCAGGCTGTAGTGATGAGCAGAAGGGATGGAAAGCCACTGCCAACCTCTTTTGCAGGCCCACTAGTTTACCAGGACATGTCTACACAAAACTCGACCTAACTGTTCAGAACCAGTGTAACTGAAGCAACGTGTTTTCTTCGCAGCACACTGTCTAGGTGGAAAGTTTGTCTTGCTAGTTTTAGGTGGGTTATTCTACCTTCAAGTACTGAAGGGAAATCTGTAGAGATAGAAAGCAGCTGGGAAGGGCAGCTGCAGTGTTGGTGGTGTTATACCTGACTTATGTAGGCTTCATGGGAACTCTTAAGCAATGACATCAGCTTCCCCTAGTCACCAGTTAGAAACAGTTAACTCTGTGGGGACTGAAGTTACGGGCTTCGCAGTCACTGCTAAGGGCATTTAATGAGAAAGCAGGACTAACATCTAAATCTTTAGGACGTGTTAACATGTGATTAAATGAACTATTATTTTAGCGATTACTTACTGTGTGCTCCTGGATGGCTCAAGTGGTAAAGAATTCGCCTGCAATGCAGGAGATGTAGGAGATACGGCTTCAATTCTTGGGTAGGGAAGACCCCCTGGAGGAGAAAATGGCAACCCACTCCAATAGTCTTGCCTGGGAAATCCCACGGATAGAGGAGCTTGAAGGACTATAGTCTGTGGGATTGCAAAGAGTTGAACATGACTGAGAGGTGATGGGTGGATACTATGTGCTAGGTATTAGGTTAGGGGCTTTCCTGTTTTTTTAATTCATAAAAAGCATACAGCTGAGGAATGGGCAATGGAGTTAAAAACTTAATCAGTTCTCTGCAGAGAGGTCAAGTGTTGGAATTCTAGAGTCTTATTGCTTGAATACAGATTACAACATTCTAAGTGTAAATTTGGGTAAGTTATTTAACCTGGAGGCCTCCTTGTTTCATCCATTAAATATGAATAAAAATGGTAACTCTTTTTTAGAGCTGTTAAAATCTTTACAAAGTGTTATCTACATTAATATAATTGTGTGACATATAATTCAAAGAAACAAACCCAAAAGCCACCACTAATTAGCCAATTTCCCACCCCCCCATCACGTATTCATTACTTTAGATAAAGAAAATTTAGAACCTCTTGCTCTAATTCCCATTTTGCTTTCTCTGCTTAGATATATGTTTGGTAGTATAAATTAGTAAAAGAAGAATCCAAGGGGGCTTCTCTGGTGGCTCAGATGGTAAAGAATTCACCTGCAATGTGGGAGACCTGGGTTCGGAAGATCCCCTGGAGGCGGGCATGGCCACCTACTCCAGTATTCTTGCCTGGAGAATCCGCATGGAAAGAGGAGCCTGGTGGGCTACAGTCCATGGGTCACAAAGAGTTGGACCGACTAAGCACACAGCACAGCTCTAATTCCCATTTTGCTTTCTCTGTTTAGATATATGTTTGGTAGTATACATTAGTAAAAGAAGATTCCAAAGGGGAGGGATGAAGATTATACTTTGAATTTCAAGATTGAAGAGTTTTGTGATTAGGATGTCCAAAATAAAGGGTATGGAGCTAGAAGTAAGCATTTAGCTAACCCTCCATGTGGAAGAGAAGATGGTAAAAGAGGAAAAGGGTTAGAAGTGACTGAAAATTCAGTCTTGTGGCTTGGGTTCCTTTCCCCCAGTTTTTTGTTGGATTCATTACCACTAATTAGAGGCCAGACTTGACTATATTGAAAAACCCAGTGCTTTCAGAACTTACAGATAATGCTTGTTGGCTAACACGGGACTTGTATTGTCACTTTGGCAATCGTGTATACATGAGGAAGAGAGAGATGCAGACCACGCTAATCTGCTGAACATTTGGAATTGAGATACTTTATCACAGGCATAATACACTAAGAGCAATATAGAAAATGACGTTCAATTGATTGTAGGCCAGTTACTATTATCACTGTTATTGGTAAAATGCAAGGTTGAGAAATTAATCTTCAAAATCTTTATAATTTCTATTCCTCTTGTAACCCTCTCCCCTGGCCTACTACTACCCTCTGACTGTACACAGAGAGCCACATAGATTATTCCACTCAGGCTCTCCATCCCTAAAAATCCCTTATGCTCCAAAATTGTGTGTCCCTATTTCCTTCACAGAATAAATGAAAGCAGTTGTTTAAACTTGAACTGCACTTCAGCGTTTGAAAAACTCCTTCATGGTTATTGTTTATTTGGTCTTCACAGCACCTCTGTAAGGAAGAGAGCACTATAGAAAAATTGGACTTGATGTCAAGTGATTTTCACAGAGTTCACACGTCAGGTAAGCCCCTGAACCAGGGCTGAAACACAGGCAATCTGCTGTTGAATCCAGTGTTTAGTCTCTTACTTCATGTGGATTCATTTATAAAGGAGCAATAACTTTTATCTTACCACCTCTAGGAGGTGCATACTTAAAAGTGTTGCTTGTTCACTTATATGTTGAATCTGAGTAAAAAGAAACTCAACCAATCAACCAACCAACCAAACAAAACCCCCCAAACCAAAAAAACAAAAAAATGATCTCAGAGAAACAGAGAATAGATTGGCAGTTGCTATAAGCAGGGAGTGGAGAGTGGGCAAAATGGGGTGAAGGGGGTCGAAAAGTATGAACTTCCAGCTGTAAAATAAATACTTCATGGGGATACAAAGCATAGCATGGTGACTGTAGTTGCCAAGAGAGTAGATCTTAAAAGTTCTCCTCACACACACAAAATATTGTACCTATGTATGGTGATGGACGTTATTGTGATGATCATTTTGAATCATATACAAACATTAAATCATTAATTGTATACCTGAAACGAATATAATGTTATGTGTAAATTATATCTCAATTTTAAGAGTTGCTTATTAAGTTAAATAGAATTTTTTCATAGGTATAAGGAAGGGATAATTTTTTATTCTTCTTTGGCTTCACTGATTCTTTGGTATTCCTTGACTCTTTCCTACTTTCCGTTCTATTCTCTCCATTTAAAAAGATCAAAGGTGACATGGTCACTTCTGAAAAGTGACTCTACTAAAATCACTAAATCAGCCGGCAATAATTTAAAAGTTTTATTGAAGTATAGTTGATTTACAATGTTGTGTTAATTTCTTCCATACAGTCGTAGTTGAATTTTTAACATGACAGTGCATTTGCAATGACATATAAGAATATTAACAGTATACACTGATTAATGGGTTTCCCCTGTTAGCTCAACGGTAGAAAATCCATCTGCAGTGCAGGAAGTGTAGGAGACATGAATTTAATTCCTGGGTTGGGAAGATCCCCTGAAGAAGGAAATGGCAATGCACTCCAGTATTCTTGCCTGGGAAATCCCATGGACAGAGGAGCCTGGCAGGCTACAGCCCATTGGGTTGCAAAAGAGTTGGACACAACTTATAACTGCTAAACAGCAACAACAACACTGGTTACTGGCAACACAGGCAATTGCCAGGAATAAGAAAATTATTAGTCCTTGTATTAAATCCTGAGGACAAGAGCTTAAATGATTAAACTCAGGCAATAGAAACTTAACCAAATAACAAGATGGTCTTTTCTAGAGAACTAGAGGCTTTTATCTAGCTTACCTATAAACTGTTTTACTTAACAACCTATTATTTATATAGATGTATCAAGAAGAGTTTGCTATAGCATAAAGTTTTTGTCGTCTAGCTAAGAGGAAATTGAGTTATGTGTTTATCCATGAAAGATCAGATCAGATCAGTCGCTCAGTCGTGTCTGACTCTTTGCGACCCCATGAATCACAGCACGCCAGGCCTCCCTGTCCATCACCAACTCCCGGAGTTCACTCAGACTCATGTCCATCGAGTCAGTGATGCCATCCAGCCATCTCATCCTCTGTCTTCCCCTTCTCCTCTTGCCCCCAATCCCTCCCAGCATCAGAGTCTTTTCCAATGAGTCAACTCTTCGCATGAGGTGGCCAAAGTACTGGAGTTTCAGCTTTAGCATCATTCCTTCCAAAGAAATCCCAGGGCTGATCTTCAGAATGGACTGGTTGGATCTCCTTGCAGTCTAAGGGACTCTCAAGAGTCTTCTCCAACACCACAGTTCAAAAGCATCAATTCTTTGGCACTCAGCCTTCTTCACAGTCCAACTCTCACATCCATACATGACCACAGGAAAAACCATAGCCTTGACTAGACGGACCTTTATTGGCAAAGTAATGTCTCTGCTTTTGAATATCCTATCTAGGTTGGTCATAACTTTTCTTCCAAGGAGTAAGCGTCTTTTAATTTCATGGCTGCAGTCACCATCTGCAGTGATTTTGGAGCCCAGAAAAATAAAGTCTGACACTGTTTCCACTGTTTCCCCATCTATTTCCCATGAAGTGATGGGACTGGATGCCATGATCTTCGTTTTCTGAATGTTGAGCTTTAAGCCAACTTTTTCACTCTCCACTTTCACTTTCATCAAGAGGCTTTTGAGTTCCTCTTCACTTTCTGCCATAAAGGTGGTGTCGTCTGCATATCTCAGGTTATTGATATTTCTCCCGGCAATCTTGATTCCAGCTTGTGTTTCTTCCAGTCTAGCATTTCTCATGATGTACGCTGCATATAAGTTAAATAAACAGGGTGACAATATACAGCCTTTTCCTATTTGGAACCAGTTTGTTGTTCCATGTCCATTTCTAACTGTTGCTTCCTGACCTGCATACAAATTTCTCAAGAGGCAGATCAGGTGGTCTGGTATTCCCATCTCTTTCAGAATTTTCCACAGTTTATTGGGATCCACACAGTCAAAGGCTTTGGCATAGTCAATAAAGCAGAAATAGATGTTTTTCTGGAACTCTCTTGCTTTTTCCATGATGCAGCGGATGTTGGCAATTTGATCTCTGGTTCCTCTGCCTTTTCTAAAACCAGCTTGAACATCAGGAAGTTCACGGTTCACATACTGCTGAAGCCTGGCTTGGAGAATTTTGAGCATTACTTTACTAGCGTGTGAGATGAGTGCAATTGTGCAGTAGTTTGAGCATTCTTTGGCATTGCCTTTCTTTGGGATTGGAATGAAAACTGATCTTTTCCAGTCCTGTGGCCACTGCTGAGGTTTCCAAATTTGCTGGCATACTGAGTGCAGCACTTTCACAGCATCATCTTTCAGGATTTGGAATAGCTCAACTGGAATTCTATCACCTCCATTAGCTTTGTTCGTAGTGATGCTTTCTAAGGCCCACTTGACTTCACATTCCAGGATGTCTGGCTCTAGGTCAGTGATCACACCATCGTGATTATCTGGGTCGTGAAGATCTTTTTTGTATAGTTCTTCTGTGTATTCTTGCCACCTCTTCTTAATATCTTCTGCTTCTGTTAGGTCCATACCATTTCTGTCCTTTATTGAGCCCATCTTTGCATGAAATGTTCCTTTGGTATCTCTGATTTTCTTGAAGAGATCTCTAGTCTTTCCCATTCTGTTGTTTTCCTCTATTTCTTTGCATTGATCACTGAAGAAGGCTTTCTTATCTCTTCTTGCTATTCTTTGGAACTCTGCATTCAAATAGGAATATCTTTCCTTTTCTCCTTTGCTTTTTGCTTCTCTTCTTTTCACAGCTATTTGTAAGGCCTCCCCAGACAGCCATTTTGCTTTTTGCATTTCTTTTCCATGGGGATGGTCTTGATCCCTGTCTCTTGTACAATGTCACGAACCTCATTCCATAGTTCATCAGGCACTCTATCTATCAGATCTAGGCCCTTAAATCTATTTCTCACTTCCACTGTATAATCATAAGGGATTTGATTTAGGTCATACCTGAATGGTCTAGTGGTTTTCCCTACTTTCTTCAATTTAAGTCTGAATTTGGCAATAAGGAGTTCATGGTCTGAGCCACAGTCAGCTTCTGGTCTTGTTTTTGCTGACTGTATAGAGCTTCTCCATCTTTGGCTGCAAAGAATATAATCAGTCTGATTTGGTGTTGACCATCTGGTGATGTCCATGTGTAGAGTCTTCTCCTGTGTTGTTGGAAGAGGGTGTTTGTTATTACCAGTGCATTTTCTTGGCAAAACTCTATTAGTCTTTACCCTGCTTCATTCTGTATTCCAAGGCGAAATTTGCCTGTTACTCCAGGTGTTTCTTGACTTCCTACTTTTGCATTCCAGTCCCCTATAATGAAAAGATCATATTTTTGGGGTGTTAGTTCTAAAAGGTCTTGTAGGTCTTCATAGAACCATTCAACTTCAGCTTCTTCAGTGTTACTGGTTGGGGCATAGACTTGGATTACTGTGACGTTGAATGGTTTGCCCTGGAAACGAACAGAGATCATTCTGTCGTTTTTGAGATTGCATCCAAGTACTGCATTTTGGACTCTCTTGTTGACCATGATGGCTAGTCCATTTCTTCTGAGGGATTCCTGCCTGCCGTAGTAGATATCATCTACTAAATCTGGTCATCTGAGTTAAATTCACCCATTCCAGTCCATTTCAGTTCGCTGATTCCTAGAATGTCAACATTCACTCTTGCCATCTCCCGATTGACCACTTCCAATTTGCCTTGATTCATGGACCTGACATTCCAGGTTCCTATGCAATATTGCTCTTTACAGCCTCAGACCTTGCTTCTGTCACCAGTCACATCCACAGCTGGGTATTTTTTTGCTTTGGCTCCATCCCTTCATTCTTTCTGGAGTTATTTCTCCACTGGTCTCCAGTAGCATATTGGGCACCTACTGACCTGGGGAGTTTCTCTTTCAGTATTCTATCATTTTGCCTTTTCATACTGTTCATGGGGTTCTCAAGGCAAGAATACTGAAGTGGTTTGCCATTCCCTTCTCCAGTGGACCAAATTCTGTCAGATCTCTCCACCATGACCCTCCCGTCTTGGGTTGCCCCACGGGCATGGCTTAGTTTCATCGAGTTAGACAAGGCTGTGGTCCTAGTGTGATTAGATTGACTAGTTTTATGTGAGTGTGATTTCAGTGTGTCTGCCCTCTGATGCCCTCTTGCAACACCTACCGTCTTCCTTGGGTTTCTCTTACCTTGGGCGTGGGGTATCTCTTCACGACTGCTCCAGCAAAGCGCAGCCATTGCTCCTTACCTTGGATGAGGGGTATCTCCTCACTGCCGCCCTTCCTGACCTTCAACGTGGGATAGCTCCTCTAGGCCCTCCTGCACCCGCGCACCCACGGCTCCCTGTTATCCATGAAAACTCTAGCTAATGAATTGAAACTACCTTTTGGGATTCCAAAGCATAAGTTGTATTTTCATAAATGGCATTGACTCAGTAAGACAGAGACTCTATTGAGAAGATAAGCATTATTCAACTCAACAGGAGTGAGACAATGTTTGGTTCATCTTAAGGAAGGTAGTTTTTTTTAAAAAAGTGGAGTTAACCCCTGCAAAATAAGCTGGAAGGTCTTACTTTTATAATACTCAGAATAAACTGAGTATTACATCAAAGATAGTCTCAATATTAGCTTCCATTTCTGATCAATTGACTTTTGTGGTTAGGATTATAATGACTCCAGAAGAAGATTCTGTTGTCAAAATCCAATTTTTATAAGACCAAAACTTAAGACTAATTATGTGAGAAAAATCTAAATATGAGGGATTTCTTGGGTGGTCCATGGCTAAGACTCTGCTGCCAATGGAGAGGGCCTGGGTTCGATCCCTGGTCAGGGAACTAGATCCCACATGCTGTAACTAAGACCCAATGCAACCAAATAAAATAAATAAACTATATTAAGAAAAAAAAAAAAAGAGAGAGAAGTACGATAGCAGATATGTAGAAGGAAATTTACTTTCAGAAGTGTTTAAAGGAGCAGCTATTATGTTTTTGTCAGTAGGATTAGCTGAGGGATTACAAATCTGGTAATCAGTTGAACCTATGATTTTGGTCTGAGAAAGACACACAGGAGAATTATGTTTTTTCCCTAAGTGGTAGAAGACCATCAACATTATGAAGATAGGAGAGATCACGTTGATAAACCTGTTAGTCAAGAAATAGAAGGGATTAGAATACAATAATAAACAAGATTAGTGATAGAGTAAAGGAAAAGAAAAAGGGTGAAGAATCAGAAAATTAATGTTATTGTTTTCTTTGATGTCTTCCCTGGTGGCTCAGCTGGTAAAAAATCGGCCTGCAAAGTGGGAAACCTGGATTCGATCCCTGGGTTGGGAAGATCCCCTGGAGGAGGGCATGGAAACCCACTCAAGTGTTCTTGCCTGGAAAATCCCATGGACAGAGGAGCCTGACGGGCTACTGTCCATGGGGTCACAAAGAATCGACACAACTGAGTTTTCTTTTTTTTTTTTTGATGTTTGATTTTGTTTTATTTATTTATTTTCTTTTTTTGTTATTTATAAAATAATATTTTTATTTATTATTTTTTTACTTTACTATATTGTATTGGTTTTGCCATACATGGACATGAATCCACCACGGGTATACACGTGTTCCCTATCCTGAACCCCCTTCCCACCTCCCTCCCCATACCATCCCTCTGGGTCATCCCAGTGCACCAGCCCTTAGCATCCTGTATCATGCATCAAACCTGGACTGGTGATTTGTTTCACATATGATAATATACATGTTTCAATGCCATTCTCCCAAATCATCCCACCCTCTCCCTCTCCCACAGAGTCCAAAAGACTGTTCTATACATCTGTGTCTCTTTTGCTGTCTCGCATACAGGGTTATTGTTACCATCTTTTTAAATTCCATATATATGCATTAGTATACTGTATTGGTGTTTTTCTTTCTGGCTTACTTCACTCTGTATAATAGGCTCCAGTTTCATCCACCTCATTTGAACTGATTCAAATGTATTCTTTTTAATGGCTGAGTAATACTCCATCGTGTATATGTACCACAGCTTTCTTATCCATTATCCATTCATCTGCTGATGGACATCTAGGTTGCTTCCATGTCCTGGCTATTATAAACAGTGCTGTGATGAACATTGGGGTACACGTGTCTCTTTCAATTCTGGTTTCCTCGGTGTGTATGCCCAGCAGTGGTATTGCTGGGTCATATGTCAGTTCTATTTCCAGTTTTTTAAGCAATCTCCACGCTGTTCTCCATAGTGGCTGTATTAGTTTGCATTCCCATCAACAGTGAAGAGGGTTCCCTTTTTCCCACACCCTCTCCAGCATTTATTGCTTGTAGACTTTTGGATCGCAGCCATTCTGACTGGTGTGAAATGGTACCTCATTGTGGTTTTGATTTGCATTTCTCTGATAATGAGTGGCAGAGGAGCCTGATGGTCTGCTGTCCACGGGGTCACAAAGAATCGACACAACTGAGTTTTCTTTGGTAGAAGTTTCTTTACTTCAGCAATTAGTACCTGGTCTCTTGTTTTGGGAAGAAGCCACTCATTTCTGCAGTCATCAGTTTCTGGAGAAATTGATAAAACTCCTCAATTTGAGGTCTCAACAGAATGAATTTCCAGAGTCATAAGAAACTGATGTGTCTTTTCAGGAAGCAGGACTCCAAGGATCAACACCTTGAGATTTTATTGTTGTGTTAGTAAATAGTCTCTGACAAGGAGCTCTTCACTGAGACCCCAGGACAGTTTTTTCTAATTTTTTTTCCAGAAGGCTAAATGTACAGAGTTCAGACTAAGCAATGGGTGTTTTGTTAATGTAGTTGCAACTTGTTGATGATAGCGCTGGAGGTATTTTCTTGAATTTTCTGTGATATTTAGTCATATGAACCTGTAATAGTGTAAAGTTGTCACACACGTGCTACGTGTAGAAGTAAGATTTTTCAAATGAATGGAGTTGCTTATTATTCACTTAAGAAGAGGTTACCAGAATAGGTTGTAAGGAGGCCCCAGAATAGATCTCATTGCTTGCAGAGGGACATGTTTTTGGTGGGGGAGGTTGTCTTTGAAAAATCCTGGAAAATAAGATACATGTGAGATTATTGTCAAATTGGGAGGCTATCTTATAATTCAAAAAAATTAGAAATTTTAACCATGAAGCCACAGATAATTAGTTTGATATCAATCTTTTCTGTATTTCTATAATGGATACATTGGATGAAGATTTGTGATTATTTAGCAAATTAAGTACTGACTGCTGGCCAAGGAGACAATAAAACAAAATGAAAAGGAGGATGTATGTTTGGAGTCAGGATTGATGCTGGAACTGAGTTCAAATCATGTATTTTGTTAGTTAAGCTTTTTTTTTTTTTTTAAACAGCTGTCTAGAACAGTGGTTCTCAAATTTTAGCATGCATTTGAATTAACTGGAGGATGTGTTAAAACACAAAGTTCTGATTCAGTACATCTAAGGTGGGGCCTGATATGTCTAACAAGTTCCCAACTAGTTCTAGTGGAAAATATACATGATTCTATACAATTTGTATGTCATAAATTAATCTTTCACAGTTCAAAAAGAGAATGTTTCCCCATCAGTTTACTTCTGCTGTATTCACAAATTCTGAAATTCTACTGGGGGAAACAAGAATGATGAAGGAGTTGGAAATCAGGCAATGAAAAAAATGATTTCCTACAAAGGTTCACAGAGTTAATGGTAAAAAACATTTTGAAGTTTCTCCTATTAAGGAGAAATTAGACAAAGGGTTACAAATTCAGATGCCTCCTATGCATCAGGGGCCAGGCAGGTAATATAAATGAATCAAGAGTAGCGACTATGGTGAACCAGAGAGGGAATGTGTCTTCTAAAATAAATGGCCACTACTTAAAAAACTAACCATTGCTACGTGGGCATGTAGGTCCAGTACTGCTAGACCAAAAGGAGGTGGAAATCTTGAGATGCTTGAAAAATAGCCCAATTAAAAAACATTGTTAACTAAGAAAACATTTAAAATCCATTACATTAGATGCACAATATACATCTGTAGTCCCAATTTGGCCCTCGGTACTATAGTTTGCTATCTTGGGTATTTATTCAGTATTAACTCCAGAAGGGAGACATAGGAGGGAGACTATAGCTAAATGTTAAAATAAAAACTAGCACCATGATAAGAGTCAAATGTGATCAAAATCTGGATCCAAGCCCTGACTCCACCATTTACTTTCAGTGTGACCTTGAGCATATTACTTAATGCTTTTCCACTGTAGTTTCCTCATGTGCAAACTGGGTGTAATAACAATGCCTATCGTGGGCTTGTAGTTAAGATGAATAGTTAACTAATGTAAAATCTCAGCACATACTAAGCTTTCAAAGAAGGCTGAGCACCCAAGAATTGATGCCTTTGAATTGTGGTGCTGAAGAAGACTTTTGAGAGTCCCTTGGACTGCAAGGAGATCAAACCAGTCAATCCTAAAGGAAATTAACTCACAATATTTATTGGAAGGACTGATGATGAAACACCAATACTCTGGGCAATTGATGTGAATTGATGCCTTTTTTGGAAAAGACTCTCATGCTGGCAAAGATTGAAGGCAAAAGGAGAAAAGGGCATCAGAGGATGAGATGGTTAAATAGCATCATTGACTCAATGAACATGAATCTGAGCAAACTCGGGTTGATAGTGAAGGACAGGGAAGCCTGGCGTGCTGCATGCACTCCATGGAGTCACAAAGAGTCAGACACGACTGAACAAAAAGAACATTAAACTCTCAACAAATGTTAGCTTTGAAAAGTTAGACATGGAAGATGCAGAATAAAGACTTATCTGCCTATTAACTTTCTCTCTGAAATCAACTGAGTACAACAAGGAAAATGAGAAACAAAAGAAGGGGGAAGTGAAATTAAGAAAATAATTTCATGTGTAATAGTATAAAAATGTTTAGTAAAATATTTAACCAAGGAAGTACAGGACTTGTACACTGAAAACTACAAAACATTGCTGAGCAAAATTAAAAATTTAAATAAATGTAAAGACATCATGTGTTCATGGATTTGAGGACTTTTGTTAAGATGGCAATACTACTCAAAATAGTTGACAAACTCAATGCAATCTCTATCTAGAAATTGAAAAGTAAATCCTAAAGTTCATGTGGAATTGTAAGGAACACAAAACAGCCAAAATAATCTTGAAAAAGAAAAATGAAGTTGGAAGACTCACATTATCAGATTTCAACTCTTCCTGCAAAGTCAGAGTAATCAAAACAGTGGGTTAATGGTGTAAGAATAAACATGTAGGTCAATGGGATAGAACTGAGAGTCCAGACATAAGCTCATACGTCTATAGTCAACCAATTTTCAGCAAAGGTGCCAGGACCTTTCAGTGAGGGAAACAATAGTCTCTTTGACAGATGATTCTAGGATATCTATATACAAAAGACTGAAGTCAGACCCCCACCTCATATCGTATACAAAAATTAACTCAAAATAAACCAAAGACCTAAATGGAAAAGTTAAAACTATGAAACTCTTAGAAGAAAACACAGGAGTAAATCTTCATAATCAGGGATTTAGCAATGGATTCTTAGAAATGACACCAAAAGCACACACACAAAAAAGAAGAAAAATAGATTCTTTGGATTTCTTTAAAATTCAAAAGTTTTTGTGTTTCAGAAGAAACCATCAATAAAATAAAATGAAAGGCAACCTACAAAATGGGGGAAATATTTGCAAGTCATATATCTGACATTGGATTTGTATCTAGAGTATACAAAGAGCTCTTAGAACTCAATAATGAAAGGAAAAATAACCTAATTAAAAATGGGCAAAGGATCCGAATAGATATTTCTCTAGAAGAGATATACAAATGGCACATGAAATGATGTCCATCATGGTTAGTCATCAGGGAAAGACGTGTCACAACTATAAGATAACACTTCAAACCCACTGGGATGGTGATAATAAAATAGACAATAATTAGTATTGGTGAAATGTGGAGAAATTAGAATTCATCCATTATCTTGGACATGGTTGGTTCTAAGCAGTTTATGTTGTGTCTTCAGTTGTGTTTATTGTCATTTTCAGTGTCATGTCCCTGTCCTGTCTCACATCTAGAACTCTGATTCACCATCTATGGACCTTATCCATGTTGCCCAAGATGGCTGCTAGAGCTCCAGCCATTACATCCATACTGATGCTGAATTTAAAAACCTTTGTTGTTTAACGTTATGATATGGACAATAGAATATGTTATATTTTGTGTTGCTTTTCTTCCAGTTTAGTTCACATGTGTTCAAATCTTAATGAATGGTTTTGAAAACTTAATATATAATTGGAATTTGCTTGATTGTATACGATAGTGAGATGATAAGATATAAACATCAGGTCAGATAAATGAAGAAGTGGAACTTCATACTATTTTGTGGGACATAGGATGTTATTGCCTTTTCTACAGAAGAGGCGAAATCATTCATCTCATTCATTGTTATAGAAATGAGAATTTATTCTTTAGAAGCTTCACAAATTTCAGATTAATTATATACAGGCTGACCTTTTCATTCATAGGTGTAGTTTGTCTAGCTATCTGTCATTTATTCTCATTCTCCTTCTTTCTCTTTCACGTATATACCACTACCAGCTCCACTGCCACCACACAGCCAATATTACTCTAAACATCCATCAGATTAAATCTGGCTTTCATTTTCTGTAAAGTGCTTAGGAGAAGGATGATGAAGAAAATGAGATGGATTAGAATCTTTCAAGTTTTAACAACATCCTATGATTTTAAATTGTAGCTTTTAGAAATTATAAAGATTTTAGAGATTATATTCTTTTAGAGATTATATTCTGACCTAAGTTTTCAAAAAATTGGACTTCAAAAACAATGCAAGCATGCTTAGATGTATTTCTGCTTCCTTTCCCCCCCACACCGGTGGGAATAGACTCTGTGACACAAAACTATGACCAATTTCAAAAGCACATGTTCACTTTGTAGAGAAACTTGCTCTAGCTTTTGTAGCCTAAAATTCGACCTCTGAAAACCAGTATATAATTGAATCTCAGGGACAAGAGTTTTGGGTGAAGTAGAAAAGGATAGCTTTATTGTTTGCCAGGCAAAGGGGCCACAATGGGCTAGTGCCCTCAAAACTGTGCGTCCCAACCTGGGGTTGCAGGAGACCTGTGAGGAGTCTTATAGCTGGGGGTGGGGTTGGGGGGAAGGCGGGGTTTGCTGATCAGGATCAGGGTGTGTGCAGGGTCTGGATTCCTTCATTCCAGAGATCATCTGGAAATATGATGATGGGCAAACTGTGATTTTCCCTGGAATGAAGAGTGCTTCATCAGGTCTTCTATTTGCCGGGGGTTTTAGTTCTGCATCCGGACACCGGCATCTCGTCCAAGGCCATGGGAATCATGAACTCCTTCCTCAAGGACATTTTCGAGCGCATCGCTGGCGAGGCATTGCGCTTGGCGCATTACAACAAGCGCTAGACTATCACACCCAGGGAGATCCAGACCGCCGTGCGCTTGCTGCTACCTGGGGAGCTGGCCAAGCACGCCATGTCCGAGGGCACTAAGGCTGTCACCAAGTATACCAGCTCCAAGTAAATATAATATGCCTAACTGCTGTTAACAGAGAAGGCAATGGCACCCCACTCCAGTACTCTTGCCTGGAAAATCCCATGGATGGAGGGCCTGGTGGGCTGTAGTCCATGGGGTCGCGAAGAGTCGGACACGACTGAGCGACTTCACTTTCACTTAGTTCTGCAGGGAATTCCCAGGTGGTGCTAGTGGAAGAGCTCAAAGACACTGTTCTGTATATCCCTTGAGAGGAAACCAGGACCCTGTCCCCAAGGCTGTGCTATTGTTTCTTGACTGCTCCTCCCTTGTCTCTGCATCCCTTCCTTTCCCTGATTTGTTCAGTCACTCAGCTGAGTCCAGCTCTTTGCAACACCATGGACGACAGGCTTCCCTGTCCTTCACTATCTCCCGGAGTTTGCTCAAACTCATGTCCATTGAGTTGATGATGCCATCCAACCATCTCTTCCTCCGTTGACCCCTTCTTCCCCTGCCTTCAATCTTTCCCAGCATCAGGGTCTTTTCCAATTAGTCAGTTCTTTGCATCAGGTGGTCAAAGTACTGGAGCTTCAGCTTCAGCATCAGTCCTTCCAGTGAATATTCAGGATTGATTTCCTTTAGGATGGACTTGAATATGAAGGAACTGGTTTAATTTGGAATTTTTTTTATCACCCATGGACAGAGTGAGCCCATGAACCTGAGGAGGGATCTTTTCCACTCCTTTTTTAGTGTAAATAAAAAGCCTTGTGTCTCTGTGGAATCATCACTTCTAGTTGGTTTCCCATGGTGAAAGGATCTGCCTCCCTCCAGAATAAGACAGATGAGAACCAGAATTAGGAGAAAATAATGTGATGGAGCTGCTCTCTGGGTGTTAGATGTTCGGTAGCTAGACATTCACTTTCTTGTTAATGTGGCAATTACTCTATTTATAGAGATATAATTGCACATAAAAATGCAAATAAAGTGAGGAGTGTTAACAAATAAGCAATAACAATTGTGCTGTATGTTTTTGATCCTCGTCCAGGAGGTGTCTAAACGACTAATACACTATTAATAGAGACCACCAATGTCCCCAGAAAAGACATCACTCTGAAAATTATATACACTATTGAATATATACATATAATATATATTTTAATTAGCATCTATGGTTTTAAAAACACTTGTGAAGGGCTTGTCTTCAGCAGCCATGGAAACAGAAGCAAATTAAGGTATATAATTCTAGTCTATTCCCTAGAACTGCCAACCCCCTGCCACGTTCCTATCCTAAGACAGATTATCAAACTGGTTTGAAAACAAACTCATTAGCAATTAAAAAAATTGCTTTCATTAGTTTTACCACCTGGACACTGACAAACATATACAAGATTTGTCGATACAAATATTAATTCCAATATAAGTCATGTACTTACAGATAAGAATGATAATGCTGCATATATGGGAGAAAATGGCAGTGTGGGAGAGGCAAGAGCATAGAAGCTGATACCACAAAGATCTGGGTTCAAATCCTGATTCTGCCTATTACTAACTGAGTGATCTTGGAAATTTGCAGAACTTTTCTAATCTTCATTTTTCCTGCTGGAAATTGAAAATAGTAATATATACTTCATAGGACGGATGTGAAAATCTTCTTGTTGTTTAGTTGCTAAGTGGTGTCTGACAGGCTCCTCTATCCATGGGATTTCTCAGGCAAGAATACTAGAGTGGGTTGCCATTTCCTAGTCCAGATATGAAAATAAATGCATTAATAAAACTATACATGTAGTTAGTTCAGTTCAGTTGCTCAAGCGTGTCTGACTCTTTGCAACTCCATGAATCGCAGCATACCAGGCATCCCTGTTCATCACCAAATCCCGGAGTTCACCCAAACTCATGTACATTGAGTCGGTGATGCCATCCAGCCATCTCATACTCTGTCGTCCCCTTCTCCTCCTGCCCCCAATCCCTCCAAGCATCAGAGTCTTTTCCAATGAGTCAACTCTTCCCATCAGGTGGCCAAAGTATTGGAGTTTCAGCCTCAGGATCAGTCCTTCCAATGAACCCCAGGACTGGTCTCCTTTAGGACGGACTGGTTGGATCTCCTTGCAGTCCAAGGGACTCTCAAGAGTCTTCTCCAGCAGCATAGTTCAAAAGCACCAATTCTTCGGCACTCAGCTTTCTTCAGTAGTTAGTATATATAATTACAAATATATTAAAATTAAATTAATTAGTTTATTTAAATAAGTAACTTAGTTATAATTAAATACAAATCTTGGGTTTTAGTAGATATTCAATAAATGAAGGGTTTATCAGAATTTACTGTGTGAAATGTTGATGAGTACATAGAAGATTTTAATGAGAAAGTTACACTAATTTATTCATCTCAATATCTTACTGGATTTAGTAAGAGTTCTTGAAATTAGGCTAGAAATAACAACATTGTGATGAGGACAGATCTCCTGACTGTGACCGGTTTTGGAGTCTGGTATGGTCAAGAGATCTGAGTTCTAGCCTGCCATTCACTACGTGTGTGATTTTGATGGACTGCCTTTACCTTTTTGCTCTCAGTATCTCTGTTTATAAAACCAGGAAGTTGTATTAAATGTCCTCTAAGTTATTATCCAGCTCTAATATTGTATGTTTTTATGAAGACAAGATGCTGAATGTAGACTTAAATATGCTAAAATTTTCACATTCTATTTGGCTGCCTTTCAACTCATGAACATTCTTTTGTATGAAAGTCATAGGCTAATCCTTCCTTTATTTCTCTTCCTTCAGTGTTGTGCAGACCTGAAAATTTTCAAGCTCTATAGTGCTCCCTGATGATGATGCTTCAGGAATTGGAAAAAGTTTGAATGTCCTGCAGCTTCAGTTCCATCATCCATGCTTTGATACCAGAAATCCAAAGGATGTTCGGGAACAGAACTCCATTTTCTGGGGAATTCAATTTATGGACATATAGTATCTGGAATTTTTCTCATGAAAACTAGAATGTCCCCTAAGATACTTACTGTATCCTGGGTAGGGCAGAAAAGAGAGTGGAAAATAATTCTGTGTTGTAATAGATACTGTGAGAAGAACTCAGAGAACAATGTGTGGAAAACCCTTTGCTTCAAATGTACAGCAAGGTGGGTGAAGTTAGCTAAGCTGGGTTTAGAGCTGAGAGAAATTTGACAGGGTTTTATCATCCAAAAGCAGTCTATGTTCAAAGAGTTTAGTAAGATGGTGCATTAAAGTGAAGTTTCGGAGAATTGGAGTCATTTTTGGAAAACATCCCAGAGGTAGAATTGGTCTTAAAGACACCTGGGCAAATCCAAGTAGATTTCAAAGTTGCTAAGGAGACTTGCAGGGATATATCTGTATCGTATATTTCTGGGGTTGTCTCCCAAATTCTTTGTGTGAGGGAGATGCTGAATTTTTGTGGGATCTTCCATTCTCCCTCAGGACTGTACTACACCATTTACTACCTCCTCATTGACATCTTCAATTTTATTCCCACTTAATCAATCCCCTCAGCCTGTAAACATGCTTAGATCTTTCCTATAATTAAACAATTTCTATCTGTGGTTCTGTTGCCTGACTGAGCTCTTATCCTATTTTTTTCTTTACTTCATCAACAAATTATTTGCTTCCAGTACTAGCTATGCACTCACTCTTCTTGCAGTTGGGTTTCTATATCTGTTAATCTGTTTTGTCTGCTATAAAAAATAGACTAGATGACTTAAACATGAAACATTTTTTCTCACATTTTTAGAAGTCCAAGACTGAGATGCTGGTGGATTTATGTCTTGTGAGAGCCCACTTTCTGGCTTTCAGATGATCATTTTCTCATCATATTTTCAGATGGTAGATAGATGAGAGAGAAATCCTGTGTTTTCTCTACTTTTTATAAGAGCATTCCTCTTATCATGAGGGCACCACCCTCATGACCTAGTCTAACCCTAATTACTTCCCAAAGACTCTACCTCCAAACAACATCATATTGGGTTTAAGATGTCATAGTATGAGTTTTGGGAAGACATAAATTTTCAGTCCACAGACCTACTTGATAGGGCGTATGTAGGGGCTCATGGTTAAAATGGCTCATTTATGTTGACCTTGCAAACAAAGAATGAAGTCACAGTGACCCTTGAGACTGATCACATTGCCCAAGCAACATTCTATTTTACCTCTGGCGCCTGCTTTCTCAAGGCTACTCAACCACCGGATTCCAGCTGCAGGTTAAAAATTAACCACCCTCTCAGAGAATTTTTCATTGGTTGGATATAAGAAGGACCCTGTCAGAAAGGGAGGGCACTGGTTCTTCTTGAGGGCCAGTCACCAGCTCATTTTCCCTTTAACAAATTTCCTTTTCTTCCCTGACTGCCCAGATCACTCTCCTTTCTCCATACTCGCCTTACACTACTCTTTATAGAACCCAGTCCTGTGAAGGTCACAAAAAACCTCATAATGGCTACTTCAGAAAGTCTTTTTTATTTTTCATAACTGCCTTATTGAGGTATAACCTTCATACAATAAACTAAACATATATAACATATGCAATTTTATGAATACTGACGTATGTGGGCATCTATAAAGCCATCATCACAAATTAATTATAACCATCACTCCCCCAAATTTTCTTGTGCACTTTTGCAATTTCCCTTTCCATGAATTAGACAAATTTAAACAAGTTATTTTGGAGCCATCAAATGGAGATTTGAGCAAAAAATAGAATTATAACCCCTGCACTTAACATCACATGGGTAATTAAGCAGAGCAGTGACATCAAGATTATAGTTTAGGGGGCTTCCCTGGTGGCTCAGTAGTTAAGAATCCACCTGCCAATGCAGGAAACATGGGTTCAATCCCTGGTCAGGAAGGATCCCGTATGCTGTGAGCAACTAAGCCCATGGGCCACAAGTATTGAGCGTATTCTCTAGAGCCTGCGAGCCATAACTACTGAGCCCGGGAGCCCCAACTACTGAAGCCCATGCACCCTAGAGCAGGTACTCTGCAACAAGAGAATCCACCCTAATGAGAAGCCCTTGCACCGCAACGAGAGAGTAGTCCCTGCTCACCGCACCTAGAGAAGAGCTCAAGCTGTACCAAAGGCCCAGCATAGACAAAACTAAATAAAATTATTTTAAAAGATTATGGTTTATTTTAGTAAACAGATTGGAAAATGATATTCTTTCAGGAAGATTATTTGTCAGTGATATGCAGAATAGAGGACTTCACTCAGAGTTCAGTCAGTAAAGAATCTGCCTGCAATGCAGGAGACCTGGGTTTGATTCCTGGGTTGGAAAGATCCTCTGGAGAAGGAAATTGCAACTCCAGTATTCTCACCTGGAGAATGCCATGGACAGAGGAGTTTGGTGGGTTGCAGTCTATGGGATTGTAAGAGTCGGACACAACTTAGTGACTAAACCATCAAACTACCACCATGCAGGATAGATGAGAAATAGAAATGACTGGCATGTAGAAGCCAAAGAAAGGAGGCTGTGGTAGCATTAGGTGTGGAGCACTATTCCAAGGTCACAGGTGCAGGGCCTTGTACCAAGGCCACAGAAATGGAGCCCTGCACCAAGGTAATCTCTGGAACTAACCAAGGCCCATAGCAACTCTTCCCACAAGCCTTCGGACCTAAATCCATACTAGGTAAAAATACCCACCCTATTACCCACCCTAGAGCATCCTAACAAATCACCTGATGCCACCCTTCCAGCAGGAATTTTCTTTGTCTTGAGGCTATAAAAATTGGCTACTAGCCTTTGAAAGGTGTCAGCTTCCCCTCGAGTCAGCCAGCTGTTCTAACAGTATCTCCCATTCTAATAAACTATTTTCTTCTCTCTATGCCTCATGTCTGGAAATTCTTTTCCAACCTGTGCAGAGACCTTGACATTAGGAACATGAGTTAATAAGAACAGTGTCAATGAGAATAGAGAGAAAAGGAAAGTGGTGAGAGAGATTTCAACATTTCAAAGGAAAAAAAAAAAAAACATATGACATCAATATTTTCCTAACCACAATTCAATGAAAGCAATCTCTTTTTTTCCCAGACTTGTCTTCACGTGGCAGATACTCTAATGATTTTCATTGGAAGAACACTGAACTACAGAACTAGAGTTCTAACTTTAGATTTGTTCAATCCCAAACTTTCTGTGTGATATTAGGCAAGTCACGTAACCTTTTGGAGTGTCTGCTTTCTGTCCTGTAAGATGAATCGGCTACAGCAGGTAAACTCAGGTTTCTCACTTAGATGATAAGAATTTATTAGATTTTTAGATGATAAGAATTTATTATCTTGAACTTCCACCCTAATTGGGCCTATGACAACAGACAGATTCAGATTCAGCTGGAAATGAAAAGAATAAGTGAATGGTATGGATTAACTACCCACACAGGGCCCTGGTGAAGTAGTTGGCTAGCATCTAGGTTAAAAATCCTCTGTTACACTGTGCTTTCTTTAATGATGAAGGAAGCTGTGCACCGAGGAATAGAGTTGTAGGGTAGTAATTTACTTCCATTCTGCTGGGTCAAATGGTACTCAAGAGGTTAGGTGTTTGTAATGTGAACACACAAAGTTCAGAGAAAAAAGAAGCCTAGAGTTCAGTTACTTTTGACAAATTACAGGTCAATAAGGACTGCCTGTTAAGATGACCCAGAGGAAAATTCATCTTTTTAATTAATCTCCTGTGTTCCTCTGTTGCATGCCAACATCATAGATAAGACCAGAGGATGCCTCTAATGATTCATTATAACTTTTGCTCTCACTGATTACTCTGGTCTCCAAATACTTCTCTGTGTTAAGAATGGTAGTTAACAAAGGAGTTGGGTTCCCCAGTGGACCTTATTAAAAATGTCGTGAATACAAGGTGATTAACTTAGGTAGATGAATCAATGTAGCCAATGAACCAAGCTATGCACCCAGAACATATCCAGGGGGCAGAGAAGCACAGAGCCTAGTCACACTTAGAATACTGTGCAGCATTTAAAGGTGAATTCCGGAAAGAAAGCAGAAAAGGAAACCTGACATTATTACTTTGATTTCAAAAACACTAAACTGGAAATAACAGACATTAGAAGGTTTTTGTAGAATCAGTACCTGTTGCTTTAGACAGACTACAAGAGCAAGAGCAAAAGTGCTTTGCCATCAGGGGAGGCTGGTCAGCTCAGAGGCTGTATTCAAGCCGCCTTTGTACACCTGGTAGATGTCCTATTGGCATCTTAATCACAGCAAACATCATCAACTCCTTTATTGTGCCTCTTGTTATATTTCAGGGGCAGGTTAAACTTACTCTGTTGTGTACAGAGGGGTGAGTGAACTAGCCTAAAATTTCAAATCTAGGTGAATGATGGAAACAATCACAGGAATTGAAAGTCAGCAAGAGAAGCAGGCTTTGTCTGAAAAGGATAATTCAGATTTTGGCTTCTTTATAATAGTATGTCTTAAGAGAATTGAATTTTTCTGTTAAGAAATCATGAGTTACCTTTGTGGTCCTAACTCACTAGGAATATTGGAGTTAGGTCATTATGGCACTTTTATGTGAATGACAATAGGTTGTAATGTGGTTGCAATTTACTGACTTTTGTGAGATAAAGTCTCAATTTGCCGAAATTTTGTAATAGAGATACAATTTGATGAAAAATTGTAATAGAGATACAAATCAATGGATTTGTGATAGGAGGCATTCTCCTGGGGTTGGGAGGTACACACTTGTATGACTATAAGCAGAGCTTGTTGGGTTACATATTTAAAAATAAATGGTTCACCTACTTCTCCAAAGTTTCATCTTTGAAAAGACTACCAGAGAGATAAAGAGCAGGAGGTGAGGGTCTAGAAATGAAACCTTAAGGAATGCCCATGAAAAGGGCGAGAAGTCAGACAAGAATGGAAAGAAGTATTCTGATAAGTTTTAGGAGAATTCGGCTTGGGCAGAATCATGAATGTTCTCAGCATTCAATGTTCCCTCATAATCATAAAGTGGAAAGCATTCCCTTTTGTTCAGTTTTTCTTTTTTTTTGAAGAGTTTATGGAGGCTTGGGGTTCAATCTTTAGGCATTCAGTACAACTCACCAGGGAAGCCATCTGAGCCTAGACTTTTTTTTTTCTGGGATTTTTTTTTAATTACTAATTTGATTTTTTTTAACTTGTAGATTTATTCAGATTTTCCATTTCTTCTTGATTCAGTTTTGGTAATTTGTGTCTTCTGAGGAATTTATCCATTTCACATAGGTTATCAAATTTTCTGATATAACTGTTCATAGTATCCCCTTGTAATCCTTTTTATTTCTGTAAGGTTAGTATTAATGCTCTCATTCTCAATTTTGATAATTATAGTGTTTTTTTTTTTCTTTTTTTCTAGTCAAACTGGCTAATGGTTTGTCACTTTTGTTGATATTTATGAAGAACTAACTTTTGGTTTCATTTGTTATTCTCTAGTTTTTAATAGTCTCTACTTCATTTATTTCCACTCTGATCTTAGCAGGCAGTCCCTATTGATTTGTAATTTGTCAAAAATAGCTGAACTTTAGGTTTCCTATAGAGATAGGAGTTTAGAGGTAGAAACTTACTGAAATTTACTTAAAGAGAACTTGATGAGATGTATAAAAAATGTGTAGTCTTTTCCATAACACATAGGACATTCTCAAAAACTGAACAAGTACCAGGCTAAAAAGGAAGTGTCTTTATGGGAATATTTTAGGTGCACTGTCTTCATGGTCTAGGAAAGATAGGAGTGACCATTATCATTGTACTGTTCACTGTAGTCCTCCAGTAGTAGCTGTGGTGCTGATGATTTCATTAATGTATATAGTGAGGTTGGTGTCTATATACTAATGGATACTAATTCAAGAGCTTTGAATACTCAGTACTTAATGTCCTTGTTCCTGGTGGAGTGAATTTGTGGTGCTGGGGCTGAGTGGTGATGACATTTGATTGCTTGATTAGAGCATTGTATGAGATGTGTTTGAGAATTCTTTTTAACTATATAGCATTGAATCTTCACTACCTACCTCTTCTTTTAATATCTCTTAGTTTTTTCTGCATAAACCAGTCAGAGTAGATTTTATTGAATTGCATCTGAAAATCTGACTGATTAAAGGGAGGTCTTGATAAAGCATATTGCTTTATAAAGCTAATAAAAGAGTATGGTAGTATTAGTGTTAAAGAAACAACTAGATCAATGATATAAAATATAAAACTCAAGAACAAAGCAAATTCATAGGTAACGTTATGTATAATAAACATAGTAAAACAGATCTGTGGAAGAAGGGTGGGTTATTTTGTAGATAGTGTTGGGAAAACTGTCCTGCTCTATGGAGAAAAATAAAGCTGCATTTCTCTTTCAGTTCAGTTCAGTTCAGTCACTCAGTCATGTCCGACTCTTTGTGACCCTATGAATCGCAGCACGCCAGGCCTCCCTGTCCTTCACCAACTCCCGGAGTTCACTGAGACTCACATCCATCGAGTCAGTGATGCCATCCAGCCATCTCATCCTCTGTCGTCCCCTTCTCCTCCTTCCCTCAATCCCTCCCAGCATCAGAGTCTTTTCCAATGAGTCAACTCTTCGCATGAGGTGGTCAAAGTACTGGAGTTTCAGCTTTAGCATCATTCCTTCCAAAGAAATCCCAGGGCTGATCTCCTTCAGAATGGACTGGTTGGATCTCCTTGCAGTCCAAGGGACTCTCAAGAGTCTTCTCCAACACCACAGTTCAAAAGCATCAATTCTTTGGCGCTCAGCCTTCTTCACAGTCCAACTCTCACATGCATACATGACCACAGGAAAAACCATAGCCTTGACTAGACAGATCTTTGTTGGCAAAGTAATGTCTTTGCTTTGCATTTATCTTACACTATATATATATAAAAGGGGATGACAGAGGGCCAGATGGTTGGATTACATCACCGACTCAACGGACATGAGTTTGAGCAAGCACTGGGAGATGGTGAATGACAGGGAAGCCTGGCATGCTGCAGTCCATGCAGTTGCAAAGAGTCGGACACGACCGAGTGACTGAACAACAACATCCTTGATTGATACGTATCCCAAAGAAGTTCTTGCATAGTTAAGGGGAAATACAGAAACATTTATTGCTGTGTTGATGAAAGTTAGAGGCAACCTTGGAGTCCATCACTAGGGGATTGGATAGGTAAATGTGGAGGAAGCCCATGGTAAAACATTTTGCAGTATTTAGAAGCTGTGAACCAGAAGTACATACCCAGTAATCTAAAAAGAGTATCTATAGCTGTAGACCATTTGGCTTCAAAGAAGAAGCTGCCTGAACCCTTAATCAGTTATTTGTATAACTGTATTTTCTTTGTGTTACCTTTTATGTTCCAGTTCTCAGAAAATTCAGAGCTCTAATTAATCATAGTAGCTATATTAGTTTTCTACTAAATGAATCTGTGTCCACTTGTCTTTTATTCCTCTATTTTAATTTTACAGCCATACTGAAATTCTGTAATTTATTTGGAAGCTTTTTGTGGTCATTTCAGTGTTTGTCACTCAGTCATGTCTGACTCTTTGCAATCCTATGGATCATAGCCTGCCAGGCTCCTCTGCAAGAATACTGGAGTGGGTTGCCATGCCCTCCTCCAGGGGATCTTCCCAACTCAGGGATCGAACCCATCTTTTATGTTTCCTACATTGGCAGGTGGGTTCTTTACCACTAGCACCACCTGGGAATACCTATATATAAAAAAGAAGTCCTAAGTGATCATCTCATCATTATTAAAGAATCTCCCAGTAAAAAAAGAAAAAAATATTGGGGAAGAAACTAATTTTTCTTGACCTGGGAGACTATTAAAAAAAGATAGAAAAGGAAATGAATAAAACAACCATTTCAGGATGAAGAAAAGAAACATTTCACTCTATGAAAATGTATTTTAAATAACCACTCACCTGAATGAGGAACATCTTTTGTTAACCAGAAGGCTTTCTAAGAAGGTGATTATTAAGGGAGAAAAATCAAATCAACAAAATTAGAAACAAAAATGGAGAGATCACAACAGACAACACAGAAATACAAAGGATCATAAGAGACTACTATCAGCAATTATATGCCAATAAAATGGACAAATTCTTAGAAAAGTACAACTTTCCAAAACTGGACCAGGAAGAAATAGAAAATCTTAACAGACCCATCACAAGCACGGAAATTGAAACTGTAATCAAAAATCTTCCAGCAAACAAAAGCCCCGGTCCAGACGGCTTCACAGCTGAATTCTACCAAAAATTTAGAGAAGAGCTAACACCTATCCTGCTCAAACTCTTCCAAAAAATTGCAGAGGAAGGTAAACTTCCAAACTCATTCTATGAGGCCACCATCACCCTAATACCAAAACCTGACAAAGATCCCACAAAAAAAGAAAACTACAGGCCAATATCACTGATGAACATAGATGCAAAAGTCCTTAACAAAATTCTAGCAATCAGAATCCAACAACACATTAAAAAGATCATACACCATGACCAAGTGAGCTTTATCCCAGGGATGCAAGGATTCTTCAATATCCGCAAATCAATCAATGTAATACACCACATTAACAAATTGAAAAATAAAAACCATATGATTATCTCAATAGATGCAGAGAAAGCCTTTGACAAAATTCAACATCCATTTATGATAAAAACTCTCCAGAAAGCAGGAATAGAAGGAACATACCTCAACATAATAAAAGCTATATATGACAAACCCACAGCCAACATTATTCTCAATGGTGAAAAATTGACAGCATTTCCTCTAAAGTCAGGAACAAGACAAGGGTGCCCACTTTCACCATTACTATTCAACATAGTTTTGGAAGTTTTGGCCACAGCAATCAGAGCAGAAAAAGAAATAAAACGAATCCAAATTGGAAAAGAAGAAGTAAAACTCTCACTATTTGCAGATGACATGATTCTCTACATAGAAAACCCTAAAGATTCCACCAGAAAATTACTAGAAATAATCAATGACTATAGTAAAGTTGCAGGATATAAAATCAACACACAGAAATCCCTTGCATTCCTATACACTAATAATGAGAAAACAGAGAGAGAAATTAAGGAAACAATTCCATTCACCATTGCAATGGAAAGAATAAAATACTTAGGAATATATCTACCTAAAGAAACTAAAGACCTATATGTAGAAAACTATAAAACACTGGTGAAAGAAATCAAAGAGGACACTAATAGATGGAGAAATATACCATGTTCATGGATTGGAAGAATCAATATAGTGAAAATGAGTATACTACCCAAAGCAATTTATAGATTCAACGCAATCCCTATCAAGCTACCAACAGTATTCTTCACAGAGCTAGAACAAATAATTTCACAATTTGTATGGAAATACAAAAAACCTCAAATAGCCAAAGCGATCTTGAGAAAGAAGAATGGAACTGGAGGAATCAACCTACCTTCAGGCTCTACTACAAAGCCACAGTCATCAAGACAGTATGGTACTGGCACAAAGACAGAAATATAGATCAATGGAACAAAATAGAAAGCCCAGAGATAAATCCACACACATATGGACACCTTATCTTTGACAAAGGAGGCAAGAATATACAATGGATTAAAGACAATCTCTTTAACAAGTGGTGCTGGGAAATCTGGTCAACCACTTGTAAAAGAATGAAACTAGACCACTTTCTAACACCATACACAAAAATAAACTCAAAATGGATTAAAGATATAAACATAAGACCAGAAACTATAAAACTCCTAGAGGAGAACATAGGCAAAACACTCTCTGACATACATCACAGCAGGATCCTCTATGACCCACCTCCCAGAATATTGGAAATAAAATCAAAAATAAACAAATGGGACCTAATTAACCTTAAAATCTTCTGCACATCAAAGGAAACTATTAGCAAGGTGAAAAGACAGCCTTCAGAATGGGAGAAAATAATAGCAAATGAAGCAACTGACAAACAACTAATCTCAAAAATATACAAGCAACTCCTACAGCTCAACTCCAGAAAAATAAACGACCCAATCAAAAAATGGGCCAAAGAACTAAATAGACATTTCTCGAAAGAAGACATACAGATGGCTAACAAACACATGAAAAGATGCTCAACATCACTCATTATCAGAGAAATGCAAATCAAAACCACTATGAGGTACCATTTCACACCAGTCAGAATGGCTGTGATCCAAAAGTCTACAAATAATAAATGCTGGAGAGGGTGTGGAGAAAAGGGAACCCTCTTACACTGTTGGTGGGAATGCAAACTAGTACAGCCACTCTGGAGAACAGTGTGGAGATTCCTTAAAAAACTGGAAATAGAACTGCCTTATGATCCAGCAATCCCACTGCTGGGCATACACACTGAGGAAACCAGAAGGGAAAGAGATACGTGTACCCCAATGTTCATTGCAGCACTGTTTATAATAGCCAGGACATGGAAGCAACCCAGATGTCCATCAGCAGATGAATGGATAAGAAAGCTATGGTACATATACACAATGGAGTATTACTCAGCCATTAAAAAGAATACATTTGAATCAGTTCTAATGAGGTGGATGAAACTGAAGCCCATTATACAGAGTGAAGTAAGCCAGAAGGAAAAACATAAATATGGTATACTAACGCATATATATGGAATTTAGAAAGATGGTAACAATAACCCGGTGTACGAGACAGCAAAAGAGACACTGATGTATAGAACAGTCTTATGGACTCTGTGGGAGAGGGAGAGGGTGGGAAGATTTGGGAGAATGACATTGAAACATGTAAAATATCATGTAAGAAACGAGTTGCCAGTCCAGGTTCGATGCACGATACTGGATGCTTGGGGCTAGTGCACTGGGACGACCCAGAGGGATGGTATGGGGAGGGAGGAGGGAGGAGGGTTCAGGATGGGGAACACATGTATACCTGTGGCGGATTCATTTTGATATTTGGCAAAACTAATACAATTATGTAAAGTTTAAAAATAAAATAAAATTAAAAAAAAAGAAGGTGATTATTTCCTCTCTATAGTCTTCATATCCCTATGGATATTGAATAACGGAGAGGAATTTGAACAAAAGCAAAGGGCAAAAACATCTCTTCAGGTTGTGAGAAGCTATGAAGACCGTCTCAGAGGCTGCGTGGGACATGACCTTCCGTCAGTTCCCATGGAGCCCACTAGGTGGCGCTGGTGCATATATAAATGCTACTGTATGAAACTTGAATGGCCACAGATCTTCTGTTCTCTTCTTTTTCAAGTAAAATCCCATTAAAATCTGTATAAAACCCTCAGGTAGAACTACTAATCCCTCATTAGTAACAGATGGGACAGCTTCAGGCAGTAAAATGAAGGTAGGTACTATCCAAAAGCCTGGAATGTGGGAAACCTGGGTTCAATCCCTGGCTTGGGAAGATCCCCTGGAGAAAGGAACGGCTACCTACTCCAGTATTCTTGCCTGGAGAATTCCATGGACTGTATAGTTCTTGGGGTCACAAAGAGTTGGACATGACTGAGTGACTTTCACTTTCACTATCCAAAAAAGGTCATCTCCAGATGCAATTTTGGGTCTTTCTAGGCCCAGTTTCTTTTGGTTACAGAAAAATAGAAGTGAGATTTTCCTTCCATACTTATTCCAGAGATCACCTTGAATGCAAAGAGTCAAACTTTGATGAATATTGTAATTTACATTGTAATTTTTGTGCCTTAAAAATATGCATTGCTCATCTACCACGGGCACTAAGATTTCATGATCATTATTTTGAATATATTAGCATAGCATTATATTACATGTGATAAGTTCAGCGTACTTTTTTGTGTGAACCTATCACTTTAGTTCGAATGAGGAATCAGTCTCCTCCCATCATTGTGAGACTCTTTCTGGCACCATTAATGAAGGAAGCAAGCTTCTTAAATGATTAATGCCTTCTTACATGCACAGCTGTGGTGACTTCTGAGAGGATGTGTGTGTGCTCAGTTGCTAAGTGCTGTCTGACTCTTTGTGACCCCATGGACTTATAGCCTGTCAGGCTCCTCTGTACATGGGATTTTCCAGGCAAGAATACTGGAGTGGGTTGCCATTTCCTCCTCCAGGCCATCTCCTTTTTTAAGACTCCCTACTCAGAACAAAGTACAGATGAAGTTATTAAGTAGCCTCAGAATTGTAGTGATTCTTTCTGGTTCACAGATTCTGACTGATGATGTCATGACACAGAAGAAAATGCAAAACAGGCAGCCTATAATCAGCTTCCTGTGAGTGTCACACTTGAGGCAACTGGCCTGAGACCAGCTGCATTTTGGCCATGGCTTTGCAGAGCACTCTGGAAGCAGTGTGGCTGGGTCTCCTCCTCAGCTTTCTCTGGAAGGGTGAGTAAGCATTTTCACCATCTGGTCTTGGAAAAATGTATGCCTTTGTTTTAAAATTTGTTTTAAATTTCAAAATCACAACCTTTTTTTTGTTTGTTTGTTTGTTTCCTGTAGTTGCAGAGAGCAAGGAGCAAGTATTTCAGTCTCCCACTGTGGTCTCTTTGGAGGGAGCTGTGGCAGAAATTTCCTGTAATCACTCTATATCCGATGTTTATGACTCCCTCTGGTACCTTCACTTCCCAGGATTTGCACCAAGACTCCTCATTAAGGGCTCAAAGCCTTCTCAACAGGGACGCTACAACATGACATATGAGAGGTTCTCTTCATCACTGCTCATCCTCCAGGTGCAGACGGCAGATGCGGGGGTTTACTATTGTGCTCTGAGGTACACAGACGCAGGGAATCCATGAAGAGCTGAACAGAAACCAGGAGAGGTCACAGCATTTGTAGGATGTGGAAGAAAGATGAACAGTATCTGCTTCCCCGCCTACTCCCAATTCAGCATCCCCCAATCATTTCCATTTTCATTATCAGGAAAAACATTTGAATCCAAACACTATATACAATTGGCTTCCCTTGTAGCTCAGCTTGTAATGAGCCTGCAATGCAGGAGACCCCGGTTTGATTCCTGGGTCGGGAAGATGCCCCGAAGAAGGGTTAGGGTACCCACTCCAGTATTCTTGGGCTTCCCTGGTGGCTCAGATGGCAAAGAATCTGCCTGCAATGCAGGATACCTGGGTTCAGTCCCTGGGCTGGTAAGATTCCGTGGAGCAGAACTCCAGTACTCTCACCTGGAGAATCCTCATGGAGCAAGGCGCCTGGAGGGTTACAGTCCATGGGGTTGCAAAGAGTTGGACACGACGGAGTAAATAAGCACAGCACAGCACAGCACCATATATACTAAAAGTACATAGGGAAATAAGTTTTTACGGAGTGTTTCAATAATGGTTCTGTGAATTCATGTTTAAAATTTTCTTTTGTATAACTGAAACACTTCTGATCTGTTTCTTTTGAAATATGCCTGGATTATTTTGCTTTCCTTTGTAAAATGGCTGATTCTTTACAACTGCACCACCTGTGTCTTAAAAAAAATTCCCGCAAAGAGAATGAAGCTGGCTGATAATATTTAAAATGCAAATACAGAAAGCAAGAAGAAAATAGCAGAGAGGAAGAGTCATGTCCACTCTGCTATTTTCTTCTTGCTTTCTGCATTTTAAATATTATCTGCCAGCTTCACTGTTTGTGGGAATTTTTTAAAGACACAGGTGGCTCAGAGGTAAAGAATCCGCCTGCCAATGCAGGAGATGTGGATTCAATCCCTGGGTCAGGAAGATCCTTTGGAGTAGGAAATAATAACCTGCTCCAGTATTCTTATCTGGAAAATTCCATCGACAGAGGAGCCTGGAGGGCTATAGTCCATGGAGTTACACACACATTTTGTAAAGTGTACTTTAGTTAACATTCAATAGTATAATTAGCTGAAAGGGAACAAATGACTGAATAGCTACTACCAACAGCCCTGAGTTTGAAACCTCAGTCCTTCTCAGGATATTTTACTTATTACAGTTTGATGTATACACTAAGTGAGGATGCCAGTGTCAACTAGTATATGAAATATTAGCAATACTCAATCTTATTCCACATTTTTAAACTTAAATACAATATAAGTGTAATATATACTCCCCAATCCTTGATAAATTATCTTTGTCTTTTTACCCAGACCTTTCCTTCCCACTTTACAGACTAAAGTCCTAGGACAGATCAGTGATACCCACTTTTTCTTTTTTTTATCAGAAGTCTCTGGAGTTTTGTTAAAAAGAGTAGATTTTTTTTGTCCCCTGCATTCCAGAGTAATGGAATCATAGTTTGCAGGGATGGGACCCAGAAGTCTGTATTTTCTATAAATGTCTGTCTGGCAATTCTATTGCTCATCCCAGTCTGATGTGAGAATCCCAGACTAAGGAGCCCAGATCTTGAGGCTTTCGCCACTATTCTCTTCTTTTGTGTCTATGCTAAGTTGCTTCAGTTGAGTCGACTCTTTGTGACTCTAGGGACTGCAGCCTGCCAGGCTCTTCTGTCCATGGGATTCTCCAGGCAAGAATACTGGAGAGGGTTGCCATGCTCTCCTCCAGGGCATCTTCCTGACACAGGGATCAAACCTGTGTGTCTTATGTCTCCTGCATTGGCAGGTGGGTTCTTTACCACTAGCGCCACCTGGGAAGCCCATTCTCTGCTTTTAGTAACATCCAAATTGTATACACATATACATTGATATATGTTTGTGCCACTTCTTTAGGCATATTCTGTTTTGGGTTATTGTGTGTTTAAAACTGTGTTAATATTGCCTTTTCAGCAAATAAAATATCTGAGTATGAGCCACGTGTGCATCTTCTCCATGAGTTCCACACGTGTGCTCTTGCTGCTCCACAAAGAGTGAATAAGCGCATGGCCCCTCGTTGCTTTGGCAAGCAAGAAGAGACAGAAATTTCCTTTTGTTCGTACAGGAAGTTCTTTTCAGTTCATTGAGGAGTGACATATTGAAAACCCTACCTTTTATGTTGGTGTTTTGATTCTATTGTTTAAACTGTCAAGAACTTGTCTTCTTACTTGATTTTTTCCAGCTTACATGTAGAACACTAAAGGTGTTCTTACCCAAAGGGGAAGTGGGACAAGAATGAAATAAAAGAAGGGGAAAATACAGCTGATGAGAGAGCATTCATGAAGAGGAGAGCTCAGTGGCAGCACAGTGTCAAAAGCGTCATGAAGCTCTCAGTTCGATGGTGACTTGTGAAACATTCACAGGAGAGTAAAATGCCCTGTACTCCCAAATCCTGGAAGTTTGTACGTATATAGAAATTTCCATTTTTTTTTGAGATTTATTTATCATAAAAAATTCCTGGTTGAGAAAGCCATTCTAAGACTCCTGAGACTAAAGATGCCCAGCAGGGCTGAGACTAAACATGGAGAGTCCAATGCAGTGGGCACAGAGCTGTCCAAGGTGTCCCTAGATTGATCTGCTCTGCCTGCTGCTGTCATATTCGCATTGCTGCTAATGTTTCCTTGGGGTCAGTAGCTCATTCAGTTCTTTCAATGTCTGAGGACTTTGTAGAAGCAATGATCTAGGGGCTGCTTTGATTAAGTGGCACATACATATGAAGTCAGTATTTGGTATATACCCAATTAAAAGATAGCCTCTAAAGGTAAGTAGCACATAAGAATATGATTGTATAACTTTATTAGGATAATGGAATTATTTTCCAAATTTTTAGGGTATTTTAAAAAAGTAAATGATTAAAATTGACATTCTCATCGATATTTATGCTTTTACAGTCAGAAAAGTATGGGTTAAAATCTTTGTTCCGTTTCTTTAAGGATGGTTTGAATAACTGAATATTCCTGAACTCCTAATATTTTCATCTCTAAAATATTAGGAGGAAAAATAAGTCAAGAAATGTAATAGGCTTAACATTATGCTCACAACAGACATTTGATGAATAATACCCTCATCAATCTCATAAAGCACATAAGAAGGATAGCTAGTGAGTCTATTTTGTTCAATTCAGAAAGCTCAGTTGATGCCCTAGGAATCCTTTGGATGTGTAGCCTCTTAAAGGTTTAGTTAATTTGTGTCTCTTGGAATTGATTAATAAATAGTTGAAGGTAAGCACAGTGAGTCACTTGCACTATCTAGGCATAGTTCTACACGCTTTGTATGCTGTATCTGTATAGGAGAGGAGAAGTAGAGATTAGGCAATTACCTGGAAAATTTAGTTATGGCACAAAAGTCTATATTGGACTATGGTTTTGACTTATTTATCTTGCTACATCAATCAAAGTGCTATATAGATATGCCTGAGCAGACATTTAGGATAAACCCACATTTTGCCTGATTGATCAATTCGGTTCAGTTCAGTTGCTCAGTCGTGTCTGACTCTTTGTGACCCCATGAATCGCAGCACGCCAGGCCTCCCTCTCCAGCACCAACTCCCCGTATTCACTCAGACTCACATCCATTGAGTCAGTGATGCCATCCAGCCATCTCATCCTCTGTCGTCCCCTTCTCCTCCTACCCCCAATCCCTCCCAGCATCAGAGTGTTTTCCAATAAGCCAACTCTTCACATGAGGTGGCCAAAGTACTGGAGTTTCAGCTTTAGCATCATTCCTTCCAAAGAAATCCCAGGGCTGATCTCCTACAGAATGGACTGGTTGAATCTCCTTGCAGTCCAGGGGACTCTCAAGAGTCTTCTCCAACACCACAGTTCAGAAGCATCATTCTTTGGTGCTCAGCCTTCTTCATAGTCCAACTGTCACATCCATACATGACCACAGCGGAACCCTAAACCCAATGTCAGGGAACTGGCTGTTCTCTGTTCTCCTCTCCAAATCTACTCTCCACCCTGCTCTACACCCAGGAGTCTGACTTCAATGCACTTGTCTTTTTTGCTTCTAGTTGGGTTTGGCCCAGTGGGAGCCACTGGCAGGAAACAGTGGTCAGCCTGTTTATATTCTGCTATGTTTTCTTTCCTGTGCTGAAATCCACAGGTCCTGTGGGTCCACCTCCGTGACAGGTCTCCCAGGCTGGGATCATTTCTTCCTCCTCTGTCCCTTCAAGCCTAGGACTGGTGAAGCCTTCTTACTGTTGTTGGTGCCAGGGTGCTTTACCTTGTCTTGGAGATTTCCCCTAATCCTGCACATGTATTTAAAAATATTCCTTTCTTTAAGCTTTTCCCAATCATTCCTCTGGAGATGACTGCCAGTCCCTTTTACGATACAACACTAACACTTAAACTCTAGACAGAAAGAGAAGAAATTTATTCTATTTTCCCATTCATCATAAGCTTCTTTGGGACTTGAAGATTATTATTTAAAGATAACTTACATATTTCAAAGAAAGACATTGTAATAGGGTCAAGGTTTCAATTAGTTAAGTATGAGATCCTTAGCAAAGCTTTGAGAAATAGGTATGTTCCACATTTTTTTTTTTTCTGATTGAAAGCAAAGAGATTTTCTATCCTCTTTCTAAATTGTGCAGTTTCTTTATATATTACTTAAAGGAAAAATAAGGAAAATCAAAGAAACAACTTCTTTATACTGATACTTGCTTATTTTCTTTAAGTTCGACTCTATTGAATAATCACTCTGCTGCTACTGTGACATTTTTTAGTGTAAAACTTTAGCCTGTGTTCCCCTTAAAATGAACTCTTTGTCATCATCATAATACCTCGAGCCTAGGTAACCATCAACTTTTAATCCATGTGTATTTCATCCGAAGTCTGTTTTAAGTAGTCTCTCTATGTCGAAAACTTCTGTTTTTGCAAACCTTCATAGAAGTTTTTTAGCTGTAAAACCACTATTTAATAGGACAAGTATTTATAACAAGTTTATAACACCATCCGGAGAAGGCAATAGCACCCCACTCCAGTACTCTTGCCTGGAAACTCCCAAGGACAGAGGAGCCTGGTAGGCTGCAGTCCATGGGTTTGCAAGGAGTCGGACACAACTGAGGAACTTCACTTTCACTTTTCACTTTCATGCATTGGAGAGGGAAATGGCAACACACTCCAGAGTTCTTGCCTGGAGAATCCCAGGGAGGGGGGAGCCTGGTGGGCTGCCATCTATGGGGTCGCACAGGGTCGGACACGACTGCCGCGACTTAGCAGCAGCAGCAGCAGCAGCAGCAGAATAACGCCATCCCTCCTTTTCTCTCTCTAAAAATGTTTAAAGAGAAGGTTCAAGTTCTTCTTGTATGACTATTTAAATATCATAGGGAGGGGTCCCAACAGACCTAACCAAGAGAAAAACCCAAGTTATATTGTGGTCAAAGAGGTTTAATTGGATGTCAGCTCTAAATTATTTCTAAAGACACAAATAAGCTCATTCTTACCATTCATCTTCTCTTGCCTTACTCTTTTCCTTTATTTTGTTTTTTCTTGTCTCTCACTTTTCTTTCTCTCTCCATTGAACGCTATGCTTTCCCTTCTTATTTTTCTATTTATTTCCCCATCCTATCAAAATATGCTTTTCCCTTCTTTCTGTCCCTGTATTATCTTGAGAGAGCATAAGCCATTTAAACCACTCAGGATGAATTTTTTCCCACTTTGGTTCACACATCCCTGATTCTTCTCCTTGAACACCGATGGAAAATGTAGACATCCAGAGGACCGGTCCTGTGATAAGACCTGGAAGCTCCAGGGGTGTGTGTGTGTGTGTGGGCGCGCTCAGTCGTGTCTGACTCTTTGTGACTCCATGGACTGTAACCCGCCAGGCTCCTCTGTCCATGGAATTTTCCAGGCAAGAATACTGGAGTGGGTTGTCATTTCCTCCTCCAGAGGATCTTCCTGACCCAAGATGGAACTGAAGTCTCCTGCATTGGCAGGCCGAATCTTTACTGCTGAGTCACTAGTTAAGCAACTCAGCTGCTGTTGCTGCTGCTGCTAAGTCGCTTTAGTCGTGTCCAACTCTGTGCGACCCCATAGACGGCAGCCCACCAGGCTCCGCCGTCCATGGGATTCTCCAGGCAAGAACACTGCAATGGGTTGCCATTTCCTTCTCCAATGCATGAAAGTGAAAAGCGAGAGTGAAATTGCTCAGTCGTGTCCGACTCTTAGCGACGCCATGGACTGCAGCCTACCAGGCTCCTTCGTCCATGGGATTTTCCAGGCAAGAGTACTGGAGTGGGTTGCCATTGCCTTCTCCAAGAAGCTCAGCTGCTAGAAAGTCTCTAGAAAGTCTCCTGATTCTAAGTGGGCTCTAAGGGGCGCTGCACTGTGTGGTTTGTCTTGAGTGCAGGAGGTGCTGCAGTCTTTCTTCTCACGGAGGTTTGAGAGAAGAGCTTGCTCTACAGAGAAGATACAGGTGCCAGGAAGCACCAGGGGGCATTTGTAAAACGCTGTGCTTGTGGAGAACATAGTCTCTGGGGTGGTGACATATCTCCAGCAAAGGTGAGCTGCAAAGGAGCCCCCATCCAGCTCAGCTTGAACCATGGCCTCTGCACGCATCTGGACACTTGGGTTTCTGTTTACACTCAGTGAGTGATGTTCCCTTCCCGTTTTCCACTTGTATTACCCGCTTACGTTCTTTTTCAGAAGCTTCACTGATGTGCGTTACTTTACAGGTGGGCTGAGAGCTCAGTCGGTGACTCAGCCAGAAGCTGAGGTCCCTGTCGCGGAAGGGGATCCAGTGACTGTGAAGTGCACCTATTCAGTTTCAGGGAGCCCTTATCTTTTCTGGTATGCCCAGTATCGCAATCAAAGTCTCCAGTTCCTTCTGAAATACATCGGAGGGGACAGCTTGGTTAAAGGCAACTACGGTTTTGAGGCTGAATTTAACAAGAGCCAAACCTCTTTCCACCTAAAGAAACCATCTGTTGTAGGGAGTGACTCTGCCTTGTACTTCTGTGCTGTGAGGGACACAGTGGTGGGGGCCGCAGGGAGAGCTGAATACAAACCCCTGAGCACAGAAAACCATGCTCCTGAAGCCTTAATGTCCCTCCACAAGGTGGCGGTGTGGCTCTGGGATTTGTCCTTCTTTATAACTTTTTTTTTTTTTTTTTGGTAAAGCCACACAATTTGTTCATTGGACAAGTATATGTTGAAATAAATCCTGTGTCCCAGATACTCTGCTGAGCACTGATGATAAAGAGGTGAAAGAAACCATCCTTGATCTGCAGATGCCAGGTGTGATCCCAAGCATTTGTGAACCCCTTTAGTTCTCACAACTCTTCTCATGAGCTTCACTTTGCCGATGAAGGGATTCAAGCTCAGAGAATTTATGTATCTTACTGAAGTCACAGAACTGCTCAACAGTAAATTGAAACCCAGGCAGCCTGCCTCTCAGGCATGTAGTCTAACCACTCCACTTCTCCTTAGCGTATAGGCTGCTCTGGGCATGAGACAATTTCAACAGTGATGTAGCCCTCATTCCCAAAATAGTCCCCGTTAATAAAAAGTGTTGGTTGTAGGAATGAAAAGTAAACTGATAATGCAAAACAGTTTGGTAAGTGCTCAGACAGAGAAGTGCATAAAATGCTATGTGACAAAAGGAAGTAGAGGTAATTTGAAGGAAGAAGAGAGGAAGCAAGTGAGACAGAATGTGAGGAGGATTCAAAACAATGGAGGATTTAAGTATGTTGTAAGAACGTGTAGGCCGATTATAGCTCCTGTGCTCACATCTTCTTACCTATACCCTTGTGAAGGACTGGACTCAATGTCTCTCTTTTTTCCTCTTTTCAACTTAGAACCTCCCAGGAAGGGCTCTGGTTGACTCAGTGTCAGCCAGATGCTGCTCCCTGGACAAGTTGTGGTGGCTACTAGGATTAGCCCAGCTTTGCTCTACATTTGACCAATTAATTAGTGGTGTCTGGGGGATGATTCTGTAAGAAATTAGCAGCTCCATTTGAACCACATGATTCAAAGGAGTATATCCCAAAGAAATTAATTTTTATGTAGAGACTTACATTTCTTTATTTTTTCCAAATGGATCGACATTCATAAGAACACTACTTATTTATTGAAAACGTCACACTTGCTCCATTGACTTGGGATACTGCATTTATAGTATACTAATTTCCTATATATACCCGGATCTATTTTTGGATTCTATTCTTGACGGGCATACCTTAGCCCAACATGATTACAATCCTTGCAAAGGGCCATTCCTCGACTACCCCTTTGGCTTGGGTTGTGTATACACTGGTGGAATATCTACATCAAGGAAGAAGGTCCTTGCAAGAAGCACATGCAGACCTTAAAAGTGGATCTGGGGAATCCTTGTGTGCAGGGAATCCTGGGATCTGAGTAACCAGAGCAAGATCTAGAAGAGATATATCCTTGACTCAGTGGACTTCTCAGAGGCAATGATGTGGAGGATGGCTAAGGAAGAGCCTTTTATAATGGAGGACTAGGGAAGGGACATTGTGTGCTCAGATCTATATTCCCCCCATTTACTGAGGTGGTGGCTGCTGCTGCTAAGTCCCTTCAGTCCTGTCTGACTCTGCGTGACCCTATGGACTGCAGCCTTTACCGGCTCCTCCATCCATGGGATTCTCTGGACAAGCGTACTGGAGTGGGTTGCCATTACCTTCTCCAACTGAGGTGGCTAGGAGGGAGCAAATAAGTTTCATTAGAAGTTCTGTTTTGTCATTTGGTCCTGGTAATTGGCTTGTTTGACCTTGAGGAGGAAACTTAGCTTAGTATTCTTTTTTTCCTTTACTGGAAAAATGTTCTGGAAAATGTTTGTTATAACCAGGTAACTTTTAAGTAAAACCAGACATTCAATGGAATTTTTATTTATAATATTCATTTTTATCCTCTCTTTTATCTCATTTTAAGGACGGTATGGAAAGAGGACTAAGCATAAATTATATTTTATGATTCTTCTTCTTAGTATGTCAGAGTGGATCAGCCATTTACAATCTATGTGCCTCATCTCCTAAATCATAAAATTGAGATAATTGGAAGGACTGTTGTGAGGATTGTTGTACATATGTGTTGGACCCTGAGTAGAAGTGGGTTTTGAGGGAGGCATAGCAATGAGAAACTTAGTCACTGCTATGGACTGAAGATGATGCTTTGAAAGTGCTTCACTCAATATGCCAGCAAATTTGGAAAACTCAGCAGTGGCCACAGGACTGGAAAAGGTCAGTTTTCATTCCCATCCCAAAGAACAGCAATGCCAAAGAATGCTCAAACTACTGCACAATTGCACAAATCTCACATGCTAGTAAAGTAATGCTCAAAATTCTCCAAGGCAGGCTTCAGCAATATGAGAACCATGAACTTCCAGATGTTCAAGCTGGTTTTAGAAAAGGCAGAGGAACCAGAGATCAAATTGCCAACATCTGCTGCATCATGGAAAAAGCAAGAGAATTCAGGAAAAACATCTATTTCTGCTTTATTGACTATGCCAAAGCCTTTGACTGTGTGGATCACAATAAACTGTGGAAAATTCTAAAAGAGATGGGAATACCAGACCACCTGACCTGCGTCTTGAGAAACCTGTATGCAGGTCAGGAAGCAACAGTTAGAACTGAACATGGAACAACAGACTGGTTCCAAATAGGAAAAGGAGTACGTCAAGGCTGTATATTGTCACCCTGCTTATTTAACTTCCATGCAGAGTACATCATGAGAAACGCTGGGCTAGAAATAACCTCAGATATGCAGATGACATGACCCTTATGGCAGAAGGTGAAGAAGAACTAAAGAGCCTCTTGAAGAAAGTGAAAGAGGAGAGTGAAAAAGTTGGCTTAAAGCTCAACATTCAGTAAACGAAGATCATGGCATCTGGTCACATCACTTCATGGGAAATAGATGGGGAAACATAGGAAACAGTGTCAGACTTAATTTTTTTTGGCTCCAAAGTCACAGCATATGGTGATTGCAGCCATGAAATTAAAAGATGCTTGCTCCTTGGAAGGAAAGTTCTGGCCAACCTAGACACCATACTAAAAAGCAGAGACAGTACTTTGTCAACAATGGTTCATCTAGTCAAGGCTATGGTTTTTCCAGTGGTCATGTATGGATGTGAGAGTTGGACTATAAAGAAAGCTGAGTGCTGAAGAATTGATGCTTTTGAACTGTAGTATTGGAGAAGAGTCTTGAGAGTCCCTTGGACTGCGAGGGGATCCAACCAGCATCCCAAAGAAGACCAGGCCTGGATGTTCATTGGAAGGACTTATGTTGAAGCTGGAACTCCAATACTTTGGCCACCTGATGTGAAGAGTTGGCTCATTGGAAAAGACTCTTATGCTGGGAGGGATTGGGGGCAGGAGGAGAAGTGGACGACAGAGGATGAGATGGCTGGATGGCATCACTGACTCGACGGATGTGAGTTTGAGTGAAATCGGGGAGTTGGTGATGGACAGGGAGGCCTCGTGTGCTATGATTCATGGGGTCGCAAAGAGTCGGACGACTGAGTGACTGAACTGAACTGAACTTATATTCCTGTGTTGACCCAGATCTCTTGAACACAGAAAAGGTTTTCAAAGGAGAATATATGTTATATAACATAATTATTAGTACCATATAGTTGTTTTCCAAGGCCACTGTGACAAAATGGGTGCCTTCAACAATAGAAATTTGTTGTCTTGAAGTAGAGAATCAAAGTCCATGATTAAGGTGTTAGCAAGTCTGGTTCCTTCCAAGGGCTGTGAGAGAAGGATCTGTTTCAGGACCCTCTCCTTGGCTTGTAGATGGACAGGTTTCCTCTGTTCTCCTCATGTTGTTTTCCCTTTATTAGTCTCATCTCTGTGTCCAAATTTCCCTTTTTTATAAGGACACCAGTCATGTTGGATTAGAGTCCACGCACATCTCATTTTAACTTGATTATTTCTCTAAAGACCACTCTCTAAATAAAGTCACATTCTGAGGTACTAGGGATTAGGTCTCCAACATATATTTTGAGTGGGTGGGGGAGGTGGGAAGAGACAAAATTCAGCCCGTAACAACACAATCATTAATGATTACTTTCATTCCTAAGGCTGCAGCATAGAAAAGCCTCTAATGTTTCTTCCTTTTGTTGTTTGATACAATAATAATTTCCTAAGTCATTTAGTAGATGGCAACAGAGAAAAATCAAGTTCTATTTGCTGTTCTGAAAAGTAGGATCATTGTTTTGGTCTTGTGATATTTCCTTTGTTAAACAGTTGTATTTATATAGAAATATGTCATTTAAAAAGAACTTTATTATGGAAGTTCTTTATTAAGTCAAATTAATTAATTAACCTCCACAATTGATTAATTAATCTACATAATCTCTTATAGAAGTGAAGAAACTGCTTCTTAGTAAATAAGTGATTTGCATAAAATCGCACAAATATCACATCCAGAAAATTGCTCGCAACTGGTTTGTCTGGATCCTCATTCAGAATGTTTCCCATTGCCTTAAATAGACCCCATGGTCTACGTGATCAAGTGAAACTATTGGCTTCTACCTTTAACAAAGAAATATGATGGGCGGCCCATAAATTTCATGGTGGACAGGGAGGCCTGGCGTGCTGCGATTCATGGGGTCGCAAAGAGTCAGACAGGACTGAGCGACTGAACTGAACTGAACTGAATTGAGGCCTACTGACTCCTGTGAAACATTTCTTCTGTCCAAGTATATTTACCACATGGGGTCGCTGTTGCAACGAGCTGATTCTAAAATGTGACCCTTTTAGGTTACTTCTGTACAAGGTATTCTAGCATATTTAACCCCCTCATAAATCTTTCTTCTCCACGTGGTACTGAAGGGAAGGTGATGATTCCATTCTTGGTATTTCATATATACTGTGTCAAAATGGTACTAGAAGTCATCAGCACTCATTGATCTTTTCCATGGGAAAATGAAAAAGTTGCTTACTTAGAATACTTTCAATAATTTTAGACCTGGAAGAAGTGTTCCCCAAATATTTTCTAGTGATTTTCCTTTCCCATATTATATGAGCAAAGGACTCAACATACCACTACTTTTCCCACATTAATGTGAGTATTTAACGTGTATGGATTATTGCAATTGGCTGATTCAACTAACATTAAGATATCTTTTGGATTTGGCTCTTTTTCAGAGTTAAAAAAATTCTTTCTGTTACTGTTACTGAGTTTATATTGGGTGTGTATATATACATATATTTTTTTTTTTTTCAATCTGTGGGATCTTAGTTCCCCACCCATACACCCTGCAATGGAAACTTGGAGTCCTGACCACTGGACTGCTAGGGGATTCTCTACTGGATATTTCTTGAAGGAAGAGTGAATGATCCTTATATACATTAAAAATAGTCACATATACTATAATTTCTACACAAGTGCTTTCTACTGGTCATGGTTCTTTCCATGTAGTTTAGAAAAGAAGGAAAGGAATGGGAAGCAATTCCAGTTTACCACTGACTGTTTACAACAGGCTGACTCTGAAGTATGTGTTAGTGTCCCAGTTTTACAGATGAAGAAACTGAGGCTCCAAGGAGAGAGTTGCCCTAGGTCACAAGGTGCAAGAGCTGGGATTTGGATTTAGGTCTGTGTTGACTCTGAACTTGTGCCTTTTCTTCTTCTCCTCCACTTCCTGTTTTGGTGACTGATTCCACATAAAATGTCTTTTCCTAGCCAGTCAGTTGGAGAAGGCAATGGCAACCTACTCCAGTACTCTTGCCTGGAAAATCCCATGGATAGAGGAGCCTTGTAGGCTGCAGTCCATGGGGTCGCTAGGAGTTGGACACGACTGATCGACTTCACTTTCACTTTTCACCTTCATGCATTGGAGAAGGAAATGGCAACCCACTCCAGTAGGGTAGAGAATCCCAGGGATAGCAGAGCCTGGTGAGCTGCTGTCTATGGGGTTGCACAGAGTGGGACACTACTCAAGTGACTAGCAGCAGCAGCAGCTAGTCAGTAGGGACTAGTAGGGGTCCACTTCTCTGTTTAATATCTGTTACCCCACACCCGAGGCCAGGGGTGGTGGCTGGGAGGACCAACCCCACGTTCAAGAAGCGGTGGCTGCGTGGGCGCAGGAGGGCTTAGAGGAGCTATCCCACATTGAAGGTCAGAAAGGGCGGTGGTGAGGAGATATCCCTCCTTCAAGGTAACGAGCAGTGGCTGAACTTTGCTGGAGCAGCTGTGAAGAGATACCCTGATCCCAAGGTAAGAGAAACCCAAGTAAGACAGTAGGTGTCAAAAGAGGGCATCAAAGGGCAGACACACTGAAACCATACTCACAGGAAACTAGTCAATCTAATCACACTAGGACCACAGCCTTGTCTAACTCAATGAAACTAAGCCATGCCCGTGGGGCAACCCAAGATGGGCGGGCCATGGTGGAGAGATCTGACAGAATGTGGTCCACTGGAGAAGGGAATGGCAAACCACTTCAGTATTCTTGCCTTGAGAACCCCATGAACAGTATGAAAAGGCAAAATGATAGCATACTGAAAGAGGAACTCCCCAGGTCAGTAGGTGCTCAATATGCTACTGGAGATCAGTGGAGAAATAACTCCAGAAAGAATGAAGGGAAGGAGCCAAAGCAAAAACGATACCCAGCTGTGGATGTGACTGGTGACAGAAGCAAGGTCTGAGGCTGTAAAGAGCAATATTGCATAGGAACCTGGAATGTCAGGTCCATGAATCAAGGCAAATCGGAAGTGGTCAATCGGGAGATGGCAAGAGTGAATGTTGACATTCTAGGAATCAGAGAACTGAAATGGACTGCAATGGTTGAATTTAACTCAGATGACCATTATATCTACTACTGCGGACAGGAATCCCTCAGAAGAAATGGAGTAGCCATCATGGTCAACAAAAGAGTCCGTAAGGCAGTATTTGGATGCAATCTCAAAAACGACAGAATGATCTCTGTTCGTTTCCAAGGCAAACCATTCAATATCACAGTAATCCAAGTCTATGCCCCAACCAGTAACACTGAAGAAGCTGAAGTTGAACGGTTCTATGAAGACCTACAAGATCTTTTAGAACTAACATCCTCAAAAGATGTTCTTTTCATTATAAGGGTTGGAATGCAAAAGTAGGAAGTCAAGAAACACCTAGATTAATAGGTAAATTTGGGCTTTGAGTACAGAATGGAGTGGGACAAAGGCTAATAGAGTTTTGCCAAGAAAATGCACTGGTCCTAGCAAACACCCTCTTCAACAACACAAGAGAAGACTCTATACATGCACATCAGCAGGTGGTCAACACCGAAATCAGATTGATTATTTTCTTTGCAGCCAAATATGGAGAAGCTCTATACAGTCAGCAAAAACAAGACCGGGAGCTGACTGTGGCTCAGATCATGAACTCCTTATTGCCAAATTCAGACTGAAATTGAAGAAAGGAGGGAATACCACTAGACCATTCAGGTATGACCTAAATCAAATCCCTTATGATTATTCAGTGGCAGTGAGAAATAGATTTAAGGGCCTAGATCTGATAGATAGAGTGCCTGATGAACTATGGATGGAGGTTTGTGACATTGTACAGGAGACAAGGATCAAGACCACCCCATGGAAAAGAAATGCAAAAAAGTAAAATGGCTGTGTGAGGAGGCCTTACAAATAGCTGTGAAAAGAAGAGAAGTGAAAAGCAAAGGAGAAAAGAAAAGATATAAGCATCTGAATGCAGACCTCCAAAGAATAGCAAGGATAGATAAGAAAGCCTTCCTCAGCCATCAATGCAAAGAAATAGAGGAAAACAACAGAATGGGAAAGACTAGAGATCTCTTCAAGAAAATTAGAGATACTAAGGGAACATTTCATGAAAGATGGGCTGGATAAAGGACAGAAATGGTATGGACCTAACAGAAGCAGAAGATATTAAGAAGAGGTGGCAAGAATACACAGAAGAACTGTATAAATAGAGCTTCATGCCCCAGATAATCACGATGTTGTGAGCACTCACTTAGAGCCAGACATCCTGGAATGTGAAGTCAAGTGGGCTTTAGAAAGAATCAGTATGATCAAAGCAGGTGGAGGTGATGGAATTCCAGTTGAGCTATTTCAAATCCTGGAAGATGATGCTGTGAAAGTGCTGCACTAAACATGCCAGCAAATTTGGAAAACTCAGCATTGACCACAGGATTGGAAAAGGCCAGTTTTCATTCCAGTGCCAAAGAAAGGCAATGCCAAAGAATGTTCAAACTACCGCACAATTGCACTCATCTCACATGCTAGTGAGGTAATAATGGTCAAAATTCTGCAAGCCAGGCTTCAGCAATACGTGAACCGTGAACTTCCAGGTGTTCAAGCTGGTTTTAGAAAAGACAGAAGAACCAGAGATCAAATTGCCAACATCCACTGCATCATGGAAAAAGCAAGAGAGTTCCAGAAAAACATCTATTTTTGATTTATTGACCATGCCAAAGCCTTTAACTGTATGGATCACAATAAACTGTGGAAATTCTTTCCTGACCTGGGAGACTAGTAAAAAAAGATAGAAAAGGAAATGAATAAAACAACCATTTTAGGATGAGGAAAGGAAACATTCCACTCTATGGAAGTGTATTTTAAATAACCACTCACCTGACTGAGGAACATCTTTTGTTAACCAGAAGGCTTTCTAAGAAGGTGATTATTTTGTCTCTATAGTCTTCATATCCCTATGGATATTGAATAAAGGAGAGGAATTTGAAGAAAAGCAAAGGGCAAAAACATCTCTTCAGGTTGTGAGAAGCTATGAAGACCTTGGAGGCTGCGTGGGACATGACCTTCCATCAGTTCCCATGGAGCCCACTAGGCGGCGCTAGTGCACATATAAATGCTACTGTATGAAACTTGAATGGCCACAGATCTGCTGTTCTCTTCTTTTTCAAATAAAATCCCATTAAAATCTGTATAAAACTCTCAGCTAGAACTACTAAGCCCTCATTAGTAACAGATGGGACAGCTTCAGGCAATAAAATGAAGATAGGTACTATCCAAAAGCCTGCAATGTGGGAAAGCTGGGTTCGATCCCTGGGTTGGGAAGATCCCTTGGAGAAGGGAATGGCTACCTACTCCAGTATTCTTGCCTGGAGAATTCCATGGACTGTATAGTCCATGGGGTCACAAAGAGCTGGACACGACTGACTGATCACTTTCACTATCCAATAAAGGTCATCTCCAGATGCAATTTTGGGTCTTTGTAGACGCAGTTTCTTTTGGTTACAGAAAAATATAAGTGAGATTTTCCTTCCATACTTATTCCAGAGATAATTTCTGATGCAGAGTCAAACTTTGGTGAATATTGTAATTTACATTGTAATTTTTGTGCCTTAAAAATATGCATTGCTCATCTACCACGGGCACTAAGATTTCATGATCATTATTTTGAATATATTAGCATAGCATTATATTACATGTGATAAGTTCAGCGTACCTATTTGTGTGAACCTATCACTTTAGTTTGAATGACGAATCAGTCTCCTCCCATCTATGTGAGATTCTTTCTGGCACCATAAATGAAGGAAGCAAACTTCTTAAATGCTTAGTGCCTTCTTAAATGCACAGCTGTGGTGACCTCTGAGAGGATGTGTGTGTGCTCAGTTGCTAAGTCCTGTCTGACTCTTTGTAACCCCATGGACTTGTAGCCTGCCACGCTCCTCTTTACATGGGATTTTCCAGGCAAGAATACTGGAGTGGGTTGCCATTTCCTCCTCCAGGCCATCTCCTTTTTTAAGACTCCCTACTCAAAACAAGTACAGAGATGTTATTAAATAGCCTCAGAACTGTAGTGATTCTTCTTGGTTCACAGATTCTGACTGATGATGTCATGACACAGAAGAAAATGCAAAACAGGCAGCCTATAATCAGCTTCCTGTGAGTGTCACACTTGAGGCAAGTGGCCTGAGACCAGCTACATTTTGGCCATGGCTTTGCAGAGCACTCTGGAAGCAGTGTGGCTGGGTGTCCTCCTCAGCTTTCTCTGGAAGGGTGAGTAAGCATTTTCACCATCTGGTCTTGGAAAAATGTATGCCTTTGTTTTAAAATTTGTTTTAAATTTCAAAGTCACAACCTTTTTGTTTGTTTGTTTCCTGTAGTTGCAGACAGCAAGGAGCAAGTATTTCAGTCTCCCACTGTGGTCTCTTTGGAGGGAGCTGTGGCAGAAATTTCCTGTAATCACTCTATATCCGATGTTTATGACTTCTTCTGGTACCTTCACTTCCCAGGATTTGCACCAAGACTCCTCATTAAGGGCTCAAAGCCTTCTCAACAGGGACGCTACAACATGACATATGAGAGGTTCTCTTCATCACTGCTCATCCTCCAGGTGCAGACGGCAGATGCAGGGGTTTACTATTGTGCTCTGATGTACACAGAAGCAGGGCATCCATGAAGAGCTGAACAGAAACAAGGAGAGGTCACAGCATTTGCAGGGTGTGGAAGAAAGACAAACAATAATTGCTTCCCCTCCTACTCCCAATTCAGCATTCCCCCAAGCTTTTCCATTTGACTATCAGAAAAAACATTTGAGTCCAAACACTATATATAATGGGCTTCCCTTGTAGCTCAGCTTGTAATGAGCCTGCAATGCAGGAGACCCCGGTTTGATTCCTGGGTCAGGAAGATTCCCTGAAGAAGGGTTAGGGTACCCACTCCAGTATTCTTGGGCTTCCCTGGTGGCTCAGATGGTAAAGAATCTCCCTGCAATGCAGGAGACCTGGGTTCAGTCCCTGGGCTGGTAAGATTCCCTGGAGCAGAACTCCAATACTCTTGCCTGGAGAATCCTCATGGACAGAGGCACCTGGAGGGTTACAGTCCATGGGGTCACAAAGAGTTGGACATGACTGAGTAAATAAGCACAGCACAGCACAACACTATATTTACTTTTAGTATATATAAGTTTTTACTGAGTGTGTCGATAATGGTTCTGTGAATTCATGTTTAAAATTGTCTTTTGGATAACTGAAACAATTTTGATGTCTTTCTTTTGAAATATGCCTGGATTATTTTTGCTTTCTCTTGTGAAATGGCTGATTCTTTACCACTGCACCACCACTGTCTTAAAAAAAATTCCCGCAAAGAGAATGAAGCTGGCTGATAATATTTAAAATGCAAATGCAGAAATCAAGGAGAAAATAGCAGAAAGGAAGTCATGTCCACTCTGCTATTTTCTTCTTGCGTTCTGCATTTTAAATATTATCTGCCAGCTTCACTGTTTGTGGGAATTTTTTAAGACACAGGTGGCGCAGTGGTAAAGAATCTGCCTGCCAATGCAGGAGACGTGGGTTCAATTCCTGGGTCAGGAAGATGCCTTGGAGTAGGAAATAATAACCTGCTCCAATATTCTTATCTGGAAATTCCATCGACAGAGGAGCCTGGAGGGCTGTAGTCCATGGAGTTACACACACATTTTGTAAAGTGTACTTTAGTTAACATTCGATAGTATAATTAGCTGAAAGGGAACAAATGAGTGAATAGCTACTACCAACAGCCCTCAGTTTGAAACCTGAATCCTTCTCAGAATATTTTACTTATTACAATTTGATATATACACTAAGTGAGGATGCCAGTGTCAATTAGTATATGAAATATTAGTAAAACTCAATCTTATTCCACATTTTTAAACTTAAATACAATATAAGTTGTAATATATACTCCCCAATCCTTGTTAAATTATCTTTGTCTTTTTACCCAGACCTTTCCTTCCCACTTTAGAGACTAAAGTCCTAGGATAGATCAGTGATTCCCAATTTTTTTTTTTTTTTTATCAGAAGTCTCTGGAGTTTCTTTAAAAGAGTAGATTTTTTTCTCCCCTGCATTCCAGAGTAACTGAATCATAGTTTGCAGGGATGAGACCCAGAAGTCTGTATTTTCTATAAATGTCTCTCTGGCAATTCTATTGCTCATCTAAGTTTAATGTGAGAATCCCAGACTCAGGAGCCCAGGTCTTGAGGCTTTAGCCACTGTTCTCTACTTTTGTGTGTGTGCTAAGTTGCTTCAGTTGAGTTGACTCTTTGCGACACTAGGGATGTAGCCTGCCAGGCTCTTCTGTCCATGGGATTCTCCAGGCAAGAATACTGGAGTGGGTTGCCGTGCCCTCCTCCAGGGCATCTTCCTGAAACAGGGATCAAACCTGTGTCTCTTATGTCTCCTGCATTGGCAGAGCGCCACCACTAGCGCCACCTGGGAAGCCCATTCTCTGCTTCTAGTAACATCCACATTGCGTACACATATAAATTGATATATGTTTGTGCCATTTCTTTTGGCATATTCTGTTTTGGATTATTGCTTGTTTAAAACTGTTAATCTCGCCTTTTCAGCAAATGAAATGTCTGAATATGAGCCACGTGTGCATCTTCTCCATGAGTTCCGCACGTGTGCTCTTCCTGTTCCACAAACGGTGAATAAGCACACGGCCCCTCGTTGCCTTGGCAAGCAAGAAGAGACAGAGAATTCCTTTCGTTCTTATAGGATGTTCCTTTCAGTTCATTGAGGAGTGACATATTGAAAACCCTATCTTTTATATTGGTGTTTTGATTCTATTGTTTAAACTGTCAAGAACTAATTTCCTTACTTGATGTTTTCCAGCTTACATGTAGAACACTAAAGGTGTTCTTACCCAAAGGGGAAGTGGGACAAGAATGAAATAAAAGAAGGGGAAAATACAGCTGATGAGAGACCATTTATGAAGAAGAGAGCTCAGTGGCAGCACAGTGTTAAAAGCATCATGAAGCTCTCAGTTTGATGGTGACTTCTGAAACATTCACAGGAGAGTAAAATTCCCTGTACTCCCAAATCCTGGAAGTTTGTATGTGTATAGAAATTTCCATTTTTTTTGAGATTTACTTCTCATAAAAAGATTCCTGGTTGAGAAAGCTATTGTAAGTCTCCTGAGACTAAAGATGCCGGCAGGACTGAGACTAAACATGGAGAGTCCAATGCAGTGGGCACAGAGCTGTCCAAGGTCTCCCTAGATTGATCTGCTCTGCCTGCTGCTGGTCATATCCACATTGCTGCTAAGGTTTTCTTGGGGTCAGTAGCTCATTCAGTTCTTTAAATGTCTGAGGACCTCCTAGAAGCAATGATCTATGGGCTGCTTTGATGAAGTGGCACATACATATGAAGTCAGTATTTGGTATACACCCAGTTAAAAGATAGCCTCTAAAGGTAAGTAGCACATAAGAATATGATTGTATAACTTTATTAGAATAATGAAATTACTTTCCAATATTGTAAGGTATTTTAAAAAAGTAAATGATCAAAATTGAAATTCTCAACATGATTTATGCTTTTACAGTCAGAAAAGTATGGGTTAAATCTTTGTTCCTTTTCTTTAAGGATGGCTTGAATAATCGAATATTCCTGAACTCTTAATATTTTCATCTCTAAAATATTAGGAGGAAAAATAAGTCAAGAAATGTAATGGGCTTAACATTATGCTCACAATAGACATTTCATGAATAATACCCTCATCAGTCTCATAAAGCACATAGGAAGAAGAGCTAGTGAGTCTATTTTGTTCAATTCGGAAAGCTCAGTTGATGCCCTAGGAATCCTTTGGATGTGTAGCCTCTTAAAGGTTTAGTTCATTTGTGTCTCTTGGAATTGATTATTAAATAGTTGAAGGTAAGCACAATGAGTCACTTGCAGTATCTAGGCATAGTTCTACACGCTTTGTATGCTGTATCTGTATAGGAGAGGAGAAGAGATTAGGCAATTACCTGGAAAATTTAGTTATGGCACCAAAGTCTATATTGGACTATTGTTTTGACTCATTTATCTTGCTACATCAATCAAAGTGCTATGTAGATATGCCTGAAAAGACATTTAGGATAAAGCCACATTTAGCCTGATTTATCAGTTCATTTCATTTCAGTCACTCAGTCGTGTCTGACTCTTTTCGACCCCATGAATTGCAGCTAGCCAGGCCTCCGTGTCCATCACCAACTCCCGGTATTCACTCAGACTTACGTCCATTGAGTCAGTGATGCCATCCAGCCATCTCATCCTCTGTCGTCCCCTTCTCCTATCAGAGTCTTTTCCAATGAGTCAACTCTTCGCATCAGGTGGCCAAAGTACTGGAGTTTCAGCTTCAGCATCATTCCTTCCAAAGAAATCCCAGGGCTGATCTCCTTCAGAATGGACTGGTTGGATCTCCTTGCAGTCCAAGGGACTCTCAAGAGTCTTCTCCAACACCACAGTTCAAAAGCATCATTCTTCGGCACTCAGCTTTCTTCACAGTCCAACTCTCACATTCATACATGACCACAGGGGAACCCTATACCCAATGTCAGGGAACTGTCTGTTCTCTGTTCTCCTCTCCAAGTCTACTCTCCACCCTGCTCTACACCCAGGAGGCTGACTTCAATGCACTTGTCTTTTTTGCTTCTAGTTGGGTTTGGCCCATTGGGAGCCACTGCAGGGAACAGTGGTCAGCCTGTTTATATTCTGCTATGTTTTCTTTCCTGTGCTGAAATCCACAGGTCCTGTGGGTCCACCTCAGTGACAGGTCTCCCAGGCTGGGATCATTTCTTCCTCCTCTGTTCCTTCAAGCCTAGGAGTAGTGAAGCCTACTTACTGTTGTTAGTGCCAGGGTGCTTTACCTTCTCTTGTAGATTTCCCCTAATCCTGCACATGTATTTAAAAATATTCCTTTTTCTAAGCTTTTCCCAATCATTCCTCTGGAGATGACTGCCATTGCCTTTTAAGATACAACACTAACACTTAAACTGTAGACAGAAAGAGAAGAAATTTATCTATTTTCCCATTCATCATAAGCCTCTTTGGGACTTGAAGATTATTATTTAAAGATAACTTACATATTTCAAAGAAAGACATTATAATAGGGTCAAGGTTTCAATTAGTGAAGTATGAGATCCTTAGCAAAGCTTTGAGAAATAGCTATGTTTCACACATTTTTTTTTTCTGATTGAAAGCAAACAGATTTTCTATCCTCTTTCTAAATTGGGTGGTTTCTTTAGATATTACTTAAAGGAAAAATAAGGAAAATCAAAGAAACAACTTCTTTATACTGATACTTGCTTATTTTCTTTAAGTTCGACTCTATTGAATAATCACTCTGCTGCTACTGTGGCATTTTTTAGTGTAAAACTTTAGCCTGTCTTCCCCTTAGAACTCTTTGTCATCATCATAATACCTCAAGCTTAGTTAACCATCAACTTTTAATCCATGTGTATTTCATCTGGTCTGTTTTAAGTAGTCTCTCTATGTGGAAAATACCTATTTTTTCAAAACTTCATAGAAGGTTTTTAGCTGTAAAACCTACTATTTAATAGGACACATATTTATAAAGAGTTTATAACACCATCCGGAGAAGGCAGTAGTACCCCATTCTAGTACTCTTGCCTGGAAACTCCCATGGACAGAGGAGTCTGGTAGGCTGCAGTTGATGGGGTCGTGAGGAGTCGGACACAACTGAGGAACTTCACTTTCACTTTTCACTTTCATGCATTGGAGAAGGAAATGACAACCCACTCCAGTGTTCTTGCCTGGAGAATCCCAGGGACGGGGAAGCCTGGTGAGCTGCCGTCTATGGGGTCGCACAGGGTCGGACACGACTGCCGCGACTTAGCAGCATCAGTAGCATAGGGCCATCACTCCTTTTCTCTTTCTAAAAATGTTTAAAGAGAAGGTTCAAGTTCTTCTTGTATGACTATTTAAATATCATAGGGAGGGGTCCCAACAGACCTAACCAAGAGAAAAACCCAAGTTATATTGTGGTCAAAGAGGTTTAATTGGATGTCAGCTCTAAATTATTTCTAAAGACACAAATAAGCTCATTCTTACCATTCATCTTCTCTTGCCTTACTCTTTCCCTTTATTTGTTTTTTTCTTGTCTTTCACTTTTCTTTCTCTCTCCATTGAACGCTATGCTTTCCCTTCTTATTTTTCTATTTATTTCCCCATCCTATCAAAATATGCTTTTCCCTTCTTTCTGTCCCTGTATTATCTTGAGAGAGCATAAACCATTTAAAGTTGTTCCACCCAGGATGAATTTTTTTCCCACTTTGGTTCACACATCCCTGATTCTTCTCCTTGAACACCAATGGAAAATGTAGACATCCAGAGGACCGGTCCTGTGATAAGACCTGGAAGCTCCAGGGGTGTGTGTGTTGGGGGGAGAGGGGGGGCGCGCTCAGTCGTGTCTGACTCTTTGTGACTCCATGGACTGTAACCCGCCAGGCTCCTTTGTCCATGGAATTTTCCAGGCAAGAATACTGGAATGGATCCTCCGGAGGATCTTCCTGACCCAAGATGGAACTGAAGTCTCCTGCATTGGCAGGCTGAATCTTTACTGCTGAGTCACTAGTTAAGCAGCTCAGCTGCTGCTGCTGCTGCTGCTAAGTCGCTTTAGTCGTGTCCAACTCTGTGCGACCCCATAGACGGCAGCCCACCAGGCTCCTCCGTCCATGGGATTTTCCAGGCAAGAGTACTGGAGTGGGTTGCCATTGCCTTCTCCAAGAAGCTCAGCTGCTAGAAAGTCTCTAGAAAGTCTCTTCATTCTAAGTGGGCTCTAGGGGGCGCTGCACTGGCGGTTTGTCTTGAGTGCAGGAGGTGCTGCAGTCTTGCTTCTCACGGAGGTTTGAGAGAAGAGCTTGCTCTACAGAGAGAAGATACAGGTGCCAGGAAGCACCAGGGGGCATTTGTAAAACGCTGTGCTCGTGGAGAACATACTCTCTGGGGTGGTGACATATCTCCAGCAAAGGTGAGCTGCATAAGAGCCCCCATCCAGCCCAGCTTGAACCATGGCCTCTGCACATATCTGGACACTTGGGATTCTGTTTACACTCAGTGAGTGATGTTCCCTTCCCGTTTTCCACTTGTATTACCCGCTTACGTTCTTTTTCAGAAGCTTCACTGATGTGCGTTACTTCACAGGTGGGCTGAGAGCTCAGTCGGTGACTCAGCCAGAAGCTGAGGTCTCTGTCGCGGAAGGGGATCCAGTGACTGTGAAGTGCACCTATACAGTTTCGGGGAGCCCTTATCTTTTCTGGTATGTCCAGCATCGCAATCAAAGTCTCCAGTTCCTTCTGAAATACATCGGAGGGGACAGCTTGGTTAAAGGCAACTACGGTTTTGAGGCTGAATTTAACAAGAGCCAAACCTCTTTCCACCTGAAGAAACCATCTGTTGTAGGGAGTGACTCTACCTTGTACTTCTGTGCTGTGAGCGACACAGTGGTGGGGGCTGCAGGGAGGGCTGAATACAAACCCCTGAGCACAGAAAACCTCCTGAAGCCTTATTATCCCTCCACAAGGTGGCGGTGTGGCTCTGGGATTTGTCCTTCATTATAACTTTTTTTTTTTTTTTTGGTAAAGCTACAAAATTTGTTCATTTGCAAGTATATATTGAAATAAATCCTTGTGTGCCAGCTACTCTGGTGAGAACTGATCATAAAGAGGTGAAAGAAACCATCCTTGATCTGCAGATGCCAGGTGTGATCCCAGACATTTGTGAACCCCTTTAATTCTCACAACACTTCTCATGAGCTTCACTTTGCCAATGAAGGCATTCAAGCTTAGAGAATTTATGTATCTTACGCAAGTTACAGAACTGCTCAACAGTAGACTGAAACCCAGGCAGCCTGCCTCTCAGGCATGTAGTCTAACCACTCCACTTCTCCTCAGCCTATAGGCTCCTCCAGGCTGAGACAGATTTCAACAGTGGTGTAGCCCTCATTCCCCAAATAGTCCCTGTTAATAAAAAGTGTTGGTTGTAGGAATGAAAAGTAAACTGCTAACTCAAAACAGTTTGGTAAGTGCTCAGACAGAGAAGTGCATAAAATGCTATGTGACAAAAGGAAGTAGAGGTAATTTGACTCTGAAGGAAGAAGAGAGGAAGCAAGTGAGACAGAATGTGAGGAGGATTCAAAACAATGGAGGGTTTAAGAACGTCCTATAAGCATGTAGGCCAATTACAGCTCCTGTGATCACATCTTCTTCCCTATAGCCTTGTGAACGACTGGACTCAATGCCTCTCTCTATTTCTCTTTTCAACTTAGAACCTTCCAGGAAGGGCTCTGGTTGACTCAGTGTGAGTCAGATGCTGTTCCCTGGAAGTTGTGGTGGCTACTAGGGTTAGCCCAGCTTTGCCCTACGTTTGACCAAGTAATTAGTGATGTCTAGGGAATGATTCTGCAAGAAACTAGCAGCTCCATTTTGAACCATATGATTCAAAGGAGTATATCCCAAAAGAAATTAATTTTTATGTAGAGACTTGCATTTATTTTTTCTAAATGGATCAACATTCATAAGAACACTACTGATTGAAAATGTCACACTTGCTCCAATGATTTGGGATACTGCATTTATAGTATACTAAATTCCTATATATATCCAGATCTATTTTTGGATTCTATTCTTGATGGGGATACCTCAGTCCAACATGAATACAATCCCTGCAAAGAGCAATTGCTTGAGTACCCCCTTGGGCTTGGGTTGTGTATACACTGGTGGAATATCTATATCAGGGAAGAAGGTCCTTGCAAGAAGCACGTGCAGACCTTAAAAGTGGATCTGGGGAATCCTTGTGTGCAGGGAGTCCTGGGATCTGGGTAACCAGAGCAAGATCTAGAAGAGATATATTCTTAGCTCAGTGGACTTCTCAGAAACAATGATGTGGGAGGATGGCTAAGGAAGAGTGTTTTATAATGGAGGACTAGGGAAGGGACATTGTGTGCTCAGGTCTATATGCCCCCCATTTACTGAGGTGGTGGCTGCTGCTGCTGCTAAGTCACTTCAGTCGTGTCTGACTCTGTGCGACCCAATGAACTGCAGCCTTTCAGGCTCCTCCGTCCATGGGATTCTCTGGGCAAGAGTACTGGAGTGGGTTGCCATTACCTTCTCCGACTGAGGTGGCTAGGAGGGAGCAAATAAGTTTCATTAGAAGTTCTGTTTTGTCATTTGGTCCTGGTAATTGGCTTGTTTGACCTTGAGGAGGAAACTTAGCTGAGTATTCTTTTTTTCCTTTACTGGAAAAATGTTCTGGAAAATGTTTGTTATAACCAGGTAACTTTTAAGTAAAACCAGACATTCAATGGAGTTTTTATTTATAATATTCATTTTTATCCTTTCTTTTATCTCATTTTAAGGACGGTATGGAAAGAGGACTAAGCATAAATTATATTTTATGATTCTTCTTCTTAGTATGTCAGAGTGGATCAGCCATTTACAATCTATGTGCCTCATCTCCTAAATCATAAAATTGAGATAATTGGAAGGACTGTTGTGAGGATTGTTGTACATATGTGTTGGACCGTGAGTAGAAGTGGGTTTTGAGGGAGGCATAGCAATGAGAAACTTAGTCACTGCTATGGACTGAAGATGATGCTTTGAAAGTGCTGCACTCAATATGCCAGCAAATTTGGAAAACTCAGCAGTGGCCACAGGACTGGAAAAGGTCAGTCTTCATTCCAGTCCCAAAGAAAGGTAATGTCAAAGAATGCTCAAACTACCACACAATTGCACTTATCTCACATGCTAGTAAAGTAATGCTCAAAACTCCAAGCCAAGCTTCAGCAATACGTGAAGTATGAAATTCCGGATGTTCAAGCTGGTTTTAGAAAAGGCAGAGGAACCAGAGATCAAATTGCCAACATCCGCTGGATCATGGAAAAAGCAAGAGAGTTCCAGAAAAACATCTATTTCTGCTTTACTGACTATGCCAAAGCCTTTAACTGTGTGGATCACAATAAACTGTGGAAAATTCTGAAAGAGATGGGAATACCAGACCACCTCACCTGCCTCTTGAGAAATCTGTATGCAGGTCAGGAAGCAACAGTTAGAACTGGACATGGAACAACAGACTGGTTCCAAAAGGAAAAGGAGTACGTCAAGGCTGTATATTGTCACCCTGCTTATTTAACTTATATGCAGAAACATTATGAGAAACGCTGGGCTGGAAGAAGCACAAGCTGGAATCAAGATTGCTGGAAGAAATGTCAATAACCTCAGATATGTAGATGATACCACCCTTATGGAAGAAGGTGAAGAGGAACTAAAAAGCCTCTTGATGAAAGTGAAAGAGGAGAGTGAAAAAGTTGGCTTAAGCTCAACATTCAAAAAACTAAGGTCATGGCATCTGGTCCCTTCACTTCACGGGAAATAGATGGGGAAACAGTGGAAACAGTGTCAGACTTTATTTTTGGGGCTCCAATATCACTGCCGATGGTGACTGCAGCCATGAAATTAAAAGACGCTTACTCCTTGGAAGGAAAGTTATGATCAACCTAGATAGCATATTGAAAAGCAGAGACATTACTTTGCCAACAAAGGTCAGTCTAGTCAAGTCTATGGTTTTTCCTGTGGTCATGTATGGATGTGACAGTTGGACTGTGAAGAAAGCTGAGTGGCAAAGAATTGATGCTTTTGAACTGTGGTGTTGGAGAAGACTCTTGAGAGTCCCTTGGACTGCAAGGAGATCCAAGGGTGTTCATTGGAAGGACTGATATTGAAGCTGAAACTCCAATATTTTGGCCACCTGATGCGAAGAGTTGACTCATTTGAAAAGACCCTGATGCTGGGAGGGATTGGGGGCAGGAGGAGAAGGGTCGACAGAGGATGAGATGGTTGGATGGCATCACCACCTCAATGGACATGAGTTTGGGTAAACTCGGGGAGCTGGTCATGAACAGGGAGGCCTGGCGTGCTGTGGCTCATGGGGTTGCCAAGAGTTGGATACTGAACTGAACTGATGGACTGGACGTTTGTGTCCTGCCAAAAGCTGTATGTTGAAACCTAATCGTCAGTGTGATGTTATTAGGATGTGGAGCTTTTGAGAAATTCTTAGATTGTAAGGGTGAAGGTCTTTTGAATGGAATTCGTTTTCTTATAAATAAAAGGCACCCCAGAGATCTCCTTTGACTGTTCCTCCATATGACAGAACAGCAGGAAGATTGTGGTCTATGAACCAGGAAGTGGGTCCCCACCAGATACCCAATCCACTGGCACCTTGATCCTGGACTCCCTAACCTTCGGAATTGCTAGAAATAAATGTTTGTTGCTTAGGCCTCTAGTCTGTGGTATTTTTGTTATAGCAGCCCAAATGGACTAAGGCCATCACCAAAGCTATGAATCTCCTATATCTGCACTGAATTGCTTATATTTGGACTGCAACATGAGAAGGAAATACAGTCGATCTTGTTTTTAAGTTACTTTGGTCTTTGTCCCATCACTTGAACCTGTATACCATCTTATATACTAGAAAACCTGCTTTTAGGAAAGGAGCTAGTATCATCCTATCTAATTACATTGTGGTTAAATTGCATCAAGGAACATTTTATTCTATTTTAAGCAACATTGCATTTTTTTGTTATTTTTTTTTTTATGATTTGGCTGTACTGGGTCTTTGATAAGATGCGGGGGCTTCTCTTGTTCTGGAGCATGGGCTCAGTTGCTCTGCAGAATGTGGGTCTTAGTTCCCTAACCAGGGAGCAAACCCACATACCCTACACTGGAAAGTAGATTCTTAAGCACTGGAACACCAGGGAAGTACCAACTTTTTTTTAAAATTACTTGTGGAACCACAGTTTTCATTTCTGAAATATAATGCTAAGTATTTTAGAGAAGGTAGGAGTAGAGAAGCATTTTGGGGACTTATTATCCTGGTTTTCCTGAGAGCTATATTTTGCTGCATCCATGTGAGAACTCACCCTTGCCTGGAGGCTAGGGAGACGTCTCTCTCTAAGAGGAACCACCCTCCCTGGAGCCACTTTGTGTTCCCTTCAGCCTTCCCTCCTCTGACCTTTTTCTAATTATATATTAAGTTTCACTGTGTTCTCTGCAAGAATCCAGAAATACTTAAAATTAAGTGCTGGTTTAGCTTTTCATCTTCTTTTCTTCCCTGAGCAAAAGAAACAAATAAGACAAACTCATCCTTTGTTTTTTTGTTTCTACATCAAACAGTGGAACTACCGTCTATGAAGTCCTCTCCACCTGTGCTCCCACAGGAGCTTCCAGGTCTGTCCTGAAGCTGTTCCTTTGGCCTCTTCCTACTTGCCCCAGTCTTTACCAGGTTCGTCCATCTTCCCTTATGTTTTAGTTCAGGTGTCACTCCAGCTGGGAATGTTCCTGGAATCCCACAACCAAAGTAGTCTTCCTACCTGTATGTCCTCATGATGCTGTACTTTCCCTATCACAGCAGTTATCATGAAGACTATCACTGCTTAAACATTCTTTTCCTTTTGACAAGACCATTTTCATAGGGGGATGTTGCGTGTAGCTCAGTGCCTGACCCAAGTATGGACTCTGCAAATGTTGTTTGATTGAGTAAATTAATACTTACCAAGAGTCTTAAAATATTCTTACTCTTTAACCCAGGGAATCCCCTTTGTAGAAGCTAGTCTAAAGAAATAACTGTAGTTTTATGTTATTTTATAAGTGGTCATGTAAAAAATGAAGACGGAAAAACCCTTAACAAAGACATAACTGGAAGTTTAGACAGATTTATGTATAACGGTGTTTATATAGTATTCTTTGTAAAATCTAAATATTTACCACGAGGAAAATTGGTAAATAAATTATAGTACATCTCTATCATGGAATATTTTGAGGAATATTTTCAACTAGAATCCAAATTCTACATATACTTATTAATAGGCAAAAATATTTCAGAAATAACATTAAAAAATCCAGGGTACCCCAAAGTGTAGGTATGTATTTATGTGTTTGTGCATATATGCACATGCAGTCCAATTTTGTTAAAAATATTTATACATAAACAAAGGAATAAAAAATATATACCCAAATATTACCAAAGATATTTCTTGGATATAGCATTCACATGATTTTTATACTTTTCCATATTTTCCACATTCTGTATTTAGAATGCATTACTATAACAACCAGAGAAAAACTCACCTTTTACAAATTTAAAATGTATCTCCAGTTGGTGACACTTGCTAGAGAGGCACAGTTTTATTTCTTAATTGCAAGAACCTTCTAAAATTTGCTTTAACAGGGCTTTGAGGTTTTTTTTTTTCCTTTTAATTACAGTACATATAAAAAATAACATTAATACATGTATATAGGAAGAAGCACAAGCTGGAAGCAAGATTGTGGACAAATATCAATAACCTCAGATATGCAGATAACACCACCCTTATGGCAGAAAGTGAAGAGGAACTAACAAGCTCCTTGTTAAAGTGAAGGAGGAGAGCGAAAGCGTTGGCTTAGAGCTCAACATTCAGAAAACGAAGATCATGGCATCTGGTCCCATCACTTCATGGGAAATAGATGGGGAAACAGTGGAAACAGTGGCAGACTTTATTTTGGGGGGCTCCAAAATCACTGCAGATGGTGACTGCAGCCATGAAATTAAAAGACGCTTACTCCTTGGAAGGAAAGTTATGACCAACCTAGATAGCATATTCAAAAGCAGAGACATTACTTTGCCAACAAAGTTCTGTCTAGTCAAGGCTATGGTTTTTCCAGTGGTCATGTATGGATGTGAAGGTTGGACTGTGAAGAAAGCTGAGCACCAAAGAATTGATGCTTTTGAACTGTGGTGTTGGAGAAGACTCTTGAGAGTCCCTTGGACTGCAAGGAGCTCCAACCAGTCTATTCTAAAGGAGACCAGTCCTGGGTGTTCTTTGGAAGGAATGATGCTAAAGCTGAAACTCCAATACTTTGGCTACCTCGTATGCGAAAAGTTGACTCATTCTCAAAGATTCTGATGCTGGGAGGGATTGGGGGCAGGAGGAGAAGTCGATGACAGTGGATGAGATGGCTGGATGGCATCACTGACTCAATGGATGTGAGTTTGAGTGAAATCGGGGAGTTGGTGATGGACAGGGAGGCCTGGCATGCTGCAATTCATGGGTCGCAAAGAGTCGGACATGACTGAGCGACTGAACTGAACTGAATTTATACTCCTGTGTTGACCCAGATCTCTTGAACACAAAAAAGGTTTTTCAAAGGAGAATGTATGTTATATAACATAATTATTAGTACCATATAGTTGTTTTCCAAGGCCACTGTGACAAAATGGGTGCCTTCAACAATAGAAATTTGTTGTCTTGAAGTAGAGAATCAAAGTCCATGATTAAGGTGTTAGCAAGTCTGGTTCCTTCCAAGGGCTGTGAGAGAAGGATCTGTTTCAGGACCTTCTCCTTGGCTTGTAGATGGACAGCTTTTCTCTGTCTCTTCAAGTTGTTTTCCCTTTATTAGTCTCATCTCTGTGTCCAAATTTCCCTGTTTTATAAGGACACCAGTCATGTTGGATTAGAGTCCACGCACATCTCATTTTAACTTGATTATTTCTCTAAAGACCACTCTCTAAATAAAGTCACATTCTGAAGTACTAAGGATTAGGTCTCCAATATATATTTTGAGTGAGTGGGGGAGGTGGGAAGAGACAAAATTCAGCCCATAACAACACAATCATTAATGATTACTTTCATTTCAAAGGCTGCAGCATAGAAAAGCCTCTAATGTTTCTTCCTTTTATTGTTTGATACATTCATAATCTCCTAAGTCAGTCAGTTAATAGATGGCAACACAGAAAAATCAAGTTCTATTTGCTGTTCTGAAAAAGTAGGATCATTGTTTTGGTCTTGTGATATTTCCTTTGTTAAACAGTTGTATTTATATAGAAATATGTAATTTAGAAAGAACTTTATTATGGAACTTCTTTATTAAGTAAAATTAATTAATTAACCTCCACAATTGATTAATTAATCTACATAATCTCTTTTAGAAGTGAAGAAACTGCTTCTTAGGTAATAAGTGATTTGCATAAAATTGCACAAATATCACGTCCAGAAAATTACTTGCAAGTGGTTTGTCTGGATCCTGGTTTGTCTGGATCAGAATGTTTCCCATTGCCTTAAATAGACCCCATGGTCCACGTGATCAAGCCAAACTATTGGCTTCTACCTTTAACAAAGAAATATGATGGGCGGTCCATAAATTGCATGGATCTGAGACCTACTGATTCCTGCGAAACATTTCTTCTGTCAAAGTATATTTACCACATGGGGTCGCTGTTGCAACGAGCTGGTTCTAAAATGTGACTCTTGGGTTACTTCTGTACAAGGTGTTCTAGCATATTTAACTCCCTCATAAATCCTTGTTTCTTCTCCACATGGTACTGAAGGGAAGCTGGCTATTCCATACTTGGTATTTCATATATACTGTGTCAAAATGGTACTAGAAGTCATCAGCACTCATGGATCTTTTCCATGGGAAAATGAAAAAGTTGCTTATTTAGAATACTTTCAACAATTTTAGACCTGGAAGAAGTGCTCCCCAGATATTTTCTAGTGATTTTCCTTTCCCATATTATATGAGCAAAGGACTCAACATACCACTACTTTTTTCCACATTAATGTGAGTATTTAACGTGTTTGGATTATTGCAATTGGCTGATTCAACTAACATTAAGATTTCTTTTGGATGTAGCTCTTTTTTCAGAGTTAAAAAAATCCTTTTTGTTACTGTTACTGAGTTTATGTTGGGTATATATATATATATATATATATATATATATTTTTTTTTTTTTTTTTCAGCTGTGGGATCTTAGTTCCCCACCCATACACCCTGCAATGGAAACTTGGAGTCCTGACCATTGGCTGCTAGGGGATTCTCTACTGGGTATTTCTTGAAGGAAGAGTGAATGATCCTTGTATACATTAAAAATAGTCACATATACTATAATTCATACACAAATGCTTTCTACTTGTCATGGTTCTTTCCATGTGGTTTAGAAAAGAAGGAAAGGAATGGGAAGCAATTACAGTTTACTGCTGACTGTTTACAACAGGCTGACTCTGAAGTAGGTGTTATTGTCCCAGTTTTACAGATGAAGAAACTGAGGCTCCAAGGAGAGAGTTGCCCTGGGTCACAAGGTGGAAGAGCTGGGATTTGGATTTAGGTCTCTCTTGACTCTGGACTTGTGCGTTTTCTTCTTCTCCTCCACTTCCTATTTTGGTGACTGATTCCACATCAAATGTCTTTTCCTAGCTAGTCAGTTGGAGAAGGCAATGGCAACCCACTCTAGTATTCTTGCCTGGAAAATCCCATGGATAGAGGAGCCTTGTAGGCTGCAGTCCATGGGGTTGCTAGGAGTTGGACATGACTGAGCGACTTTACTTTCACTTTTCACTTTTCACTTTCATGCATTGGAGAAGGAAATGGCAACCCACTCCAGTATTCTTGCCTGGAGAATCCCAGGGACAGCAGAGACAGGTGAGCTGTTGTCTATGGGGTTGCAGAGTCGGACATGACTGAAGTGACTTAGCAGCCTCAGGAACTAGTCTGTAGGGACTAGTGAGGAGTCCACTTCTCTGTTTAATATCTGTTAAGTGAGTTTGAGTAGGAGATGTAATGTGTGGACTTAGTGTGATTACAAAAGGACACATCTCCAGGGTGTCAGGAGATGAAAGGTCCAGTTCAGATGGCCTCATTTGCTCTTTTGTGGAATAAGATTAAGGTATCATTTCATCTTACATTGGAACCAATGGGGGATTTCTGGGCATGAATGACCATCTTTGATGGCTTATTCTCAGAGCTCCATGAACACGAGACTGACTACAGTGGATGAGCACCTTCTGAAACTGTGGAAAATAGATGAGGAATAAGGAGCCCAATGGAATCTATCCTTTGAAATATTTGTTTCATTTGACCAAACCTTTAGAGGGTTCAGTACAGTTCAGTTTGGTCGCTCAGTCATGTCCGACTCTTTGTGACCCCATGAATCCCAGCACTCCAGGCATCCCTGTCCATCACCAACTCTCGTGGTTCACTCAAACTCATGTCCATCGAGTTGGTGATGCCAATCAGCCATCTCATCCTCTATCGTCCACTTCTCCTCCTGCACCCAATTGCTCCCAGCATCAGGGGCTTTTCCAATTTGAGTCAACTCTTCTCATGAGGTGGCCAAAGTATTGGAGTTTCAGCTTCAGGATCAGTCCTTCCAATGAACACCCAGGACTGGTCTCCTTTAGGATGGACTGGTTGGATCTCCTTGCAGTCCAAGGGACTCTCAAGAGTCTTCTCCAACACCACAGTTCAAAAGCATCAATTCTTCAGTGCTCAGCTTTCTTCATAGTCCAACTCTCACATCCATACATGACTACTGCAGAAACCATAGCTTTGACTTACTTTGTTGGCAAAGAAATGTCTCTGCTTTTAAATATGCTATATAGGTTGGTCATAACTTTCCTTCCAAAGACTAAGCGTATTTTAATTTCATGGCTGCAATCACCATCTGCAGTGATTCTGAAGCCTGAAAAAATAAAGTCTGACACTGTTTCCCCTGTTTTCCCATCCATTTCCCATGAAGTGATGGGACCAGATGCCATGATTTTAGTTTTCTGAATGTTGAGCTTTAAGCCAACTTTTTCACTCTCCTCCTTCACTTTCATCAAGAGTCTTTTTAGTTCCTCTTCACTTTCTGCCATAAGAGTGGTGTCGTTTGCATTCTCAGGTTATTGATATTCCTCCCGGCAATCTTGATTCCAGCTTGTGCTTCTTCCAGCCCAGTGTTTCTCATGATATACTCTGCATTGAAGTTATATAAGCAGGGTGACAATATACAGCCTTGACGTACTCCTTTTCCTATTTGGAACCAGTTTGTTGTTCCATGCCCAGTTCTAACTGTTTTTTCCTGACCTGCATAAAGGTTTCTCAAGAGACAGCCTCAAGAGGCTGCTTTGTTGGAACAGCCGTGAAGAGATACCCCACTTCCAAGGTAAGAGAAATCCAAATAAGACAGTAGGTGTTGTGAGAGGGCATCAGACGGCAGACACCCTGAAACCATAATCACAGAAAATTAGCCAATCTGATCACATGGACCACAGCCTTGTCTAAGTCAATGAAACTAAGTCAATGAAACATGCGTGTGGGGCCACCTGAGATGTACGGGTCATGGTGGAGAGGTCTGACAGATTGTGATCCCTTGGAGAAGGGAATGGCAAACCACTTCAGTATTCTTGCCTTGAGAACCCCATGAACAGTAGGAAAAGGCAAAAAGATAGGACACTGAAAGATGAACTCCCTGGGTTGATAGGTGTCCAATATGCTACTGGAGATCAGTGGAGAAATAACTCCAGAAAGAATGAAGGGATGGAACCAAAGCAAAAATAATACCCAGCTGTGGATATGACTGATGGTAGAAAAAAGGTCCGATGCCATAAAGAGGAATATTGCATAGGAACCTGGAATGTTAGGTCCATGAATCAAGGCAAATTGGAAGTGGTCAAACAGGAGATGGCAAGCATGAACATTGACATTCTAGGACTCAGCAAACTAAGATGGACTGGAATGGGTGAATTTAACTCAGATGACCATTATATCTACTACTGTGGGCAGAAATCCCTTAGAGTAAATTAAGTAGCCATCATGGTCAACAAAAGAGTCCAAAATGCAGTACTTGAATGCAATGTTAAAAAATGGCAGAATGATCTCTGTTCGTTTCCAAGGCAAACCATTCAGTATCACGGTAATCCAAACCTATGCTCCGACCAGTAACACTGAAGATCTGAAGTTCAATGGTTCTATGAAGACTTATAAGACCTTTTAGAACTAACATCCCCCAAAGATGTTCTTTTCATCATAGGGTTGGAATGCAATAGTAGGAAGTCAGAAAACACCTGGAGTAATAGGTAAATTTGGCCTTTGAGCGCAGAATGAAACAGGACATGGCTAATAGAGTTTTGCCAAGAGAACGCACTGGTCATAGCAAACACCCTCTTCCAACAACACAAGAGAAGACTCTACACATGGACATCAACAGGTGGTCAACATCGAAATCAGATTGATTATATTCTTTGCAGACAAAGATGGAGAAGCTCTATACATTCAGCCAAAACAAGACTGGGAGCTGACTGTGGCTCAGATCATGAACTCCTTATTGCCAAATTCAGACTTAAATTGAAGAAAGTAGGGAAAACCACTAGACCATTCAGGCATGACCTAAATCAAATCCCTTATGATTATACAGTGGAAGTGAGAAATAGATTGAAGGGACTAGATCTGATAGACAGAGTGCCTGATGAACTACGGATGGAGGTTTGTGACATTATACAGGAGACAGGGATCAAGACCATCCCCATGGAAAAGAAATGCAAAAAGCAAAATGGCTGTCTGAGGAGGCCTTACAAATAGCTGTGAAATGAAGAGAAGCAAAAAGCAAAGGAGAAAAGGAAAGATATAAGTATCTGAATGCAGAGTTCCAAAGAATAGCAAGGAGAGATAAGAAAGCCTTCTTCAGCGATCAATGCAAAGAAATAGAGGAAAACAACAGAATGGGAAAGACTAGAGATCTCTTCAAGAAAAGTAGAGATACCAAGGGAACATTTCATGCAAAGATGGGCTGGATAAAGGACAGAAATGGTATGGACCTAACAGAAGCAGAAGATATTAAGAAGAGGTGGCAAGAATACACAGAAGAACTGTGCAAATATAGCTTCATGACACAGATAATCATGATGGTGTGATCACTCACCTAGAACCAGACATCTTGGAATGTGAAGTCAAGTGGGGTTTAGAAAGCATCACTACGAACAAAGCTACTGGACGTGATGGAATTCCTGTGGAGCTGCTTCAAATCCTGAAAGATGATGCTGTGAAAGTGCTGCACTCAACATGACAGCAAATTTGGAAAACTCAGCAGTGGTCACAGGTGTGGAAAAGGTCAGTTTTCATTCCAGTGCCAAACAAAGGCAATGCCAAAGATTGCTCAAACTACCGCACAATTGCACTCATCTCACACGCTAGTAAACTAATGCTCAAAATTCTCCAAGCCAGGCCTCAGCAATACGTGAACCATGAACTTCAAGATGTTCAAGCTGGTTTTAGAAAAGGCAGAGGAACCAGAGATCAAATTGCCAACATCCGCTGCATCATGGAAAAAGCAAGAGATTTCCAGAAAAACATCTATTTCTGCTTTATTGACTATGCCAAAGCCTTTGACTGTGTGGATCACAATAAACTGTGGAAATTCTTTCCTGACTGGGAGACTATTAAGAAAAGATAGAAAAGGAAATGAATAAAACAACCATTTTAGGATGAGGAAAGGAAACATTCCAATCTATGGAAGTGAATTTTAAATAACCACTCACCTGAATGAGGAACATCTTTTGTTAACCAGAAGGCTTTCTAAGAAGGTGATTATTTCCTCTCTATAGTCTTCATATCCCTATGGATATTGAATAAAGGAGAGGAATTTGAAGAAAAGCAAAGGGCAAAACCATCTCTTCAGGTTGTGAGAAGCTATGAAGACTGTCTCAGAGGCTGCGTGGGACATGACCTTCCATCAGTTCCCATGGAGCCCACTAGGCGGCGCTAGTGCACATATAAATGCTACTGTATGAAACTTGAATGGCCACAGATCTTCTGTTCTCTTCTTTTTCAAATAAAATCCCATTAAAATCTGTATAAAACCCTCAGCTAGAACAACTAAGCCCTCATTAGTAACAGATGGGACAGTCTCAGGCTATAAAATGAAGATAGGTACTATCAAAAAGCCTGCAATGTGGGAAAGCTGGGTTCGATCCCTGGGTTGGGAAGATCCCTTGTAGAAGGGAACAGCTACCTACTCCAGTATTCTTGCCTGGAGAATTCCATGGACTGTATAGTCCATGGGGTCACAAAGAGTTGGACACGACTGAGTGACTTTCACTTTCCCTATCCAAAAAAGGTCATCTCCAGATGCAATTTTGTGTCTTTCTAGGTCCAGTTTCTTTTGGTTACAGAAAAATGTAAGTGAGATTTTCCTTCCATACTTATTCCAGAGATCACCTTGGATGCAAAGAGTCAAACTTTGATGAATATTTTAATTTACATTGTAATTTTTGTGCCTTAAAAATATGCATTGCTCATCTACCACGGGCACTAAGATTTCATGATCATTATTTTTAATACATTAGCATAGCATTATATTACATGTGATAAGTTCAGCGTACTTTTTTGTGTGAACCTATCACTTTAGTTCGAATGATGAATCAGTCTCCTCCCATCATTGTGAGACTCTTTCTGGCACCGTTAATGAGGGAAGCAAGCTTCTTAAATGCTTAATGCCTTCTTACATGCACAGCTGTGGTGACCTCTGAGAGGATGTGTGTGTGCTCAGTTGCTAAGTCCTGTCTGACTCTTTGTGACCCCATGGACTTGTAGCCTGCCAGGCTCTTCTATACATGGGATTTTCCAGGCAAGAATACTGGAGTAGGTTGTCATTTCCTCCTCCAGGCCATCTCCTTTTTTAAGACTCCCTACTCAGAACAAAGTACAGATGAAGTTATTAAGTAGCCTCAGAACTGTGGTGATTCTTCTTGGTTCACAGATTCTGACTGATGATGTCATGACACAGAAGAAAATGCAAAAGAGGCAGCCTATAATCAGCTTCCTGTGAGTGTCACACTTGGGGCAACTGGCCTGAGACCAGCTGCATTTTGGCCATGGCTTTGCAGAGCACTCTGGAAGCAGTGTGGCTGGGTCTCCCCTTCAGTTTTCTATGGAAGGGTGAATAAGCCTTTTCACCATCTGGTCTTGGAAAAATGTATGCCTTTGTTTTAAAATTTGTTTTAAATTTCAAAGTCACAACATTTTTGTTTGTTTGTTTGTTTGTTTGTTTCCTGTAGTTGCAGAGAGCAAGGAGCAAGTACTTCAGTCTCCTACTGTGGACTCTTCGGAGGAAGTGTGGCAGAGATTTCCTGTAATCACTCTATGTCCAATGTTTATGGCTTCTTCTTGTACCTTCACTTCCCAGGATTTGCACCAAGACTCCTCATTAAGGTCTCAAAGCCTTCTGAACAGGGATGCTACAACATGACATATGAGAGGTTCTCTTCATCACTGCTCATCCTCCAGGTGCACATGGCAGATGCAGGGGTTTACTATTGTGCTCTGAGGTACACAGAAGCAGGGCATCCATGAAGAGCTGAACAGAAACAAGGAGAGGTCACAGCATTTGCAGGATGTGGAAGAAAGACAAACAATAATTGCTTCCCCTCCTACTCCCAATTCAGCATTCCCCCAAGCTTTTCCATTTGCACTATCAGAAAAAATATATGAGTCCAAACACTATATACAATTGGCTTCCCTTGTAGCCTAGCTTGTAATGAGCCTGCAATGCAGGAGATCCTGGATTGATTCCTGGGTTGGGAAGATTCCCTGAAGAAGGGTTAGGTTACCCACTCCAGTGTTCTTGGGCTTCCTTTGTGGCTCAGATGGCAAAAAATCTCCCTGCAATGCAGGATACCTGGGTTCAGTCCCTGGGCTGGTAAGATTCCCTGGAGCGGAACACCAATACTCTTCTTTCCTGGAGAATCCTCATGGACAGAGGTGCCTGGAGGGTTACAGTCCATGGGGTTGCAAAGAGTTGCACATGACTGAGTAAATAAGCACAGCAGAGCACAGCACCATATATACTAAAAGTACACAGGGAAATAAGTTTTTATGGAGTGTTTCAATAATGGTTCTGTGAATTCATATTTAAAATTTTCTTTTGGATAACTGAAACACTTTTGATCTGTTTCTTTTGAAATATGCCTGGATTATTTTTGCTTTCCCTTGTAAAATGGAGGATTCTTTACCACTGCACCAGCTGTGTCTTAAAAACAATTCCCGCAAAGAGAATGAAGCTGGCTGATAATATTTAAAATGAAAATGCAGAAAGCAAGAAGAAAATAGCAGAGAGGAAGAGTCATGTCTACTTTGTTAGTTTCTTCTTGCTTTCTGCACTTTAAATATTATCTGCCAACTTCACTCTGTTTGTGGGAATTTTTTAAAGACACAGGTGGCTCAGTTGTAAAGAATCTGCCTGCCATTGCAGGAGACGTGGGTTCAATCCCTGGGCCAGGAAGATCCCTTGGAGTAGGAAATAATAACCTGCTCCAGTATTCTTATCTGGAAAATTCCATCGACAGAGGAGCCTGGAGGGCTGTAGTCTAACATTCGATAGTATAATTAGCAGAAAGGGAACAAATGAGTGAAAAGCTACTACCAAAAGCCCTAAGCTTGAAACCTTAATCCTTCTCTCAGGATATTTTACTTATTATAATTTGATATATACACTAAGTGAGGATGCCAGTGTCAATTAGTATATGAAATATTAGTAAAACTCAATCTTATTCCAAATTTTTACACTTAAAAAACATACCGTATAAGTTGTAATATATTCTTCCCATATCTTTGTTAAATTATCTTTCTCTTTTTACCCAGATCTTTCCTTCCCACTTTAGAGACTAAAGTCCTAGGACAGATCTGTGATTTTCATTTTTTTTAATCAGAAGTCTCTGGAGTTTTGTTAAAAAGAGTAGATTTTTTTCTCCCCTGCATTCCAGAGTAACGGAATCATAGTTTGCAGGGATGGGACCCAGAAGTCTGTATTTTCTATAAATGTCTCTCTGGAAATTCTATTGCTCATCCAAGTTTGATGTGAGAATCTCAGATTCAGGAGCCCGGATCTTGAGGCTTTAGCCACTATTCTCTACTTTTGGGTGCGTGCTAAGTTGCTTCCATTGAGTTGACTCTTTGCGACCCTTAGGACCGTACCCTGCCAGGCTCCTCTGTCCATGGGATTCTCCAGGCAAGAATACTGGAGAGGGTTGCCATGCCCTCCTCCAGGGAATCTTCCTGACACAGGGATCAAACCTGTGTCTCTTATGTCTCCTGCATTGGCAGGTGAGTTCTTTACACTAGCGCCACCTGAGAAGCCCATTCTCTGCTTTTCAGTTCAGTTCAGTTCAGTCACTCAGTCGTGTCTGATTTTTGCGACCCCATGAATCGCAGCACGCCAGGCCTCCCTGTCCATCACCAAGTGCTGGAGTCTACCCAAACCCATGTCCATTGAGTCGGTGATGCCATCCAACCATGTCATCCTCTGTTGCTCCCTTCTCCTGCCTTCAATCTTTCCCAGCATCAGGGTCTTTTCAAATGGGTCAGCTCTTTGCAGCAGGTGGCCAAAGTATTAGAGTTTCAGCTTCACGCGCAGTCTTTCCAATAAAAACCCAGGACTAATCTCCTTTTGGATGGACTGGTTGGATCTCCTTGCAGTCCAAGGGACTCTCAAGAGTCTTCTCCAACACCACAGTTCAAAAACATCAATTCTTCAGCACTCAGCTTTCTTTATAGTCCAACTCTCATATCCATACATGACCATTTAAAAACCATAGCCTTGACTGGACGGACCTTTGTTGACAAAGTAATGTCTCTGTTTTTTAATATGCTCTCTAGGCTAGTCATAACTTTCCTTTAAAGTAGTAAGCATCTTTTAATTTCATGCTGCAATCTCCATCTGTAGTGATTTTGGAGCCCAGAAAAATAAAGTCAGCCACTGTTCCCACATCTATTTGCCATGAAGTGATGGGACTGGATGCCATGATCTTATTTTTTGAATTTTGAGCTTTAAGCCAATTTTTTCACTCTCTTTCACCTTCATCAAGAGGCTCTTTAGTTCTTCTTCACTTTCTGCCATAAGGGGTGTCATCTGCATATCTGAGTTCATCGATAATTCTCCCAGATCTTGATTCCAGCTTGTGCTTCCTCCAGCCCAGTGTTTCTCATGATGTACTCTGTATATAAGTTAAATAAGCAGGGTGACAATATACAGCCTTGATGTACTCCTTTTCCTATTTGGAACCAGTCTGTTCCATGTCTAGTTCTAACTGTTGCTTCCTAACCTGCATACAGATTTCTCAAGAGATAGGTCAGGTGGTCTGGTATTCCCATCTTTTCAGAATTTTCTCTGCTTTTAGTAACATCCAAATTGTATAGACATATAAATTGATATATGTTTGTGCCACCCCCTTAGGCATATTCTGTTTTGGATTATTGCTTGTTTAAAACTGTGTTAATCTTGCCTTTTCAGCAAATGAAATGTCTGAGTATGAGCCTCATGTGCATCTTCTCCATGAGTTCTGCACGTGTGCTCTTGCTGCTCCACAAACAGGGAATGAGCACACAGCCCCTCGTAGCTTTGGCAAGCAAGAAGAGACAGAAAATTCCTTTTGTTCGTATAGGAAGTTCTTTTCAGTTCATTGAGGAGTGACATATTGAAAACGATACCTTTTATTTTGGTGTTTTGATTCTATTGTTTAAACTGTCAACAACTATTCTTCTTACCAGATTTTTTCCAGCTTACATGTAGAACACTAAAGGTGTTCTTACCCAAAGGGGAAGTGGGACAAGAATGAAATAAAAGAAGGGGAAAATACAGTTGATGAGAGAGCATTCATGAAGAAGAGAGCTCAGTGGCAGCACAGTGTTAAAAGCATCATGAAGCTCTCAGTTCGATGGTGACTTGTGAAACATTCACAGGAGAGTAAAATTCCCTGTACTCCCAAATCCTAGAAGTTTGTATGTATATAGAAATTTCCAATTTTTTTTGAGATTTACTTCTCATTAAAAAGTTCGTGGTTGAGAAAGCTTTGCTAAGGCTCCTGAGACTAAAGATGCACAGCAGGGCTGAGACTAAACATGGAGAGTCCAATGCAGTGGGCGCAGAGCTGTCCAAGGTGTCCCTAGATTGATCTGCTCTGCCTGCTGCTGGTCATATCTGCATTGCTGCTAATGTTTCCTTGGGGTCAGTAGCTCATTCAGTTCTTTCAATGTCTGAGGACCTCCTAGAAGCAATGATCTAGGGGCTGCTTTGATGAAGTGGCACATACATATGAAGTCAGTATTTGGTATACACCCAGTTAAAAGATAGCCTCTAAAGGTAAGTAGCACATAAGAATATGATTATATAACTTTATTAGGATAATGAAATTTCTTTCCAATATTGTAAGGTATTTTAAAAAAGTAAATGATCAGAATTGAAATTCTCCATGTGATTTATGCTTTTACAGTCAGAAAAGTATGGGTTAAAAGCTTTGTTCCGTTTCTTTAAGGGTGGCTTGAATAATCTAATATTCCTGAACTCCTAATATTTTCATCTGTAAAATATTAGGGGGAAAGATAAGTCAAGAAATGTAATGGGCTTAACATTAAGCTCACAGTAGACAGTTGATGAATAATACCCTCATCAATCTCATAAAGCACATAAGAAAAAGAGGTAGTGAGTCTATTTTGTTCTATTCTAAAAGCTCAGTTGATGCCCTAGGAATCCTTTGGATGTGTAGCCTCTTAAAGGTTTAGTTCATTTGTGTCTCTTGGAACTGATTATTAAATAGTTGAAGGTAAGCACAATGAGTCACTTGCAGTATCTAGGCATAGTTCTACATGTTTGTATGCTGTATCTGTATAGGAGAGGAAAAGAGATTAGGCAATTACCTGGAAAATTTAGTTATGGCACAAAGTCTATATTGGACTATTGTTTTGACTTATTTATCTTGCCACATCAATCGAAGTGCTGTATAGATATGTCTGAGCAGACATTTAGGATAAACCCACATTTTGCCTGATTGATAGGGGAACCCTAAACCCAATGTCAGGGGACTGGATGTTCTCTGTTCTCTCCAAGTCTACGCTCCATCCTGCTGTACACCCAGGAGGCTGACTTCCGTGCACTTGTCTTTTTTGCTTCTAGTTGGGTTTGGCCCAGTGGGAGCCACTGGCAGGAAAGACTGGTCAGCCTGTTTGTATTCTGCGATCTTTCCTTTCCTGTGCTGAAATCCACAGGTCCTGTGGATCCACCTCAGTGACAGGTCTCCCAGGCTGGGATCATTTCTTCCTCCTCTGTCCCTTCAAGCCTAGGACTGGTGAAGCCTTCTTACTGTTGTTGGTGCCAGGGTGCTTTACCTTCTCTTGTAGATTTCCCCTAATCCTGCACATGTATTTAAAAATCTTCCTTTCTTTAAGCTTTTCCCAATCATTCCTCTGGAGATGACTGCCAGTCCCTTTTAAGATACAACACTAACACTTAAGCTCTAGACAGAAAGAGAAGAAATTTATCTATTTTCCCATTCATCATAAGCCTCTTTGGGACTTGAAGATTATTATTTAAAGATAAGTTACATATTTCAAAGAAAAACATTATAATAGGGTCAAGGTTTCAATTAGTGAAGTATGAGATCCTTAGCAAAGCTTTGAGAAATAGCTATGTTCCACATTTTTTTCTGATCGAAAGCAAAGATTTTTCTATCCTCTTTCTAAATTGTATGGTTTCTTTAGATATTACTTAAAGGAAAAATAAGAAAAATCAGAGAAACAACTTCTTTATATTGATACTTGCTTATTTTCTTTATGTTTGACTCTATTGAATAATCACTCTGTTGCTACTGTGGCATTTTTTAGTGTAAAACTTTAGCCTGTATTCCCCTTAAAATGAACTGTTTGTCATCATCATAATATCTCAAGCTTAGGTAACCATCAACTTTTAATCCATGTGTATTTCCTCTGAAGTCTGTTTTAAGTAGTCTCTCTATGTGGAAAATTTCTATTTTTGCAAACCTTCATAGAAGTTTTTTAGCTGTAAAACCTACTGTTTAATAGGACAAATATTTATAACAAGTTTATAAGACCATCCCTTCTTTTTTTCTCTCTAAAAATGTTTAAAGAGAATGTTCAATTTCTTCTTGTATGACTATTTAAATATCATAGGGAGGGGTCCAAACAGACCCAACCAGGAGAAAAACTAAAGTTATATTGTGATCAAAGAGATTTAATTGGAAGTCGGCTCTAAATTATTTCTAAAGAGACCAATAAGCTCATTCTTACCATCCATCTTCTCTTGCCTTACTCTTCCCTTATTTTGTTTTTTATTTTCTCTCAGTTTTCTTTCTCTCTCCATTAAATGCTATGCTTTCCTTCCTTTTTTTTTTCTGTTTCCCCATCCTATCAAAATATACTTTTCCTTTCTTTCTGTCCCTGTATTATCTTGAGAGAGCATAAACCATTTAAACCACTCAGGATGAATTTTTTCCCACTTTGGTTCACACAGCCCTGATTCTTCTCCTTGAACACCAATGGAAAATGTAGACATCCAGAGGACTGGTCCTGTGATAAGTCCTGGAAGCCCCAGGGGTGTGTGTGTTTGTTTGTGTGTGCACGCAAGAGCTGTGTCTGACACTTTGTGACTCCATGGACTGTAACCCGCCAGGCTCCTCTGTCCATGGAATTTTCCAGGCAAGAACGAGACAGCAGAAGAGACAATGATGTATAGAACAGTGTTTTGGACTCTGTGGGAGCGGGAGAGGGTGGGATGATTTGGTAGAATGGCATTGAAACATGTATAATATCATATATGAAATGAGTCGCCAGTCCAGGTTCGATGCACGATACTGGATGCTTGGGGCTGGTGCACTGGGACGACCCAGAGGGATGGTATGGGGAGGGAGGTGGGAGGCGGTTCAGGATGGGGAACACGTGTATACCTGTGGCGGATTCATGTTGATATATGGCAAAACCAATACAATACTGTAAAGTTAAAAAAAAAAAAAAGAATACTGGAGTGGGTTGTGATTTCCTCCTCCGAAGGATCTTACTGACACAAGAGGGAATCTGAATCTCCTGCATTGGCAGGCAGATTCTTTACTGCTGAGTCACTCGTTAGGCGGCTCAGCTACTAGAGTAGAAAGTCCGCTGATTCTAAGTGGGCTCTAGGGGGCGCTGCACTAGCGGTTTGTCTAGAGCGCGGGAGGTGCTGCAGTCTTGCTTCTCACGGAGGACTGAGGGACTAGCTTGCTCAACTGAGAGAAGACACAGGTGCCAGGAAGTACCAGGGGGCATTTATAAAACGCTGCGCTCGTGCAGAACATAGTCTCTGGGGGTGGTGCCATATCTCCAGCAAAGGTGAGCTGCAAAAGAGCCCTATCCAGCCCAGCTTGAGCCATGGCCTGTGCACACATCTGGACACTTGGGATTCTGTTTACACTCAGTGAGTGATGTTCCCTTCCCGTTTTGCTCTTGTATTATCCGCTTATGTTCTTTTTCAGAAGCTTCACTGATGTATTTTGCGTTACTTTACAGGCGGGCTGAGAGCTCAATCGGTGACTCAGCCAGAAGCTGAGGTCCCTGTCTCGGAAGGGGATCCAGTGACTGTGAAGTGCACCTATTCAGTTTCGGGGAGCCCTTATCTTTTCTGGTATGTCCAGCATCACAATCAAGGTCTTCAGTTCCTTCTGAAATACATCGGAGGGGACAGCTTGGTTAAAGGCAACTACGGTTTTGAGGCTGAATGTAACAAGAGCCAAACCTCTTTCCACCTGAAGAAACCATCTGTTGTAGGGAGTGACTCTGCCTTGTACTTCTGTGCTGTGAGGGACACAGTGGTGGGGGCCGCAGGGAGAGCTGAATACAAACCCCTGAGCACAGAAAACCGTACTCCTGAAGCCTTAGTGTCCCTCCACAAGGTGGCGGTGTGGCTCTAGGATTTGTTCTTCATTATAAGTTTTTTTTTCGGTAAAGCCACAAAATTTGTTCATTTGACAAGTATATATTGAAATAAATCGTGTGTGCCAGATACTCTGCTGAGCACTGATCATAAAGAGGTGAAGAAACCATCCTTGATCTGCAGATGTCAGGTGTGATCCCAAACATTTGTGAACCCCTTTAATTCTCACTGGAGAAGGCAATGGTGCCCCACTCCAGTACTCTTGCCTGGAAAATTGATGGACGGAGGAGCCTGGTAGGCTGCAGTCCATGGGGTCGCTAGGAGTCGGACGCGACTGAGCCACTTCACTTTGACTTTTCTCTTTCATGCATTGGAGAAGGAAATGGCAACCCACTGCAGTGTTCTTGCCTGGAGAATCCCAGAGACAGCAGAGCCTGGTGGGCTGCCGTCTATGGGGGTTGCACAGAGTCGGACACGAGTGAAGCGACTTAGCATTAGCATTAGCATTAATTCTCACAACTCTTCTCATGAGCTTCACTTTGCCGATGAAAGCATTCAAGCTCAGAGAATTTATGTATCTTACTGAAGTTAAAGAACTGCTCAACAGTAAATTGAAACCCAGGCAGCCTGCCTCTCAGGCTTGTAGTCTAACCACTCCACTTCTCCTCAGCCTATAGGCTGCTCCAGGCATGAGACAGATTTCAACAGTGGTGTAGCCCTCATTCCCCAAATAGTCCCTGTTAATAAAAAGTGTTGGTTGTAGGAATGAACAGTAAACTGCTAACTCAAAACAGTTTGGTAAACAGTAAACTGCTAACTCAAAACAGACAGAGAAGTGTGTAAAATGCTATGTGACAAAAGGAAGTAGAGGTAATTTGACTCTGAAGGAAGGAGAGAGGAAGCAAGTGAGACAGAATGTGAGGAGGATTCAAAACAATGGAGGATTTAAGTATGTTGTATGAACATGTAGGCCGATTACAGCTCCTGTGCTCACATCTTCTTACCTATAGGCTTGTGAAGGACTGGACTCAATGCCTCTCTTTTTTTCTCTTTTCAACTTAGAACTTCCCAGGAAGGGCTCTGGTTGACTCAGTGTGAGCCAGATGCTGTTCCCTGGAAGTTGTGGTGGCTACTAGGCTTAGCCCAGCTTTGCTCTACATTTGACCAATTAATTAGTGGTGTCTGGGGGATGATTGTGCAAGAAATTAGCAGCTCCATTTTGAACCATATGATTCAAAGGAGTATATCCCCAAAGAAATTAATTTTTATGTAGAGACTTACATTTCTTTATTTTTTCCAAATGGATAGACATTTGTAGGAACACTACTTATTGAAAACTTCACTTTTGCTCCATCAATTTGGGATACTGCATTTATAGTATGCTAAATTCCTATATATACCCAGACCTATTTTTGGATTCTATTCTTGATGGGCATACCTTAGCCCAACATGATTACAATCCCTGCAAAGAGCCATTCCTCAACTACCCCTTGGGTTTGGGTTGTGTGTACACTGGTGGAATATCTACATCAGGGAAGAACGTCCTTGGAAGAAGCACATGTAGATCTTAAAAGTGGATCTGGGGAATCCTTGTGTACAGGGAATCCTGGGATCTGGGTAACCAGAGCAAGATCTAGAAGAGATATATCCTTGATTCAGTGGATTTCTCAGAGGCAGTGATGTGGGAGGATGGCTAAGGAAGAGCGTTTTATAATGGAGGACTAGGGAAGGGACATTGTGTGCTCAGGTCTATATTCCCCCCACTTACTGAGGTGGTGGCTGCTGCTGCTAAGTCGCTTCAGTCGTGTCGGACTCTGCACGACCCCAAGAACTGCAGCCTTTCAGGCTCCTCCATCCATGGGATTCTCTGGGCAAGAGTACTGGAGTGGGTTGCCATTACCTTCTCCGACTGAGGTGGCTAGGAGGGTGCAAATAAGTTTCATTAGAAGTTCTGTTTTGTCATTTGGTCCTGGTAATTGGCTTGTTTGACCTTGAGGAGGAAACTTAGCTGAGTATTCTTTTTTTCCTTCACTGGAAAAATGTTCTAGAAAATGTTCCTTATTACCAGGTAACTTTTAAGTAAAACCAGACATTCAATGGAGTTTTTATTTATAATATTCATTTTTATCCTCTCTTATCTCATTTCAAGGGTGCTATGGAAAGAGGATTAAGCATAAATTATATTTTATGATTCTTCTTCTTAGTAACTATGTCACAGTGATCAACCAGTTACAATCTATGTGCCTCATCTCCTAAATCATAAAATTGAGATAATTGGAAGGACTGTTGTGAGGATTGTTGTACATAAGTGTTGGACCCTGAGTAGAAGTGGGTTTTGAGGGAGGCATAGCAATTAGAAACTTAGTCACTGCTATGGACTGAAGATGATGCTGTGAAAGTGCTGCACTCAATATGCCAGCAATTTTAGAAAACTCAGCAGTGGCCACAGGGCTAGAAAAGTCAGTTTTCATTCCAGTCCCAAAGAAAGGTAATGCCAAAGAATGCTCAAACTACCTCACAATTACACTCATCTCATACGCTAGTAAAGTAATACTCAAAATTCTCCAAGCCAAGCTTCAGCAATACGTGAAGGGTGAATTTCCACATGTTCAAGCTTAGAAAAGGCAGATGAACCAGAGATCAAATTGCCAACATCTGCTGGATCGTGGAAAAAGCTAGAGAGTTCCAGAAAAACATCTATTTCTGCTTTATTGACTATGCCAAAGCCTTTGACTATGTGGATCACAATAAACTGGAAAATTCTGAAAGAGATGGGAATACCAGATCACCTCACCTGCCTCTTGAGAAACCTGTATGCAGGTCAGGAAGCAACAGTTAGAACTGGACATGGAACTACAGACTGGTTCCAAATAGGAAAAGGAGTACATCAAGGCTGTATATTGTCACCCTGCATATTTAACTTCTATGCAGAGTACATCATGAGAAACGTTGGGCTGGAAGAAGCACAAACTGGAATCAAGATTGCTGGAAGAAATATCAATAACCTCAGATATGCAGATGACACGACCCTTATGGCAGAAAGTGAAGAAGAACTAAAGAGCCTCTTGATGAAAGTGAAAGAGGAGAGTGAAAAAGTTGGCTTAAGCTCAACATTCAGAAAACTAAGATCATGGCATCTGGTCCCATCACTTCATGGGAAATAGATGGGGAAGCAGTGACAGACTTTATATTTGGGGGCTCCTAAATCACTGCAGATGGTGACTGCAGCCATGAAATTAAAAGACGCTTACTCCTTGGAAGGAAAGTTCTGGCCAACCTAGACAGCATATTAAAAAGCAGAGACATTACTTTGTCACCAAAATTCATCTAGTCAAGGCTATGGTTTTTCCAGTAGTCATGTATGGATGTGAGAGTTGGACTATAAAGAAAGCTGAGTGCTGAAGAATTGATGCTTTTGAACTGTGGTGTTGGAGAAGACTCTTGCGAGTCCCTTGGACTGCAAGGAGATCCAACCAGTGCATCCTAAAGGAGATCAGTCCTGGGTGTTCATTGGAAGGACTGATATTGAAGCTGAAACTCCAATATTTTGGCTACGTGATGCGAAGAGTTGACTCATTTGAAAAGACCCTGATGCTGGCAAAGATTGAGGGCAGGAGGAGAAGGGGACGACAGAGGATGCGATAGTTGGGTGGCATCACCGACTCAGTGAACAAGAGTTTGGGTAAACTCGGGGTGTTGGTGATGAACAGGGAGGCCTGGAATGCTGTGGTTCACGGTGTTGCCGAGAGTCAGACACTGAACTGAACTGATGGACTGAATGTTTGTGTCCTGCCAAAATCTGTATGTTGAAACCTGATGGTCAGTGTGATGGTATTAGGACATAGGTCCTTTGGGAAATTCTTAGGTTGCAAGGGTGAAGGTCTTTTGAATGGAATTCGTTTTCTTATAAATAAAAGGCACCCCAGAGATCTCCTTTGCCTGTTCCTCCATATGACAAAACAGCAGGAAGATGGTGGTCTATGAACCAGGGTCCTCACCAGATACCCAATCCACTGGCACCTTGATCCTGGACTTCCTAACCTTCAGAATTGTTAGAAACATATGTGTTGCTTAGGCCTCTAGTCTGTGGTATTTTTGTTATAGCAACCCAAATGGACTAAGCCATCACCAAAGCTATGGATCTCCTACATCTGCTCTGAATTGCTTATATTTGGACTGTAACATGAGAAAGAAATACAGTCAGTCTTGTTTTTAAGTTACTTTACTTTGGCCTTTGTCACATCACTTGAGCCTGTATACCATCTTTTATCCTGGAAACCTGTTTTTAGGAAAGGAGCTAGTATCATCCTATTTAATTACATTGTGGTTAAATTGCATCAAGCAACACTTTATTCTATTTTAAGCAACATTGCATTTTTTATTTTTTTTTATGTTTTGGCTGTACTGGATCTTCGATAAGATGTGGGAACTTCTCTTGTTCTGGAGCATGGGCTCAGTTGCTCTGGATATATATCCCCAATCAGGGATCGAACCCACATACCCTACACTGGAAAGTAGATTCTTAACCACTGGAACACCAGGGAAGTACCAACATTTTTTTTTTTTTAATTACTTGTGGAATTGCAGTTTTCATTTCTGAAATATAATGTTAAGTATTTTAGAGAAGGTAGGAGTAGAGAAGCATTTTGGGGGCTTATTCTCCTGGTTTTCCTGAGAGCTATATTTTGCTGCATCCATGTGAGAACTCACCCTTGCCTGGAGGCTAGGGAGACGTCTCTCTCTAAGAGGAACCACCCTCCCTGGAGCCACTTTGTGTTCCCTTCAGTCTTCCCTCCTCTGACCTTTTTCTAATTGCATAATAAATTTCACTGTGTTCTCTGCAAGAATCCAGAAATACTTAAAATTAAGTGGTAGTTTAGCTTTTCATCTTCTTTCCTTCCCCAAGCAAAAGAAACAAATAAGACAAACTCATCCTTTGTTTTTTTGTTTCTATCAAACAGTGGAACTACCATCTACCCAAGTGCTCTCCACCTGTGCTCCCACAGGAACTTCCAGGTCTGTCCCGAAGCTGTTCTTTTGGCCTCTTCCTACTTGCCCCAGTCTTTACCAGGTTCATCCATCTTCCCTTACGTTTTAGTTCAGGTGTCACTCCACCTGGGAATGTTCCTGGAATCCCACAACCAAAGTAGTCTTCCTACCTGTATGTCCCCATGATGCTGTACTTTCCCTATCACAGCAGTTATCATGAAGACTATCACTGCTTAAACATTCTTTTCCTTTTGACAAGACCATTTTCATAGGGGGATGTTGCGTCTAGCTCAGTGCCTGACCCAAGTATGGACTCTGCAAATGTTGTTTGATTGAGCAAATTAATACTTACCAGGAATCCATTCTGAAGGAGATCAGCCCTGGGATTTCTTTGGGAGGAATGATGCTAAAGCTGAAACTCCAGTACTTTGGCCACCTCATGCGAAGAGCTGACTCATTGGAAAAGACTCTGATGCTGGGAGGGATTGAGGGCAGGAGGAGAAGGGGATGACAGAGGATGAGATGGCTGGATGGCATTACCGCCTCGATGGACGTGAGTCTGAGTGAACTCCGGGAGTTGGTGATGGACAGGGAGGCCTGGCATGCTGCGATTCATGGGGTCGCAAAGAGTCGGACACGACTGAGTGACTGAACTGAACTGAACTGAACTGAACTGAAGGGTCTTAAAATATTCTTACTCTTTAACCTAAGGAATCCCCTTTGTAGAAGCTAGTCTAAAGAAATAACTGTAAGTTATGTTATTTTATAAGTCATTATGTAAAAAATGAAGATGGAAAAACACTTAAGAAAGAAATAACTTGAAATTTCGACAGATTTATGTATAACGGTGTCTATATAGTATTCTTCCTAAAATCTAAATATTTAACACTAGGAAAATTGGTAAATAAATTGTAGTACATCTCTATCATGGAATATTTTGAGGAATATTTTCAACTAGAAACCAAATTCTACATATACTTACTAATAGGCAAAAATATTTCAGAAGTAGCATTAAAAAATCCAGGGTACCCCAAAGTGTATGTATGTATTTATGTGTTTGTGCATATATGCACATGCAGTCCAATATTGTTAAAAATATTTATACATAGACAAAGGAATAAAAGATATGTGCCCAAATATTATGAAAGATATTTCTTGGATATAGCATTCAAGAAGACTATCACTGCTTTAAACATTCTTTTCCTTTTGACAAGACCATTTCACAGGGGGATGTTGTGTCTAGCTCAGTGCCTGACCCACGTATGGACTCTCCAAATGTTGTTTGATTGAGTAAATTAATACTTACCAAGAGTCTTATAATATTCCTACTCTTTCACCCAGGGAACCCCCTTTGTAGAAGCTAGTCTAAAGAAATAACTGTAAGTTTATGTGTTTATTTTATAGTGTAAGTTTATTTTATAGTGGTCATGTCAAAAATGAAGATAGAAAAAACCTTAAAAGAAATAACTGGAAATTTAGACAGATTTATGTATAACAGTGTTTATATAGTATTCTTCCTAAAATCTAAATATTTCAGTTCAGTTCAGTTCAGTTGCTCAGTAGAGTCCGACTTTTTGCAACCCCATGAATCACAGCACGCCAGGCCTCCCTGTCCATCACCAACTCCCGGAGTTCACCCAGACCCATGTCATTGGAGTCAGTGATGCCATCCAGCCATCTCATCCTCTGTCGTCCCCTTCTCCTCCTGCCCCCAATCCCTCCCAGCATCAGAGTCTTTTCCAATGAGTCAACTCTTCGCATGAGGTGGCCATAGTACTGGAGTTTCAGCTGTAGCATCATTCCTTCCAAAGAAATCCCAGGGCTGATCTCCTTCAGAATGGACTGGTTGGAGCTCCTTGCAGTCCAAGGGACTCTCAAGAGTCTTCTCCAACACCACAGTTCAAAAGCATCAATTCTTTGGCGCTCAACCTTCTTCACAGTCCAACTCTCACATCCATACATGACCACTGGAAAAACCATAGCCTTGACTAGGCGAACCTTTGTTGGCAAAGTAATGTCTCTGCTTTTAAATATGCTGTCTAGGTTGATCATAACGTTCCTTCCAAGGAATAAGCGTCTTTTAATTTCGTGGCTGCAATCACCATCTGCATTAATTCTGGAGCCCAAAAAATAAAGTTTGACATTGTTTCCACTGTTTCCCCATCCATTTCCCATGAAGTGATGGCATCAGATGCCATGATTTTAGTTTTCGGAATGTTGAGCTTTAAGCCAACTTTTTCACTCTCCTCCTTCACTTTCATCAAGAGTCTTTTTAGTTCCTCTTCACTTTCTGCCATAAGGGTGGTGTTGTCTGCATATCTCAGGTTATTGATATTCGTCCCAGCAATCTTGATTCCAGCTTGTGCTTCTTCCCGCCCACCGGTTCTCATGATGTACTCTGCATAGAAGTTAAATAAGCAGGGTGACAATGTACAGCCTTGATGCACTCCTTTTCCTATTTGGAACCAGTCTGTTGTTCCATGTCCAGTGCTAACTGTTGCTTCCTGACCTGCATATAGGTTCCTCAAGAGACAGCCTCAAGAGGCTGCTTTTCTGGAACAGCTGTGAAGATATACCCCATGTCCAAGGTAAGATAAACTCAAGTAAGACGGTAGGTGTTGGAGAGGGCATCAGAGGGCAGACACGCTGAAACCATAATCACAGAAAACTAGCCAATCTGATCATATGGACCACAGCCTGGTCTAACTCAATGAAACTAAGCCATGCCGTGTGGGGCCACCCAAGACAGATGGGTCATGGTGGAGAGGTCTGACAGAATGTGGTCCACTGGAGAAGGGAGTGGCAAACCCCTTCAGTATTCTTGCCTTGAGAACCCCATGACAAGTATGAAAAGGCAAAGAGATAGGACACTGAAAGATGAACTCCCCGGGTAGGTAGGTGCCCAATATGTTACTGAATATCAGTGGAGAAATAACTCCAGAAAGAATGATGGAACCAAAGCAAAAACAATACCCAGTTGTGGATGCAACTGATGATAGAAGCAAGGTTTGATGCTGTAAAGAGCAATATTGCACAGGAACCTGGGATGTTAGGTCCATGATCAAGGCAAATTGGAAGTGGTCAAATGGGAGATGGCAAGCGTGAATGTTGACATTCTAGGACTCAGGAGACTAAGATGGCCTGGAATGGGTGAATTTAACTCAGATGACCATTATGTGTACTACTGTGGGCAGGAATCCCTTAGAAGAAATGGAGTAGCCATCATGGTCAACAAAAGTGTCCACAATGCAGTATTTGGGTGCAATCTCAAAAACGACAGAATGATGTCTGTTCGTTTCCAAGGCAAACCATTCAATGTCATGGTAATCCAAGCGTATGCCCCTACCAGTAATGCTGAAGATCTGAAGTTGAACGGTTCTAAAAGACTTACAAGACCTTTTAGAACTAACAACCCCAAAAGATATCCTTTTCATTATAGGGGTTGGAATGCAAAAGTAGGAAGTTAGGAAACACCTGGAGTAATAGGTAAATTTGGCCTAGAGTTTTGCCAAGAGAACGCACTGGTCATAGCAAACACCTTCTTCCAACAACACAAGAGAAGACTCTACACATGGACATCACCAGGTGGTCAACACCAAAATCAGACTGATTATATTCTTTGCAGCCAAAGATGGAGAAGCTCTATACAGTCAGCCAAAACAAGACCGGGAGCTGACTGTGGCTCAGATCATGAACTCCTTACTGCCAAATTCAGACTGAAATTGAGGAAAGTAGGGGAAACCACTAGACCATTAAGGTATGACCTAAATCAAATCCCTTATGATTATACAGTGGAAGTGAGAAATAGATTGAAGGGACTAGATCTGACAGACAGAGTGCCTAATGAACTATGGACGGAGGTTCGTGACATTGTAGAGGAGACAGGGATCAAGACCATCCCCATGGAAAAGAAATGCATAAAAGCAAAATGGCTGTCTGAGGAGGCCTTACAAATAGCTGTGAAAAGAAGAGAAGTGAAAAGCAAAGATATAAGCATCCGAATGCAGAGTTCCAAAGAATAGCAAGAAGAGATAAGAAAGCCTTCGTCAATGATCAATGCAAAGAAACAGAGGAAAACAATAGAATGGGAAAGACGAGATCTCTTCAAGAAAATTAGAGATCCCAAGGGAACATTTCATGCAAAGATGGGCTGGATAAAGGACAGAAATGGTATGGACCTAACAGAAGCAGAAGATATTAAGAAGAGGTGGCAAGAATACACAGAAGAACTGTACAAATAGGGCTTTACAACGCAGATAATCACGATGGCGTGATCACTCACCTAGAGCTAGACATCCTCGAATGTGAAGTCAAGTGGGCCTTAGAAAGCATCACTACGAACAAAGCTAATGGAGGTGATAGAATTCCAGTTGAGCTATTCTAAATCCTGAAAGATGATGCTGTGAAAGTCCTGTACTCAATATGCCAGCAAATTCGGAAAACTCAGCATTGGCGACAGGACTGGAAAAGTTCACTTTTCATTCCAGTGCCAAAGAAAGGCAATGCCAAAGAATGTTCAATCTACTGCACATTTGCACTCATCTCACACGCTAGTAAAGTAATGCTCAAAATTCTCCAAGTCAGGCTTCAGCAATATGTGAACCGTGAACTTCCAGATGTTCAAGCTGGTTTTAGAAAAGGCAGAGGAACCAGAGGTCAAATTGCCAACATCCGCTGGATCATCGAAGAAGCAAGAGAGTTCCAGAAAAGTATCTATTTCTGCTTTATTGACTGTGTCAAAGCCTTTGACTGTGTGGATCACAATAAACTGTGGAAATTCTTTCTTGACCTGGGAGACTATTAAAAAAAAGATAGAAAAGGGAATGAATAAAACAACCTTTTTAGGATGAAGAAAGGAAACATTCCACTCTATGGAAGTGTATTTTAAATAACCACTCACCTGAATGAGGAACATCCTTTGTTAATGAGAAGGCTTTCTAAGAAGGTGATTATTTCCTCTCTATAGTCTTCATATCCCTATGGATATTGAATAAAGGAGAGGAATTTGAATAAAAGCAAAGGGCAAAACCATCTCTTCAGGTTGTGAGAAGCTATGAAGACTGTCTCAGAGGCTGCGTGGGACATGACCTTCCATCAGTTCCCATGGAGCCCACTAGGCGGCGCTAGTGCACATATAAATGCTACTGTATGAAAGTTGAATGGCCACCAAGCTTCTGTTCTCTTCTTTTTCAAGTAAAATCCCATTAAAATCTGTATAAAACCCTCAGCTAGAACAACTAAGCCCTCATTAGTAACAGATGGGACAGTCTCAGGCTATAAAATGAAGATAGGTACTATCCAAAAGCCTGAAATGTGGGAAACCTGTGTTCGATCCCTGTGTTGGGAAGACCCCCTGGAGAAGGGAACGGCTACACACTCCAGTATTCTTGCCTGGAGAATTTCATGGACTGTATAGTCCATGGGGTCACAAAGAGTTGGACACGACTGAGTGACTTTCACTTTGACTATCCAAAAGAGGTCATCTCCAGATGCAATTTTGGGTCTTTCTAGACGCAGTTTCTTTTGGTTACAGAAAAATGTAAATGAGATTTTCCTTCCAAAGTTATTCCAGAGATCACCTTGGATGCAAAGAGCCAAACTTTGATGAATATTGTAATTTACATTGTAATTTTTGTGCCTTAAAAATATGCATTGCTCATCTACCATGGGCACTAAGATTTCATGATCATTATTTTTAATATATTAGCATAGCACTATATTACATGTAATAAGTTCAGTGTACTTTTTGCGGGGAACCTATCACTTTAGTTTGAATGATGAATCAGTCTCCTCCCATCATTGCGAGACTCTTTCTGGCACCGTTAATGAGGGAAACAAGCTTCTTAAATGCTTAATGCCTTCTTACATGCACAGCTGTGGTGACCTCTGAGAGGATGTGTGTGTGCTCAGTTGCTAAGTCCTGTCTGACTCTTTGTGACCCCATGGACTTGTAGCCTGCCAGGCTCCTCTGTACATGGGATTTTCCAGGCAAGAATACTGGAGTGAGTTGCCATTTCCTCCTCCAGGGCATCTCCTTTTTTAAGACTCCCTACTCAGAACAAATTACAGATGAAGTTATTAAGTAGCCTCAGAACTGTAGTGATTCTTCTTGGTTCACAGATTCTGACTGATGATGTCATGACACAGAAGAAAATGCAAAACAGGCAGCCTGTAATCAGCTTCCTGTGAGTGTCACACTTGAGGCAACTGGCCTGAGACCAGCTGCATTTTGGCCATGGCTTTGCAGAGCACTCTGGAAGCAGTGTGGCTGGGTGTCCTCCTCAGCTCTCTCTGGAAGGGTGAGTAAGCCTTTTCACCATCTGGTCTTGGAAAAATGTATGCCTTTGTTTTAAAATTTGTTTTAAATTTCAAAGTCACAAACTTTTTTTTTTTTGTTTGTTTATTTCCTGTAGTTGCAGGGACAAGGAGCCAGTATTTCAGTCTCCTACTGTGGACTCTTTGGAGGGAGCTGTGGCCGAAATTTCCTGTAATCACTCTATATCCAATGTTTATGACTTCCTCTGGTACCTTCACTTCCCAGGATTTGCACCAAGACTCCTCATTAAGGGCTCAAAGCCTTCTCAACAGGGACGCTACAACATGACATATGAGAGTTTGTCTTCATCACTGCTCATCTTCCAGGTCAGCCGGCAGATGCGGGGGTTTACTATTGTGCTCTGAGGTACACAGAAGCAGGGCATCCATGAAGAGCTGAACAGAAACAAGGAGAGGTCACAGCATTTGCAGGATGTGGAAGAAAGACGAACAATAACTGCTTCTCCTCCTACTCGCAATTCAGCCTTCCCCCAAGCTTTTCCATTTGCACTATCAGAAAAATCATTTGAGTCCAAACACTATATATAATGGGCTTCCCTTGTAGCCCAGCTTGTAATGAGCCTGCAATGCAGGAGGCCCTGGTTTGATTCCTGAGTCTGGAAGATTCCCTTAAGAAGGGTTAGGTTACCCACTCCAGTATTCTTGGGCTTCCCTGGTGGCTCAGATGGCAAAGAATCTCCCTGCAATGCAGGAGACCTGGGTTCAGTCCCTGTCCTGGTAAGATTCCCTGGAGCAGAACACCAATAGTCTTGCCTGGAGAATCGTCATGGACAGAGGTGCCTGGAGGGTTACAGTCATTGGGGTGGCAAAGAGTTGCACATGACTGAGTAAATAAGCACAGCACAGCACACCAATATATATACTAAAAGTACACAGGGAAATGAGTTTTTACGGAGTCCTTCAATAATGGTTTTGTGAATTCATGTTTAAAATTGTCTTTTGGATAACTGAAACGCTTTTGATCTGTTTCCTTTGAAATATGCCTCGATTATTTTTGCTTTCCCTTGTAAAATGGCTGATTCTTTACCACTGCACCACCTGTGTCTTAAAAAAAATTCCCGCAAAGAGAATGAAGCTGGCTGATAATATGTAAAATGAAAATGCAGAAAGCAAGAAGAAAATAGCAGAGAGGAAGAGTCATGTCCACTCTGCTATTTTCTTCTTGCTTTCTGCATTTTAAATATCATTTGCCAGCTTCACTCTGTTTGTGGGAATTTTTTAAAGACACAGGTGGCTCAGTGGTAAAGAATCTGCCTGCCAATGCAGGAGACATAGGTTCAATCCTGGGTCAGGAAGATCCCTTGGAGTGGGAAATAATAACCTGGTCCAGTATTGCCTAGAAAATTCCATAGACTTAGGAGCCTGGAGGGCTATAGTCCATGGAGTTACACACACATTTTGTAAAGTGTACTTTAGTTAACATTCGATAGTATAATTAGCTGAACGGGAACAAATGAGTGAAAAGCTACTACCAAAAGTCCTGAGTTTGAAACCTTAATCCTTCTCTCAGGATATTTTACTTATTACAATTTGATATATACACTAAGTGAGGATGCCAGTGTCAATTAGTATATGAAATATTAGTAAAACTCAATCTTATTCCAAATTTTTAAACTTACAGAACATACCATATAAGTTGTAATATATTCTTCCCATATCTTTGTTAAATTATCTTTGTCTTTTTACCCAGATCTTTCTTTCCCATTTTAGAGACTAAAGTCCTAGGACAGATCAGTGATTCCCGTTGTTTTTTTTTTAATCAGAAGTCTCTGGAGTTTCATTAAAAAGAGTAGGTTTTTTTGTCCCCTGCATTCCAGAGTAACGGAATCACAGTTTGCAGGGATGGGACCCAGAAGTCTATATTTTCTATAAATGTCTCTCTGGAAATTCTATTGCTCATCCAAGTTTGATGTGAGAATCTCAGATTCAGTAGCTCAGAACTTGAGGCTTTAGCCACTATTCTCTACTTTAGTGTGTGTGCTAAGTTGCTTCAGTTGAGTTGACTCTTTGCGACCCTTAGGACCGTACCCTGTCAGGCTCCTCTATCCATGGGATTCTCCAGGCAAGAATACTGGAGAGGGTTGCCATGCCCTCCTCCAGGGGATCTTCCTGACACAGGGATCAAACCTGTGTCTCTTATGTCTCCTGCATTGGCAGGTGAGTTCTTTACCACTAGCGCCACTTGAGAAGCCCATTCTCTGCTTTTCAGTTCAGTTCAGTTCAGTCATTCAGTCGTGTCTGACTTTTTGCAATCCCATGAACCACAGCACGCCAGGCCTCCCTGTCCAACACCAAATGCTGGAGTCTACCCAAACCCATGTCCATTGAGTCGGTGATGCCATCCAACCATCTCATCCTCTGTTGTTCCCTTCTCCTGCCTTCAATCTTTCCCAGCATCAGGGTCTTTTCAAATGGGTCAGCTCTTCGCAGCAGGTGGCCAAAGTATTGGAGTTTCAGCTTCAACATCAGTCTTTCCAATGAACACCCAGGACTGATCTCCTTTAGGATGGACTGGTTGGATCTCCTTGCAGTCCAAGGGACTCTCAAGAGTCTTCTCCAACACCACAGTTCAAAAACATCAATTCTTCAGCACTCAGCTTTCATTATAGTCCAACTCTCATATCCATACATGACCATTGGAAAAACCATAGCTTTGACTAGACGGACCTTTGTTGACAAAGTAATGTCTCTGTTTTTTAATATGCTCTCTAGGCTAGTCACAACTTTCCTTTAAAGTAGTCAGCGTCTTTTAATTTCATGTTGCAATCTCCATCTGTAGTGATTTTGGAGCCCAGAAAAATAAAGTCAGCCACTGTTCCCACATCTATTTGCCATGAAGTGATGGGACTGTATGCCATGATCTTAATTTTCTGAATGTTGAGCTTTAAGCCAATTTTTTCACTCTCTTTCACCTTCATCAAGAGGCTCTTTAGTTCTTCTTCACTTTCTGCCATAAGGGTGGTGTCATCTGCATATCTGAGGTCATTGATAATTCTCCAAAATCTTGATTCCAGCTTGTGCTTCCTCCAGCCCAGTGTTTCTCATGATGTACTCTGCATATAAGTTAAATAAGCAGGGTGACAATATACAGCCTTGATGTACTCCTTTTCCTATTTGGAACCAGTCTGTTCCATGTCCAGTTCTAACTGTTGCTTCCTGACCTGCATACAGATTTCTCAAGAGACAGGTCAGGTGGTCTGGTATTCCCATCTTTTCAGAATTTTCTCTGTTTTTAGTAACATCCAAATTGTATAGACATATAAATTGATGTATGTTTGTGCCACTCCTTTAGGCATATTCTGTTTTGGATGATTGTTTGCTTAAAACTGTGTTAATCTTGCCTTTTCAGCAAATGAAATATCTGAGTATGAGCTATGTGTGCATCTTCTCGATGAGTTCCGCACGTGTGCTCTTGCTGCTCCACAAACAGGGAATAAGCACACGGCCCCTCGTTGCTTTGGTAAGCAAGAAGAGACAGAGAATTCCTTTTGTTGATATAGGAAGCTCTTTTCAGATCATTGAGGAGTGAAATATTGAAAACCCTACTTTTATGTTGGTGTTTTGATTCTATTGTTTAAACTGTCAACAACTATTTTTCTTACCAGATTTTTTCCAGCTTACATGTAGAACGCTAAAGGTGTTCTTACCCAAAGGGGAAGTGGGACAAGAATGAAATAAAAGAAGGGGAAAATACAGCTGATGAGAGAGCATTTATGAAGAAGAGAGCTCAGTGGCAGCACAGTGTTAAAAGCATCATGAAGCTCTTAGTTCGATAGTGACTTGTGAAACATTCACAGGAGAGTAAAATTCCCTGTACTCCCAAATCCTGGAAATTTGTACGTATATAGAAATTTCCATTTTTTTTTTGAGATTTACTGCTCATAAAAATTCCTGGTTGAGAAAGCTATTCTAAGCCTACTGAGACTAAAGATGCCCGGCAGGGCTGAGACTAAACATGGAGAGTCCAATGCAGTGGGTGTAGAGCTGTCCAAGGTCTCCCTAGATTGATCTGCTCTGCCTGCTGCTGGTCATATCTGCATTGCTGCTAATGTTTTCTTGGGGTCAGTAGCTCATTCAGTTCTTTAAATGTCTGAGGACCTCCTAGAAGCAATGATCTAGGGGCTGCTTTGATGAAGTGGCACATACATATGAATCAGTATTTGGTATACAATTAAAAGATAGCGTCTAAAGGTAAGTGGCACATAAGAACATGATTCTATAACTTTATTAGGATAATGAAATTACTTTCCAATATTGTAAGGTATTTTTAAAAAGTAAATGATTAAAATTGAAATTCTCAATGTGATTTATGCTTTTACAGTCAGAAAAGTATGGGTTAAAAGCTTTGTTCCGTTTCTTTAAGGATGGCTTGAATAATCTAATATTCCTGAACTCCTAATATTTTCATCTGTAAAATATTAGGAGGAAAGGTAAGGCAAGAAATGTAATGGGCTTAACATTAAGCTCACAGTAGACAGTTGATGAATAATACCCTCATCAGTCTCATAAAGCACATAAGAAGAAGAGCTAGTGAGTCTATTTTGTTCAATTTTGAAAGCTCAGTTGATGCCCTAGGAATCCTTTGGATGTGTAGCCTCGTAAAGATTTAGTTCATTTGTGTCTCTTGGAACTGATTATTAAATAGTTGAAGGTAAGCACAATGAGTCACTTGCAGTATCTAGGCATAGTTCTACATGTTTGTATGCTGTATCTGTATAGGAGAGAAGAAGTAGAGATTAGGCAATTACCTGGAAAATTTAGTTATGGCACAAAGTCTATATTGGACTATTGTTTTGACTTATTTATCTTGCCACATCAATCGAAGTGCTGTATAGATATGTCTGAGCAGACATTTAGGATAAACCCACATTTTGCCTGATTGATAGGGGAACCCTAAACCCAATGTCAGGGGACTGGATGTTCTCTGTTCTCCTCTCCAAGTCTACGCTCCATCCTGCTCTACACCCAGGAGGCTGACTTCCGTGCACTTGTCTTTTTTGCTTCTAGTTGGGTTTGGCCCAGTGGGAGCCACTGGCAGGAAAGACTGGTCAGCCTGTTTGTATTCTGCGATCTTTCCTTTCCTGTGCTGAAATCCACAGGTCCTGTGGATCCACCTCCGTGACAGGTCTCCCAGGCTGGGATCATTTCTTCCTCCTCTGTCCCTTCAAGCCTAGGACTGGTGAAGCCTTCTTACTGTTGTTGGTGCCAGGGTGCTTTACCTTGTCTTGGAGATTTCCCCTAATCCTGCACATGTATTTAAAAATATTCCTTTCTTTAAGCTCTTCCCAATCATTTCTCTGGAGATGACTGCCAGTCCCTTTTAAGATACAACACTAACACTTAAGCTCTAGACAGAAAGAGAAGAAATTTATTCTATTTTCCCATTCATCATAAGCCTCTTTGGGACTTGAAGATTATTATTTAAAGATAACTTACATATTTCAAAGAAAGACATTATAATAGGGTCAAGGTTTCAATTAGTGAAGTATGAGATCCTTAGCAAAGCTTTGAGAAATAGCTATGTTAAACATTTTTTCTGATTGAAAGCAAAGAGATTTTCTATTCTCTTTCTAAATTGTGCGGTTTCTTTAGATATTACTTAAAGGAAAAATAAGGAAAATCAGAGAAACAACTTCTTTATACTGATACTTGCTTATTTTCTTTAAGTTCGACTCTATTGAATAATCACTCTGCTGCTACTGTGGCATTTTTTAGTGTAAAACTTTAGCCTGTATTCCCCTTAAAATGAACTGTTTGTCATCATCATAATATCTCAAGCTTAGGTAACCATCAACTTTTAATCCATGTGTATTTCCTCTGAAGTCTGTTTGGAGTAGTCTCTCTGTGTGGAAAATTTCTATTTTTGCAAACCTTCATAGAAGTTTTTCAGCTGTAAATCCTAGTGTTTAATAGGACAAATACTTATAACAAGTTTATAACACCATCCCTTCTTTTTTCTCTCTAAAAATGTTAAAAGAGAGGGTTCAAGTTTTTCTTTTTCTTTTTTTTAAAATTTTATTTAATTTTTAAACTTTACATAAGTTTTTCTTGTACGACGATTTAAATATCATAGGGAGGTGTCCCACCACCCAACCAAGAGAAAAACTCAAGTTACATTGTGGTCAAAGAAATTTAATTGGAAGTTGACTCTAAATTATTTCTAAAGAGACAAATAAGCTCATTCTTACCATTCATCTTCTCTTGCCTTACTCTTCCTTTATTTTGTTTTTTCTTTTCTTTCACTTTTCTCTCTCCATTCAATGCTATGCTTTCCTGCCTTTTCTTCTATTTGTTTCCCCATCCTATCAAAATATGCTTTTCCCTTCTGTGCCTGTATTATCTTGAGAGAGCATAAACCATTTAAACCACTCAGGATGAATTTTTTCCCACTTTGGTTCACACAGCCCTGATTCTTCTCCTTGAACACCAATGGAAAATGTAGACATCCAGAGGACTGGTCCTGTGATAAGTCCTGGAAGCCCCAGGGGTGTGTGTGTGTGTGCGTGTGCGCGCGCGCGCGTGCTCAGCGGTGTCTGACTCTTTGTGACTCCGTGGACTGTATGTAACCCGCCAGGCTCCTCTGTCCATGGAATTTTCCAGGCAAGAATACTGGAGTAGGTTGTCATTGCTTCCTCCGCAGGATCTTCCTGACACAAGATGGAACCTGAGTCTCCTGCATTGGCAGGCGGATTCTTTACCGCTGAGTCACTCGTTAAGTGGCTCAGCTACTAGACTGGGAAGTCTCCTGATTCTAAGTAGGCTCTAGGGGGCGCTGCACTGTGCCGTTTGTCTTTGAGTGCAGGAGGTGCAGCAGTCTTGCTTCTCACGGAGGACTGAGGGAAGAGCTTGCTCTACTGAGAGAAGATACAGGTGCCAGGAAGCACCAGGGGGCATTTGTAAAATGCTGTGCTCGTGGAGAACATAGTCTCTGGGGTGGTGACATATCTCCAGCAAAGGTGAGCTGCAAAAGAGCCCCCATCCAGCCCAGCTTGAGCCATGGCCTGTGCACACATCTGGACACTTGGGATTCTGTTTACACTCAGTGAGTGATATTCCCTTCCCGTTTTCCCCTTGTATTACCCACTTACGTTCTTCTTCAGAAGCTTCACTGATGTGCGTTACTTTACAGGTGGGCTGAGAGCTCAGTCGGTGACTCAGCCAGAAGCTGAGGTCCGTGTTGCAGAAGGGGATCCAGTCACTGTGAAGTGCACCTATTCAGTTTCGAGGAGCCCTTATCTTTTCTGGTATGTCCAGCATCACAATCTAGGTCTCCAGTTCCTTCTGAAATACATCGGAGGGGACACCTTGGTTAAAGGCAACTATGGCTTTGAGGCTGAATTTAACAAGAGCCAAACCTCTTTCCACCTGAAGAAACCATCTGTTCTAGGGAGTGACTCTGCCTTGTACTTCTGTGCTGTGAGCGACACAGTGGTGGGGGCCGCAGGGAGAGCTGAATACAAACCCCTGAGCACAGAAAACCATGCTCCTGAAGCCTTACTATCCCTCCACAAGGTGGCGGTGTGGCTCTAGGATTTGTCCTTCATTATAAGTTTTTGTTGTTGTTGTTGTTGTTTTTTGGTAAAGCCACAAAATTTGTTCATTTGACGAGCATATATTGAAATAAATCTTGTGTGACAGATACTCTGCTGAGCACTGATAATAAAGAGGTGAAAGAAACCATCCTTGATCTGCAGATGCCAGGTGTGATCCCAAACAGTTGTGAACCCCTTGAATTCTCACAACTCTTCTCATGAGCTTCACTTTGCCGATGAAAGCATTCAAGCTCAGAGAATTTATGTGTCTTACTGAAGTCACAGAACTGCTCAACAGTAAATTGAAACCCAGGCAGCCTGCCTCTCAGGCTTGTAGTCTAACCACTCCACTTCTCCTCAGCCTACAGGCTCCTCCAGGCATGAGACAGATTTCAGCAGTGATGTAGCCCTCATTCCCAAAACAGTCCCTGTTAATAAAAACTGTTGGTTGTAGGAATGAAAAATAAACTGCTAACTCAAAACAGTTTGCTAAGTGCTCAGAGAAGTGCATAAAATGCTATGTGACAAAAGGAAGTAGAGGTAATTTGACTCTGAAGGAAGAAGAGAGGAAGCAAGTGAGACAGAATGTGAGGAGGATTCAAAACAATGGAGGATTTAAGTATGTCATATAAACATGTAGGCCGATAACAGCTCCTGTGCTCACATCTTCTTACCTATACCCTTGTGAAGGACTGGACTCAATGCCTCTCTTTTTTTCTCTTTTCAACTTAGAACTTCCCAGGAAGGGCTCTGGTTGACTCAGTGTGAGCCAGATGCTGTTCCCTGGACAACTTGTGGTGGCTACTAGGCTTAGCCCAGCTTTGCTCTACATTTGACCAATTAATTAGTGGTGTCTGGGGGATGATTCTGCAAGAAATTAGCAGCTCCATTTTGAACCATATGATTCAAAGGAGTATATCCCAAAAGAAATTAATTTTTATGTAGAGACTTACATTTCTTTATTTTTTCCAAATGGATAGACATTCATAGGAACACTACTTATTGAAAACTTCACTTCTGCTCCATCAATTTGGGATACTGCATTTATAGTATGCTAAATTCCTATATATACCCAGATCTATTTTTGGATTCTATTCTTGATGGGGATACCTCAGTCCAACATGATTACAATATCTACAAAAAACATTCTTTGACTACCCTTGGGCTTGGGTTGTGTATACACTGGTGGAATATCTACATCAAGGAAGAAGGTCCTTGAAAGAAGCACATGCAGACGTTAAAAGTGGATCTGGGGAATCCTTGTGTGCAGGGAGTCCTGGGATCTGGGTAACCAGAGCAAGACTAGAAGAGATATATCCTTGGCTCAGTGGACTTCTCAGAGGCAATGATGTGGGAGGATGGCTAGGGAAGAGCATTTTATAATGGAGGACTAGGGAAGGGACATTGTGTGCTCAGGTCTATATTCCCCCCATTTACTGAGGTGGTGGCTGCTGCTACTGCTGCTAGGTTGCTTCAGTCATGTCTGACTCTGCATGACCCCATGGACTGCAGCCTTTCCGGCTCCTCTGTCCATGGGATTCTCCAGGCAAGAGTACTGGAGTGGGTTGCCATTACCTTTTCTGACTGAAGTGGCTAGGAGGGAGCAAATAAGTTTCATTAGAAGTTCTGTTTTGTCATTTGGTCCTGGTAATTGGCTTGTTTGACCTTGAGGAGGAAACTTAGCTTAGTATTCTTTTTTTCCTTTACTGGAAAAATGTTCTGGAAAATGTTTGTTATAATCAGGTAACTTTTAAGTAAAACCAGACATTCAATGGAATTTTTATTTATAATATTCATATTTATCCTCTCTTTTATCTCATTTTAAGGATGTTATGGAAAGAGGATTAAGCATAAATTATATTTTATGATTCTTCTTCTTAGTAACTATTTCACAGTGGACCAGCCATTTACAATCTATGTGCCTCATCTCCTAAATCATAAAATTGAGATAATTGGAAGGACTGTTGTGAGGATTGTTGTACATATGTGTTGGACCCTGAGTAGAAGTGGGTTTTGAGGGAGGCATAGCAATCAGTCACTGCTATGGACTGAAGATGATGCTGTGAAAGTGCTGCACTCAATATGCCAGCAATTTTAGAAAACTCAGCAGTGGCCACAGGGCTAGAAAAAGTCAGTTGTCATTTCCATCTCAAGGAAAGGTAATGCCAATGAATTCTCAAACTACCGCAGAATTGCACTCATCTCACAGGCTAGTAAAGTTATGCTCAAAATTCTCCAAGCCAAGCTTCAGCAATACGTGAACCGTGAACTTCCAGATGTTCAAGCTGGTTTTAGCAAAGGCAGAGGAACCAGAGATCAAATTGCCAACATCTGCTGGATCATGGAAAAAGCAAGAGATTTCCAGAAAAACATCTATTTCTGCTTTATTGACTGTCCCAAAGCCTTTGACTGTGTGGATCACAATAAACTGTGGAAAATTCTGAAAGAGATGGGAAACCATATCACGTCACCTGCCTCTTGAGAAACCTGTATGCAGGTCAGGAAGCAACAGTTAGAACTGGACATGGAACAACAGACTGGTTCCAAATAGGAAAAGGAGTATGTAAAGGCTGTATATTGTCACCCTGCTTATTTAACTTCTATGCAGAGTACATCATGAGAAACACTGGGCTGGAAGAAGCACAAGCTGGAATCAAGATTGCCGGGAGAAATATCAATAATCTTAGATATGCAGATGACACTACCCTTATGGCCAAAGTGAAGAAGAACTAAAGAGCCTCTTGATGAAAGTGAAAGAGGAAGTGAAAAAGTTGGCTTAAGCTCAACATTCAGAAAACTAAGGTCATGGCATCTGGTCCCATCACTTCATGGCAAATAGATGGGGAAACAGTGGAAACAATGTCAGACTTATTTTTTGGTGCTCCAAAATCACTGCAGATGGTGACTGCAGCCATGAAATTAAAAGACGCTTACTCCTTGGAAGGAAAGTTATGACCAACCTAGATAGCATATTCAAAAGCAGAGATATTACTTTGCCAACAAAGGTCCATCTAGTCAAGGCTGTGGTTTTTCCAGTGGTCACGTATGGATGTGAGAGTTGGACTGTGAAGAAAGCTGAGCACCGAAGCATTGATGCTTTTGAACTGTGGTGTTGGAGAAGACTCTTGAGAGTCCCTTGGACTGCAAGCAGATCCAACCAGTCCATGCTAAAAGAGATCAGCCCTGGGATTTCTTTGGAAAGAATGATGCTAAAGCTGAAACTCCAGTACTTTGGCCACCTCATGCGAAGAGTTGAGTCTTTGGAAAAGACTCTGATGCTGGGAGGGATTGGGGGCAGGAGGAGAAGGGGACGACAGGGGATGAGATGGCTGGATGGCATCACTGACTCCAATGACGTGGGTCTGGGTGAACTCCGGGAGTTGGTGATGGACAGGGAGGCCTGGTGTGCTGGGATTCATGGGGTCGCAAAGAGTTGGACACGACTGAGCGACTGAACTGAACTGAACTTATACTCCTGTGTTGACCCAGATCTCTTGAACACAAAAGAGGTTTTTCAAAGGAGAATATATGTTATATAACATACTTATTAGTACCATATATTTGTTTTCCCAGGCCACTGTGACAAAATGGTGCCTTCAACAACAGAAATTTGTTGTCTTGAAGTAGAGAATCGAAGTCTATGATTAAGGTGTCAGCAAGTCTGGTTCTTTCCAAGCCTGTGAGAGAAGGATCTGTTTCAGGACCCTCGCTTTGGCTTGTAGATGGACAGCTTTTCTCTGTGTCTCTTCACGTTGTTTTCCCTTTATTAGTCTCATCTGTGTGTCCCAATTTCCCTTTTTTATAAGGACACCAGTCATACTGGATTAGAGTCCACCCACATCTCATTTTAACTTGATTATTTCTCTAAAGACCACTCTCTAAATAAAGTCACATTCTGAGGTGCCAGGGATTAGGTCTCCAACATATATTTTGAGTGAGCAAGGGAGGTGGGAAGAGACAAAATTCAGCCCATCACAACACAATCATTAATGATTACTTTCATTTCAAAGGCTGCAGCATAGAAAAGCCTCTAATGTTTCTTCCTTTTATTGTTTGATACATTCATAATCTCCTAAGTCAGTTAATAGATGGCAACACAGAAGAATCAAGTTCTATTTGCTGTTCTGAAAAAGTAGGATCATTGTTTTGGTCTTGTGGTATTTCCTATGTTAAACATTTGTATTTATATAGAAATATGTAATTTAGAAAGAACCTTATTATGGAAATTCTTTATTTAGTAAAATTAATTAATTAACCTCCACAATTGATTAATTAATCTACATAATCTCTTATAAAGGGAAGAAACTACTTCTGAGACAATAAGTGATTTGCATAAAATTGCACAAATATCACGTCCAGAAAATTGCTCGCAACTGGTTTGTCTGGATCCTCATTCAGAATGTTTCCCATTGCCTCAGATAGACCCCATGGTCCACGTGATCAAGCCAACTCTTGGCTTCTACCTTTAACAAAGAAATATGATGGGCAGTCCGTAAATTGCATGGATCTGAGACCTACTGACTCCTGTGAAACATTTCTCTGTCCAAGTATATTTACCACATGGGGTCGCTGTTGCAACGAGCTGATTCTAAAATGGGATCTTTTTGGTTACTTCTGTACAAGGTGTTCTGGCATGTTTAACTCCCTCATAAATCCTTGTTTCTTCTCCACCTGGTATTGAAGGAAAGCTGGCTATTCCATACTTGGTATTTCATATATACTGTGTCAAAATGGTGCTAGGAGTCTTCAGCACTCATTGATCTTTTCCATGGGAAAATAAAAAAGTCGCTTATTTAGAATACTTTCAAGAATTTTAGACCTGGAAGAAGTTTTCCCCAAATATTTTCTAGTTATTTTCCTTTCCCATATTAAATGAGCAAAGGGCTCAACATACCATTACTTTTTCCACATTATTGTGAGTATTTAACGTGTTTGGATTATTGGAATTGGCTGATTCAACTAACATTAAGATATCTTTTGGATGTAGCTCTTTTTCAGAGTTAAAAAAATCCTTTTTGTTACTGTTACTGAGTTTATATTGGGTATTTCTTTTTTTTTTTTTTTTGGCTGTGGGATCTTAGTTCCCCACCCATACACCCTGCAATGGAATCTTGGAGTCCTAACTGCTGGACTGCCAGGGGATTCTCTACTGGGTATTTCTTGAAGGAAGAGTGAATGATCGATATATACATTAAAAATAGTCACATATACTATAAGTCCTACACAAGTACTTTCTACTGGTCATGGTTCTTTCCATGTGGTTTAGAAAAGAAGGAAAGGAATGGGAAGCAATTCCAGTTTACCGCTGACTGTTTACAACAGGCTGACTCTGAAGTAGGTGTTATTGTCCAAGTTTTACAGATGAAGAAACTGAGGCTCCAGGAGAGAGTTGCCCTAGGTCACAAGGTGGAAGAGCTGGGATTTGGATTTAGGTCTTTCTTGACTCTCAATTTGTTCCTTTTCTTCTCCTCCACTTCCAGTTTTGGTGACTCCACATCAAATGTCTTTTCCTAGCCAGTCATTCGGAGAAGGCAATGGCAACCCACTCCAGTACTCTTGCCTGGAAAATCCCATGGACAAAGGAGTCTTGTAGGCTGCAGTCCATGGGGTCGCTAGGAGTCGGACACAACTGAGTGACTTCACTTTCACTTTTCACTTTTCACTTCCATGCATTGGAGAAGGAAATGGCAACCCACTCCAGTATTCTTGCCTGGAGAATCCCAGGGACAGTGGAGCCTGGTGAGTTGCTGTCTATGGGGTCACACAGAGTCGGACAGGACTGAAGCGACTTAGCAGCAGCAGCAGGTAGTCAGTAGGGACTAGAGTGGGGTCCGCTTCTCTGTTTAATATCTGTTAAGTGAGTTTGAGTAGCAGATGTAAGGTGTGGACGTAGTGTGATTACAAAAGGACATCAGGGTGTCAGGAGATGAAAGGTCCAGTTCAGATGGCTTCATTTGCTCTTTTGTGGAAAAAGATTAAGATTTCATTTTATCTTACATTGGAACCAAAGGGGGATTTCTGGGCATGAATGACAGTCTCAGATGGATTATTCTCAGAACTCCATGAATACGAGATTGACTACAGTGGATGAGCACCTTCTCAAACTGTGGAAAATCAATGAAGAATAAGGAGCCCAGTGGACTCTATCCTTTGAAATATTTGTTTCATTTACACCTAACCTTTAGATGGTTCAGTACAGTTCAGTTCAGTCGCTCAGTCGTGTCCGACTCTTTGCGACCCCATGAATCCCAGCACTCCAGGCATCCCTGTCCATCACCAACTCCCGTGGTTCACTCAAACTGATGTCCTTTGAGTTGGTGATGTCATCCAGCCATCTCATCCTCTATCGTCCCCTTCTCCTCCTGTCCCCAATCACTCCCAGCATCAGGGTCTTTTCCAATTGGAGTCAACTCTTCCCATGAAGTGGCCAAAGTATTGGAGTTTCAGCTTCAGGATCAGTCCTTCCAATGAACATTCAGGACTGGTCTCCTTTAGGATGGACTGGTTGGATCTCCTTGCAGTCCAAGGGACTCTCAAGAGTCTTCTCCAACACCACAGTTCAAAAGCATCAATTCTTCAGTGCTCAGCTTTCTTCACAGTCCAACTCTCACATCCATACATGACCACTGGAAAAATCATAGCCTTAACTAGATGGATCTTTGTTGGGAAAGTAATATCTCTGCTTTCTAATATCCTGTCTAGGTTGGTCATAACTTTCCTTCCAAGGAGTAAGCGTCTTTTAATCTCATGGCTGAAATCACCATATGCAGTGATTTTGGAGCCCCAAAAGTAAAGTCTGACACTGTTTCCACTGTTTCCCCATCTATTTCCCATGAAGTGATGGGACCAGATGCCATGATTTTAGTTTTCTGAACGTTGAGCTTTAAGCCAACTTTTTCACTGTCTACTTTCACTTTCATCAAGAGGCTTTTTAGTTCCTCTTCAATTTCTGCCATAAGGGTGGTGTCATCTGCTTATCTGAGTTTATTGATATTTCTCCAGGCAATCTTGATTCCAGCTTGGCTTCTTCCAGCCCAACGTTTCTCTTGATGTACTCTGCATAGAAGTTAAATAAGCAGGGTGACAATATACAGCCTTGAGTACTCCTTTTCCTATTTGGAACTAGTCTGTTGTTCCATGTCCAGTTCTAACTGTTGCTTCCTGACCTGCATACGGGTTTCTCAAGAGGCAGGTCAGTTGGTCTGGTTCTCCCATCTTTTGAAGAATTTCCAGAGTTTATTGTAATCCACACAGTCAAAGGCTTTGGCATAGTCAATAAAGCAGAAATAGATATTTTTCTGGAACTCTCTTGTTTTTTCCATGATCCAGCAGATGTTGGCAATTTGATCTCTGGTTCCTCTGCCTTTTCTAAAACCAGCTTGAACATCTGGAAGTTCACGGTTCACGTATTGCAGAAGCCTGGCTTGGAGAATTTTGAGCATTACTTGACTAGTGTGTGAGATGAGTGCAATTGTGCAGTAGTTTGAGCATTCTTTGGCATTGCCTTTCTTTGGCACTAGATTCAAAAGTGACCTTTTCCAGTCCTGTGGCCACTGCTGAGTTTTGCAAATTTGCTGGCACATTGAGTGCAGCACTTTCACAGCATCATCTTTCAGGTTTTGAAATAGCTCAACTGGAATTCCATCACCTCCACCTGCTTTATTCGTAGTGATGCTTTCTAAGGCCCACTTGACTTCACATTCGAGGATGTCTGGCTCTAGGTGAGTGATCACACCATCGTGATGATCTGTGTTGTGAAGCTCTATTTGCACAGTTCTTCTGTGTATTCTTGCCACCTCTTCTTAATATCTTCTGCTTCTGTTAGGTCCATACCATTTCTGTCCTTTATCCAGCCCATCTTTGCATGAAATGTTCCCTTGGTATCTCTACTTTTCTTGAAGTGATCTCTATTGTTTCCCATTCTGTTGTTTTCCTCTATTTCTTTGTCTTGATCTCTGAGGAAGGCTTTCTTTGCTCTCCTTGCTATTCTTTGGAACTCTGCATTCAAATGGGAATATCTTTCCTTTTCTCCTTTGCCTTTCCCTTCTCTTCTTTTCACAGCTATTTGTAAGGCCTCCTCAGACAGCCATTTTTCTTTTTTGCATGTCCTTTCCATGGGGATGGTCTTGATCCCTGTCCCCTGTACAATGTCAAGAATGTCCGTCCATAACTCATCAGGCACTCTATCTATCAAATCTAGTCCCTTAAATCTATTTCTCACTTCCACTGTATAATCATAAGGGATTTGATTTAGATCATACCTTTTCTTTTAATATCTCTTAATTTTTTCTGCATAAACTAGTCAGATTAGATTTTATTGAATTGCATGTGAAAATCTCACAGATTAAAGGGAAGTCTTGATAAAACATTTTTCTTTATAAAGCTAATAAAAGAGTATGTTAGTGTTAGTGTTATAGAAACAACTAGATCAATGACATAAAATATAAAACTAAAGAACAGAGCAAATTCATAGGTAACATTATATATAATAAACATAATAAATCATGTGTGGGAGAAAGGTGGGGTATTTTGTAGACAGTGTTAGGAAAACTGTCCTTCTCTATGGAGAAAAATAAAGCTGCATTTTTCCTACACTATATATACACACACACACACACACACACACACATAAGGGGATGACAGAGGACGAGATGGTTGGATTGCATCACCGACTCAATGGACATGAGTTTGAGTGAGCTCTGGGAGATGGTGAATGACAGGGAAGCCTGGCATTCTTCAGTCCATGGGTTGCAAAGAGTCGGACACGACTGAGTAACTGAAAAACAGCATCTTTGATTGATACATATCCCAAAGTAGTTCTTGCATAGTTAAGGGGAAATACAGAAACATTTATTGCTGTGTTGATGAAAATTACAGGCAACCTTGGTGTCCATCACTAGGGGATTGGAAGGTAAATGTGGAGGAAGCCCATGGTAAAACATTTTGCAGTAGTTAGAAGCTGTGAACCAAAAGTACGTACCCAGTAATCTGAAAAGAGTTTTAAGTTATGTATAGCTGTAGACCACTTGGCTTCAAAGAAGAAGCTGCCTGAACCCTTAATCAGTTATTTGTATAACTGTATTTTCTTTGTGTTACCTTTTATGTTCCAGTTCTCAGAAAATTCAGAGCTCTAATTAATCATAGTAGCTATATTAGTTTTTGGACCAAATGAATCTGTGTCCACTTTTCTTTGATTCCTCTATTTTAATTTTACAGCCATACTGAAATTCTGTAATTTATTTGGAAGCTTTTTGTGGTCATTTCAGTGTTTGTCACTCAATCATGTCTAACTCTTTGCAATCCTATGGATCATAGCCTGCCAGGTTCCTCTGTCCATGGGGTTCTCCAGGCAAGAATACTGGAGTGGGTTGCCATGCCCTCCTCCAGGGGATCTTCCCACCTCAGAGATCAAACCCATCTCTTATGTTTCCTACATTGGCAGGTGGGTTCTTTACCACTAGCATGACATGGGAATATCTATGTATAAATAAGAAGTCCTAAGTGATCATCTTATCATTATTAAAGAATCTCCCAGTAAAAAAAGAAAAAAATATTGGGGAAGAAACTAATTTCTCATTACCTCAGTTCAGTTCAGTCGCTCAGTCCTGTCCAACTCTTAGCGACCCCATGAATTGCAGCATGCCAAGCCTCCCTGTTCATCACCAACTCCCGGATTCTACCCAAACACATGTCCATTGAGTCGGTGGTGCCATCCAGCCACCTCATCCTCTGTCGTCCCCTTCTCCTCCTGCCCCCAATCCTTCCCAGCAGTGGGGTCTTTTCCAATGAGTCAACTCTTCCCATCAGGTGACCAAAGTACTGGAGTTTCAGCTTCAACATCAGTCCCTCCAATGAACACCCAGGACTGATCTCCTTTAAGATGGACTGGTTGGATCTTCTTGCAGTCCAGGGACTCGCAAGAGTCTTCTCCAACACCACAGTTGAAAAGCATCAATTCTTTGGCGCTCAGCTTTCTTCACCGTCCAACTCTCGCATCCATACACGACCCCTGGAAAAACCATAGCTTTGACTTGCTTTTTTGGCAAAGATATGTCTCTGCTTTTAAATATGCTATCTAGGTTGTTCATATCTTTCCTTCCAAGGATTAGTGTCTTTTAATTTCATGCCCGCAATCATCATCTGCAGTAATTCTGGAGCTCAAAAAAATAAAGTCTGACACTGTTTCCACTGTTTTTCCATCCATTTCCCATGAAGTGATGGGACCAAATGCCATGATTTTAGTTTTCTGAATGTTGAGCTTTAAGCCAACTTTTTCACTCTCCTCCTTCACTTTCATCAAGAGTCTTTTTAGTTCCTCTTCACTTTCTGCCATAAGGGTGGTGTTGTCTGCATATCTCAGGTTATTGATATTCGTCCTGGCAATCTTGATTCCAGCTTGTGCTTCTTCCTGCCCAGCGTTTCTCATGATGTACTCTGCATAGAAGTTAAACAAGCAGGGTGACAATGTACAGCCTTGATGCACTCCTTTTCCTCTTTGGAACCAGTCTGTTGTTCCATGTCCAGTTCTAACTGTTGCTTCCTGACCTGCATATAGGTTCCTCAAGAGACAGCCTCAAGGGGCTGCTTTGCTGAAACAGCTGTGAGGAGATACTCCATGCCCAAGGTAAGAGAAACCCAAGTAAAACGGTAGATGTTGCAAGAGGGCATCAGAGGGAAGACACACCGAAACCATAATCACAGAAAACTAGCCAATCTGATCACATGGACCACAGCCTTGTCTAACTCAGTGAAACTAAGCCATGCCCGTGGGGCTACCCAAGACAGATGGGTCATGGTGGAGAGGTCTGACAGAATGTGGTCCTCTGGAGAAGGGAATGGCAAACCCCTTCAGTATTCTTGCCTTGAGAACCCCATGAATAGTATGAAAAGGCAAAGAGATAGGACACTGAAAGATGAACTCCCTGGGTAGGTAGGTGCCCAGTATGCTACTGGAGATCAGTGGAGAAATAACTCCAGAAAGAATGAAGGGATGGAACCAAAGCAAAAGCAATACCCAGTTGTGGATGCAACTGATAATTGAAGCAAGGTTCAATGCTGTAAAGAGCAATATTGCATAGGAACCTCGAATGTTAGGTCCATGATCAAGGCAAATTGGAAATGGTCAAATGGGAGATGACAAGCATGAATGTCAACATTCTAGGACTCAGCACACTAAGATGGACTGGAATGGGTGAATTTAACTCAGATGACCATTATATCTAGTACTGTGGGCAGGAATCCCTTAGAAGAAATGGAGTAGCCATCATGGTCAACAAAAGAATCCGAAATGCAGTACTTGGATGCAATCTCAAAAATGACAGAATGATCTCTGTTCGTTTCCAAGGCAAACCATTCAATATCATGGTAATCCAAGCCTATACCCCGACTAGTAATGCTGAAGATCTGAAGTTGGAGAGTTCTATGAAGACTTACAAGACCTTTTAGAACTAACAACCCCAAAAGATGTCCTTTTCATTATAGGGGTTGGAATGCAAAAGTAGGAAGTCAGGAAACACCTGGATTAATAGGTAAATTTGGCCTAGAGTTTTGCCAAGAGAATGCACTGGTCATAGCAAACACCTTCTTCCAACAACACAAGAGAAGACTCTACACATGGACATCACCAGGTGGTCAACACCAAAATCAGATTGATTATATTCTTTGCAGCCAAAGTGGAGAAGTCAACAAAAACAAGACCGGGAGGAGCTGTGGCTCAGATCATGAACTCCTTACTGCCAAATTCAGACTTAAATTGAAGAAAGTAGGGAAAACCACTAGACCATTAAGGTATGACCTAAATCAAATCCCTTATGATTATACAATGGAAGTGAGAAATAGATTTAAGGGACTAGATCTGACAGACAGAGTGCTTGATGAACTATGAATGGAGGTTCGTGACATTGTAGAGGAGACAGGGATCAAGACCATCCCCATGGAAAAGAAATGCATAAAAGCAAAATGGCTGTCTGAGGAGGCCTTACAAATAGCTGTGAAAAGAAGAGAAGCAAAAAGCAAAGGAGAAAAGGAAAGATATAAGCATCTGAATGCAGAGTTCCAAAGAATAACAAGGAGAGATAACAAAGCCTTCCTCAACGATCAATGCAAAGAAATAGAGGAAAACAATAGAATGGGAAACACTAGAGATCTCATCAACAAAATTAGAGATCCCAAGGGAACATTTCATGCAAAGATGGGCTGGATAAAGGACAGAAATGGTATGACCTAACAGAAGCAGAAGATATTAAGAAGAGGTGGCAAGAATACACAGAACTGTACAAATAGAGCTTCATGACGCAGATAATCATGATGGTGTGATCACTCACCTAGAGCCAGACATCCTCGAATGTGAAGTCAAGTGGGCTTTAGAAAGCATCACTACGAACAAAGCAGGTGGAGGTGATGGAATTCCAGTTGAGCTATTTCAAATCCTGAAAGATGATGCTGTGAAAGTGCTGCACTCAGTGTGCCAGCAAATTCAGAAAACTCAGCAGTGGGCCACAGGACTTGAAAAGGTCACTTTTGAATCTAGTGCCAAAGAAAGGCAATTCCAAAGAATGCTCAAAATACCGCACAATTGCACTCATCTCACATGCTAGTGAAATAATGCTCAAAATTCTCCAAGCCAGGCTTCTGCAATACATGAACCGTGAACTTTCAGATGTTCAAGCTGGTTTTAGAAAAGGCAGAGGAACCAGAGATCAAATTGCCAACATCCGCTGGATCATGGAAAAAACAAGAGAGTTCCAGAAAAATATCTATTTCTGCTTTATTGACTATGCCAAAGCCTTTGACTGTGTGGATCACAATAAACTGTGGAAATTCTTTTCTGACCTGGGAGACTATTAAAAAAAAGATAGAAAAAAAATAGAAAAAAAAAAGATAGAAAAGGAAATGAATAAAACAATCATTTTAAGATGAAGAAAGGAAACATTCCACTCTATGGAAGTGTATTTTAAATAACCACTCTCCTGAATGAGGAACATCTTTTGTTAACCAGAAGGCTTTCTAAGAAGGTGATTATTTCCTCTCTATAGTGTTCATATCCCTATGGATATTGAATAAAGGAGAGGAATTTGAAGAAAAGCAAAGGGCAAAACCATCTCTTCAGGTTGTGAGAAGCTATGAAGACTGTTTCAGAGACCTTCCATCAGTTCCCATGGAGCCCACTAGGCGGCGCTGGTGCACATATAAATGCTACTGAATGAAACTTGAATCGCCAGAACTCTGTTCTCTTCTTTTTCAAGTAAAATCCCAGTAAAATCTGTTTAAAACCCTCAGGTAGAACTACTAAGTCCTCATTAGTAACAGATGGGACAGTCTCAGGCTATAAAATGAAGATACTACTACTACTAAGTCGCTTCGGTCGTGTCCGACTCTGTGCGTCCCCATAGACAGCAGCCCACCACGATCCCCCGTCCCTGGGATTCTCCAGGCAAGAACACTGGAGTGGGTTGACATTTCCTTCTCCAAAAATATGAAGATAGGTACTATCCAAAAAGCCTGAAATGTGGGAAACCTGTGTTCGATCCCTGTGTTGGGAAGACCCCCTGGAGAAGGGAACGGCTAGCTACTCCAGTATTCTTGCCTGGAGAATTCCATGGACTGTATAGTCCATGGGGTCACAAAGAGTTGGACAGGACTGAGTGACTTTCACTTTGACTATCCAAAAGAGGTCATCTCCAGATGCAATTTTGGGTCTTTCTAGACGCAGTTTCTTTTGGTTACAGAAAAATATAAATGAGATTTTCCTTCCATACTTATTCCAGAGATCACCTTGGATGCAAAGAGTCAAACTTTGATGAATATTGTAATTTACATTGTAATTTTTGTGCCTTAAAAATATGCACTGCTCATCTACCATGGGCACTAAGATTTCATGATCATTATTTTGAATATATTAGCATAGCATTATATTACATGTGATAAGTTCAGTGTACGTTTTTGTGTGAATCTATCACTTTAGTTTGAATGAGGAATCAGTCTCCTCCCATAATTGCGAGACTCTTTCTGGCACCGTTAATGAAGGAAGCAAGCTTCTTAAATGATTAATGCCTTCTTACATGCACAGCTGTGGTGACCTCTGAGAGGATGTGTGTGTGCTCAGTTGCTAAGTCCTGTCTGACTCTTTGTGACCCCATGGACTTGTAGCCTGCCAGGCTCCTCTGTACATGGGATTTTCCAGGCAAGAATACTGGAGTGGGTTGCCATTTCCTCCTCCAGGGCATCTCCTTTTCTAAGACTGCCTACTCAGAACAAAGTACAGATGAGGTTATTAAATAACCTCAGAACTGTAGTGATTCTTCTTGATTCACAGATTCTGACTGATGATGTCATGACACAGAAGAAAATGCAAAACAGGCAGCCTATAATTAGCTTCCTGTGAGTGTCACACTTGAGGAAACTGGCCTGAGACCAGCTGCATTTTGGCCATGGCTTTGCAGAGCACTCTGGAAGCACTGTGGTTGGGTGTCCTCCTAAGCTCTCTCTGGAAGGGTGAGTAAGCCTTTTCACCATCTGGTCTTGGAAAAATGTATGCCTTTGTTTGAAATTTGTTTTCAATTTCAAAGTCACAACCTTTTTGTTTGTGTGTTTGTTTGTTTCCTGTAGTTGCAGAGAGCAAGGAGCAAGTATTTCAGTCTCCCACTGTGGTCTCTTTGGAGGGAGCTGTTGCAGAAATTTCCTGTAATCACTCTGTATCCGATGTGTATGACTTCCTCTGGTACCTTCACTTCCCAGGATTTGCTCCAAGACTCCTCATTAAGGGCTTAAGGCCTTCTCAACAGGGACGCTACAACATGACATATGAGAGGTTCTCTTCATCACTGCTCATCCTCCAGGTGCAGACGGCAGATGCGGGGGTTTACTATTGTGCTCTGAGGTACACAGAAGCAGGGCATCCATGAAGAGCTGAACAGAAACAAGGAGAGGTCACAGCATTTGCAGGATGTGGAAGAAAGACGAACAATAACTGTTTCCCCGCCTACTCCCAATTCAGCATCCCCCAAGCTTTTCCGTTTGCACTATCAGGAAAAACATTTGAGTCCAAACACTATATATAATGGGCTTCCCTTGTAGCTCAGCTTGTAATGAGCCTGCAATGCAGGAGACCCCCGTTAGATTCCTGGGTTGGCAAGATTCCCTGAAGAAGGGTTAAGGTACCTACTCCAGTATTCTTGGGCTTCCCTGGTGGCTCAGATGGCAAAAAATCTGCCTGCAATGCAGGAGACCTGGGTTCAGTCCCTGTCCTGGTAAGATTCCCTGGAGCAGAACTCCAGTACTCTCACCTGGAAAATCCTCATGGAGCGAGGCGCCTGGAGGGTTACAGTGCATGGGGTCGCAAAGAGTTGGACACAACTGAATAAATAAGCACCGCAGAGCACAGCACCATGTATACTAAAAGTTCATAGGGAAATAAGTTTTTACAGAGTGTTTCGATAATGGTTCTGTAAATTTATGTTTAAAATTGTCTTTTGGATAACTGAAACAGTTTTGATCTGTTTCTTTTGAAATATGCCTCGATTATTTTTGCTTTCCCTTGTAAAATGGCTGATTCTTTACCACTGCACCACTTGTGTCTTAAAAAAAATTCCCGCAAAGAAAATGAAGCTGGCTGATAATATTTAAATGCAAATGCAGAAAGCAAGAAGAAAATAGCAGAGAGGAAGAGTCATGTCCACTCTGCTATTTTCTTCTTGCTTTCTGCACTTGAAATATTATCTGCCAACCTCAATGTTTGTGGGAATTTTTTTAAGACACAGGTGGCTCAGTGGTAAAGAATCCGCCTGCCAATGCAGGAGACATGGTTTCATTCCCTGGGTCAGGAAGATCCCTTAGAGTAGGAAATAATAACCTGCTCCAGTATTCTTGCCTGGAAAATTCCATTGACAGAGGAGCCTGGAGGGATATAGTCCATGGAGTTACACACACATTTTGTAAAGTGTACTTTAGTTAACATTCAATAGTATAATTAGCTGAAAGGGAACAAATGAGTGAATAGCTACTACCAACAGCCCTGAGTTTGAAATCTCAGTCCTTCTCAGGATATTTTACTTATTACAATTTGATGTACACACTAAGTGAGGATGCCAGTGTCAACTAGTATATGAAATATTAGTAAAACTCAATCTTATTCCACATTTTTAAACTTAAATACAATATAAGTTGTAATATATACTCCCCAAATCCTTGTTAAATTATCTTTGTCTTTTTACCCAGACCTTTCCTTCCCACTTTACAGACTAAAGTCCTAGGATAGATCAGTGATACCCACTTTTTCTTTTTTTTATCAGAAGTCTCTGGAGTTTTGTTAAAAAGAGTAGATTTTTTTGTCCCCTGCATTCCAGAGAAACTGAATCATAGTTTGCAGGGATGGGACCCAGAAGTCTGTATTTTCTATAAATGTCTCTCTGGAAATTCTATTGCTCATCCTAGTTTGATGTGAGAATCCCAGACTCAGGAGCCCAGATCTTGAGGCTTTAGCCACTATTCTCTACTTTTGTGTGTATGCTAAATTGCTTCAGTTGAGTCGACTCTTTGTGACCCTAAGGACCGTACCCTGCCAGGCTCTTCTATCCATGGGATTCTCCAGGCAAGAATACTCAAGAGGGTTGCCATGTTCTCCTCCAGGGCATCTTCCTGACACAGGGATCAAACCTGTGTCTCTTATGTCTCCTGCATTGGCAGGTGGGTTCTTTACCACTAGCGCCACCTGGGAAGCCCGTTCTCTGCTTTTAGTAACATCCAAATTGTATACACATATACATTGATATATGTTTGTACCACTTCTTTAGGCACATTCTTTTTTGGGTTATTGCGTGTTTAAAATTGTGTTAATCTTGCCTTTTCAGCAAATGAAATATCTGAGTATGAGCCATGTGTGCATCTTCTCCATGAGTTCCGCACGTGTGGTCTTGCTGCTCCACAAACAGTGAATAAGCGCATGGGCCCTCGTTGCTTTGGCAAGCAAGAAGAGACAGAAAATTCCTTTCGTTCTTATAGGATCTTCCTTTCAGTTCATTGAGGAGTGACATATTGAAAACCCTACCTTTTATGTTGGTGTTTTGATTCTATTGTTTAAACTGTCAAGAACTAGTTTCCTTACTTGATTTTTTCCAGCTTACATGTAGAACACTAAAGGTGTTCTTACCCAAAGGGGACGTGGGACAAGAATGAAATAAAAGAAGGGGAAAATACAGCTAATGAGAGAGCATTCATGAAGAAGAGAGCTCAGTGGCAGCACAGTGTTAAAAGCATCATGAAGCTCTCAGTTTGATGGTGACTTGTGAAACATTCACAGGAGAGTAAAATTCCCTGTACTCCCAAATCCTGGAAGTTTGTACATATATAGAAATTTCCACTTTTTTTGAGATTTACTTCTCATAAAAAATTCCTGGTTGAGAAAGCTATTCTAAGGCTCCTGAGACTAAAGATGCACAGAAGGGTGAGTCTAAACATGGAGAGTCCAATGCAGTGGGTGCAGAGCTGTCCAAGGTGTCCCTAGATTGATCTGCTCTGCCTGCTGCTGGTCATATCCACATTGCTGCTAATGTTTTCTTGGGGTCAGTAGTTCATTCAGTTCTTTAAATGTCTGAGGACCTCCTAGAAGCAATGATCCAGGGGCTGCTTTGATGAAGTGGCACATACATATGAAGTCAGTATTTGGTATACACCCAATTAAAAGATAGCCTCTAAAGGTAAGTAGCACATAAGAATATGATTCTATAACTTTATTAGGATAATGGAATTACTTTCCAATATTGTAAGGTATTAAAAAATGATTAAAATTGACATTCTCATCGATATTTATGCTTTTACAGTCAGAAAAGTATGGGTTAAAATCTTTGTTCCGTTTCTTTAAGGATGGTTTGAATAACTGAATATTCCTGAACTCCTAATATTTTCATCCCTAAAGTATTAGGAGGAAAAATAAGTCAAGAAATGTAATGGGCTTAACATTATGCTCACAATAGACATTTAATGAAATATAACCTCATCAATCTCATAAAGCACATAAGAAGAATAACTAGTGTGTCTATTTTGTTCAATTCTGAAAGCTCAGTTGATGCCCTAGGAATCCTTTGGATGTGTAGCCTCTTAAAGGTTTAGTTCATTTGTGTCTCTTGGAATTGATTATTAAATAGTTGAAGGTAAGCACAATGAGTCACTTGCACTATCTAGGTATAGTTCTACACGCTTTGTATGCTGTATCTGTATAGGAGAGGAGAAGTAGAGATTAGGCAACTACCTGGAAAATTTAGTTATGGCACCAAAGTCCATATTGGACTATTGTTTTGACTTATTTATCTTGCTACATCAATCAAAGTGCTATATAGATATGCCTGAGCAGACATTTAGGATAAACCCACATTTAGCCTGATTGATCAGTTCAGTTCAGTTCAGTAGCTCAGTCGTGTCCGACTCTTTTCGACCCCATGAATTGCAGCTAGCCAGGCCTCTGTGTCCATCACCAAATCCCAGTATTCACTCAGACTCACGTCCATCGAGTCAGTGATGCCATCCAGCCATCTCATCCTCTGTCGTCCCCTTCTCCTCCTGCCCCCAATCCCTCCCAGCATCAGAGTCTTTTCCAATAACCAACTCTTCGCATGAGGTGGCCAAAGTACTGGAGTTTCAGCTTTAGCATCATTCCTTCCAAAGAAATCCCAGGGCTGATCTCCTTCAGAATGGACTGGTTGGATCTCCTTGCAGTCTAAGGGACTCTCAAGAGTCTTCTCCAACACCACAATTCAAAAGCATCATTCTTCAGTACTCAGCCTTCTTCACAGTCCAACTCTCACATCCATACATGACCACAGGGGAACCCTAAACCCAATGTCAGGGAACTGGCTGTTCTCTGTTCTCCTCTCCAAATCTACTCTCCACCCAGCTCTACACCCAGGAGGCTGACTTCCGTGCACTTGTCTTTTTTGCTTCTAGTTGGTTTTGGCCCAGTGGGAGCCACTGGCAGGGAACAGTGGTCAACCTGTTTATATTCTGCTGTTTTCTTTCCTGTGCTGAAATCCACAGGTCCTGTGGATCCACCTCAGTTACAGGTCTCCCAGGCTGGGATCATTTCTTCCTCCTCTGTCCCTTCAAGCCAAGGAGTAGTGAAGCCTACTTACTGTTGTTGGTGCCAGGGTGCTTTACCTTCTTTTGTAGATTTCCCCTAATCCTGCACATGTATTTAAAAATATTTCTTTCTTTAAGCTTTCCCCAATCATTCCTCTGGAGATGACTGCCAGTCCCTTTTAAGATACAACACTAACACTTAAACACTAGACAGAAAGAGAAGAAATTTATTCTATTTTCCCATTCATCATAAACCTCCTTGGGACTTGAAGATTATTATTTAAAGATAACTTACATATTTCAAAGAAAGACATTATAATAGGGTCAAGGTTTCCATTAGTTAAGTATGAGATCCTTAGCAAAGCTTTGAGAAATAGCTATGTTCCACATTTTTTTTCTGATTGAAAGCAAAGAGATTTTCTATCTTCTTTCTAAATTGTATGGTTTCTTTGGATATTACTTAAAAGAAAAATAAGGAAAATCAAAGAAACAACTTCTTTATACTGATACTTGCTTATTTTCTTTATGTTCAACTCTATTGAATAACCACTCTGCTGGTACTGTGGCATTGTTTTAGTGTAAAACTTTTGCCTGTCTTCCCCTTAAAATGAACTCTTTGTCATCATCATAATACCTCACGCTTAGTTAACCATCAACTTTTAATCCATGTGTATTTCATCCGAAGTCTGTTTTAAGTAGTCTCTCTATGTGGAGAATTTCTATTTTTACAAAACTTCATAGAAGTTTTTTAGCTGTAAAACCTACTATTTAATAGGACACATATTTATAACAAGTTTATAACACCATCCGGAGAAGGCAATAGCACCCTACTCGGGTACTCTTGCCTAGAAACTCCCATGGACAGAGGAGCCTGGAAGGCTGCAGTCGATGGGGTCTCGAGGAGTCGGACACAACTGAGGAACTTCACTTTCATTTTTCACTTTCATGCATTGGAGAGGGAAATGGCAACCCACTCCAGAGTTCTTGCCTGGAGAATCCCAGGGACGGGGGAGCCTGGTTGGCTGCCATCTATGGGGTCGCACAGAGTCGGACATGACTAAAGGAGTTAGCAGCAGCAGCAGCAGCAGCATAACGCCATCCCTCCTTTTCTCTCTCTAAAAATGTTTAAAGAGAAGGTTCAAGTTCTTCTTGTATGACTATTTAAATATCATAGGGAGGGGTCCCAACAGACCTAACCAAGAGAAAAACCCAAGTTATATTGTGGTCAAAGAGGTTTAATTGGATGTCAGCTCTAAATTATTTCTAAAGACACAAATAAGCTCATTCTTACCATTCATCTTCTCTTGCCTTACTCTTTTCCTTTATTTGGTTTTTTCTTGTCTTTCACTTTTCTTTCTCTCTCCTTTCAGTGCTATGCTTTCCCTTCTTTTTTTTCTATTTATTTCCCCATCCTATCAAAATATGCTTTCCCCTTCTTTCTGTCCCTGTATTATCTTGAGAGAGCATAAACCGTTTAAAGTTGTTCCACCCAGGATGAATTTTTTCCCACTTTGGTTCACACATCCCTGATTCTTCTCCTTGAACACCGATGGAAAATGTAGACATCCAGAGGACCCATCCTGTGATAAGACCAGGAAGCTCCAGGGGTGTGTGTGTGTGTGTGTGTGTGTGCGTGCGCGCTCAGTCGTGTCTGACTCTTTATGACTCCATGGACTGTAACCCGTCAGGCTCCTCTGTCCATGGAATTTTCCAGGCAAGAATACTGGAGTGGGTTGTCATTTCCTCCTCCGGAAGATCTTCCTGACCAAAGATGGAACCGAAGTCTCCTGCATTGGCAGGTGGAGTCTTTACTGCTGAGTCACCAGTTAAGCAGCTCAGCTGCTTTAGTCGTGTCCAACTCTGTGCGACCCCATAGACGGCAGCCCACCAGGCTCTGCTGTCCATGGGATTCTCCAGGCAGAACACTGGAGTGGGTTTCCATTTCCTTCTAGAATGCATGAAAGTGAAAAGTGAGTGAAGTTGCTCAGTCATGTCCGACTCTTAGCGACGCCATGGACTGCAGCCTACCAGGCTCCTCCGTCCATGGGATTTTCCAGGCAAGAGTACTGGAGTGGGTTGCCATTGCCTTCTCCAAGCAGCTCAGCTGCTAGAAAGTCTCTAAAAAGTCTCCTGATTCTAAGTAGGCTCTAGGCGGCGCTGCACTGTGAGGTTTGTCTTGAGTTCAGGAGGTGCTGCAGTCTTGCTTCTCACGGAGATTTAAGAGAAGAGCTTGCTCTACAGAGAGAAGATACAAGTGCCAGGAAGCACCAGGGGGCATTTGTAAAACGCTGTGCTCGTGGAGAACATAGTCTCTGGGGTGGTGCCATATCTCCAGCAAAGGTGAGCTGCAAAGGAGCCCCCATACAGCCCAGCTTGAACCATGGCCTCTGCACACATCTGGACACTTGGGATTCTGTTTACAGTCAGTGAGTGATGCTCCCTTCCCGTTTTGCACTTGTATTACCCGCTTACGTTCTTTTTCAGAAGCTTCACTGAAGTATTGTGGGTTACTTAACAGGTGGGCTGAGAGCTCAGTCGGTGACTCAGCCAGAAGCTGAGGTCTGTGTCGCAGAAAGGGATCCAGTGACTGTGAAGTGCACCTATTCAGTTTCGTGGAGCCCTTATCTTTTCTGGTATGTCCAGCATCGCAATCAAGGTCTCCAGTTCGTTCTGAAATACATCGGAGGGGACAGGTTGGTTAAAGGCAACTACGGTTTTGAGGCTGAATTTAACAAGAGCCAAACCTCTTTCCACCTGAAGAAACCATCTGTTCTAGGGAGTGACTCTGCCTTGTACTTCTGTGCTGTGAGCGACACAGCGGTGGGGGCGTCAGGGAGAGCTGCATACAAACCCCTTAGCACAGAAAACCATGTTCCTGAAGCCTTAATATCCCTCCACAAGGTGGCGGTGTGGCTCTGGGATTTGTCCTTCGGTATAACTATTTTTTTTTTTGGTAAAGCCACAAAATTTGTTCATTTGACAAGTATGCTAAGTCGCTTCAGTTGTGTCCGACTATGTGTGACCCCGTAGATGGCAGCCTACCAGGCTCCTCCGTCCTTGGGATCCTCCAGGCAAGAACGCTGGAGTGGGTTGCCATTTCCTTCTCCAAGGCAGGAAAGTGAAAAGTGAAAGTGAAGTCGCTCAGTCGTGTCTGACTCTTCACCACCACATGGACTGCAGCCTACCAGGCTCCTCCATCCATGGGAGTTTCCAGGCAAGAGTACTGGAGTGGGTTGCCATTGACAAGTATATATTGAAATAAATCCTGTGTGCCAGATACTCTGCTGAGCACTGATCATAAAGAAGTGAAGAAACCATCCTTGATCTGCAGACACCAGGTGTGATCCCAAACAGTTGTGAACCCCTTGAATTCTCACAACTCTTCTCATGAGCTTCACTTTGCCGATGAAAGCATTCAAGCTCAGAGAATTTATGTGTCTTACTGAAGTCACAGAACTGCTCAACAGTAAATTGAAACCCAGGCAGCCTGCCTCTCAGGCATACAGTCTGACCACTCCACTTCTCCTCAGCCTATAGGCTCCTCCAGGCATGAGACAGATTTCAACAGTGGTGTAGCCCTCATTCCCAAAGTAGTCCCTGTTAATAAAAACTGTTGGTTGTAGGGATGAAAAGTAAACTGATAACTCAAAACAGTTTGGTAAGTGCTCAGACAGAGAAGTGCATAAAATGCTATGTGACAAAAGGAAGTAGAGGTAATTTGACTCTGAAGGAAGAAGAGAGGAAGCAAGTGAGACAGAATGTGAGGAGGATTCAAAACAATGGAGGATTTAAGTATGTCGTAAGAACATGTAGGCCGATTATAGCTCCTGTGCTCACATCTTCTTACCTATACCCTTGTGAAGGACTGGACTCAATGTCTCTCTTTTTTACTCTTTTCAACTTAGAACTTCCCAGGAAGGGCTCTGGTTGACTCAGTGTGAGCCAGATGCTGTTCCCTGGACAACTTGTGGTGGCTACTAGGCTTAGCCCAGCTTTGCTCTACATTTGACCAATTAATTAGTGGTGTCTGGGGGATGATTCTGCAAGAAATTAGCAGCTCCATTTTGAACCATATGATTCAAAGGAGTATATCCCAAAGAAATTAATTTTTATATAAAGACTTGCATTTCTTTATTTTTTCCAAATGGATAGACATTCGTAGGAACACTACTTATTGAAAACTTCACTTCTGCTCCATCAATTTGGGATCCTGCATTTATAGTATACTAAATTCCTATATATACCCAAACCTATTTTTGGATTCTATTCTTGATGGGGATACCTCAGCCCAACATGATTACAATCCCTGCAAAGAGCCATTCCTCGACTACCCCTTGGGCCTGGGTTGTGTATACACTGGTGGAATATCTACATCAGGGAAGAAGGTCCTTAGAAGAAGCACATGCAGACCTTAAAAGCGGATCTGGGGAATCCTTGTGTGCAGGGAATCCTGGGATCTGGGTAACCAGAGCAAGATCTAGAAGAGATATATCCTTGGCTCAGTGGACTTCTCAGAGGCAATGATGTGGGAGGATGGCTAGGGAAGAGCATTTTATAATGGAGGACTAGGGAAGGGACATTGTGTGCTCAGGTCTATATTCCCCCTAATTACTGAGGTGGTGGCTGCTGCTGCTGCTGCTAAGTCCCTTCAGTCACGTCTGACTCTGCGCGACCCCATGGACTGCAGCCTTTCAGGCTCCTGCATTCATGGGATTCTCCGGGCAAGAGTACTGGAGTGGGTTGCCATTACCTTCTCTGACTGAAGTGGCTAGGAGGGAGCAAATAAGTTTCATTAGAAGTTCTGTTGTGTCATTTGGTCCTGGTAATTGGCTTGTTTGACCTTGAGGAGGAAACTTAGCTTAGTATTCTTTTTTTCCTTTACTGGAAAAATGTTCTGGAAAATGTTCCTTATTACCAGGTAACTTTTAAGTAAAACCAAACATTCAATGGAGTTTTTATTTATAATATTCATTTTTATCTTCTCTTTTATCTCATTTTAAGGATGGGATGGAAAAAGGACTAAGCATAAATTATATTTTATGATTCTTCTTCTTAGTAACTATGTCAGAGTGGATCAGCCATTTACAATCTATGTGCCTCATCTCCTAAATTATAAAATTGAGATATTTGGAAGGACTGTTGTAAGGATTGTTGTGTATATGTGTTGGACCCTGAGTAGAAGTGGGTTTTGAGGGAAGCATAGCAATCAGAAACTTAGTCACTGCTATGGACTGAAGATGATGCTGTGAACGTGCTGCACTCAATATGCCAGCAAATTTGCAAAACTCAGCAGTGGCCACAGGACTCGAAAAGGTCAGTTTTCATTCCCATCCCAAAGAAAGATAATGCCAAAGAATACTCAAACCACAGCAGAATTGCACTCATCTCACAGGCTAGTAAAGTAATGCTCAAAATTCTCCAAGCCAAGCTTCAGCAATACATGAACCGTGAACCTCCTGATGTTCAAGCTTTTTTTAGAAAAGGCAGAGGAACCAGAGATCAAATTGCCAACATCCACTGAATCATGGAAAAAGCAAGGGAGTCCCAGAAAAACATCTATTTGTGCTTTATTGACTATGCCAAAGCCTTTGAATGTGTGGATCACAATAAACTGTGGAAAATTCTGAAAGAGACTGGAATACCAGACCACCTGACCTGCCTCTTGAGAACCTGTATGCCGGTCAGGAAGCAACAGTTAGAACTGGACATGGAACTACAGACTGGTTCCAAATAGGAAAAGGAGTACATCAAGGCTGTATATTGTCACCCTGCTTATTTAACTTCTATGCAGAGTACATCATGAGAAATGCTGGACTAGAAGAAGCACAAGCTGGAATCAAGATTGCTGGGAGAAATATCAATAACCTCAGATATGCAGATGACACCACCCTTATGGCAGAAAGTGAAGAAGAACTAAAGAACCTCTTGATGAAAGTGAAAGAGGAAAGTGAAAAAGTTGGCTTAAGCTCAACATTCAGAAAACAAAGATCATGGCATCTGGTCCCATCACTTCATGGGAAATATGTGGGGAAACAGCGACAGATTTTATTTGGGGGCTCCAAAATCACTGCAGATGGTGATTGCAGCCATGAAATTAAAAGATGCTTACTCCTTGGAAGGAAAGTTATGAGCAACCTAAACAGCATATTAAAAAGCAGAGACATTACTTTGTCAACAAAGTTTCATCTAGTCAAGGCTATGGTTTTTCCAGTAGTCATGTATGGATGTGAGAGTTGGACTATAAGAAAGCTGAGCGCTGAAGAATTGATGCTTTTGAACTGTGGTGTTGGAGAAGACTCTTGAGAGTCCCTTGGACTGCAAGGAGATCCAACCAGTCCATCCTAAAGGAGACCACTCCTGGGTGTTCATTGGAATGACTGATATTGAAGCTGAAACTCCAGTATTTTGCCACCTGATGCAAAGAGTTGACTCATTTGAAAAGACCCTGATGCTGGGATAGATTAAGGGCAGGAGGAGAAGGGGACGACAAACGATGAGATGGTTGGATGGCATCACCGACTCAATGGACATGAGTTTGGGTAAACTCAGGGAGGTGGTGGTGAACAGGAAGGCCTGGCGTGCTCTGGTTCATGGTGTTGCCGAGAGTTGGACACTGAACTGAACTGATGGACTGAATGTTTGTCTCCTGCCAAAAGCTGTATGTTGAAACCTAATCCTCAGTGTGGTGTTATCAAGACGTGGAGCCTTTGGGAAATTCTTAGATTGTAAGGGTGAAGGTCTTTTGAATGGAATTTGTTTTCTTATAATAAAAGGCACTCCAGAGATCTCCTTTGCCTGTTCCTCCATATGACAGAACAGCAGGAAGATTGTGGTCTACGAACCAGGAAGTGGGTCCCCACCAGATACCCAATCCACTGGCACCTTGATCCTGGACTCCCTAACCTTCGGAATTGCTAGAAATAAATGTTTGTTGCTTAGGCCTCTAGTCTGTGGTATTTTTGTTATAGCAGCCCAAATGGAGTAAAGCCATCACCAAAGCTATGGATCTCCTATATCTGCACTGAATTGCTTATATTTGGACTGCAACATGAGAAGGAAATGCAGTCGATGTTGTTTTTAAGTTACTTTACTTTGGTCTTTGTCACATCACTTGAACCTGTATACCATCTTATATACTAGAAAACCTGCTTCTAGGAAAGGAGCTACTATCATCCTATCTAGTTACATTGAGGTTAAATTGCAGCAAGAAACATTTTATTGTCTTTTAAGGAACATGGCTTTTTTATTATTATTTTTTTTACATTTTGGCTGTAGTGGGTCTTTGATAAGATGCGGGGCTTCTCTTGTTCTGGAGCATGGACTCAGTTGCTCTGCAGAATGTGGGTCTTAGTTCCCCAACCAGGGATCGAACTCACATACCCTACACTGGAAAGTAGATTCTTAACCACTGGAACGCCAGGGAAGTACCAACTTTTTTTTAAATTATTTGTGGAACCACAGTTTTCATTTCTGAAATATAATGCTAAGTATTTTAGAGAAGGTAGGGGTAGAGAAGCATTTTGGGGACTTATTATCCTGGTTTTCCTCAGAGCTATATTTTGCTGCATCCATGTGAGAACTCACCCTTGCCTGGAGGCTAGGGAGACGTCTCTCTCTAAGAGGAACCACCCTCCCTGGAGCCACTTTGTGTTCCCTTCAGTCTTCCCTCCTCTGACCTTTTTCTAATTGTATAATAAGTTTCACTGTGTTCTCTGCAAGAATCCAGAAATACTTAAAATTAAGTGTTAGTTTAGCTTTTCATCTTCTTTTCTTCCCTGAGCAAAAGAAACAAATAAGACAAACTCATCCTTTGTTTTTTTGTTTCTACATCAAACAGTGGAACTACCGTCTATGAAGTCCTCTCCACCTGTGCTCCCACAGGAGCTTCCAGGTCTGTCCTGAAGCTGTTCCTTTGGCCTCTTCCTACTTGCCCCAGTCTTTACCAGGTTCGTCCATCTTCCCTTATGTTTTAGTTCAGGTGTCACTCCAGCTGGGAATGTTCCTGGAATCCCACAACCAAAGTAGTCTTCCTACCTGTATGTCCCCATGATGCTGTACTTTCCCTATCACAGCAGTTATCATGAAGACTATCACTGCTTAAACATTCTTTTCCTTTTGACAAGACCATTTTCATAGGGGGATGTTGCATCTAGCTCAGTGCCTGACCCAAGTATGGACTCTGCAAATGTTGTTTGATTGAGTAAATTAATACTTATCAAGAGTCTTAAAATATTCTTACTCTTTAACCCAGGGAATCCCCTTTGTAGAAGCTAGTCTAAAGAAATAACTGTAGTTTTATGTTATTTTATAAGTGGTCATGTAAAAAATGAAGATGGAAAAACCCTTAACAAAGAAATAACTGGAAACTTAGACAGATTTATGTATAACGGTGTTTATATAGTTTTCTTCCTAAAATCTAAATATTTACCACGAGGAAAATTGGTAAATAAATTATAGTACATCTCTATCATGGAATATTTTGAGGAATATTTTCAACTAGAATCCAAATTCTACATATACTTATTAATAGGTTCAGAATAACATTAAAAAATCCAGGGTACCCAAAAGTGTAGGTATGTATTTATGTGTTTGTGCATATATGCACATGCAGTCCAATTTTGTTAAAAATATTTACACATAGACAAAGGAATAAAAGATATATACCCAAATATTACCAAAGATATTTCTTGGATATAGCATTCACATGATTTTTATACTTTTCCATATTTTCCACATTCTGTATTTAGAATTCATTATTTTAACAACCAGAGTAAAACTCACCTTTTAAAAATTTAAAATGTATCTCTAGTTGATGACTCTTGCTAGAGAGGCACAGTTTTCTTTCTTAATCACAAGAACCTTCTAAAATTTGCTTTAACAGGGCTTTGAGGTTTTTTTATCTTTTAATTTCAGTACATATAAAAATAACATTAATGCATGTATATAGGAAGAAGCATAAACTGGAATCAAGATTGCTGGGACAAATATCAATAACCTCAGATATGCAGATGACACCACCCTTATGGCAGAAAGTGAAGAACTAACAAGCCTCATGATGAAAGTGAAAGAGGAGAGTGAAAAGGTTGGCTTAAGCTCAACATTCAGAAAATGAAGATCATGGCATCTCGTCCTGTCACTTCACGGGAAATAGATGGGGAAACAGTGGAAACAGTGTCAGACTTTATTTTTTTGGGCTCCAAAATCACTGCAGATGGTGACTGCAGCCATGAAATTAAAAGACGCTTACTCCTTGGAAGGAAAGTTATGACCAACCTAGATAGCACATTGAAAAGCAGAGACATTACTTTGCCAACAACGGTCCATCTAGTCAAGGCTAGGGTTTTTCCAGTGGTCATGTATGGATGTGAGAGTTGGAGTGTAAAGAAGGCTGAATGCTGAAGAATTGATGCTTTTGAACTGTGGTGTTGGAGAAAACTCTTGAGAGTCCCTTGGACTGCAAGGAGATCCAACCTGTCCATTCTGAAGGAGATCAGCTCTGGGTGTTCTGTGGAAGGAATGATGCTAAAGCTGAAACTCCAGTACTTTGGCCACCTCATGCGAAGAGTTGACTCATTGGAAAAGACTCTGCTGCTGGGAGGGATTGGGGGCAGGAGGAGAAGGGGATGACAGAGGATGAGATGGCTGGATGGCATCACTGACTCGATGGACATGAGTTTGAGTGAACTCTGGGAGTTGGTGATGGACAGGGAGGCCTGGCGTGCTGCGATTCCTGGGTCGCAAAGAGTCGGACAACTGAGAGACTGAACTGAACTGAACTTATACTCCTGTGTTGACCCAGATCTCTTGAACACAAAAAAGGTTTTCAAAGGAGAATATATGTTATATAACATAATTATTAGTACCATATAGTTGTTTTCCAAGGCCACTGTGACAAAATGGGTGCCTTCAACAATAGAAATTTGTTGTCTTGAAGTAGAGAATCAAAGTCCATGATTAAGGTGTCAGCAAGTCTGGTTCCTTCCAAGGGCTGTGAGAGAAGGATCTGTTTCAGGACCCTCTCCTTGGCTTGAGATGGACAGGTTTTTTCTGTTCTCTTCACATTGTTTTCCCTTTATTAGTCTCATCTCTGTGTCCAAATTTCCCTTTTTTATAAGGACACCAGTCATGTTGGATTAGAGTCCACCCACATCTCATTTTAACTTGATTATTTCTCTAAAGAACACTGTCTAAATAAAGTCACATTCTGAGGTACTGGGGATTAGGTCTCCAACATATATTTTTGAGTGAGTGGGAGAGGTGGGAAGAGACAAAATTCAGCCCGTAACAACACAGTCATTAATGATTACTTTCATTCCCAAGGCTGCAGCATAGAAAAGCCTCTAATGTTCCTTCCTTTTGTTGTTTGATACAATAATAATTTCCTAAGTCATTTAGTAGATGGCAACAGAGAAAAATCAAGTTCTATTTGCTGTTCTGAAAAAGTAGGATCATTGTTTTGGTCTTGTGATATTTCCTATGTTAAACATAGTTGAATTTATATAGAAATATGTAATTTAGAAAGAATTTTATTATGGAAGTTCTTTATTAAGTAAAATTAATTAATTAACCTCCACAATTGATTAATTAGTCTACACAATCTCTTATAGAAGTGAAGAAACTGCTTCTCAGGCAATAAGTGATTTGTGTAAAATTGCAGAAATATCAGGTCCTTAAAATTGCTCACAACTGGTTTATCTGGATCCTCAATCAGAATGTTCTCCATTGCCTCAGATAGACCCCGTGGTCAACGTGATTAAGCGAAACTATTGGCTTCTACCTTTAACGAAGAAATATGATGGGCGGTCCATAAATTGCATGGATCTGAGACCTATTTCGGAGAAGACAATGGCACCCCACTCCAGCACTCTTGCCTGGAAAATCCCATGGATGGAGGAGCCTGGTGGGCCACAGTCCCTGGGGTCGCTAAGAGTCGGACACGACTGAGTGACTTCACTTTCACTTTTCACTTTCATTCATTGGAGAAGGAAATGGCAACCCACTCCAATGTTCTTGCCTGGAGAATCTCTGGGACGGGGGAGCCTGGTAGGACACGACTGAAGCCACTTAGCAGTAGCAGCAGAGACCTATTGACTCCTGTGAAACATTTCTTCTGTCCAAGTATATTTACCACATGGGGTCGCTGTTGCAACGAGCTGATTCTAAAATGCTACCCTTTTAGGTTACTTCTGTGCAAGGTGTTCTGGCTGTATTTAACTCCCTCATAAATCCTTCTTTCTTCTCCACCTGGTACTGAAGGGAAGCTGGTGATTCCATACTTGGTATTTCATATATACTGTGCCAAAATGGTGCTAGAAGTCATCAGCACTCATTGATCTTTTCCATGGGAAAATGAAAAAGTTGCTTATTTAGAATACTTTCAACAATTTTAGACCTGGAAGACGTGTTCCCCAAATATTTTCTAGTGATTTTCCTTTCCCATATTAAATGAGCAAAGGGCTCAACATACCACTATTTTTTCTACATTATTGTTAGTATTTAAAGTGTGTGGATTATTGGAATTGGCTGATTCAACTAACATTAACATATCTTTTGGATTTAGCTCTTTTTCAGAGTTAAAAAAATCCTTTTTGTTACTGTTACTGAGTTTATATTGGGTATTTCTTTTTTTTCTTTTTTGGCTGTGGGATCTTAGTTCCCCACCCATACACCCTGCAATGGAATCTTGGAGTCCTAACTGCTGGACTGCCAGGGGATTCTCTACTGGGTATTTCTTGAAGGAAGAGTGAATGATCGATATATACATTAAAAATAGTCACATATACTATAATTCCTACACAAGTGCTTTCTACTGGTCATGGTTCTTTCCATGTGGTTTAGAAAAGAAGGAAAGGAATGGGAAGCAATTGCAGTTTACCACTGACTGTTTACAACAGGCTGACTCTGAAGTAGGTGTTAGTGTCCCAGTTTTACAGATGAAGAAACTGAGGCTTCAAGGAGAGAGTTGCCCTGGGTCACAAGGTGCAAGAGCTGGGATTTGGATTTAGGTCTCTCTTGACTGTGAACTTGTGCCTTTTCTTCTTCTCCTCCACTTCCTGTTTTGGTGACTGATTCCACATCAAATGTCTTTTCCTAGCCAGTCAGTTGGAGAAGGCAATGGCAACCCACTCCAGTACTCTTGCCTGGAAAATCCCATGGATAGAGGAGCCTTGTAGGCTGCAGTCCATGGGGTCGCTAGGAGTTGGACAGGACTGAGCGACTTCCCTTTCAATTTTCACTTTCCTGCATTGGAGAAGGAAATGGCAACCCACTCCAGTGTTCTTGCCTGGAGAATCCCAGGGACAGCGGAGCCTGGTGAGCTGCTGTCTATGGGGTTGCACAGAGTCATACACGACTGAATCAATTTAGCAGCAGCAGGAGCTAGTCAGTAGGGACTAGTGATGTGTCTGCTTCTCTGTTTAATATCTGTTAAGTGAGTTTGAGTAGAGATCTAAGGTGTGCACTTAGTGTGATTACAAAAGGACACCAGGGTGTCAGGAGATGAAAGGTCCAGTTCAGATGGCCTCATTTGTTCTTTTGTGGAATAAAATCAAGATTTCATTTCATCTTACTTTGGAACCAATGGAGGATTTCTGGGCATGAATGACCATCTCAGATTGATTATTCTCAGAGCTCCATGGTGACTGCAGCCATTAATTTAAAACACTGACCACAGTGGATGACCACCTTCTGGAACTGTGGAAAATCGATGAGGAATACGGAGCCCAGTGGAATCTATCCTTTGAAATATTTGTTTCATTCAGACCAAACCTTTAGAAGGTTCAGTACAGTTCAGTTCAGTCGCTCAGTCATGTCCGACTCTGCGACCCCATGAATCGCAGCACGCCAGGCATCCCTGTCCATCACCAACTCCCGTAGATCACTCAAACTCATGTCGATTGAGTTGGTGATGCCATCTAGCCATCTCATCCTCTATCGTCCCCTTCTCCTCCTGCCCCCAATCACTCCCAGCATCAGGGTCTTTTCCAATTTGAAAACTCTTCCCATGAGGTGGCCAAAGTATTGGAGTTTCAGCTTCAGCATCAGTCCTTCCAATGAACACCCAGGATTGGTCTCCTTTAGGAGATCAATCTCCTTGCTGTCCAAGGACTCGAAAGAGTCTTCTCCAACACCACAGTTCAAAAGCATCAATTCTTCAGCACTCAGCTTTCTTCACAGTCCAAATGTCACATCCATACATCACCACTGGAAAAACCATAGCGTGACTAGATGGACCTTTGTTCGTAAAGTAATATCTCTGCTTTTTAATATGCTATCTAAGTTGGTCATAACTTTCCTTCCAAGGAGTAAGCATCTTTTAATTTCATGCTGCAATCACCATCTGCAGTGATTTTGGAGCCCCCAAAAATAAAGTCTGACACCGTTTCCACTGTTTCCCTGTCTATTTCCCGTGAAGTGATGGAACCAGATGCCATGATCTTCGTTTTCTGAATGTTGAGCTTTAAGCCAACTTTTTCACTCTCCTCCTTCACTTTCATCAAGAGGCTTTTTAGTTCCTCTTCACTTTATTCCATAAGGGTGGTGTCATCTGCTTATCTGAGGTTATTAATATTTCTCCCAGCAATCTTGATTCCAGCTTGTGCTTCTTCCAGCCCAGCGTTTCTCATAATGTACATCTGGAAGTTCACAGTTCATGTATTGCTGAAGCCTGGCTTGGGGAATTTTGACCAGTACTTTACTAGAGTGTGAGATGAGTGCAATTGTGTGGTAGTTTGAGCATTCTTTGGCATTGCCTTTCTTTGGCACTGGAGTGAAAACTGATCTTTTCCAGTCTTGTGGCCACTGCTGAATTTTCCAAATTTGTGGCATATTTAGTGCAGCACTTTCACAGCATCATCTTTCAGAATTTGAAAGAGCTCAACTGGAATGCCATCGCGTCCACTAGCTTTGTTCGTAGTGATGCTTTCTAAGACCCACTTGACTTCATGGTCCAGAATGTCTGGCTCTAGGTGAACGATCACACCATCATGATTATCTGGGTTGTGAAGCTCTTTTTTGTATAGTTCTTCTGTGTATTTTTGCCACCTCTTGTTAATATCTTCTGCTTCTGTTAGGTCCATACCATTTCTGTCCTTTATCCAGCCCATCTTTGCATGAAATGTTCCCTTGGTATCTCTACTTTCTTGAAGAGAACTCTAGTCTTTCTCATTCTGTTATTTTCCTCTATTTCTTTGTCTTGATCACTGAGGAAGGTTTTCTTATCTCTCCTTGCTATTCTTTGGAACTTTGCATTCAAATGGGAATATCTTTCCTTTTCTCCTTTGCTTTTCACTTCTTTTCTTTTCACAGCTATTTGTAAGGCCTCCTCAGACAGCCATTTTGCTTTTTTGCATTTCTTTTCCATGGGGATGGTCTTGATCCCTGTCTCCTGTACAATGTCACGAACATTTGTTCATAGCTCATCAGGCATTCTATCTATCAGATCTAGTCCCTTAAATCTATTTCTCACTTCCACTGTATAATCATAAGGGATTTGATTTAGCTCATACCTCTTCTTTTAATATCTCTTAATTTTTTCTGCATAAACTAGTCAGATTAGATTTTATTGAATTGCATCTGAAAATCTCACTGAATAAGGGAGGTCTTGATCGAGCATATTGCTTTATAAAGCTAATAAAAGTGTATGGTAGTATTAGTATTATAGAAACAACTAGGTCAATGATATAAAATATAAAACTCAAGAACAGAGCAAATTCATGGGTAACATTATATGTAATAAACATAGTAAAACATACCTGTGGGAGAAAGGTGGGTTATTTTGTAGATAGTGTTGAGAAAAATGTCCTGCTCTATGGAGAAAAATAAAGCTGCATTTCTCCTACACTATATACATATACATATATATATATATATATATATAATATACACATAAGGGGATGACAGAGGACGAGATGGTTGGATTGCATCACCGACTCAATGGACATGAGTTTGAGTGAGCTCTGGGAGATGGTGAATGACAGTGAATCCTGGCATGCTGCAGTCCATCGGGTTGCAAAGAGTTGGACACGACTGAGTGACTGAACAACAGCATCTTTGATTGATACATATCCCAAAGAAGTTCTTGCACAGTTAAGGGGAAATCCAGAAACATTTATTCCTGTGTTGATGAAAGTTAGAGGCAACCTTGGAGTCCATCACTAGGGCATTGGATAGGTAAATGTGGAGGAAGCCCATGGTTAAACATTTTGCAGTATTTAGAAGCTGTGAACCAGAAGTACATACCCAGTAATCTGAAGAGTTTTAAGTTATGTATAGCTGTAGACCACTTGGCTTCAAAGAAGAAGCTGCCTGAACCCTTCTTAATCAGTTATTTGTATAACTGTATTTTCTTTGTGTTACCTTTTATGTTCCAGTTCTCAGAAAATTCAGAGCTCTAATTAATTATAGTAGGTATATTAGTTTTTTGACTAAATGAATCTGTGTGCACTTGTCTTTGATTCCTTTATTTTAATTTTACAGCCATACTGAAATTCTGTAATTTATTTGGAAGCTTTTTGTAGTCATTTCAGTGTTTGTCACTCAATCATGTCTGTCTCTTAGCAATCCTATGGATCATAGCTTGCCAGGCTCCTCTGTGCATGGGATTCTCCAGGCAAGAATACAGGAGTCAGTTGCCATGCCTTCCTCCAGGGGATCTTCCCAACTCAGGGATCGAACCCATCTTTTATGTTTCCTGCATTGACAGGTGGGTTCTTTACCACTAGCACTTCCTGGGAATACCTATATATCAATAAGAAGTCCTAAGTGATCATCTTATCATTATTAAAGATCCTCTCAGTTAAAAAAGAAAAAAATATTGGGGAAGAAACTAATTTTTACTGACCTCAGTTCAGTTCATTCACTCAGTCATGTCCGCCTCTTTGCGACCCCATGAATCGTAGCACGCCAGGCATCCCTGTGCATCACCAACTCCTGGAGTCCACCCAAACCCATGTCCATTGAGTCGGTGATGTCATCCAGCATCTCATCCTCTGTCGTCCCCTTCTCCTCCTGCCCCCAATCCTTCCCAGCAGTGGGGTCTTTTCCAACTCTTCCCATCAGGTGGCCAATATATTGGAGTTTCAGCTTCAACATCAGTCCCTCCAATGAACACCCAGGACTGATCTCCTTTAAGATGGACTGGTTGGATCTTCTTGCAGTCCAAGGGACTTGGAAGAGTCTTCTCCAACACCACAGTTCAAAAGCACCAATTCTTTGGCACTCAGCTTTCTTCACAGTCCAACTCTCACATCCACACATGATCACAGGAAAAACCATAGCTTTGACTTGCTTTGTTGGGAAAGTAATATCTCTGCTTTCTAATATCCTATCTAGGTTGGTCACAACTTTCCTTCCAAGGAGTAAGCGTATTTTAATTTCATGGCTGCAATCACCATCTGCAGTGATTCTGGAGCCCCAAAAATAAAGTCTGACACTGTTTCCCCATCTATTTCCCATGAAGTGATGGGACCAGATTCCATGATTATAGTTTTCTGAATGTTGAGCATTAAGCCAACTTTTTCACTTTCCTCCTTCACTTTCATCAAGAGTCTTTTTAGTTCCTCTTCACTTTCTGCCATAAGGATGGTGTCATCTGCATAGCTGAGGTTATTGATATTCCTCCTGGCAATCTTGATTCCAGCTTGTGCTTCTTCCAGCCCAGCGTTTCTCATGTTGTACTCTGCATATAAGTTAAATAAGCAGGGTGACCATATACAGCCTTGTCGTACTCCTTTTCGTATTTGGAATCAGTCCGTTGCTCCATGTCCAGTTCTAACTGTTGCTTCCTGACCCACATACAGGTTCCTTAATAGACAGCCTCAAGAAGCTGCTTTGCTGGAATAGCCATGAAGAGATACCCCACGTCCAAGGTAAGAGAAACCCAAGTAAGATGGTAGGTGTTGCGAGACGGCATTAGAGAAACCATAATCAGAGAAAACTAGCCAATCTGATCACATGGACCACAGCCTTGCCTAACTCAATGAACTAAGCCATACCATGTGGGGCCACCCAAGATGGAGGGGTCGTGGTGGAGAGACCACAGAATGTGGTGCACTGGAGAAGGGAATGGCAAACCCCTTCAGTATTCTTGCCTTGAGAACCCCATGAACAGTATGAAAAGGCAGAGAGATAGGACACTGAAAGATGTATTCCCCGGGTTAGTAGGTGCCCAATATGCTACTGGAGACCAGTGGAGAAATAACTCCAGAAAGAATGAAGGGATGGAACCAAAGTAAAAACAATACCCAGCTGTGGATGTGACTGATGATATAAGCAAGGTTCGATGCTGTAAAGAGCAATATTGCATAGGAACCTGGAATGTCAGGTCCATGAATCAAGGCAAATTGGAAGTGGTCAAACGGCAGATGGCAAGCATGAACATCAACATTCTAGGACTCAGCACACTAAGATGGACTGGAATGGGTGAATTTAACTCAGATGACCATTATATCTACTACTGTGGCCAGGAAACCCTTAGAAGAAATGGAGTAGCCATCATGGTCAACAAAAGGGTCCGAAATGCAGTACTTGGATGCAATATCAAAAATGACAGAATGATCTTTGTTTGTTTCCACGGCAAACCATTCAATATCACGGTATTCCAAGCCTATGCCCCAACCAGTAACACTGAAGATCTGAAGTTGAATGGTTCTATGAAGACTTACAAGACCTTTTAGATCTAACACCCAAAAAAGTTGTCCTTTTCATTATAAGGGTTGGAATGCAAAAGTAGGAAGTCAGGAAACACCTGGATTAATAGGTAAATTTGGCCTTTGAGTACAGAATGAAGCAGGACAAAGGCTAATAGAGTTTTGCCAAGAGAACGCACTGGTCATAGCAAACACCCTCTTCCAACAACACAAGAGAAGACTCTACTCATGGACATCAGCAGATGGTCAACACCAAAATCAGATTGATTATATTTTTTGCAGCCAGCGATGGAGAAGCTCTATACAGTCAGCCAAAACAAGACCAGGAGCTGAATGTGGCTCAGACCATGAACTCCTTATTGAACAGACTTAAATTGAAGAAAGTAGGGAAAACCACTAGACCATTCAGGTATGACCTAAATTAAATCCTTATGGTTATACAGTGGAAGTCAGAAATAGATTTAAGGGACTAGATCTGACAGACAGAGTGCCTGATGAGCTATGGACGGAGGTTTGGGACATTGTACAGGAGACAGGGATCAAGACCATCTCCATGGAAAAGAAATGCAAAAAAGCAAAATGGCTGTCTGAGGAGGCCTTACAAATAGCTGTGAAAAGAAGAGAAGTGAAAAGCAAAGGAGAAAAGGAAATATATAAGCATCTGAATGCAGACCTCCAAAGAATAGCAAGGAGAGATAAGAAATCCTTCCTCAGAGATCAATGGAAAGAAATAGAGGAAAACAATAGAATGGGAAAGACTAGAGATCTCTTCAAGAAAAGTAGAGATACCAAGGGAACATTTCATGCAAAGATGGGCTGGATAAAGGACAGAAATGGTATGGACCTAACAGAAGCAGAAGATAGTAAGAAGAGGTGGCAGGAATACACAAACTGTACAAATAGAGCTTTACCACCCAGCTAATTACGATGGTGTGATCACTCACCTAGAAACAGACATGCTGGAATGTGAAGTCAAGTGGGCCTTAGAAAGCATCACTATGAACAAAGCTAGTGGATGCGATGGCATTCCAGTTGAGCTTTTTCAATTCCTGAAAGATGATGCTGTGAAAGTGCTGCACTCAACATGCCAGCAAATTTGGAAAACTCAGCAGTGGCCACAGGACTGGAAAAGGTCAGTTTTCATTCCAGTGCCAAAGAAAGGCAATGCCAAAGAATGCTCAAACTACTGCACAATTGCACTCATCTCACATGCTAGTAAAGTAATGCTCAAAATTCTCCAAGCCAGGCTTCAGCAATACATGAACAATGAACTTCCAGTTGTTCAAGCTGGTTTTAGAAAAGGCAGAGGAGCCAGAGATCAAATTGCCAACATCCGCTGGATCATGGAAAAAGCAAGAGAGTTCCAGGAAAACATCTATTTGTGCTTTATTTACTATGCCAAAGCCTTTGACTGTGTGGATCACAATAAACTGGAAATTTTTCCTGATCTGGGAGACTATTAAAAAAAGATAGAAAAGGAAATGAATAAAACAACCGTTTTAGGATGAGGAAAGGAAACATTCCACTCTATGGAAGTGTATTTTAAATAACGACTCTCCTGAATGAGGAAGATCTTTTGTTAACCAGAAGGCTTTCTAAGAAGGTGATTATTTCCTCTCTATAGTCTTCATATCCTTATGGATATTGAATAAAGAAGAGGAATTTGAAGAAAAGCAAAGGGCAAAAACACCTCTTCAGGTTGTGAGAAGCTATGAAGACCGTCTCAGAGATTGCGTGGGACATGACCTTCCATCAGTTCCCATGGAGTCCACTAGGCGGCGCTGGTGTACATGTAAATGCTGCTACTGCTGCTAAGTCACTTCAGTAGTGTCCGACTCTGTGCGACCCCATAAACGGTAGCCCACCAGGCTTCCCCGTCCCTGGGATTCTCCAGGCAAGAACACTGGAGTGGGTTGCCATTTCCTTCTCCAATGCATTAAAGTGAAAAGTGAAAGTGAAGTCGCTCAGTCGTGTCCGACTCTAGCGACCCCATGGACTGCAGCCTACCAGGCTCCTCCTCCATGGGATTTTCTAGGCAAAAGTTCTGGAGTGGGGTGCCATTGCCTTCTCCGATAAATGCTACTGTACGAAACTTGAATGGCCACAGATCTTCTGTTCTCTTCTTTTTCAAATAAAATCCCATTAAAATCTGTATAAAACCCTCAGCTAGAACTACTAAGCCCTCATTAGTAACAGATGGGACAGTCTCAGGCTATAAAATGAAGATAGGTAATATCCAAAAGCCTGCAATGTGGGAAAGCTGGGTTCGATCCCTGGGTTGGGAAGATCCCCTGGAGAAGGGAACGGCTACCTACTCCAGTATTCTTGCCTGGAGAATTACACGGATTGTATAGTTCATGGGATCACAAAGAGTTGGACACGACTAAGTGACTTTCACTTTCACTATCCAAAAAAGGTCATCTCCAGATGCAATTTTGGGTCTTTCTAGACCCAGTTTCTTTTGGTTACAGAAAAATGTAAGTGAGATTTTCCTTCCATACTTATTCCAGAGATCACCTTGGATGCAAAGAGTCAAACTTTGATTAATATTGTAATTTATATTGTAATTTTTGTGCCTTAAAAATATGCATTGCTCATCTACCACGGGCACTAAGATTTCATGATCATTATTTTGAATATATTAGCATAGCATTATATTACATATGATAAGTTCAGCGTACTTTTTTGTGTGAACCTATCACTTTAGTTCCAATGAGGAATCAGTCTCCTCCCATCATTGGAGACTCTTTCTGGCACCGTTAATGAGGGAAGCAAGCTTCTTAAATGATTAATGCCTTCTTAAATGCACAGCTGTGGTGACCTCTGAGAGGATGTGTGTGTGCTCAGTTGCTAAGTCTTGTCTGACTCTTTGTGACCCCATGGACTTGTAGCCTGCCAGGCTCCTCTGTACATGGGATTTTCCAGGCAAGAATACTGGAGTGGGTTGCCATTTCCTCCTCCAGGGCATCTCCTTTTTTAAGACTCCCTACTTAGAACAAAGTACAGATGAAGTTATTAAGTAGCCTCAGAATTGTAGTGATTCTTCTTGGTTCACAGATTCTGACTGATGATGTCATGACACAGAAGAAAATGCAAAACAGGCAGCCTATAATCAGCTTCCTGTGAGTGTTACACTTGAGGCAACTGGCCTGAGACCAGCTGCATTTTGGCCATGGCTTTGCAGAGCACTCTGGAAGCAGTGTGGCTGGGTGTCCTCCTCAGCTCTCTCTGGAAGGGTGAGTAAACCTTTTCAGCATCTGGTCTTGGAAAAATATATGCCTTTGTTTTAAAATTTGTTTTCAATTTCAAAGTCACAACCTTCTTTTTTTGTTTGTTTGTTTCCTATAGTTGCAGAGAGCAAGGAGCAAGTATTTCAGTCTCCCACTGTGGTCTCTTTGGAGGGAGCTGTGGCAGAAATTTCCTGTAATCACTCTATATCCAATGTTTATGACTTCCTCTGGTACTTTCACTTCCCAGGATTTGCACCAAGACTCCTCATTAAGGGCTCAAAGCCTTCTCAACAGGGACGCTACAACATGACATATGAGAGGTTCTCTTCATCACTGCTCATCCTCCAGGTGCAGACGGCAGATGCGGGGGTTTACTATTGTGCTCTGAGGTACACAGAAGCAGGGCATCCATGAAGAGCTGAACAGAAACAAGGAGAGGTCACAGCATTTGCAGGTGTGGAAGAAAGACGAACAATAATTGCTTCCCCTCCTACTCCCAATTCAGCCTTCCCCCAAGCTTTTCCATTTGCACTATCAGGAAAAACATTTGAGTCCAAACACTATATACAATGGGCTTCCCTTGTAGCCCAGCTTGTAATGAGCCTGCAATGCAGGAGACCCCTGTTAGATTCCTGGGTCAGAAAAATTCCCTGAAGAAGCGTTAGGGTACCCACTCCAGTATTCTTGGGCTTCCCTGGTGGCTCAGATGGCAAAAATCTGCCTGCAATGCAAGAGACCTGGGTTCAGTCCCTGGGTTGGTAAGATTCCCTGGAGCAGAACACCAGTATTCTTGCCTGGAGAATCCTCATGGACAGAGGTGCCTGGAGGGTTACAGTCCATGGGGTCGCAAAGAGTTGGACATGACTGAGTAAATAAGCACAGCACAGCACAGCACCATATATACTAAAAGTACACAGGGAAATAAGTTTTTATGGAGTGTTTCAATAATGGTTCTGTGAATTCATGTTTAAAATTTTCTTTTGGATAACTGAAACACTTTTGATCTCTTTCTTTTTGAAATATGCCTGGAGTATTTTTGCTTTCCATTGTAAAATGGCTGATTCTTTACCACTGCACCACCTGTGTCTTAAAAATAATTCCCACAAAGAGAATGAAGCTGGCTGATAATATGTAAAATGAAAATGCAGAAAGCAAGAAGAAAATAGCAGAGAGGAAGAGTCATGTCTACTCTGCTATTTTCTTCTTGCTTTCTGCACTTTAAATATTATCTGCCAACTTCACTCTGTTTGTGGGAATTTTTTTAAGACACAATTGGCTCAGTGGTAAAGAATCTGCCTGCCATTGCAGGAGACGTGGGTTCAATCCCTGGGTCAGGAAGATCCCTTGGAGTAGGAAATAATAACCTGCTCCAGTATTCTTATCTGGAAATTTCCATCGACAGAGGAGCCTGGAGGCCTATAGTCCATGGAGTTACACACACATTTTGTAAAGTGTACTTTAGTTAACATTTGATAGTATAATTAGCTGAAAGGGAACAAATGAGTGAATAGCTACTACCAAAAGCCCTGAGCTTGAAACCTTAATCCTTCTCTCAGGATATTTTACTTATTACAATTTGATATATACACTAAGTGTGGATGCCAGTGTCAATTAGTATATGAAATATTAGTAAAACTCAATCTTATTCCAAATTTTTACACTTAAAAAACATACCGTATAAGTTGTAATATATTCTTCCCATATCTTTGTTAAATTATCTTTGTCTTTTTACCCAGATCTTTCCTTCCTACTTTAGAGACTAAAGTCCTAGGACAGATCTGTGATTTTCATTTTTTTTTTTTTTTTTTACCAGGAGTCTCTGGAGTTTTGTTAAAAAGAATAGATTTTTTTCTCCCCTGCATTCCAGAGTAACGGAATCATAGTTTGCCGGGATGGGACCCAGAAGTCTGTATTTTCTATAAATGTCTCTCTGGAAATTCTATTGCTCATCCAAGTTTGATGTGAGAATCTCAGATTCAGGAGCCCGGATCTTGCGGCTTTAACCACTATTCTCTACTTTTGGGTGCGTGCTAAGTTGCTTCAGTTGAGTTGACTCTTTGCGACCCTTAGGACCGTACCCTGTCAGGCTCTTCTGTCCATGGGATTCTCCAGGCAAGAATACTGGAGAGGGTTGCCATGCCCTTCTCCAGGGGATCTTCCTGACACAGGGATCAAACCTGTGTCTCTTATGTCTCCTGCATTGGCCGGTGAGTTCTTTACCACTAGCGCCACCTGAGAAGCCCATTCTCTGCTTTTCAGTTCAGTTCAGTTCAGTCATTCAGTCGTGTCTGACTTTTTGCGATCCCATGAACTGCAGCACGCCAGGCCTCCCTGTCCATCACCAACTGCTGGAGTCTACCCAAACCCATGTCCATTGAGTCGGTGATGCCATCCAACCATCTCATCCTCTGTTGTTCCCTTCTCCTGCCTTCAATCTTTCCCAGCATCAGGGTCTTTTCAAATGGGTCAGCTCTTCGCAGCAGGTGGCCAAAGTATTGGAGTTTCAGCTTCAGCATCAGTCTTTCCAATGAACACCCAGGCATGGTCTCCTTTTGGATGGACTGGTTAGATCTTCTTGCAGTCCAAGGGACTCTCAAGAGTCTTCTCCAACACCACAGTTCAAAAACATCAATTCTTCGGCACTCAGCTTTCTTTATAGTCCAACTCTCATATCCATACATGACCATTGGAAAAACCATAGCCTTGACTAGATGGACCTTTGTTAACAAAGTAATGTCTCTGTTTTTTAATATGCTCTCTAGGCTAGTCATAACTTTCCTTCAAAGTAGTAAGCATCTTTTAATTTCATGCTGCAATCTCCATCTGTAGTGATTTTGGAGCCCAGAAAAATAAAGTCAGCCACTGTTTCCACATCTATTTGCCATGAAATGATGGGACTGGTTGCCATGATCTTATTTTTTGAATGTTGAGCTTTAAGCCAATTTTTTCACTCCTCTTTCACCTTCATCAAGAGTCTCTTTAGTTCTTCTTCACTTTCTGCCATAAGGGTGGTGTCATCTGTATATCTGAGGTCATTGATAATTCTCCCAGATCTTGATCCCAGCTTGTGCTTCCTCCAGCCCAGTGTTTCTCATGATGTACTCTGCATATAAGTTAAATAAGCAGGGTGACAATATACAGCCTTGATGTACTCCTTTTCCTATTTGGAACCAGTCTGTTCCATGTCCAGTTCTAACTGTTGCTTCCTGACCTGCATACAGATTTCTCAAGAGACAGGTCAGGTGGTCTGGTATTCCCATCTTTTCAGAATTTTCTCTGTTTTTAGTAACATCCAAATTGTATAGACATATAAATTGATATATGTTTGTGCTACTCCTTTAGGCATATTCTGTTTTGGATTATTGCTTGTTTAAAACTGTGTTAATCTCGCCTTTTCAGCAAATGAAATATCTGAGTATGAGCCACGTGTGCATCTTCTCCACGAGTTCTGCACATGTGCTCTTGCTGCTCCACAAACAGGGAATAAGCACACGGCCCCTCATTGCTTTGGCAAGCAAGAAGAGACAGAGAATTCCTTTCGTTCATGTAAGAAGTTGTTTTCAGTTCATTGAGGAGTGACATATTGAAAACCCTACCTTTTATGTTGGTGTTTTGATTCTATTGTTTAAACTGTCAAGAACTAGTCTTCTTTTTTTTTTTTCTAATTTAATTTTATTTTTAAACTTTACAATATTGTATTGGTTTTGCCAAATATCAAAATAAATCCACCACAGGTATACCTGTGTTCCCCATCCTGAACCCTCCTCCTCCCCATACCATCCCTCTGTGTCGTCCCAGTGCACCAGCCCCAAGCATCCAGTATCGTGCATCGAACCTGGACTGGTGACTCGTTTTATACATGATATTATACATGTTTCAATGCCATTCTCCCAAATCTTCCCACCCTCTCCCTCTCCCACAGAGTCCATAAGACTGTTCTATGTATCAGTGTCTCTTTTGCTGTCTTGTATACAGGATTATTGTTACCATCTTTCTAAATTCCATATATATGCGTTAGTATACTGTATTGGTGTTTTTCTTTCTGGCTTACTTCACTCTGTATAATGGGCTCCAGTTTCATCCACCTCATTAGAACTGATTCAAATGTATTCTTTTTAATGGCTGAGTAATACTCCATTGTGTATGTGTACCACAGCTTCCTTATCCATTCATCTGCTGATGGACATCTAGGTTGCTTCCATGTCCTGGCTATTATAAACAGTGCTGCGATGAACATTGGGGTACACGTGTCTCTTTCCCTTCTGGTTTCCTCAGTGTGTATGCCCAGCAGTGGGATTGCTGGATCGTAAGGCAGTTCTATTTCCAGTTTTTTAAGGAATCTCCACACTGTTCTCCATAGTGGCTGTACTAGTTTGCATTCCCACCAACAGTGTAAGAGGGTTCCCTTTTCTCCACATCCTCTCCAGCATTTATTGCTTGTAGACTTTTGGATCGCAGCCGTTCTGACTGGCATGAAATGGTACCTCATTGTGGGTTTGATTTGCATTTCTCTGATAATGAGTGATGTTGAGCATCTTTTCATGTGTTTGTTAGCTATCTGTATGTCTTTGGAGAAATGTCTATTTAGTTCTTTGGCCCATTTTTTGATTGGCTCATTTATTTTTCTGGAATTGAGCTGTAGGAGTTGCTTGTATATTTTTGAGATTAGTTGTTTGTCAGTTGCTTCATTTGGTATTATTTTCTCCCATTCTGAAGGGTGTCTTTTCACCTTGCTTATAGTTTCCTTTGTTGTGCAGAAGCTTTTAAGTTTAATTAGGTCCCATTTGTTTATTTTTGCTTTTATTTCCAATATTCTAGGAGGTGGGTCATAGAGGATCCTGCTGTGATGTATGTCGGAGAGTGTTTTGCCTATGTTCTCCTCTAGGAGTTTTATAGTTTCTGGTCTTACATTTGACAAAGGAGGCAAGAATATACAATGGATTAAAGACAATCTCTTTAACAAGTGGTGCTGGGAAAACTGGTCAACCACTTGTAAAAGAATGAAACTAGAACACTTTCTAACACCATACACAAAAATAAACTCAAAATGGATTAAAGAACTAGTCTTCTTACCAGATTTTCCAGCTTACATGTAGAACACTAAAGGTGTTCTCACCCAAAGGAGAAGTGGGACAAGAATGAAATAAAAGAAGGGGAAAATACAGCTGATGAGAGAGCATTTATGAAGAAGAGAGCTCAGTGACAGCACAGTGTTAAAAGCATCATGAAACTCTCAGTTCGATGATGACTTGTGAAACATTCACAGGAGAGTAAAATTCCCTGTACTCCCAAATCCTGGAAGTATGTACATATATAGAAATTTCCTTTTTTTTTTTTTTTGAGATTTACTTCTCATAAAAAAATTCCTGGTTGGGAACGCTATTCTAAGGCTCCTGAGACTAAAGATGCCCGGCAGGGCTGAGACTAAACATGGAGAGTCCAATGCAGTGGGTGTAGAGCTGTCCAAGGTGTCCCTAGATTGATCTGCTCTGCCTGCTGCTGGTCATATCCACATTGCTGCTAAGGTTTTCTTGGGGTCAGTAGCTCATTCAGTTCTTTCAATGTCTGAGGATCTCCTAGAAGCAATGATCTATGGGCTGCTTTGATGAAGTGGCACATACATATGAAGTCAGTATTTGGTATACACCCAGTTAAAAGATTGCCTCTAAAGGTAAGTGGCACATAAGAATATGATTCTATAACTTTATTAAGATAATGGAATTACTTTCCAATATTGTAAGGTATTTTAAAAAAGTAAATGATCAAAATTGAAATTCTCCATGTGATTTATGCTTTTACAGTCAGAAAAGTATGGGTTAAAATCTTTGTTCTGTTTCTTTAAGGATGGCTTGAATAATCTAATATTCCTGAACTCCTAATATTTTCATCTCTAAAATATTAGGGGGAAAAATAAGTCAAGAAATGTAATGGGCTTAACATTATGCTCACAATAGACATTTGATGAATAATACTCTCATCAATCTCATAAAGCACATAAGAAGGATAGCTACTGAGTCTATTTTGTTTAAATCTGAAAGCTTAGTTGATGCCCTAGGAATCCTTTGGACGTGTAGCCTCTTAAAATTTTAGTTCATTTGTGACTCTTGGAATTGATTATTAAATAATTGAAGGTAAGCACAGTGAGTCACTTGCAGTATCTAGGCATAGTTCTACATGCTTTGTATGCTGTATCTGTATAGGAGAGGAGAAGTAGAGATTAGGCAACTACCCTGAAACTTTAGTTATGGCACCAAAGTCTATATTGGACTATGGTTTTGACTTTTTTATCTTGATATATCAATCAAAGTGCTGTATAGATATGTCTGAGCAGACATTTAGGATAAACCCACATTTTGCCTGATTGATCAGATCAGATCAGTCTCTCAGTCGTGTCTGACTCTTTGCGACCCCATGAATCTCAGCACGCCAGGCGTTTCAGCTTTAGCATCATTCCTTCCAAAGAAATCCCAGGGCTGATCTCCTTCAGAATGGACTGGTTGGATCTCCTTGCAGTCCAAGGGACTCTCAAGAGTCTTCTCCAACACCACACTTCAAAAGCATCAATTCTTCGGCACTCAGCCTTCTTCACAGTCCAACTCTCACATCCATACATGACCACTGGAAAAACCATAGCCTTGACTAGACGGACCTTTGTTGGCAAAGTAATGTCTCTGGTTTTGAATATGCTGTCTAGGTTGGTCATAACTTTCCTTTCAAGGAGTAATCATCTTTTAATTTCATGGCTGCAGTCACCATCTGCAGTGATTTTGGAGCCCAGAAGAATAAAGTCTGACACTGTTTCCACTGTTTCCCCATCTATTTCCCATGAAGTGGTGGGACCGGATGCTATAATCTTCATTTTCTGAATGTTGAGCTTTAAGCCAACATTTTCACTCTCCTCTTTCACTTTCATCAAGAGGGTTTTGAGTTGCTCTTCACTTTCTGCCATAAGGGTGGTGTCATCTCCATATCTGAGGTTATAGGGGAACCCTAAATCCAATTTCAGGGGACTGGATATTCTCTGTTCTCTCCAAGTATATGCTCCATCCTGCTCTACACCCAGGAGGCTGACTTCTGTGCACTTGTCTTTTCTGCTGCTAGTTGGGTTTGGCCCAGTGGGAGCCACTGGCAAGAAAGAGTGGTCAGCCTGTTTGTATTCTTCGATCTTTCCTTTCCTCCGCTGAAATCCACAGGTCCTGTGGATCCACCTCAGTTACAGGTCTCCCAGGCTGGGATCATTTCTTCCTCCTCTGTCCCTTCAAGCCTAGGACTGGTGAAGCCTTTTTACTGTTGTTGGTGCCAGTTACCTTCTCTTGTAGATTTCCCCTAATCCTGCACGTGTATTTAAAAAATCTTCCTTTTTTAAAGCTTTTCCCAATCATTCCTCTGGAGATGACTGCCAATACCTTTTAAGATACAACACTAACACTTAAGCTCTAGACAGAAAGAGAAGAAATTTATTCTATTTTCCCATTCATCATAGGCCTCTTTGGGACTTGAAGATTATTATTTAAAGATAACTTACATATTTCAAAGAAAGACATTATAATAGGGTCAAGGTTTCAGTTAGTTAAGTATGAAATCCTTAGCAAAGCTTTGAGAAATAGCTATGTTCCACATTTTTTTTCTGATTGAAAGCAAAGAGATTTTCTATCCTCTTTCTAAATTGTGTGGTTTCTTTGGATATTACTTAAAGGAAAAATAAGGAAAATCAGAGAAACAACTTCTTTATACTGATACTTGCTTATTTTCTTTAAGTCCGACTCTACTGAATAATCACTCTGCTGCTACTGTGGCATTGTTTTAGCGTAAAACTTTAGCCTGTCTTCCCCTTAAAATGAACTCTTTGTCATCATCATAATACCCCAAGCTTAGGTAACCATCAACTTTTAATCCACGTGTATTTCATCTGAAGTCTGTTTGAAGTAGCCTCTCTATGTGGAAAATTTCTATTTTTGCAAACCTTCATTGAAGTTTTTTAGCTGTAAAACCTACTGTTCAATAGGACAAATATTTATAACAAGTTTATAACACCATCCCTTCTTTTTTTCTCTCTAAAAATGTTTAAAGAGAAGGTTCAGGTTCTTCTTGTATGACGATTTAAATATCATAGATATGGGCCCCATCAGACCCTACCAAGAGAAAAACTCAAGTTACATTGTGGTCAAAGAGATTTAATTGGAAGTCAGCTCTAAATTATTTCTAAAGAGACTAATAAGCTCATTCTTACCAGTCATCTTCTCTTGCCTTACTCTTCCCTTAGTTTGTTTTTTTCTTTTCTCTCACTTTTCTTTCTCTCTCCATTCAATGCTATGCTTTCCTTCCTTTTTTTCTGTTTGTTTTCCCCATCCTACCAAAATATGCTTTTCCCTGTATTATCTTGAGAGAGCATAAACCATTTAAACCACTCAGGATGAATTTTTTCCCACTTTGGTTCACATAGCCCTAATTCTTGTCCTTGAACACCAATGGAAAATGTAGACATCCAGAGGACCCGTCCTGTGATAAGACCTGGAAGCCCCAGGCGTGTGTGTGGGTGTGTGTGTGTGTGTGCTCGCGCGCTCAGCCGTGTCTGACTCTTTGTGACGCCATGGACTGTAACCTGCCAGGCTCCTCTGTCCATGGAATTTTCCAGGCAAGAATACTGGAATGGCTTGTCATTTCCTCCTCCATAGGATCTTCCTGACGCAAGATGGAACCTGAGTCTCCTGCATTGGCAGGTGGATTCCTTACCGCCGAGTCACCAGTTAAGCGGCTCAGCTACTAGAGTAGAAAGTCTCCTGATTCTAAGTGGGCTCTAGGGGGCGCTGCACTGTGAGGTTTGTCTTGAGTGCAGGAGGTGTTGCTGTCTTGCTTCTCACGGAGGACTGAGGGAAGAGCTTGCTCTACTGAGAGAAGATACAGGTGCCAGGAAGCACCAGGGGCCATTTGTAAAACACTGTACTCGTGGAGAACATAGTCTCTGGGGTGGTGCCATATCTCCAGCAAAGGTGAGCTGCAAAGGAGCCCCCATCCAGCCCAGCTTGAACCATGGCCTCTGCACACATCTGGACACTTGGGATTCTGTTTACACTTAGTGAGTGATATTCCCTTCCCATTTTGCACTTGTATTACCCACTTACGTTCTTTTTCAGAAGCTTCACTGATGTATTGTGCGTTACTTTACAGGTGGACTGAGAGCTCAGTCGGTGACTCAGCCAGAAGCTGAGGTCCCTGTCGCAGAAGGGGATCCAGTGACTGTGAAGTGCACCTATTCAGTTTCAGGGAGCCCTTATCTTTTCTGGTATGTCCAGCATCGCAATCTAGGTCTTCAGTTCCTTCTGAAATACATCTCTGGGGACACCTTGGTTAAAGGCAACTATGGCTTTGAGGCTGAATTTAACAAGAGCCAAACCTCTTTCCACCTGAAGAAACCATCTGTTGTAGGGAGTGACTCTGCATTGTACTTCTGTGCTGTGAGGGACACAGTGGTGGGGGCCGCAGGGAGAGCTGAATACAAACCCCTGAGCACAGAAAACCATGCTCCTGAAGTCTTAGTGTCCCTCCACAAGGTGGCGGTGTGGCTCTAGGATTTGTCCTTCATTATAAGTTTTTTTTTTTTTTTTTTGGTAAAGCCACAAATTTGTTCATTTGACAAGCATATATTGAAATAAATCCTGTGTGCCTGATATTCTGCTGAGCACTGATCGTAAAGAGGTGAAAGAAACCATCCTTGATCTGCAGATACCAGGTGTGATCCCAAACATTTGTGAAGCCCTTTAATTCTCACAACTTTTCTCATGAGCTTCACTTTGCCGATGAAGGCATTCAAGCTCAGAGAATTTATGTATCTTACTGAAGTCACAGAACTGCTCAAAAGTAAATTGAAACCCAGGCAGCCTGCCTCTCAGGTGTGTAGTCTAACTACTCTACTTTTCCTCAGCGTATAGGCTGCTCCAGGCATGAAACAGATTTCAACAGTGGTGTAGCCCTCATTCCCAAAATAGCCCCTGTTAATAAAAAGTGTTGGTTGTAGGAATGAAAAGTAAACTGATAACTCAAAGCAGTTTGGTAAGTGCTCAGACAGAGAAGTGCATAAAATGCTATGTGACAAAAGGAAGTAGAGGTAATTTGACTCTGAAGGAAGGAGAGAGGAAGCAAGTGAGACAGAATGTGAGGAGGATTCAAAACAGCGGAGGATTTAAGTATGATATATAAACATGTAGGCCGATTACACGTCCTGTGCTCACATCTTCTTCCCTATATCCTTGTGAAGGACTGGACTCAATGCCTCTCTTTTCCCCTCTTTTCAACTTAGAACCTCCCAGGAAGGGCTCTGGTTGACTCAATGTGAGCCAGATGCTGTTCCCTGGATAAGTTGTGGTGGCTATTAGGGCTAGCCCAGCTTTGCTCTACATTTGACCAATTAATTAGTGGTGTCTGGGGGATGATTCTGTAAGAAATTAGCAGCTCCATTTTGAACCATAAGATTCAAAGGAGTATATCCCAAAAGAAATTAATTTTTATGTAGAGACTTACATTTCTTTATTTTTTCCAAATGGATCAATATTCATAAGAACACTACTTATTTATTGAAAACGTCACACTTGCTCCATTGACTTGGGATACTGCATTTATAGTATACTAATTTCCTATATATACCCGGATCTATTTTTGGATTCTATTTTTGATGGGGATACCTTAGCCCAACATGATTACAATCCCTGCAAAGAGACATTCATCGACCACCCCTTGGGCTTGGGTTGTGTATACACTGGTGGAATATCTACATCAGGGAAGAAGGTCCTTGCAAGAAGCACATGTAGACCTTAAAAGTGGATCTGGGGAATCCTTGTGTGCAGGGAATCCTAGGATCTGAGTAACCAGAGCAAGATCTAGAAGAGATATATCCTTGACTCAGTGGGCTTCTCAGATGCAGTGATGTGGGAGGATGGCTAAGGAAGAGCCTTTTATAATGGAGGACTAGGGAAGGGACATTGTGTGCTCAGGTCTATATTCCCCCCATTTACTGAGGTGGTGGCTGCTGCTGCTGCTGCTGCTAATTCGCTTCAGTCATGTCTGACTCTGCGTGACCCCATGGACTGCAGCCTTTCCGGCTCCTCCATCTGTGGGATTCTCCGGGCAAAGAGTACTGGAGTGGGTTGCCATTACCTTCTCCGACTGAGGTGGCTAGGAGGGCGCAAGTAAGTTGCATTAGAAGTTCTGTTTTGTCATTTGGTCCTGGTAATTGGCTTGTTTGACCTTGAGGAGGAAACTTAGCTGAGTATTCTCTTTTTCCTTCACTGGAAAAATGTTCTGGAAAATGTTTGTTATAATCAGGTAACTTTTAAGTAAAACCAGACATTCAATGGAGTTTTTATTTATAATATTCATGTTTATCCTCTTTTTTATCTCATTTTAAGGATGCTATGGAAAGAGGACTAAGCATAAATTATATTTTATGATTCTTCTTCTTAGTAAGTATGTCACAGTGGACCAGCCATTTACAATCTATGTGCCTCATCACCTAAATCATAAAATTGAGATAATTGGAAGGACTGTTGTGAGGATTGTTGTACATATGTGTTGGACCCTGAGTAGAAGTGGGTTTTGAGGGAGGAATAGCAATCAGAAACTTAGTCACTCTTTGGATTGAAGATGATGCTGTGAAAGTGCTGAACTCAATATGCCAGCAAATTTGGAAAACTCAGCAGTGGCCACAGGACTGGAAAAGGTCAGTTTTCATTCCAATCCAAAAGAACAGCAATGCCAAAGAATGCTCAAACTACTGCACAATTGCACACATCTCACACGCTAGTAAAGTAATGCTCAAAATTCTCCAAGCCAGGCTTCAGCAATACGTGAACAATGAACTTCCAGATGTTTAAGCTGGTTTTAGAAAAGGTAGAGAAACCAGAGATCAAATTGCCAACATCTGCTGGATCATGGAAAAAGCAAGAGAGTTCCAGGAAAACATCTATTTGTGCTTTATTGACTATGCCAAAGCCTTTGACTGTGTGTATCACAATAAACTGTGGAAAATTATGAAAGTGATGGGAATACCAGACCACCTGACCTGCGTCTTGAGAAACCTGTATGCAGGTCAGGAAGCAACAGTTAGAACTGAACATGGAACAACAGACTGGTTCCAAATGGGAAAAGGAGTTCGTCAAGGCTGTATATTGTCACCCTGCTTATTTAACTTCCATGCAGAATACATCATGAGAAACGCTGGGCTGGAAATAGCCTCAGATATGCAGATGACATGACCCTTATGGCAGAAAGTGAAGAAGAACTAAAGATCCTCTTGATGAAAGTGAAAGAGGAGAGTGAAAAAGTTGGCTTAAAGCTCAACATTCAGAAAATGAAGATCATGGCATATGGTCCCATCACTTCATGGGAAATAGTTGGGGAAACATTGGAAACAGTGTCAGACTATTTTTTTGGGGCTCCAAAGTCACGGCATATGGTGATTGCAGCCATGAAATTAAAAGATGCTTACTCCTTGGAAGGAAAGTTCTGGCCAACCTAGACACCATACTAAAAAGCAGAGATAGTACTTTGTTAACAAATGTCCGTCTAGTCAAGGCTATGGTTTTTCCAGTGGTCATGTATCGATGTGAGAGTTGGACTATAAAGAAAGCTGAGTGTTGAAGAATTGATGCTTTTGAACTGTAGTATTGGAGAAGAGTCTTGAGAGTCCCTTGGACTGCAAGGGGATACAACCAGCATCCCAAAGAACACCAGGCCTGGATGTTCATTGGAAGGACTTATGTTGAAGCTGGAACTCCAATACTTTGGCCACCTGATGCAAAGAGTTGGCTCATTGGAAAAGACTCTGATGCTGGGAAGGATTGGGGGCAGGAGGAGAAGTGGACGACAGATGATGAGATGGCTGGATGGCATCACTGACTCAATGGACATGAGTTTGAGTGAAATCGGGGAGTTGGTGATGGACAGGGAGGCCTGGCGTGCTCTGATTCATGCGGTCGCAAAGAGTCAGACAACTGAGCTACTGAACTGAACTTATACTCCTGTGTTGACCCAGATCTCTTCAACACAAAAAAGGTTTTCAAAGGAGAATATATGTTATATAACATAATTATTAGTACCATATAGTTGTTTTCCAAGGCTACTGTGACATAATGGGTGCCTTCAACAATAGAAATTTGTTGTCTTGAAGTAGAGAATCAAAGTCCATGAATAAGGTGTCAGCAAGTCTGGTTCCTTCCAAGGGCTGTGAGAGAAGGATCTGTTTCAGGACCCTCTCCTTGGCTTGTAGATGGACAGGTTTCCTCTGTTCTCTTCATGTTGTTTTCCCTTTATTAGTGTCATCTCTGTGTCCAAATTTCCCTTTTTTATAAGGACACAGTCATGTTGGATTAGAGTCCACCCACATCTCATTTTAACTTGATTATTTCTCTAAAGAACACTGTCTAAATAAAGTCATATTCTGAGGTACTAGGGATTAGGTCTCCAACATATATTTTTCAGTGGGTGGGGGAGGTGGGAAGAGACAAAATTCAGCCCGTAACAACACAATCATTAATGATTACTTTCATTCCCAAGGCTGCAGCATAGAAAAGCCTCTAATGTTCCTTCCTTTTGTTGTTTGATACAATAATAATTTCCTAAGTCAGTTAATAGATGGCAACACAGAAAAATCAAGTTCTATTTGCTGTTCTGAAAAAGTAGGATCATTGTTTTGGTCTTGTGATATTTCCTATGTTAAACAGTTGAATTTATATAGAAATATGTCATTTAGAAAGAACTTTATTATGGAAGTTCTTTATTAAGTAAAATTAATTAATTAACCTCCACAATTGATTAATTAGTCTACATAATCTCTTATAGAAGTGAAGAAACTGCTTCTTAGTCAATAAGTGATTTGCATAAAATTGCACAATTATCACGTCAAGAAAATTGCTCCCAACTGGTTTGTCTGGATCCTCATTCAGAATGTTTCCCATTGCCTCCAATAGACCCCATGGTCCACGTGATCAAGCGAAACTATTGGCTTCTACCTTTAACAAAAAAATATGATGGGCGGTCCATAAATTTCATGGTGGACAGGGAGGCCTGGGGTGCTGTGATTCATGGGGTCGCAAAGAGTCTGACAGGACTGAGCGACTGAACTGAACTGAACTGAACTGAGACCTACTGACTCCTGTGAAACATTTCTTCTGTCCAAGTATATTTACCACATGGGGTCCCTGTTGCAACGAGCTGATTCTAAAATGTGACCCTTTTAGGTTACTTCTGTAACAAGGTGTTCTAGCATATTTAACCCCCTCATAAATCCTTCTTTCTTCTCCACCTGCTACTGAAGGGAAGGTGATGATTCCATTCTTGGTATTTCATATATACTGTGTCAGAATGGTACTAGAAGTCATCAGCACTCATTGATCTTTTCCATGGGAAAATGAAAACGTTGCTTACTTAGAATACTTTCAATAATTTTAGACCTGGAAGAAGTGTTCCCCAAATATTTTCTAGTGATTTTCCTTTCCCATATTATATGAGCAAAGGACTCAACATACCACTACTTTTCCCACATTATTGTGAGTATTTAACGTGTTTGGATTATTGCAATTGGCTGATTCAAGTAACATTAAGATATCTTTTGGATTTAGCTCTTTTTCAGAGTGAAAAAAATTCTTTCTGTTACTGTTACTGAGTTTATATTGGGTATATATATATATATATATATATATATATATATATATATATATTGGCTGTTGGATCTTAGTTCCCCACCCATACACCCTGTGATGGAAACTTGAAGTCCTAGCCATTGGACTGCCAGGAGATTCTCTACTGGGTATTTCTTGAAGCAAGAGTACATGATCCATATATACATTTAAAATAGTCACATATACTATAAGTCCTACACAAGGGCTCTCTACTGGTCAGGGTTTTTTACATGTGGTTTAGAAAAGAAGGAAAGGAATGGGAAACAATTACAGTTTACTGCTGACTGTTTACAACAGGCTGACTCTGAAGTAGGTGTTATTGTCCCAGTTTTACAGATGAAGAAACTGAAGCTCTAAGGAGAGAGTTGCCCTAGGTCACAAGGTGGAAGAGGTGGGATTTGGATTTAGGTCTGTCTTGACTCTGAACTTGTGCCTTTTCTTCTTCTCCTCCACTTCCTGTTTTGCTGACTGATTCAACATCAAATGTCTTTTCCTAGCTAGTCAGTTGGAGAAGGCAATGGCAACCCACTCCAGTACTCTTGCCTGGAAAATCCCATGGATAGAAGAGCCTTGTAGGCTGCAGTCCATGGGGTCGCTAGGAGTTGGACACGACTGAGCGACTTCACTTTCACTTTTCAGCTTCATGCATTGGAGAAGGAATTGGCAACCCACTCCAGTAGGTTGGAGAATCCCAGGAACAGTGGAGCCAGGTGAGCTGCTGTCTATGGGGTCGCACACGACTGAAGCGACTTAGCAGCAGCTAGTCAGTAGGGACTAGTGATGGGTCCGCTTCTCTGTTTAATATGTTACCGCACACCCGAGGCCAGGGGCCGTGGCTGGGAGGACCAACCCCACATCCAAGGAGCGGTGGCTGCACGGGCGCAGGAGGGCTTAGAGGAGCTATCCCACGTTGAAGGTCAGGAAGGGCGGCGGTGAGGAGATACCCTTTGTCCAAGGTAACGAGCAGTGGCTGAACTTTGCTGGAGCAGCCGTGAAGAGATACCCTAATCCCAAGGTAAGAGAAACCCAAGTAAGACGGTAGGTGTTGCAAGAGGGCATCAGAGGGCAGACACACTGAAACAATACTCACAGGAAACTAGTCAATCTAATCACACTAGGACCACAGCCTTGTCTAATTCAATGAAACTAAGCCATGCCCGTGGGGCAACCCAAGACAGGCAGGTCATAAGGGAGAGATCTGACAGAATGTGGTCTACTGGAGAAGGGAATGGCAAACCACTTCAGTATTCTTGCCTTGAGAACCCCATGAAAAGTATGAAAAGGCAAGATGATAGGATACTGAAAGAGGAACTCCCCAGGTCAGTAGGTGCCCAATATGCTACTGGAGATCAGTGGAGAAATAACTCCAGAAAGAATGAAGGGAAGGAGCCAAAGCAAAAACGATACCCAGCTGTGGATGTGACTGATGACAGAAGCAAGGACCGATGCTGTAAAGAGCAATATTGCATAGGAACCTGGAATGTCAGGTCCATGAATCAAGGCAAATTGGAAGTGGTCAATCGGGAGATGGCAAGAGTGAATGTTGACATTCTAGGAATCAGCGAACTCAAATGGACTGGAATGGTTGAATTTAAGTCAGATGACCATTATATCTACTACTGCAGATAGGAATCCCTCAGAAGAAATGAAGTAGCCATCATGGTCAACAAAAGAGTCCAAAATGCAGCACTTGGATCCAATCTCAAAAATGACAGAATGATCTCTGTTCCTTTCCAAGGCAAACCATTCAATATCACAGTAATCCAAGTCCATGCCCCAACCAGTAACGCTGAAGAAGCTGAAGTTGAACGGTTCTATGAAGACCCACAAGACCTTTTAGAACTAACACCCAAAAAAGATGTCCTTTTCATTATAGGGGACTGGAATACAAAAGTAGGAAGTCAAGGAACACCTAGATTAATAGGTAAATTTGGCCTTTGAGTACAGAATGGAGTGGGACAAAGGCTAATAGAGTTTTGCCAAGAAAATGCACTGGTCATAGCAAACACCCTCTTCCAACAACACAAGAGAAGACTCTACACATGGACATCACCAGATGGTCAACACCGAAATCAGATTGATTATATTCTTTGCAGCCAAAGATGGAGAAGTTCTATACAGTCAGCCAAAAGAAGACTGGGAGCTGACTGTGGCTCAGATGATGAACTCCTTATTGCCAAATTCAGACTGAAATTGAAGAAAGGAGGGAATACCACTAGACCATTCAGGTATGACCTAAATCAAATCCCTTATGATTATACAGTGGAAGTGAGAAATAGATTTAAGGGCCTAGATCTGACAGAAAGAGTGCCTGACGAACTATGGATGGAGGTTCGTGACATTGTACAGGAGACAAGGATCAAGACCATCCCCGTGGAAAAGAAATGCAGAAAAGTAAAATGGCTGTCTGAGGAGGCCTTACAAATAGCTGTGAAAAGAAGAGAAGCGAAAAGCAAAAGAGAAAAGGAAAGATATAAGCACCTGAATGCAGAGTTCCAAAGAATAGCAAGGACAGATAAGAAAGCCTTCCTCAGCAATCAATGCAAAGAAATAGAGGAAAACAACAGAATGGGAAAGACTAGAGATCTCTTCAAGAAAATTAGAGATACTAAGGGAACATTTCATGCAAAGATGGGCTGGATAAAGGACAGAAATGGTATGGACCTAACAGAAGCAGAAGATAGTAAGAAGAGGTGGCAAGTATACACAGAAGAACTGTACAAAAAAGAGCTTCATGACCCAGATAATCACGATGGCCTGATCACTCACCTAGAGCCAGACATGCTGGAATGTGAAGTCAAGTGGGCCTTAGAAAGCATCACTATGAACAAAGCTAGTGGAGGTGATGGAATTCCAGTTGAGCTGTTTCAAATCCTGAAAGATGATGCTGTGAAAGTGCTGCACTCAATATGCCAGCAAATTTGGAAAACTCAGCAGTGGCCACAGGACTCGAAAAGGTCAGTTTTCATTTCAGTGCCAAAGTAAGGCAATGCCAAAGAATGCTCAAACTACCGCACAATTGCATTCATCTCACATGCTAGTAAAGTAATGGTCAAAATTCCCCAAGCCAGGCTTAAGCAATACGTGAACCGTGAACTTCCAGATGTTCAGGCTGGTTTTAGAAAAGGCAGAGGAACCAGAGATCAAATTGCCAACATCTGCTGGATCATGGAAAAAGCAAGAGAGTTCCAGAAAAACATCTATTTCTGCTTTATTGACTATGCCAAAGCCTTTGACTGTGTGGATCACAATAAACTGTGGAAAATTCTGAAAGAGATGGGAATACCAGACCATCTGACCTGCCTCTTGATAAATCTGTATGCAGGTCAGGAAGCAACAGTTAGAACTGGACATGGAACAACAGACTGGTTCCAAAAAGGAAAAGGAGTACGTCAGGGCTGTATATTGTCACCCTGCTTATTTAACTTCTATGCAGAGTACATCATGAGAAACGCATGCTGGAAGAATCACAAGCTGGAATCAAGATTGCCGGGAGGAATATGAATAACCTCAGATATGCAGATGACACCACCCTTAGGGCAGAAAGTGAAGAGGAACTAAAAAGACTCTTGATTAAAGTGAAAGAGGAGAGTGGAAAAGTTGGCTTAAAGCTCAACATTCAGAAAACTAAGATCATGGCATCTGGTCCCATCACTTCATGGGAAATAGATGGGGAAACAGTGGAAACAGTGTCAGACTTTATTTTTTGGGACTCCAATATCACTGCAGATGGTGACTGCAGCCAGGAAATTAAAAGACGCTTACTCCTTGGAAGGAAAGTTATGACCAACCTAGATAGCATATTGAAAAGCAGAGACATTACTTTGCCAACAGATGTCTGTCTAGTCAAGGCTATGGTTTTTCCAGTGGTCATGTATGGATGTGAGTGTTGGACTGTGAAGAAGGCTGAGCACCAAAGAATTGATGCTTTTGAACTGTGGTGTTGGAGAAGACTCTTGAGAGTCCCTTGGACTGCAAGGAGATCCAACCAGTCCATTCTAAAGGAGATCAGCCCTGGGATTTCTTTGAAAGGAATGATGCTAAAGCTGAAGCTCCAGTACTTTGGCCACCTCATGCGAAGAGTTGACTCATTGGAAAAGACTGATGCTGGGAGGGGTTGGGGGCAGGAGGAGACGGGGATGACAGAGGATGAGATGGCTGGATGGCATCACTGACTCGATGGATGTGAGTCTGAGTGAACTCCGGGAGTTGGTGATGGACAGGGAGGCCTGGTGTGCTGCGATTCATGGGGTCGCAAAGAGTCAGACACAACTGAGCGACTGAACTGAACTGAAGTGAGTTTGAGTAGCAGATGTAAGGTGTGGACCTAGTGTGATTACAAAAGGACACCAGGGTGTCAGGAGATGAAAGTTCCAGTTCAGATGGCCTCATTTGCTCTTTTGTGGAATAAGATTAAGATTTCATTTCATCTTACATTGGAACCATTGGGGGATTTCTGGGCACGAATGACCGTGTCAGATGGATTAGTCTCAGAACTCCATGAATATGAGACTGACTACAGTGGATGAGCCCCTTCTGGAACTGTGGAAAATTGATGAGGAATAAGGAGCCCAATGGAGTCTATCCTTTGAAATATTTGTTTCATTCAGATCAAACCTTTAGATGGTTCAGAAAGATGGTTCAGTGCAGTCACTTGGTCATGTCGGACTCTTTGAGACCCCATGAATCGCAGCACTCCAGGCATCCCTGTCCATCACCAACTCCCGTCGTTCACTCAAACTGATGTCCATCGAGGCGGTGATGCCATTCAGCCATCTCATCCTCTATCATCCCCTTCTTCTCCTGCCCCAAATCGCTCCCAGCATCAGAGTCTTTTCCAATTTGAGTCAACTCTTCCCATGAGGTGGCCAAAGTATTGGAGTTTCAGCTTCAGGATCAGTCCTTCCAATGAACACCCAGGACTGGTCTCTTTAGGATGGACTGGTTAGATCTCCTTGCAGTCCAAGGGACTCTCAAGAGTCTTCTCCAACACCACAGTTCAAAAGCATCAATTCTTCGGCGCTCAGCCTTCTTCACAGTCCAACTCTCACATCCATACATGACCACAGGAAAAACCATAGCCTTGACTAGACAGACCTCTGTTGGCAAAGTAATGTCTCTGCTTTTGAATATGCTATCTAGGTTGGTCATAACTTTCCTTCCAAGGACTAAGCGTCTTTTAATTTCATGGCTGCAGTCACCATCTGCAGTGATTTTGGAGCCCCCCCAAAATAAAGTCTGACACTGTTTCCACTGTTTCCCCATCTATTTCCCATGAAGTGATGGGACCAGATGCCATGATCTTAGTTTTCTGAATGTTGAGCTTTAAGCCAACATTTTCACTCTCCTCTTTCACTTTCATCAAGAGGCTTTTTAGTTCCTCTTCACTTTATGCCATAAGGGTGGTATCATCTGCATATCTGAGGTTATTGATATTCCTCCCGGCAATCTTGATTCCAACTTGGCTTCCTCCAGCCCAGCGTTTCTCATGATGTACTCTGCATAGAAGTTAAATAAACAGGGTGACAATATACAGCCTTGACGAACTCATTTTCCTATTTGGAACCAGTCTGTTGTTCCATGTCCAGTTCTAACTGTTGCTTCCTGACCTGCATATAGGTTTCTCAAGAGGCAGGTCGGTTGGTCTGGTATTCCCATCCTTTGTAGAATTTTCCACAGTTTATTGTGAACCACCCAGTTAAAGGCTTAGGCATAGTCAATAAAGCAGAAATAAATATTTTTCTGGAACTCTCTTGCTTTTTCCATGATCCAGCGGATGTTGGCGATTTGATCTCTGGTTCCTCTGCCTTTTCTAAAACCAGCCTGAACATCTGGAAGTTCACGGTTCATGTATTGCTGAAGCCTGGCTTGGAGAATTTTGGGCATTTCCTCACTAGAGTGTGAGATGTGTGCAATTGTGTGGTAGTTTGAGCATTCTTTGGCATTGCCTTACTTTGGCACTGAAATGAAAACTGACCTTTTCGAGTCCTGTGGCCACTGCTGAGTTTTCCAAATGTGCTGGCGTATTGAGTGCAGCACTTTCACAGCATCATTTTCCAGGATTTGAAATAGCTCAACTGGAATTCCATCAACTCCACTAACTTTGTTCATAGTGATGCTTTCTAAGGCCCACTTGACTTCACATTCCAGCATGTCTGGCTCTAGGTGAGTGATCACAACATCGTGATTATCTGGGTCGTGAAGCTCTTTTTTGTACAGGTCTTCTGTGTATACTTGCCACCTCTTCTTACTATCTTCTGCTTCTGTTAGGTCCATACCATTTCTGTCTTTTATTCAGCACATCTTTGCATGAAATGTTCCCTTAGTATCTCCACTTTTCTTGAAGAGATTTCTAGTCTTTCTCATTCTGTTGTTTTCCTCTATTTCTTTGCATTGATTGCTGAGGAAGGCTTTCTTATCTGTCCTTGCTATTCTTTGGATGTGTGCATTCAGGTGCTTATATCTTTCCTTTTTTCCTTTGCTTTTCGCTTCTCTTCTTTTCACAGCTATTTGTAAGGCCTCCTCAGACAGTCATTTTACTTTTCTGCATTTCTTTTCCACGGGGATGGTCTTGATCCTTGTCTCCTGTACAATGTCACGAACCTCCATCCATAGCTCATCAGGCACTCTATCTATCAGATTTAGCCCCTTAAATCTATTTCTCACTTCCACTGTATAATCATAAGTGATTTGATTTATGTCATACCTCTTTTTTTTTTTAATATATCTTAGTTTTTTTTCTGCATAAACTAGTCAGATTAGATTTTATTGAATTGCACCTGAAAATCTGACTGATTAAAGGGAGGTCTTGATAAAGCATATTGCTTTATAAAGCTAATAAAAGAGTATGGTAGTATTAGTGTTACAGAAACAACTAGATCAATGATATAAAATATAAAACTCAAGAACAGAGCAAATTCATGGATAACATTATGTATAATAAACATAATAAAACATATCTTTGGGAGAAAGGTGGGTTATTTTGTAGATAGTGTTGAGAAAAATGTCCTGGTCTATGGAGAAAAATAAAGCTGCATTTCTCCTACACTATATGTATGTTTATATACATAAGGGGATGACAGAGGACTAGATGGTTCGATTGCGTCACTGACTCAATGGACATGAGTTTGAGTGTTTTCTGGGAGATGGTGAATGACAAGGAAGCCTGGCATGTTGCAGTCCGTGGGGTTGCAAAGAGTCGGACATGACTGAGTGACTGAACAACAGCATCTTTGATTGATACATATCCCAAAGAAGTTCTTGCACAGTTAAGGGGAAATACAGAAACACTTATTGCTGTGTTTCTGAAAGTTAGAGGCAACTTTGGAGTGCATCACTTGGGGATTGGATAGGTAAATGTGCAGGAAGCCCATGGTTAAACATTTTGCAGTAGTTAGAAGTTGTGAACCAGAAGTACATACTCAGTAATCTGAAAAGAGTTTTAAGTTATCTATAGCTGTAGACTACTTGGCTTCAAAGAAGAAGATGCCTGAACCCTTAATCAGTTATTTGTATAACTGTATTTTCTTTGTGTTACCTTTTACGTTCCAGTACTCAGAAAATTCAGAGCTCTCATTAATCATAGTAGGTATATTAGTTTTTGGACTAAATGAATCTGTGTGCACTTGTCTTTGATTCCTCTATTTTAATTTTACAGCCATACTGAAATTCTGTAATTTATTTGGAAGCTTTTTGTGGTCATTTCAGTGTTTGTCATTCAATCATGTCTGGCTCTTTGCAATCCTATGGATCATAGCCTGCCAAGCTCCTCTGTCCATGGGATTCTCCAGGCAAGAATACTGGAGTGGGTTGCCATGCCCTCCTCCAGGGGATCTTCCCAACTCAGGGATCGAACCCATCTCTTATGTTTCCTGCATTGGCAGGTGGGGTTCTTTACCACTGGCACCACCTGGGAATATCCATGTATAAATAAGAAGTCCTAAGTGATCATCTTATCATTATTAAAGAGTCTCCCAGTAAAAAAAGAAAAAAATATTGGGGAAGAAACTAATTTCTCATTACCTCAGTTCAGTTTATTCACTCAGTGTGTCCGACTCTTTGCAACCCCATGAATCGCAGCAGGTCAGGCCTCCCTGTCCATCACCAACTCCCGGAGTCTACCCAAACTCATGTCCATTGAGTCAGTGATGCCATCTAGCCATCTCATCCTCTGTCGTCCCCTTCTCCTCTTGCCCCCAATCCTTCCCAGCAGTAGGGTCTTTTCCAATGAATCAAATCTTCCCATCAGGTGGCCAAAGTACTGGAGTTTCAGCTTCAACATCAGTCCCTCCAATGAACACCCAGGACTGATCTCCTTTAAGACGGACTGGTTGGATCTTCTTGCAGTCCAAGGGACTCGCAAGAGTCTTCTCCAACACCACAGTTCAAAAGCATCAATTCTTCTGCGCTCAGCTTTCTTCACTGTCCAACTCTCACATCCATACATGACCGCTGGAAAAACCATAGCTTTGACTTGCTTTGTTGGCAAAGAAATGTCTCTGCTTTTAAATATGCTGTCTAGGTTGGTCATGTCTTTCCTTCCAAGGACTAAGCGTCTTTTAATTTCATGGCTGCAATCACCATCTGCAGTGATTCTGGAGCTCAAAAAAAAATATAGTCTGACTCTGTTTCCACTGTTTTCCATCCATTTCCCATCAAGTTGATGGGATCAGATGTCATGATTTTAGTTTCCTGAATGTTGAGCTTTAAGCCAACTTTTTCACTCTGCACTTTCACTTTCATCAAGACTTTTTAGTTCCTCTTCACTTTCTGCCATAAGGGTGGTGTCTTCTGCATATCTGAGGTTATTGATATTTCTTCTAGCAATCTTGATTCCAGCTTGTGCTTCTTCCCGCCCAGCATTTCTCATGATGTACTCTGCATAGAAGTTAAATAAGCAAGGTGACAATATACAGCCTTGATGAACTCCTTTTCCTATTTGGAACCAGTCTGTTGTTCCATGTCCAGTTCTAACTGTTGCTTCCTGACCTGCATATAGGTTCCTCAAGAGACAGCCTCAAGAGGCTGCTTTGCTGAAACAGCCGTGAAGAGATAACCCACGTCCAAGGTAAGAGAAAGCCAAGTACGACGGTAGGTGTTGCAAGAGGGCATCAGAGGGCAGACACACTGAAACCATAATCACAGAAAACTAGCCAATCTGATCACATGGACCACAGCCTTGTCTAACTCAATGAAACTAAACCATGCCATGTGGGGCCACCCAAGATGGACGGGTCATGGTGGAGAGGTCTGACAGAATGTGGTCCACTGGAGAAGGTAATGGCAAACCACTTCAGTATACTTGCCTTGAAAACCCCATGAAAAGTATGAAAAGGCAAAGAGATAGGACAGTGAAACATGAACTCCCTGGGTTGGTAGGTGCCCAATATGCTACTGTAGACCAGTGGAGAAATAACTCCAGAAAGAATGAAGGGATGGAACCAAAACAAAAACAATACCCCGTTGTGGATGTGACTGATGATAGAAGCAAGGTTCGATGCTGTAAAGAGCAATATTGCACAGGAACCTGGAATGTTAGGTCCGTGAATCAAGGCAAATTGGAAGTGGTCAATCGGGAGACGGCAAGAATGAATGTCAACATTCTAAGACTCAGCAAACTAAGATGGACTGGAATGGGTGAATTTAACTCAGATGACCATTATATCTACTACTGTGAGCAGGTTTCCGTTAGAAGAAATGGAGTAACCATCATGGTCTACAAGAGTCAAAAATGCAGCACTTGGATTGGATGCAATCTCAAAAATGACAGAATGATCTCTGTTCGTTTCCAAGGCAAACCATTCAATATCACAGTAATCCAAGTCTATGCCCCAACCAGTAACGCTGAAGAAGCTGAAGTTGAACGGTTCTATGAAGACCTACAAGACCTTTTAGAACTAACACCCAAAAAAGATGTTCTTTTCATTATAGGGGTTGGAATGCAAAAGTAGGAAGTCAAGAAACACCTGGATTAATAGGTAAATTTGGCCTTTGAGTACAGAATGGAGTGGGACAAAGGCTAATAGAGTTTTGCCAAGAAAATGCACTGGTCATAGCAAACACCCTCTTCCAACAACACAAGAGAAGACTCTACACATGGACATCACCATGTGGTCAACACCGAAATCAGATTGATTATATTCTTTGCAGCCAAAGACGGAGAAGCTCTATACAGTCAGCCAAAAGAAGACTGGGAGCTGAGTGTGGCTCAGATCATGAACTCCTTATTGCCAAATTCAGACTGAAATTGAAGAAAGGAGGGAATACCACTAGACCATTCAGGTATGACCTAAATCAAATCCCTTATGATTATACAGTGGAAGTGAGAAATAGATTTAAGGGCCTAGATCTGACAGAAAGAGTGCCTGATGAACTATGGAATGAGGTTCGTGACATTGTACAGGAGACGGGGATCAAGACCATCCCCATGGAAAAGAAATACAAAAAAGCAAAATGGCCGTCTGAGGAGGCCTTACAAATAGCTGTGAAAAGAAGAGAAGTGAAAAGCAAAAGAGAAAAGGAAAGATATAAGCACCTGAATGCAGAGTTCCAAAGAATAGCAAGGACAGATAAGAAAGCCTTCCTCAGCAATCAGTGCAAAGAAATAGAGGAAAACAATAGAATGGGAAAGACTAGAGATCTCTTCAAGAAAATTAGAGATACTAAGGGAACATTTCATGGAAAGATGGGCTGGATAAAGGACAGAAATGGTATGGACCTAACAGAAGCAGAAGATAGTAAGAAGAGGTGGCAAGAATACACAGAAGAGCTGTATAAACAGAGCTTCATGACCCAGATAATCACGATGTTGTGATCACTCACCTAGAGCCAGACATGCTAGAATGTGAAGTCAAGTGGGCTTTAGAAAAAATCATTATGAACAAAGCTAGTGGACGTGATGGAATTCCAGTTGAGCTGTTTCAAATCCTGAAAGATGATGCTGTGAAAGTGCTGCACTCAACATGCCAGCAAATTTAAAAAACTCAGCATTGACCACAGGATTGGAAAAGGTCAGTTTTGATTCCAGTGCCAAAGAAAGGCAATGCCAAAGAATGCTCAAATTACCACACAATTGCACTCATCTCACATGCTAGTGAGGTAATGGTCAAAATTCTTCAAGACAGCCTTCAGCAATACGTGAATCGTGAACTTCCAGATGTTCAAGCTGGTTTTAGAAAAGACAGAGGAACCAGAGATCAAATTGCCAACATCTGCTGGATCATGGAAAAAGCAAGAGAGTTCCAGAAAAACATCTATTTCTGCTTTATTGACTATGCAAAAGCCTTTGACTGTGTGGATCACAATAAAATGTGGAAATTCTTTCCTGACCTGGGAGACTATTAAAGAAAGATAGAAAAGGAAATGAATAAAACAACCATTTTAGGATGAGGAAGGGAAACATTCCACTCTATGGAAGTGTGTTTTAAATAACCACTCACCTGAATGAGGAACAATTTTTGTTAATCAGAAGGCTTTCTAAGAAGGTGATTATTTCCTCTCTATAGTCTTCATATCCCTATGGATATTGAATAAAGGAGAGGAATTTGAACAAAAGCAAAGGGCAAAAACGCCTCTTCAGGTTGTGAGAAGCTATGAAGACCATCTCAGAGGCTGCGTGGGACATGATCTTCCATCAGTTCCATGGAGCCCACTAGGCGGCGCTGGTGCACATGTAAATGCTACTGTATGAAACTTGAATGGCCACAGATCTTCTGTCTCCTTTTTCAAATAAAATCCCATTAAAATCTGTATAAAACCCTCAGCTAGAACTACTAAGCCCTCATTAGTAACAGATGGGACAGCTTAAGGCAATAAAATGAAGATAGGTATTATCCAAAAGCCTGGAATGTGGGAAACCTGGGTTCGATCCCTGGGTTGGAAAGATGCCCTGAAGAAGGGATCAGCTACCTACTCCAGTATTCTTGCCTGGAGAATTCCATGGACTGTATAGTCCATGGGGTCACAAAGAGTTGGACACGACTGACTGATCACTTTCACTATCCAAAAAAGGTCATCTCCAGATGCAATTTTGTGTCTTTCTAGGCCCAGTTTCTTTTGGTTACAGAAAAATGTAAGTGAGATTTTCCTTCCATACTTATTCCAGAGATCATCTCTGATGCAGAGTCAAACTTTGATGAATATTGTAATTTATGTTGTAATTTTTGTGCCTTAAAAATATGTATTGCTCATCTACCACGGGCACTAAGATTTCATGATCATTATTTTTAATATATTAGTATAGCATTATATTACATGTGATAAGTTCAGCATACTTATTTGTGTGAACCTATCACTCTAGTTTGAATGACAAATCAGTCTCCTCCCATCTATGTGAGATTCTTTCTGGCACCATTAATGAAGGAAGCAAGCTTCTTAAATGCTTAATGCCTTCTTAAATGCACAGCTGTGGTGACCTCTGAGAGGATGTGTGTGTGCTCAGCTGCTAAGTGCTGTCTGACTCTTTGTGACCCCATGGACTTGTAGCCTGCCAGGCTCCTCTGTACATGGGATTTTCCAGGCAAGAATACTGGAGTGGGTTGCCATTTTCTCCTCCAGGGCATCTCCTTTTTTAAGACTCCTTACTCAGAACAAAGTACAGATGAAGTTATTAAATAACCTCAGAACTGTAGTGATTCTTCTTGGTTCACAGATTCTGACTGATGATGTCATGACACAGAAGAAAATGCAAAACAGGCAGCCTATAATCAGCTTCCTGTGATTTGTCACACTTGAGGCAACTGGCCTGAGACCAGCTGCATTTTGGCCATGGCTTTGCAGAGCACTCTGGAAGCAGTGTGGCTGGGTCTCCTCCTCAGCTCTCTCTTGAAGGGTGGGTAAGCCTTTTCACCATCTGGTCTTGGAAAAATATATGTCTTTGTTTTAAAATTTGTTTTAAATTTCAAAGTCACAACTTTTTTTGTTTGTTTGTTTGTTTCCTGTAGTAGCAGAGAGCAAGGAGCAAGTACTTCAGCCTACCACTGTGGTCTCTTTGGAGGGAGCTGTGGCAGAAATTTCCTGTAATCACTCTGTATCCGATGTTTATGACTTCTTCTGGTACCTTCACTTCCCAGGATTTGCACCAAGACTCCTCATTAAGGGCTTAGGGCCTTCTCAACAGGGACGCTACAACATGACATATGAGAGGTTCTCTTCATCACTGCTCATCCTCCAGGTGCAGACGGCAGATGCGGGGGTTTACTATTGTGCTCTGAGGTACACAGAAGCAGGGCATCCATGAAGAGCTGAACAGAAACAAGGAGAGGTCACAGCATTTGCAGGATGTGGAAGAAAAACGATCAATAAGTGCTTCCCCTCCTACTCTCAATTCAGCATCCCTCAAGCTTTTCCATTTGCACTATCAGAAAAAACATTTGAGTTCAAACACTATATACAATGGGCTTCCCTTGTAGCCCAGCTTGTAATGTGCCTGCAATGCAGGAGACCCCGGTTTGATTCTTGGGTTGGGAAGATTCCCTGAAGAAGGATTACGGTACCCACTCCAGTATTCTTTGGCTTCTCTGGTGGCTCAGATGGTAAAGAATCTGCCTGCAATGCAGGAGCCCTGGGTTCAGTCCCTGGGTTGGTAAGACTCCATGGAGCAGAACTCCAATACTCTTGCCTGGAGAATCTGCATGGACAGAGGTGCCTGGAGGGTTACAGTGCATGGGGTCGCAAAGCGTTGGACATGACTGAGTAAATAAGCACAGCACAGCACAGCACCATATATATTAAAAGTATATTGGGAAATAAGTTTTTACGGAGTGTTTCTATAATGGTTCTGTAAATTCATGTTTAAAATTGTCTTTTGGATAACTGAAACAGTTTTGATCTGTTTCTTTTGAAATATGCCTGGATTATTTTTGTTTTCCTTTGTAAAATGGCTGATTCTTTACCACTGCACCCCTGTGTCTTAAAAAAAATTCCCGCAAAGAGAATGAAGCTGGCTGATAATATTTAAAATGCAAATGCAGAAAGCAAGAAGAAAGTAGCAGAGAGGAAGAGTCATGTCCACCCTGCTATTTTCTTCTTGCTTTCTGCATTTTAAATATTATCGGCCAGCATCTCTGTTTGTGGGAATTTTTTTAAGACACAGGTGTCTCAGTGGTAAAGAATCCGCCTGCCAATTCAGGAGACATGGGTTCAATCCCTGGGTCAGGAAGATCCCTTGGAGTAGGAAATAATAACCTGCTCCAGTATTCTTGCCTGGAAAATTTCATTGACAGAGGAGCCTGGAGGGCTATAGTCCATGGAGTTACACACACATTTTGTAAAGTGTACTTTAGTTAACATTCAATAGTATAATTAGCTGAAAGGGAACAAATGAGTGAATAGCTACTACCAAAAGCCCTGAGTTTGAAACCTTGAAACTTCTCAGGATATTTTACTTATTAAAATTTGATATACACACTAAGTGAGGATGCCAGTGTCAATTAGTATATGAAATATTAGTAAAACTCAATCTTTTCCACATTTTTAAACTTAAATACAATATAACTGTAATATATACTCCCCAATCCTTGTTAAATTATCTTTGTCTTTTTACCCAGACCTTTCCCTCCCACTTTAGAGACTAAAGTCCTAAGATAGATCAGTGATTCCCAATTTTTTTTTTTTTATAAGAGGTCTCTGGAGTTTTGTTAATAAGAGTAGATTTTTTTCTCCCCTGCATTCCGGAGTAACTGAATCATAGTTTGCAGGGATTGGACCCAGAAGTCTGTATTTTCTACAAATGTCTCTCTGGAAATTCTATTGCTCATCCAAGTTTTGTGAGAATCGCAGACTCAGGAGCCCAGATCTTGAGGCTTTAGCCACTATTCTCTACTTTTGTGTGTGTGCTAAGGTGCTTCAGTTGAGTCGACTCTTTGTGACTCTAGGGACTGTAGCCTGCCAGGCTCTTCTGTCCATGGGATTCTCCAGGCAAGAATGCTGGAGTGTGTTGCCCTCCTCCAGGGGATGTTCCTGACACAGGGATAAAACTTGTGTTTCTTACGTCTCCTGCATTGGCAGGTGGGTTCTTTACCACTAGCGCCACCTGGGAAACCCATTCTCTGCTGTTAGTAACATCCAAATTGTATATACATCATGGGAAATAGATGGGGAAACAGTGGAAACAGTGTCAGACTTTATTTTTCTGGGCTCCAAAATCACTGCAGATGGTGATCGCAGCCATGAAATTAAAAGACGCTTACTCCTTGGAAGGAAAGTTATGACCAACCTAGATAGCATATTCAAAAGTGGAGACATTACTTTGCCAACAAAGGTTCGTCTAGTCAAGGCTTTGGTTTTTCCTGTGGTCATGTATGGATGTGAGAGTTGGACTGTGAAGAAGGCTGAGCGCCGAAGAATTGATGCTTTTGAAGTGTGGTGTTGGAGAAGACTCTTGAGAGTCCCTTGGACTGCAAGGAGATCCAACCAGTCCATTCTGAAGGAGATCAGCCCTGGGATTTCTTTGGAAGGAATGATGCTAAAGCTGAAACTCCAGTCCTTTGGCCACCTCATGCGAAGAGTTGACTCATTGGAAAAGACTCCGATGCTGGGAGGAATTGGTGGCAGGAGGAGAAGGGGACGACAGAGGATGAGATGGCTGGATGGCATCACTGACTCAGTGGACGTGAGTCTGGGTGAATTCCGGGAGTTGGTGATGGACAGGGAGGCCTGGTGTGCTGCAATTCATGGGGTCGCAAAGAGTTGGACACGACTGAGTGACTGATCTGATCTGATCTGACACATTGATATATGTTTGTGCCACTTCTTTAGGCATATTCTGTTTTGGATTATTGCTTGTTTAAAACTGTGTTAATCTCACCTTTTCAGCAAATGAAATATCTGAGTATAAGCCATGTGTGCATCTTCTCCATGAGTTCCACACGTGTCCTCTTGCTGCTCCACAAACGGTGAATAAGCACACGGCCCCTCCTTGCTTTGGCAAGCAAGAAGAGACAGAAAATTCCTTTCGTTCTTATAGGAAGTTCTTTTCAGTTCATTGAGGAGTGACATATTGAAAACCCTACCTTTTAGGTTGGTGTTTGGATTCTATTGTTTAAACTGTCAACAACTAGTCTTACCAGATTTTTTTCCAGCTTACATATAGAACATTAAAGGTGTTCTTACCCAAAGGGGAAGTGGGACAAGAATGAAATAAAAGAAGGGGAAAATACAGTTAATGAGAGAGCATTTATGAAGAAGAGCGCTCAGTGACAGCACAGTGTTAAAAGCATCATGAAGCTCTCAGTTTGACGGAGACTTGTGAAACATTCACAGGAGAGTAAAATTCCCTGTACTCCCAAATCCTGGAAGTTTGTACATATGTAGAAATTTCCATTTTTTTGAGATTTACTTCTCATAAAAAAATTTCTGGTTGAGAAAGCTATTCTAAGACTCCCGAGACTAAAGATGCCCAGCAGGGCTGAGAGTAAACATGGAGAGTCCAATGCAGTGGGCACAGAGCTGTCCAAGGTGTCCCTAGATTGATCTGCTCTGCCTGCTGCTGGTCATATCTGCATTGCTGCTAACGTTTTCTTGGGGTCAGTAGCTCATTCAGTTCTTTAAATGTCTGAGGACCTCCTAGAAGCAATGATCTAGGGGCTGCTTTGATTAAGTGGCACATACATATGAAGTCAGTATTTGGTATACACCCAGTTAAAAGATTGCCTCTAAACGTAAGTAGCACATAAGAATATGATTGTATAACTTTATTCAGATAATGGAATTACTTTCCAATATTATAAGGTATTTAAAAAAATGTAAATGATCTAATTTTAAATTCTCAATGTGATTTATGCTTTTACAGTCAGAAAAGTATGTGTTAAAATCTTTGTTCTGTTTCTTTTAGGATGGCTTGAGTAATCGAATATTCCTGAACTCCTAATATTTTCATCTCTAAAATATTAGGAGGAAAAATAAGTCAATAAATGTAATGGGCTTAACATTATGCTCACAGTAGACATTTGATGAATAATACCCTCATCAGTCTCATAAAGCACATAGAAGAATAACTAGTGAGTCTATTTTGTTCCATTGTGAAAGCTCAGTTGATGCCCTAGGAATCCTTTGGATGTGTAGCCTCTTAAAGGTTTAGTTCATTTGTGTCTCTTGGAATTCACTATTAAATAGTTGAAGGTAAGCACAATGAGTCACTTGCACTATCTAGGCATAGTTCTATACGCTTTGTATGCTGTATCTGTATAGGAGAGGAGAAGTAGAGATTAGGCAATTACCTGGAAAATTTAGTTATGGCACAAAGTCTATACTGGATTATTGTTTTGACTTATTTATCTTGCTACATCAAAGTGCTATATAGATATGCCTGAGCAGACATTTAGGATAAACCCACATTTTGCCTGATTGATCAGTTCAGTTCATTTCAGTTGCTCAGTCGTGTCTGACTCTTTGTGACTCCATGGACTGTAACCCGCCAGGCTCTGTCCATAGATTTTCCAGGCAAGAATACTGGAGTGGGTTGTCATTTCCTCCTCCAGAGGATCTTCCTGACCCAAGATGGAAGCGAAGTCTCCTGCATTGGCAGATGGAATCTTTATCGCTGTGTCACTAGTTAAGCAGCTGCTGCGGCTGCTGCTAAGTCACTTCAGTCGTGGCCGACTATGTGCGACCCCATACACAGCATCTCACCAGGCTCCGCCGTCCTTGAAATTCTCCAGGCAAGAACACTGGAGTGGGTTGCCATTTCCTTCTCCAATGCATGAAAGTGAAAAGTGAGAGTGAAGTCGCTCAGTCGTGTCCGACTCTTAGCGACGCCATGGACTGCAGCCTACCAGGCTCCTCGGTCCATGGGATTTTCCAGGCGTACTGGAGTGGGTTGCCATTGCCTTCTCCAAGCAGCTCAGCTACTAAAGTAGAAAGTCTCCTGATTCTAAGTGGGCTCTAGGGGGCGCTGCACTGTGAGGTTTGTCTTGAGTGCAGGAGGTGTTGCTGTCTTGCTTCTCACGGAGGACTGAGGGAAGAGCTTGCTCTACTGAGAGAAGATACAGGTGCCAGGAAGCACCAGGGGCCATTTGTAAAACGCTGTACTCGTGGAGAACATAGTCTCTAGGGGTGGTGCCATATCTCCAGCAAAGGTGAGCTGCAAAGGAGCCCCCATCCAGCCCAGCTTGAACCATGGCCTCTGCACACATCTGGACACTTGGGATTCTGTTTACACTCAGTGAGTGATATTCCCTTCCCATTTTGCACTTGTATTACCCGCTTACGTTCTTTTTCAGAAGCTTCACTGATGTGCGTTACTTTACAGGTGGACTGAGAGCTCAGTCTGTGACTCAGCCAGAAGCTGAGGTCCCCGTCGCAGAAGGGGATCCAGTGACTGTGAAGTGCACCTATTCAGTTTCAGGGAGCCCTTATCTTTTCTGGTATGTCCAGCATCGCAATCAAGGTCTCCAGTTCCTTCTGAAATACATCGGAGGGGACAGGTTGGTTAAAGGCAACTACGGTTTTGAGGCTGAATTTAACAAGAGCCAAACCTCTTTCCACCTGAAGAAACCATCTGTTCTAGGGAGTGACTCTGCCTTGTACTTCTGTGCTGTGAGCGACACAGTGGTGGGGGCCGCAGGGAGAGCTGAATACAAACCCTAAGCACAGAAAGCCATCCTCCCGAAGCCTTAATATCCCTCCACAAGGTGGCGGTGTGGCTCCAGAATTTGTCCTTCATTATAACTTTTTTTTTTTTTTTTTGGTAAAGCCACAAAATTTGTTCATTTGACAAGTATATGTTGAAATCAATCCTGTGTGCCAGATACTCTGCTGAGCACTGATCATAAAAAGGTGTAAGAAACCATCCTTGATCTGCAGGTGCCAGGTGTGATCCCAAACATTTGTGAAGCCCTTTAATTCTCACACCTCTTCTCATGAGCTTCACTTTGCTGATGAAAGCATTCAAGCTCAGAGAATTTATGTATCTTACTGAAGTCACAGAACTGCTCAAAAGTAAATTGAAACCCAGGCAGCCTGCCTCTCAGGCATATAGTCTGACCACTCCACTTCTCCTCAGCCTATAGGCTCCTCCAGGCATGAGACAGATTTCAACAGAGGTGTAGCCCTCATTCCCCAAATAGTCCCTGTTAATAAAAAGTGTTGGTTGTAGGGATGAAAAGTAAACTGATAACTCAAAGCAGTTTGGTAAGTGCTCAGACAGAGAAGTGCATAAAATGCTATGTGACAAAAGGAAGTAGAGGTAATTTGACTCTGAAGGAAGAAGAGAGGAAGCAAGTGAGACATAATTCGAGAAGGATTCAAAACAATGGAGGATTTAAGTATGTCGTATAAACATGTAGGCTGATTACAGCTCCTGTGCTCACATCTTCTTACCTATACCCTTGTGAAGGACTGGACTCAATGCCTCTCTTTTTTTCTCTTTTCAACTTAGAACCTCCCAGGAAGGGCTCTGGTTGACTCAGTGTGAGTCAGATGCTGTTCCCTGGAGGTTGTGGTGGCTACTAGGGTTAGCCCAGCTTTGCTCTGCTAAGCTACTAAGTCACTTCAGTCGTGTCCGACTCTGTGTGACCCCATAGACGGCAGCCCACCCAGGCTCCCCCGTCCCTGGGATTCTCCAGGCAAGAACACTGGAGTGGGTTGCCATTTCCTTCTCCAATGCATGAAAGTGAAAAGGGAAAGTAAAGTCGCTCAGTCCTGTCTGACCCTCAGCGACCCCATGGATCGCAGCCTTCCAGGCTCCTCCGTCCATGGGATTTTCCAGGCAGGAGTACTGGAGTACTGGAGTAGAACTTTTCTCTCAGATCAGATCAGATCAGATCAGTCGCTCAGTCGTGTCCGACTCTTTGTGACCCCATGAATCACAGCACACCAGGCCTCCTTGTCCATCACCAACTCCCGGAGTTCACTGAGACTCACGTCCATCGAGTCAGTGATGCCACCCAGCCATCTCATCCTCTGTCGTCCCCTTCTCCTCTTGCCCCCAAATCCCTCCCATCATCAGAGTCTTTTCCAATGAGTCAACTCTTCTCATGAGGTGGCCAAAGTACTGGAGTTTCAGCTTTAGCATCATTCCTTCCAAAGAAACCCCAGGGGGATCTCCTTCAGAATGGACTGGTTGGATCTCCTTGCAGTCCAAGGGTCTCTCAAGTTGTCTTCTCCAACACCACAGTTCAAAAGCATCAATTCTTTGGCGCTCAGCCTTCTTCACAGCCCAACTCTCACATCCATACATGACCACAGGAAAAACCATAGCCTTGACTAGACGGACCTTTGTTGGCAAAGTAATGTCTCCGCTTTTGAATATGCTATCTAGGTTGGTCATAACTTTCCTTCCAAGGAGTAAGCGTCTTTTAATTTCATGGCTGCAGTCACCATCTGCAGTGATTTTGGAGCCCAGAAAAATAAAGTCTAACACTGTTTCCACTGTTTCCCTATCTATTTCCCATGAAGTGATGGGACTGGATGCCATGATCTTCGTTTTCTTTTTTTTAATTTTATTTTATTTTTAAACTTTACATAATTGTATTAGTTTTGCCAAATATCAAAATGATTCTTCGTTTTCTGAATGTTGAGCTTTAAGCCAAGTTTTCACTTTCCACTTTCACTTTCATCAAGAGGCTTTTAGTTTCTCTTCAATTTCTGCCATAAGCGTGGTGTCATCTGCATATCTGAGTTTATTGATATTTCTCCTGGCAATCTTGTTTCCAGCTTGTGTTTCTTCCAGTCCAGCGTTTCTCATGATGTACTCTACATATAAGTTAAATAAGCAGGGTGACAATATACAGCCCTGACGTACTCGTTTTCCTCTTTGGAACCAGTCTGTTGTTCCATGTCCAGTTCTAACTATTGCTTCCTGACCTGCATACAAATTTCTCAAAAGGCAGATCAGGTGATCTGGTATTCCCATTTCTTCCAGAATTTCCCACAGTTTATTGTGATCCACACAGTCAAAGGCTTTGGCATAGTCAATCAAGCAGAAATAGATGTTTTTCTGGAACTCTCTTGCTTTTTCCATGATCCAGCAGATGTTGGCAATTTGATCTCTGGTTCCTCTGCCTTTTCCAAAACCAGCTTGAACATCAGGAAGTTCACGGTTCACATATTGCTGAAGCCTGGCTTGGAGAATTTTGAGCATTACTTTACTAGCCTGTGAGATGAGTGCAATTGTGTGGTAGTTTGAGCATTCTTTGGCATTGCCTTTCTGTGGGATGTGAATGAAAACTGCCCTTTTCCAGTCCTGTGGCCACTGCTGAGTTTTCCAAATTTGCTGGCATATTGAGTGCAGCACTTTGCTCTGCATTTGGCCAATTAATTAGTGGTGTCTGGGGGATGATCTTGCAAGAAATTAGCAGCTCCATTTTTAACCATATGATTCAAAGGAGTATATCCCAAAGGAAATTAATTTTTATATAGAGACTTGCATTTATTTTTTCTAAATGTATCGACATTCATAAGATGACTACTTATTTATTGAAAATGTCACATTGGCTCCATTGATTTGGGATACTGCATTTATAGTATACTAAATACCTATATATACCCAGATCTGTTTTTGGATTCTATTCTTGATGGGTATATCTCAGCCCAAAATGATTATAATCCCTGCAAAAAGCCATTCCTCGACTACCCCATGGGCTTGGGTTGTGTATACACTGGTGGAATATCTCGTCAGGGTAGAAGGTCTTTGGAAGAAGCACATGTAGACTTTAAAAGTGGATTTGGGGAATCCTTGTGTGCAGGGAATCCTGGGATCCTGGTAACCAGAGCAAGATCTAGAAGAGATATATCCGTGGCTCAGTGGACTTCTCACAGGCATTGAAGTGGGAGGATGGCCAGGGAAGAGCCTTTTATGGAGAACTAGGGAAGGGACATTGTGTGCTCAGGTCTATATTTCCCCCATTTACTGAGGTGGCTAAGAGGGAGCAAATAAGTTTCCTTTGAAGTTCTGTTTTGTCATTTGGTCCTGGTAATTGGCTTGTTTGACCTTGAGGAGGAAAGTTAGCTTAATATTCTTTTTTTCCTATGCTTACTGGAAAATGTTCATTATGACCAGGTAACTTTTTAGTAAAACCAGAAATTCAATGGAGTTTTTATTTATAATATTCATTTTTATCCTCTCTTTTATCTCATTTTAAGGACTCTGTGGAAAGAGGGCTAAGCATAAATTATATTTTATGATTCTTCTTCTTAGTAACTATGCCACAGTGGATCAGCCATTTACAATCTGTATGCCTTATCTCCTAAATCAAAATTGAGATAATTGGAAGGACTGTTGTGAGGATTTTTGTACTTATGTCTTGGAGCCCGAATAGAACTGGGTTTTGAGGGAGGCATAGCAATCAGAAACTTAGTCACTGCTATGGACTGAATGTTTGTGTCCTGGCAAAATCTGTATGTTGAAACCTAATCATCAGTGTGATGGTATTAGGATGTGGAGCCTTTGCGAAATTCTTAGATTGTAAGGGTGAAGGTCTTTTGAATGGAATTCATTTTCTTATAAATAAAAGGCACCCCAGAGATCTCCTTTGCCTATTCCTCCATATGACAGAACAGCAGGAAGATGGTGGTCTGGACCACCAGACCAGGAAGTGGGTCCCCACAAGATACCCAATCCACTGGCACCTTGATCCTGGACTTCCTAACCTTCAGAATTGTTAGAAATACATGTTTGTTGCTTAGGCCTCTAGTCTGTGGTATTTTTGTTATAGCAGCCCAAATGAACTAAGGCCATCACCAAAGCTATGGATCTCCTATATCTGCCCTGAATTGCTTATATTTGGACTGCAACATGAGAAGGAAATACAGTCAATCTTGTTTTTAAGTTACTTTACTTTGGTCTTTGTCACATCACTTGAACCTGTATACCATCTTATATACTAGAAAACCTGCTTTTAGGAAAGGAGCTAGTATCATCCTATCTAGTTACACTGTGGTTAAATTGCATCAAGCAACATTTTATTCTATTTTAAGCAACATTGCATTTTTTATTTTTTATTTTTTTTATGTTTTGGCTGTACTGGGTCTTTGATAAGATGTGGGGGCTTCTCTTGTTCTGGAACATGGGCTCAGTTGCTCTGCAGAATGTGGGTCTTAGTTCCCCAACCAGGGATCGAACCCACATACCCTACACTGGAAAGTAGATTCTTAAGCACTGGAACACCAGCGAAGTACCAACTTTTTAAAAAATTACTTGTGGAACCACAGTTTTCATTTATGAAATATAATGTTAAGTATTTTAGAGAAGGTAGGGGTAGAGAAGCATTTTGGCGGCTTATTATCCTGGTTTTCCTGAGAGCTATATTTTGCTGCATCCATGTGAGAACTCACCCTTGCTTGGAGGCTAGGGAGACATCTCTCTCTAAGAGGAACCACCCTCTCTGAAGCCACTTTGTGTTCCCTTCAGTCTTCCCTCCTCTGACCTTTTTCTAATTGTATAATAAGTTTCACTGGGTTCCCTGCAAGAATCCAGAAATACTTAAAATTAAGTGTTAGTTTAGCTTTTCATTTTCTTCCCTTCCCCAAACAAAAGAAACAAACAAGACAAACTCCCTGTTTTTTTGTTTCTATATCAAACAGTGGAACTACCATCTACCCAGTGCTCTCCACTTGTGCTCCCACAGGTGCTTCCAGGCCTGTCCCAAAGCTGTTCCTTTGGCCTCTTCCTACTTGACCCAGTCTTTATCAGGTTCGTCCATCTTCCCTTACGTTTTAGTTCAGGTGTCACTCCACCTGGGAATGTTCCTGGAATCCCACAATCAAAGTAGTCTTCCTACCTGTATGTCCCCATGATGCTGTACTTTCCCTATCACAGCAGTTATCATGAAGACTGTCACTGCTTTAAACATTCTTTTCCTTTTGACAAGACCATGTTCATAGGGGGATGTTGCGTCTAGCTCAGTGCCTGACCCAAGTATGGACTCTGCAAATGTTGTTTGACTGAGTAAATTAATACTTACCAAGAGTCTTAAAATATTCCTACTCTTTAACCCAGGGAATCCCCTTTGTAGAAGCTAGTCTAAAGAAATAACTGTAGGTTTATATTATTTTGCAAGTGATCATGTAAAAAATGAAGATGGAAAAACCCTTAACAAAGAAATAACTGGAAATTTAGACAGATTTATGTATCAGATCAGATCAGTCGCTCAGTCGTGTCCGACTCTTTGCCACCCCATGAATCGCAGCACACCAGGCCTCCCTGTCCATCACCAACTCCCGGAGTTCACTGAGAGTCACGTCCATTGAGTCAGTGATGCCATCCAGCCATCTCATCCTCTGTCGTCCCCTTCTTCTCCTGCCACCAATCCTTCCCAGCATCAGAGTCTTTTCCAGTGAGTCAACTCTTCTCATGAGGTGGCCAAAGTACTGGAGTTTCAGCTTTAGCATCATTCCTTCCAAAGAAATCCCAGGGCTGATCTCCTTCAGAATGGACTGGTTGGATCTCCTTGCAGTCCAAGGGACTCTCAAAAGTCTTCTCCAACACCACAGTTCAAAAGCATCAATTCTTCGGCGCTCAGCCTTCTTCACAGTCCAACTCTCACATCCATACATGACCACAGGGAAAACCATAGCCTTGACTAGACGAACCTTTGTTGGCAAAGTAATGTCTCTGTTTTTGAATAACGGTGTTTATATAGTATTCTTCCTAAAATTTAAATATTTACCACGAGGAAAATTGGTAAATAAATTATAGTACATCTCTAACGTGGAATATTTTGAGGAATATTTTCAATTAGAATCCAAGTTCTACATATACTTATTAATAGGTTCAGAAATAACATTAAAAAATCCAGGGTACCTCAAAGTGTATGTATGTATTTATGTGCTTGTGCATATATGCACATGCAGTCCAATTTTGTTAAAAATATTTATACATAGAAAAAGGAAAAAAAAAGATATATACCCCAATATTATCAAAGATATTTCTTGGATATAGCATTCACATGATTTTTATACTTTTCCATATTTTCCACAATATGTATTTAGAATTCATTATTTTAACAACCAGAGAAAAACTCACGTTTAAAAAATTTTAAATGTATCTCCAGTTGGTGACTCTTGCTATAGGGGCACAATTTTCTTTCTTAATCACAAGAACCTTCTGAAATTTGCTTTAACGGGGCTTTGACTTTTTTTTTTCTTTTACTTTCAGTACATATAAAAAATAACATTAATGCATGTATATAGGAAGAAGCACAAGCTGGAATCAAGATTGCCGGGACAAATATCAATAACCTCAGATATGCAGATGACACCACCCTTATGGCAGAAAGTGAAGAGGAACTCACAAGCCTCTAGATGAAAGTGAAAGTGAAGAGTGAAAAGGTTGGCTTAAGCTCAACATTCAGAAAATGAAGATCGTGGCATCTGGTCCCATCACTTCATGGGAAATAGATGGGGAAACATGGAAACAGTGTCACACTTTATTTTTTTGGGCTCCAAAATCACTGCAGATGGTGACTGCAGCCATGAAATTAAAAGACGCTTACTCCTTGGAAGAAAAGTTATGACCAACCTAGATAGCATATTCAAAAGCAGAGACATTACTTTGCCAACAAAGGTCCGTCTAGTCAAGGCTATGGTTTTTCCTGTGGTCATGTATGGATGTGAGAGTTGGACTGTGAAGAAAGCTGAATGCTGAAGAATTGATGCTTTTGAACTGTGGTGTTGGAGAGGACTCTTGCAAGTCCCTTGGACTGCAAGGAGATCCAACCAGTCCATTCTGAAGGAGATCAACTCTGGGATTTCTTTGGAAGGAATGATGCTGAAGCTGAAGCTCCAGTACTTTGGCCACCTCATGTGAAGAGCTGACTCATTGGAAAAGACTCTGATGCTGGGAGGAATTGGGGGCAGAAGGAGAAGGGGACGACAGAGGATGAGATGGCTAGATGGCATCACTGACTCGATGGACATGAGTCTGTGTGAACTCCTGGAGTTGGTGATGGATAGGGAGGCCTGGTGTGCTGCGATTCATGGGGTCGCAAAGAGTCAGACACGACTGAGCCACTGAACTGAATGGAACTGAACTGATCCGATAGCCATTTACTTTATTGTTTTGGGTTCGAGTTTATACACCGTTTTTGTGTTTTCTGTCTATGGAATATTCCTTTAGCATTTGTTGGAGAGCTGGTTTGGTGGTGCTGAATTCTCTCAGCTTTTGCTTGTCTGTAAAGCTTTTGATTTCTCCTTCATATTTGAATGAGATCCTTGCTGGGTACAGTAATCTGGGCTGTAGGTTATTTTCTTTCATCACTTTAAGTATATCCTGCCATTCCCTCCTGGCCTGAAGAATTTCTATTGAAAGATCAGCTGTTATCCTCATGAGAATCCCCTTGTGTGTTATTTGTTGTTTTTCCCTTGCTGCTTTTAATATTTGTTCTTTGTGTTTGATCTTTGTTAATTTGATCAATATGTGTCTTGGGGTGTTTTGCCTTGGGTTTATCCTGTTTGGGACTCTCTGGGTTTGTTGGACTTGGGTGATTATTTCCTTCCCCATTTTAGGGAAGTTTTCAACTATTATCTCCTCAAGTATTTTCTCATGGTCTTTCTTTTTGTCTTCTTCTGGGACTCCTATGATTCTAATGTTGGAGCGTTTAACACTGTCCTGGAGGTCTCTGAGATTGTTCTTGTTTCTTTGAATTCGTTTTTCTTTTTTCCTTTCTGATTCATTTATTTCTACCTTTCTATCTTCTACTTCACTAATCCTATCTTCTGCCTCCTTTATTCTAGGATTTGTTGCCTCCAGAGTATTTTTGATCTCATTTATTGCATTATTCATTATATATTGACTCTTTTTTATTTCTTCTAGGTCCTTCTTAAACCTTTCTTGCATTTTCTCAATCCTTGTCTCCAGGCTATTTATCTGTGATTCCATTTTGATTTAAAGATTTTGGATCAATTTCACTATCATTATTCGGAATTCTTTATCAGGTAGATTCCCTATCTCTTCCTCTTTTGTTTGGCTTGGTGGGCATTTATCCTGTTCCCTTTCCTGCTGGTTATTCCTCTGTCTCTTCATCTTGTTTATATTGCTGAGTTTGGGGTGGCCTTTCTGTATTCTGGCAGTTTGTGAAGTTCTCTTTATTATGGAGTTTTCTCACTGTGGGTGGGGTTATATTGGTGGCTTGTCAAGGTTTCTTGGTTAGGGAAGCTTGTGTCAGTGTTCTGGTGGGTGGAGCTGGATTTCTTCTCTCTGGAGTGCAATGAAGTGTCTAGTAACAAGTTATGAGATGTCAGTGGTTTTGGAGTAACTTTGGGCAGCCTGTATATTGAAGCTCAGGGCTGTGTTCCTATGTTGCTGGAGAATTTGCATGGTATGTCTTGCTCTGGAACTTGTTGGCCCTTGGGTGGTGCTTGGTTTCAGTGTAGGTATGGAGGCGTTTGATGAGCTCCAATCGATTACTGTTCCCTGGAGTCAGGAGTTCTCTGATGTTCTCAGGATTTGGGCTTAAGTCTCCTGCTTCTGGTTTTCAGTCTTATTTTTACAGTATCCTCAAGACTTCTCCTTGTATATAGCACTGTTGATAAAACATCTAGGGTAAAGATGAAAAGTTTCTTCACAGTGAGGGACACCCAGAGAGGTTCACAGAGTTACATGGAGAAGAGAAGAGGGAGGAGGGAGTTAGAGGTGACCTGAATGAGATGAGGTGGAATCAAAAGGGGAGAGAGCAAGCTAGCCAATAATCACTTCCTTATGTGTGCTCCACAGTCTGGACTGCTCAGAGATGTTTATGGAGTTATACAGAGAAGAGAAGAGGGAGGAAGGAGACAGAGGTGGCCAGGAGGATAAAAGGGGGTAATGAAAAGGAGAGAGACAGATCTAGCCAGTAATCAGTTCCCTAAGTGTTTTCCACCGTCTGGAACACACAGAGATTTAGAGAGTTGGGTAGAGAAGAGGAGGGGGAGGGAGGAGACAGAGACAACCTAGTGGAGAAAAAGGAGAGTCCAAAGGGGGAGAGAGCAATCAAGCCAGTAATCTTGCTCCCAAGTAAAAATGGGTACTGAAAATTGTGTTCTCAAAGGTGCAAAATTGAAAACAAATACCAAAAAGCAAATATTAAAATTCTAGAGTATAGGTTGGATTTTCAAAAATACAATATTAAAGAAAAGAAGAAGAAAAAAATCACAAAAATTATTAAAAAATATATATATATGAAGCTTGCTTTAAAAAATAGTCTTTTTTTTTGAAAAGTAATAGTAGGTTATAAAAATGAAAATTAAAGGAGTAATAGAGGACTTAAAATTAAAAAAAGTTAAAAAAAAAGAAGAAAAAAGAGAAAAAGCAAAGAATGATCGTAAAAATAGTAAACATATATCTAGGACTTTCTCTGGTGTTGTTGTGGGCAGTGTGGGGTCAGTTCATTTTCGGATACTTCCTTGGTGCGGCTTATATTCTCAAGACCTTAGGCCCCTTCCTATGTAGTTGGTACTAACTACAGGGTTTTAATCTATTGCACCCATCACTTCCAAGGCGGTTCCCTCGGTTTTAGCTTCTTCTGTTTGCTGGTCTGTTCAGTGTCTGATTTCTGCCCTGACACAAGGGGGGGTGGTGGTGGACACTTTTTTTTTTTTTTAGGCTCACTTGTTCAGTCGCGCTGTGGGGAGTGGGGTACGCTGCAAACAAATAACACTGGCGTGTGCTCGCAGTGTCTCAGCCACACTGGGCCTGCCTCCACTTACAGCGCGTGCACCCTCCCTGCCCACACAGCTCAGGCTCTAGGTTGCTCCGAGGGTAACCGTCTGAGGCCGGCCCTGGGCTGCATGAACCTCCGAGGTCAAAGCCTCTCAGGTTCAGGCACTCGGGTAGTCCTCAGAGGTGCAGATTCCACTGGGCCTGCGTTTTGTGCCCTTCCCACTTCCAAGCAGCTTTGGTGATGAGGTGTTTGGCGAGCGCGGTCACTGCGACTTATTGCCTCTCCTGTCCATGCTGCTCGGTTTTCTGGGTGTACAACCAGCTCACCTTCTCAGGCGGATGATGACTGCCCAGAACCCCAAGAAGTCTTAGTTAGCAAAGAAGCCTGCTTGCAGTTAGGTAGATAATGTCTCTCTGGGGCTGTGATTGCCCTCTTCTGGCTCTGGCTGCCTGTCACCGGAGGGGGATGGTCTGCAACCAGCTAGTTCTGTTCGGCCCTTTGTTCTTTGCGTGGGCCTTGCGGTGTCTTAGGGCTTTTCGCGTGGTAGATATCCCACAGTCTGTTTTGCTAGCCCAAATTAGTTCACTCTGATTAGCCTCGGGGCATTCAGGCCCGATTCTTACTCTAAGCAATGCAGCCCACGCCTCCCTGCCCAGCCCCCACATGCTAGTGGCCGGTGCAAGCGTCTGCGCTGCTTCTCCGCTGGGGGAGTTACCATTGGGCTTGTAATCTGTGGGTTTTAAATATTTACTTATTTTTCCTCCCATTATGTTGCCCTCCGTGCTTCCAAGGCTGGCCAAAGACTCGGCAGTGAGAGTGTTTCCTGGTGTTTGGAAACTTCTCTCTTTTTAAGACTACCTTCCCCAGACGGAGCTCCGTCCCTCCCTCTTTTGTCTCTTTTCTTGTCTTTTATATGTTTCCTACCTCCTTTCAAAGACAATGGGCTGCTTTTCTGGGTGCCTGATGTCCTCTGCTGGCATTCAGAAGTTGTTTTGTGGAATTTACTCAGCGTTTAAATGTTCTTTTGATGAATTTGTGGGGGAGAAAGTGGTCTCCCCATCCTATTCCTCTGCCATCTTAGGACCGCCCCCCAGCTAAGCATTTTAAATCCCTCTCCACCTCTTCAGGTAGATACTAGGAAACTTCCAATTTACAAATGACAAAACTGAGGTGTAGAGATCTTTAGTAACTTAATCAAGGGTTCAGTTCAGTTCCGTTCAGTCGCTAAGTCCGTCCAACTCTTCGCAACCCCATGAATCGCAGCACGCCAGGCCTCCCTATCCGTTACATAACCAGTTAGGAGCAGAGCTTGGGTAGGACGTCAATCATTCTGATGTATGACTAATAGTCATAAAAGCTAATTGATAGAACCACCATGAAATCTGTTTCTTTTTTGTTAAATACCATTGCCTTCTTAGAATTTTATAATTTTTGAAGTTTTCATTTGATGAAAAATAAGTCAATGTAGTAATGATAACTGTACTTTACTCAATGGGCAATCTCAGGAGTCTGTATATATTCCTGAACACTGAAGCCAAAAAATTGCAGTCATCATCTTTTATGACTTTGAACATAAAGTTGCTCAGATTCTCTGTGATTGAATAACCTGCTTATTCCAGGGCTTATAGCTGAGCCTCAGTAGCCATATTAAAGAGGATATACATTACAGGTCTTTGCCATGGCAATGAGGACTATATTTTTCAAATAAGAAAAAAACCCCTTCGTGTGGCAAATATGTCTCCTCATTGGGACTGTAAGACACAGCATTTTCTGTTCTACTACAGTGTATATCTTAAAGCAAATTCTTTTTTTAGACAATTAGTAAATATGGGTCTGGCCTCCCCCAGGGGCTCAGTGGTAAAGAACCCGCCTGCCAATGCAGAAGATCTTCTTCAGGATGAGTTCAATCCCTGGGTCGAGCAGATCCCCTGGAGAAGAATATAGCAACCCACCCCAGTATTCTTGTCTGGGAAATCCCACGGACAGAGGAGCCTGGTGGGTTTCAGTTCATGGGGTTGCAAAGAGTCGGGCTCAAGGTAGTGACTAAACAGCAACAAATATGGGTATGATGAGGAAGTTTCATTGACTTTTCTAAGCACATTAGCAATTCGTGCCAAAGCAGAAACTTTCAAAGGCAATTTTCTCCCAATAAAAAAGCCTAAAATCTAGTGTTTGCTTTAGTGGCTTCACGAATTCCTAGGGTTTTCAAGTGAAAGCTACCTGATAAAGCTGAGAGAGAGGGTGAAAAGAACACTGGTCCATCTTCCTCTCTAGCATTAAGCAAACTGATTTACCAAGAAGTCTCCAGGTCAGAATACTGGAGTGGGTAGTCATTCCCTTCTCCAGGGGACCTTCTCAACCCAGGAATCAAACCCAGGTCTTCCACATTGCAGGCGGATTCTTTACCAGCTGAGCTACCAGGCAAAGCCCTTATGAAGAACAATAACATTTAAAATGTTGATGACCTTGGTCTTACATGTTCTCATGGACCTATGTCTAGAGCAGTGAGACACAACTCCCAATATTTAAGATGGCAAAGACTTTAAAGACTGTGATGCAGGGAACAGACATCAATGGAGACTGAACTCTGCTGGCATTTCTAATAGGATTTCTATTGCTTTTGATAATGCTTTGGCTCTGGATTTGTGTATTTTTAGGGTTTTCCCTATCCCAATTTCCACCACAATTAATGGGTGTGGTTTGGAAGTGTTGGGGTGATTCAGAAATACATGTATTGAGTTTTAACAGGAATTCTTATATTTAGGCACTGACTAAAATTTTCTGAATTTACTTTTGTTTACACATATACACACATGTAAATTGTGATCACATATACATGTATTTCTCCCCCTGCTGCTATTTCACATGGCACACACTTGACAGATTTTGTGACTCAGAGGCATGATATGAAATCGTTCACAGACAACAAAATATTTTGCAGGTAACTTTTCCCAGATTCCATAGGAGGCAGGAACAAAGATTGAAGTGAAAAATTCTGCCTTTCTGTTAGAGTCGAAACTCCATTGTTACTTTCAATTCTCTGATCCAGAGGAGAATGAACTGAACATGATTCAGTTTTACCACTGTTTATTTCTAGTCTGATAGTGTTCTGATTCGACAAACTGATGTGCAGAAGTCTAGCATTTCCCTCCTATGAAGGAAGCGTGTGACACGACACAGACAAACGGCCCTTCAGCTGCTGACTCAGTTTCCTGCGTGGGGCAGAAGCATCACACAGCCCAGGAGCTCTGCCTGGACCTCTTGAGCACAGGATGCAGAATTCAGATCTGGATCTGAAATGGAGCAGAGGCCGCGTCACTGTAGGGAGGAGCTGCCCATATGCTGGTTGCCAGTGCGCCGAGGGCAGGCAGAGCCTCTGTCTGTCTTGGTGAGAGTGGCCAGAGACAGGACTCATGCCCCTCTCTCAGTGCGAAGGTTGTGGGGAGGGCAGAGCATTGTTACCTGATGCATCTTGAAAGGGAGGGATAATGGGCAATGGAATCGGAGCATTAGGTCCTAAGCCACTTCATCCCCTATACCATCATGGTTGTAAGTAAAGGCTCTTTCCTGCAGGATCCAGCATGACCCAGAAGGTAACTCAAGTCCAGTCTGCACTTTCTGTGGTGGAGAAGGAGGCTGCAACCTTGGACTGTGTATATGAAGCTAGTAGTTATGGTTATTATTAAAAAATCAGACATCACATTGAAAACTGGATTTCTAGCTTCTCTATAAAAATATCTAAGAGCACAACATCTTCTGGGGTAGAGGTCAAAAGTCGTGTTTGATTGCATAATGTCTTTGATATAGACTCATTTTATCTTTAAAAATATGCAGATTTACCATTCACAACATGAATAGCCCAAAAATAAAATTTTAATTTATTAGTCATAATATAGAAGCTGATCCACAAAGCAAACAAATCTGAATTAACATCTCATGGAAATATACCTGTTTTTTTCCCTGTGATTTTTATCATCACAGCATGGATCCCAGTGTGAGAAATTTCAGTATAGTTTATTCATTAATTCTTAGTTTTCTGGTAAGCATTGGGGAAACATTAGTTGGCAAGACAGATGTGATATCTGCTTTGATGGAGCTCAGGTTCCAGGGGGCTGTAGTGGTCTCCAGTACAGGATAGTAGGCAGAAAGGACGTCACAGCACAGACTGTGTGGCCTTAAGCAAGTTGTTCCCTTTGACTTTCTGCTTCCTCCTCTGTAAAGTGTAAAGGTTAGTTACGAAGCTGCTGTTCAGTGAGTGTGGGTCGCTCAGTCGTGTGCAACCCTTTTGCGACCCTGTGGACTGTAGCCAGGCCCCTCTGTCCATGGTATTCCCCAGGCAGGATTCCTCGAGTGGGCTGCCATTTTTGCCTCCAGGAGATCTTCCTGACCCAGGGACTGAACCTAGGTCTCCTGTATTGCAGACAGATATTTTTTCCGTATGAGCCACCAGGGAAGTCCTTTCCAAAATTTTACTCCCCTCACAGGACCACTTAGTTCACTATCCTTTTTGAGTTCCTAACACCCTCCCTTACTTAAAAAAGGACTATTAGATGTTGTAGAAGTTATCAAGGTTCTGCTCACATTGCTCACAGTGTAATAAGAAGCCATGGGCGCAGGAAGAGAGTAGAGTGACATGGGAAGTCACCTACCTTTAACACTCAGGAACACTGTTCTGCGTTGCTGGATGGCAGAGGGAGGAGGAAAAGGGCCAGGAATGCAGGCAGGAGGGGAGGACAGGCCCAGACTTTGTTCTTTCATCCCAAACACTTTTGTATACATTTGATATCATCCTTGATAAAACAATGAATTGAAATTAGCTGGATTCAAACCCTGTCATCTGCATCACAGCATGACTTTTGAGGTGTTCCTTAGCCTCTCTGTGCATCAGTTTCTTCATATGTAAAATGGCAATAATACAACCTACTTCATGGACTTAAGAATCAAAATCATCCATATATCTCTATTGTTTAAAATCATTATAAAATTAAATTACATATAAACACACCTGCCTGTGTGTTTTATAGAAATAAAATTTTAAGCACAGGTACATATTATGGCATCTTGATACAGCAGGGATCACTCACTAATGACTATTATTATATAAAAGGCAGAGTTTGTTCCAGTACCTACATCAGATTTTCATTCATGTCATTTTTTTTTATAACACAAAGTTTCTCCTTATTTTTCAAGAAAGGAACCAAAGCTCAGTGAAAAGCCAGGGCCATGTTGGCACTGTTAGAAATGCCGCCTACAGGGTTTGGTAGCCCTGTGGTCAGTGTTCCCATTCTCAGCAGCCCCTCCAGACAAGCCCCCGGTCCTGACAGAGAAGAGCAGGTGACTTATGCTTAACATAAAAGTGCCCTTTTCAGCGCCAGGCAGGGCCACTTTAATTTCCCTGACTATATAACTGCTGTGTATTTTCCCATATTTGTTGACAGATCAATGAAAGAATGCTCTAAGACATGATCAATATTCAGTGCAGCCTTCAAACTGATTCGGTTTCAGCCTTGCACACAGTTAAACATTCAGCAAAGTTCCACATGTCAAGATAAAAGATAATGAAGAAATGACATTTTTTCACCTGAAAAAAAAAATACTGCTATTGGATAACTTGTGAGATACAATATCTCTGTAAGTTAAGGAGGGATTTTTTGTTTTTATTTTAAGACTATATAAACACTTTTTCAATATATCTGAAACATGATTGATTAATGAATTAATTGTCCCTGAGACGATGTGATTACTGGCAAAGAGGATATTCTCATCCTGAATCCAGTTTGAAGGCAGACTGCTGTTGGAGTGGACTGAGTTTTTCACCTGCTCCAAGAAACTAGGAAAAAGTATCACCCCCTCCCAAAGCAGGAACATCTCCCCACTCCTCTGCTCATGAGCAGAAATGTGGAGCCACTTGGGTCAGTGCTCTGTATCTCCGCTACAATTGGGCCCATTGCACAGTTTACCCTCTGCATCTCTGCAGGCTGAACTCTTGTCTGCAACTTCGGGGCCAGACTTTCTGTAAGGACAGTGGGGGACACAGAAGGAGAAAAGAGATACATGTTTTATTTCTGGGCAGTCTAGGAGATGTGGCATAAACACTGAATCATTGTCATTTAAAAATTTATAGGCACAACTATAAAAATGCAGAATTTAATAGTTGTAATGGTTTTAATATTCCTGGAGGATGTAGTCCCCATTCTTATTTAACAGGGGGGATGTCTGAACACCCACCTGAAGGTAAACACAGTTTTCCTTCAAACAACCTAGAGTCCAGCACACTGGGTGTTGGACACCTGAGCACTGGGGCTTCAACATCTTGATAAACAGGGCATAGCAAGGGAGAGGGAGATGAAAAAACAAAACGAAATCTGAACAATGAAAAGAAAGTATCCAAGCAGGTATTATTCCCCTGGATGTAACTGTGTCAGCCCTCTGCTTCCAGTCTGATCCCTCATTCTACATGTGTGGGTCCAGGCTAGTGGGACTACAGACAGGGCAGAGGACTTTTTTTTTTTTTTAACCTGTTCCTCAGTCAACTGAAAGCAGTTTGAGATAGGAATCATGTCTGGTTTTGGTTTCCATGCTGTAGACAACTCTGTAAGTTTCCAGAATGAATGCTGGAGCCTAGGGATTCCTGAACATACACAAAAGTTTAAGAGAACCTCAGTGATCCACTGAGCCAGAGAGTCCTGCCAGCATGAGAACTTGACTCAAGACCTTAATTTTAGGGGGAACTTTGGTCCAGGGGATAGGACTCTACGGTCCCAATGCCGGGGGCCTGAGTTTGATCCTTGATCAGGGAACTAGATCTCACAAGCCAAAATTAAGACCTGGTACAGCCCAAAACAAAAACGAAACAGAACAGCTCAGCAAACAGCCGTGCATTAAAAAAATACCCTAATTTTAAAAAAACAGGTCATTTTGACTGTTGAGAAATTCTATGTCCACTAACAGGTATCATTTGAAGAAGATTGCTCTTGTTCAACTGACTTGGTCATTGCCATTTAGAAATGTTTAATTTTAATTGGAAGACAATTGGAAAGCTACAGGAAAAGGATGACACTAGAACCCTTCCCAACTCCATACAGAAAATAAACTCAAAATGGATTAACGACTTAGATGAAGGCCAGAATCCATAAAACTCTTAGAGGAAAACATAGGCAGTACACTCTTTGACATACATCACAGCATGATTCTCTTTGACCCACCTCCTAGAGTACTGGAAATAAAAACAAAAATAAACAAAGCGGACTTAATTCAAGTAAAAGTCACAGCCATTGCTCTTGGGTTGACAGCACTGCACTGAGAGCCCCTGTCTGTAGCCGCAGCGTTGCCATGCCTTAGAATGGTTTACGTCAGCAAAGAACAATGTTTTGACTTCCCACCATAATTAATACAGTCTTACTTTGCATAAGGTAAACCCAACCCTAGAGAAAACAAGCTATGAAATGACCGCTTAAATCTTCTTCTGGGCTCACTTCACTAGCCCAGATAATTGCACAGGAAACCAGACCAATGGGCTAACAGACACTGAGCAAACAGTTCTTTCCACAGAGATTCCTGAATCCTTAATAAAACAAACAAACAGAAGACAGAGGAACACCATGTACACATGCCTCTGGAATGAAGAGTGCCTGGCTAACATATTAAGCATCTAAATCTGACATCCTAAAAAATACTTAGTCGAGTTAAAACAACTATGTGACAAGAAGTGAAACAATAGTGATTGTGTTTCAAGAACCAGGTTACCTAATTAAGGTCCCCTGTCCCTCATGAGGCTAAAGGTGTAAGGTTGCCATCATCCAAGGATGGCCCAACTCCCCCCGCCCCCACTCTGCTCCCACCCCTGCCTTGCGCTTATCTCTCTCTCTCTCTGTCTTTTTTGTCAACATTCGTCCTCTCTGGTACAGAGGTGCACAATTTTTAGGTATTTCAGGATCTCCGTTCTCCTATTCTGTCTCAATCCCACAATGAGACAGCTGTACTATTTTTAGTAAATCCCTCATGCACTGGTGCCTGGAAGCTGCCTCCATGAAGTAAGCTGGGCCATGTTAGTGCTCATGTCATCTGTTTTCCTTATCTCTGTGCTACCTGATGTACAAGGTCCAAACATAGTTTTCCAATTGGAGATCAACTCTACTGTTATCAGTGAAAAAGAAGTCACATATTTTATTTTTGCTGTGTTTTACAAATTTGTCATTCCATGATAAATCGGTATAATAACCTTATCACTTAACTGCACATTATTTGACACCTGCCTTACAAAACATTTTCTCCACGGCATGTTGACAGAGTCAACATGAATATAACTACTTCAGAGAAATGTCTTGGGTTGAGGAGGAAGCACTTTCCATACAGAGGGATCTTTCTCTGACCCATGGGAATCTTGGAGGCATATGCATGGAAGAAACCTCTGACTATTCCATCTAGAAATTGTAACTGGGGTTTCTTGCGAAGCTAGAGATACCTGTACCATGAAAAAATTATGGAAGTAATAATAGAATATTTCCCTAAGCAAGCTTATGTATAGGACTCTTCTTAGGGTCCTGTCCCATTCTCATGTATGTACCCCACAAGATATTATCAGGAGGAATAGGTCAGACCGGACTGTGGTGCAATTTTCACGATCACCACCAGAGGGCGAGGCTTCCTTCAGATGCGGTTCCTCATTGTATTCAGGAGCTGGTTTCACTTGCCTGCTTTGTAGCCACAAGACAGAATATTGCTGCAGTACAGAAAGGGGCTCTCAGTTTCTGAGCGAGGAGTTTCTGTAACATCCAGATGGAGACTAGATTTGTTAGGCTGTTTTATGCCAGGGAACAAGGATCGCTTTCTTTTGCGAACATGCATTCTGCCACTCGGTTCTTCTGATCATCTTAATATTCCATAAGTAACATTTTATTCTAAATGTTAATGATTTTACACTTTCTTATAATTATTGGTAAGTTTTATTTTTCTTCTCTGGCTGAAAACTCTCCTCCTGTACATTTCTACGGTAACAAAGTGATTCTCTTCCAGGAAGTACCAATGGTGACTCAGTGAACCAGACAGAAGGCCCAGTGACTGTCTCAGAGGGGGCTCCCATGACCCTGAACTGCACTTACCAGACCAAGTATTCAGATCCCTATCTTTTCTGGTACGTCCAGCATCTCAACAAAGCTCCTCAACTCCTCCTGAAGGGCTTAACAGCAGACGAGAAGGTAGAGCATGAAGGTTTTCAGGCCACTCTTGTTAAGCGTGACAGCTCCTTCCACCTGTAGAAATGGGCAGTGCAAGCATCAGACTCGGCTGTGTACCACTGTGCTCTGAGTGACACAGTAAGAGAGGGCTGCGGGGGAGCTGAACACAAACCGAGAGTGCAGATGGGGCTCTGGCTCTGGGCAGCCCTGAAAAAGGGTGTTGTTTCTCTCTCCAGAGGTACTGTCAAAGCACTTCCAGCTCTGATACTCAGAGCCAAGGACCTTGAAATTCTTGGCTTGCCCTGCAAGGAATCTGGGGCAAGACAGTGTAAAGAGGAACCTAACCGCTTTTCTCCAGAAATGCCTATTTTCAGCCCATTGACATCCTCTAGGTGGCATAGAATCCCTTAAAGTGACATTAACTCTTCAATGACAATTCAGTTTATATGTGTTGAAATATTTCACAATGTTTTAATGAAAATTCCAGGGCACATTGTTAATGGATGACTGTGTGACCTGGAAGCTAATTTCTGGTTTTTAAAATTCAGGCCAAGATTGTGTATCCTGCTGAGTTTCACCTGCAGACACTCCATCTTCAGGTACTGGAGCTTTATTCCCTCTTTCCTTGACTTTTCCATCCCTTCTGGTTGCTCCAGAAATGCTGCTGCCTAAGTAAGTTCTGAGAGGAGAGTTTCTGAGAAGATATTCCTTCTGTCAAGAGCCCTGTGGATCAGAGCAGCCCACTCTGTAAATATCGCAGGTGTTGTGTGTATTGTTTGTATTCAAACTGGGTACAGGATATTCTCTTTGCTAGTAACCTCATCTCAGGGAATGAATGCCAGAGAATGTTCAAATTACCATACAAGTGCACTCATTTCACATGCGAGCAAGATTATGCTCAAAATCCTTCAAGCTATGCCTCAACAGTACATGAATCAAGAACTTCAGATGTACAGTCAAGTTTAGAAAAGACAGAGGAACCAGAGCAGATCCAATATCTGCTGGATCACAGAAAAAGCAAGGTAATTAAAAAAAATCTACTTCTGCTTCATTGACTATTCTAAAGCCTTTGACTGTGAATCACAACAAACTGTGGAAAATTCTTAAAGAGATGGGGATACCCAAGAAACCTGTATGCAGGACAAGAAGCAACAGTTAGTACTGGACATGGAACAATGACTGGTTCAAAATTGGGAAAGGAGTACGTCAAGGCCATATATTGTCACCCTGCTTATTTAACTTATATGTGGAGTACATCATGTGAAATGCAGGGCTGGATGACTCATAAGCTGGAATCAAGATTGCCAGGAGAAATATCAACAACCTCAGTGATATGCAGATGATTCCACTCTGATGGCAGAAAGTGAAAAGAAACTAAAGAACCTCTTGATGCAGGTGAAAGAGGAGAGTGAAAAAGCTGAATTAAAACTCAACATTAAAAAATCTAAGATTATGGCATCTGGTCCCATCACTTTACGGCAAATAGATGGGGAAAATGTGGAAACAGTGACAGATTTAATTTTCTTGGGCTTCAAAATCACTACAAATGGTGACTGTGGCCATGAAACTGAAAGATGCTTGCTCCTTGGAAGAAAAGCTATGATCAGCCTAGACAGCATATTAAAAAGCAGAGACATTATTTTACCCACAAAGGTCCATATAGTCAGAGCTATGGTTTTCCCAGTAATCATGTATGGATGTGAGAGTTGGACCATAAAGAAGGCTGAGTGACAAAGAATTGATGCTTTCTAGCTGTGGTGTTGGAGAAGACTCTTGAGAGTCCCTTGGACTGCAAGGAGATCAAACGAGTCAATCCTAAAGGAGATCAATCCTGAAAATTCATTGGAAGGACTGATGCTGAAGTTGAAGTTCCAATATTTTGGCCACCTGATGTGAAGAACCAATTCACTGGAGAAGACCCTGATGCTGGGAAAGATTGAGGGCAAGAGGATAAGGAGGTGACAGAGGATAAGATGGTTTGATGGCATCACTGACTCAATGGACATGAGTTTAGCAAACTCTGGGAGATAGTAAAGGACAGGGAAGGACACACAACTCCTGCAATATTTACAAAGTGAGCTGCTCTGATCCACAGGGCCCTTCAGAAGGAATATCTTGTCAGGAAGCTCTCCTCTTGGAGTTTACTTAGGCAGAGCATTTCTGGAGCAACCAGAAGGGATGGAAAAGTCAAGAAAAGAGAGAATAAAGCTCCTGGCCTGCAGTAGTTCATGGGGTCGTAAAGAGTCAGACATGACCTAGGGACTGAACAGCAACAAAACAGGGAAAATTAATTCATCAGTCACATTTCAGACACATGGAAAAAGTGTTTATGTACTCTTAGAATAAGCTATCTTAGCAGAAGAGTGAGCTTTTTCACCTGCTCAAGAAACTAGGAGAAAGTATCACCCCCTCCCAAAGCAGGAACATCTCCACACTCTTCTGCTCATGAGCAGGATGTGGAGCCACTTGGGTCACTGCTCTGCATCCCTGATACAATCATGCCCATTGCACAGAGTCCCCTCTGCATCTCTGCAGGCTGAATTCCTGTCTGCAACTTCAAGGAGCAGACTTTCTGGAAGGACACTGGTGGGCACAGCAGGTGGGAAGAGATGTGTGTTTTACTGCTGGGCAGTCTGTGAGATGTGGCCAGGATATGGAAACATTGTCATTTCATAATTTATATGCATGTGTGAGTCGCTAAGTGGTGTCTGACTCTTTGTGACCCCGTGGACTGTAGCCCACCAGGCTCTTTGTCCATGGAATTTTCCAGGCAAGAATACTGGAGTGGGTTGCTACTCCATTCTCCAGGGGATCTTTCTGACCCAGGGTTTGAACCCTTATCTCCTCAATTGGCAGGCAGATTCTCTATCACTTAGCACCTGGGAAACCCATTTTATTGGTGCAACTACTTACATGCAGGGTTTAATAGTTATGGTCTTGGCAGATGTAGTCACCATCATCACTTAGGGTGAATCTGGACACCCACCTGAAGGTAAGCACTGTCTTCCTCCCTAACATCCTAGAGTCCTGCACACTGGGTGCTGGCCACCTGAGCACTGGGGGCTCAACAGCTTAATAAAGAGGCCACAGAAATGGAGAGGGAGATGAAGGAACAAAAATAAATCTTAACGGTGGGAAAAAAAGTATTCTAGCAGGTTTTATTTCCTGTTGGTAACTGCATCAGTTCTCTGCTTTTGGTCTGATCCCTCATTTCACATACTGGGGTCCAGGCTAGTGGGAGTACAGACTGGGCATAGGATTTTTTTTTTTTTTTTTTTGCTTACCTGCTTCTCAATCAACTGAAAGCAATTTGAGATAGAAATTGTGTCTGATTTTTGTTTCCACATTGTAGACAATCCTGTATATTTCCAGAATGAATGCTGAAAGCTAGGGATTCCTGAAAATGCACAAGAGTTTAAGAGAATCTAGGTGATCTGCTGAGCCAGAGAGTCCTGCCAGCTTGATAACTTCAACTCAAGATTCTAATTTTAGGGGGAGCGTTGGTTCAGTGACTGGACTCTGCACTCACATTGCAGGAGGCCCAGGTTCGATCCCTGGTCAGGGAACTAGATCCCACAAGCCTAAACTAAGACCTGGCACAGACAGCTCAGCAAACAGATGTGCATTAAAAATGATCCCACTTTTGGTAAGAACTAACAATATTCATTTTAACTGGTGAGAAAATCTCAGTAGGTGAAAAAGGCACATTTGAAGAAGATTGTTCTTGAGTTCAACTGACTTAGTCACAGCCATTGTTACTGGATTGACAACGCTGCCCTGAGAGCCCGTGTAAGGCAACCTCACAGCTGTCTGCAGCCGCACGTTCCCATGCCTTAAAATGGTTTATGTCAGCAAAGAACAATGGCAACAATTCTTACCATAATATAGTCAGACTTTGCATAAAATAAACCCAATCCTAGAGAAAAGAACAAGCTATGAAATGACCCCATTAAATCTTCTGTTGAGTTCACTTCACTGGCACAAATAATTGCACAAGAAACTATGCAAACAGGCTGACAGACACTGAGCCAGCAGTTCTTTCCACTGAGATCCCTGAATCCCTAATAAAACAAACAAACAAACAGAAGAGAGATCAATACCACACATATGCCTCAGGAATGAAGAGTGCCTGGCTAATATATTTACCATCTAAACTTGACATTCTGAAAAAAGATACTTAGTTGAATTACTTAGTTTCAAGAACCAGGTTACCTAAGTAAGGTCACCTGTCTCTCATGAGGCTAAAGGTGTAAGGTGGCTTGTCATCCAAGTAGGGTCCAGGACCCCAGAGGAGGCCCCTTCAGGGAGGTTTACCAAACTCATGGTGTCTTCTCTCTTTAGTTACAGATCAGTACTCAGTCCAAGATTCACAGTGACTCCTCCCCAACCTCTTTGCCCTCATCTCTCTCCCTCTTTCTCTTTTGCCCACATCCCTCCTCTCTGGTATACTGGTCCACAAAATTCTAGGTTCCTCAGGATCCCCAAAATATTATTCCATCTCACAGTGAGATAGTTGGGCCATTTTTGTTAAATCCCTCATGCACTGGTGCCTAGAAGCTGCCTCCGTGAAGAGAGCTGGGCGATGTCCTGGCTCATCTCACCTGTTTTCCTTATCTCTGTGCCACCTGATGTCCAAGATCCACAACTTGTTTCATATATTTTGCCCAGTTTTCTAGTTGGAAGGTCAACTCTACTTTTATCAGTAAAAAGAAGTAAAAGCAATTTATTTTTTAATTTTACAAATATGTCATTTTATGATGGATAGGGGTAATAACCTGCTCATTCAACCACACATTAGATGAGATCTGCCTTAAATGATCTGGTGGCTCAGATGTGTAAAGAGCCCACCTGCAATGCAGGAAATGCAGGAGACTCTGGCTTAATCCCCGTGTTGGGAAGATACCCTGGAGGAGGGCATGGCAAGCCACTCTAGTATTCTTGCCTGGAAATCCCAGGGACAGAGGAGCCTGGCAGGCTATAGTCTTTAGGGCCACAAGAGTCAGACGCGATTGAGCAGCTGAGCAGAGCACACGGCACAGGGGTAGTTACTGGTCACTCAGCCACACATTATTTGAGACCTGACTGAGATAATGTTTCCAACATTATGCAACATTCCAGCATTCCAGCAGCGTGTGGGCTGTGTCTTGGGGATGAATAGAGCGAATTCAGGTGAAGGTCTAGGGAGAGGAGGGAGTGCTTTCCATGCAGAGGGGGCCTTTCCTGACCCATGGGAATCATGGAGACATACGGAAAGAAGAAACCCTCTGACCATTCCTCCTGAAAATTGTTAACTGGCATTATTTGCAAAGCTAGAGATACCATACCACACAGAAAATGATGGATGTAATAATGGAATGTTTCCCAAAGCATGTTTGTGTTTAGAGCTCTCCTCTTAGAGTCTTGCCCCAGTCTCCTGTGTGTACCCCACAAACTATCATCAGGAGGACTAGGTCAGGAGCAGGTCAGGATGAGGACAGTGAAAAAGCTGGCTTTAAACTAAGCATTCAAAAACTAAGATCATGGCATCCCGTCCCATCACTTCATGGCAAATAGATGGGGAAACAATGGAAACAGTGACAGACTTTATTTTCTAGGGATCCAAAATCACTGTGAATGGTGACTGCAGACATGAAATTAAAAGACACTTACTCCTTGGAAGAAAAGCTATGACCAACCTAGACAGAATATTAAAAAGCAGAGACATTACTTGACTGACAAAGGTCTATAGAGTCAAACCTATTGTTTTTCCTGTAGTCATGTATGGATGTGAGAGTTGGACCAAAAAGAAAACTGAGTGATGAAGAATTGATGCTTTTGAACTGTGGTCTTCAAAAGAGAGACCCTGGGACTGCAAGGAGATCAAACCAGTCAGTCCTAAAATAAATCAGTTCTGAATATTCACTGGAAGGACTGATGCTGAGGTTGAAGCTCCGATACTTTGGACACCTGATGCGAAGAGCCAACTCATTGGAAAAGATCCTGATGCTGGGAAAGATTGAAGGCAGGAGGAGAAGGGGACGACAGAAGATGAGATGGTTGGATGGCATCACCGACTCAATGGACATGGCTTTGAGCAAGCTCCGGGAGCTGGTGTTGGACAATGAAGCCTGGCCTGCTGCTGTCCATGGGGTCGCAAAGAGTTGGACACGACTGAGCGACTGAACTGAACTGAGGTCAGATATGATTGTGGTGTAAAGAAATAGAGGAAAACAACAGAATGGGAAAGACGAGAGATCTCTTCAAGAAAATTAGAGATACCAAGGGAACATTTCATGCAAAGATGGGCTCAATAAAGGACAGAAATGGTATGGACCTCACAGAAGCAGAAGATATTAAGAAGAGGTGACAAGAATACACAGAAGAACTGTACAAAAAAGATCTTCACGACCCAGATAATCACGATGGTGTGATCATGGGCCTAGAGCCAGACATCCTGGAATGTGAAGTCAAGTGGGCCTTAGAAAGCATCACTACGCACAAAGCTAGTGGAGGTGATGGAATTCCAGTTGAGCTCTTTCAAATCTTGAAAGATTATGCTGTGAAAGTGCTGCACTCAATATGCCAGCAAATTTGGAAAACTCAGCAGTGACCACAGGACTGGAAAAGATCAGTTTTCATTCCAATCCTAAAGAAAGGCAATGCCAAAGAATGCTCAAACTACCACACAATTGCACTCATCTTACGCTAGTAAAGTAATGCTTAAAATTCTCCAAGCCAGGCTTCAGCAATACGTGAACTGTGAACTTCCTGATGTTCAAGCTGGTTTTAAAAAAGGCAGAGGAACCAGAGACCAAATTGCCAACATCCGCTGGATCATCGAAAAAGCAAGAGCGTTCCAGAAAAACTATTTCTGCTTTATTGACTATGCCAAAGCCTTTGACTGTGTGGATCACAATAAACTGTGGAAAATTCTGAAAGAGATGGGAATACCAGACCACCTGACCTGCCTCTTGAGAAATCTGTATGCAAATCAGGAAGCAACAGTTAGAACTGGACATGGAACAACAGACTGGTTCCAAATAGGAAAAGGAGTTCGTCAAGGCTGTATATTGTCACCCTGCTTATTTAACTTCTATGCAGAGTACATCATGAGAAATGCTGGACTGGAAGAAACACAAGCTGGAATCAAGATTGCCGGGAGAAATATCAATAACCTCAGATATGCAGATGACACCACCCTTATGGCAGAAAGTGAAGAGGAACTGAAAAGCCTCTTGATGAAAGTGAAAGTGGGGAGTGAAAAAGTTGGCTTAAAGCTCAACATTCAGAAAACGAAGATCATGGCATCCAGTCCCATCACTTCATGGGAAATAGATGGGGAAACAGTGGAAACAGTGTCAGACTTCATTTTTTTGAGCTCCAAAATCACTGCAGATGGTGATTGCAGCCATGAAATTAAAAGACGCTTACTCCTTGGAAGAAAAGTTGTGACCAACCTAGATAGCATATTGAAAAGCAGAGACATTACTTTGCCAACAAAGGTTCGTCTAGTCAAGGCTATGGTTTTTCCAGTGGTCATGTATGGATGTGAGATTTGGACTGTGAAGAAGGCTGAGCACCCAAGAATTGGTGCTTTTGAAGTGTGGTGTTGGAGAAGACTCTTGAGAGTCCCTTGGACTGCAAGGAGATCCAACCAGTCCATTCTGAAGGAGATCAGCCCTCGGATTTCTTTGGAAGGAATGATGCTAAAGCTGAAACTCCAGTCCTTTGGCCACCTCATGCGAAGAGTTGACTCATTGGAAAAGACTCTGATGCTGGGAGGGATTGGGGGCAGGAGGAGAAAGGGACGACAGAGGATAAGATGGCTGGATGGCATCACTGACTCGATGGCCGTGAGTCTCGGTGAACTCCAGGAGTTGGTGATGGACAGGGAGGCCTTGCATGCTGCGATTCATGGGGTGGCAAAGAGTCGGACACGACTGAGTGACTGAACTGAACTGAATCTTTAAAATCACCACCAGAGGGCAGGGTTTCCTTCAGATGCGATTCCTCATTGTATTCAGGAGCTGGTTTGAGTTGCCTACTCTGTAGCCACAAGACAGATGACTGCTGCTGTGCAGAAAGAGGTTCCCAGTTTCTGAGTGAGGAGCTTCTATAACATCCGACCAGAGACTAACTTTGTTAGATTTGATGTTTCTAGGGAACAAGGACTGTTGCCAGAATGTTTTCTGCCACTCACTCAGTTCTTGTCATCTTCTTAATACTTGGTAAGTAGCATTTTGTCCTAAAATGATTTTTCATTTTCCTATGATAACAGGTAAGTTTTATTTTTCTTCTCTGGCTGAAATCTCCTCCTGTACATTTCTACTATAACAAAGTGATTCTCTTGTAGGAGGGACCAATGGTGACTCAGTGAACCAGACAGAAGGCCCAGTGACTCTCTCAGAGGGGGCTCTCTTGACCCTGAACTGCACTTACCAGACCACATATTCAGATTCCTATCATTTTTGGTATGTCCACCATCTTAACAAAGCTCCTCAACTCCTCCTGAAGGGCTCAATGACAAACCAGAGGCCAGAGCATGAAGGTTTTCAGGCCACTCTTGTTAACAGTGACAGCTCCTTCCACCTGCAGAAATGGGCAGTGCAAGCATCAGACTCGGCTGTGTACTACTGTGCTCTGAATGACACAGTGAGAGAGGGCTGCGGGGGAGCTGAGCACAAACCCAAGGGGAGCAGGAGACTGAAGGCAGAAAGAGGTATATTCTCTCCTTGATCAGAGTTTAGTTTACTTTTAGAGTTTTTCAGGAAAACTAGTCAAACTCAGGTCTAATCCTAGGAACCCAGGAGGTTGGAAATTGCTCTACAGGGAAAATAGGGCGAATGTCAGTCTTAAAGAAGACCCAAGCTCCAATCCCCAGAAGCACCCCTGTTCAGCCAGAAAGATTCCTCTCTTCTCTAGACTGACTTTAAAAAAAATCTGTTTTTCTCATAATGTAAGATGGATATTAGATGCCACAGAATTAATAATTCATTTAGAGAAAAGAAATAGATGATTAAAAGCTGCATCACCTGAATCATAATCATAAACCAACACAGAGGCACCAAGCAAATCACATACCAGCCTGCATGTGGCTGAGACGTAACGCTGTTGAGGGGCTGTTTTCAGTGAAAACCTTTGAACTGGAGCTGCTGCAGCCGTGGGATGAGAAAGCGTTTGTGACTTTTGAGTGGCTGTGTTTCTTTTATTATTTATTTGTTTATTTTATTTTTGGTTCAGCTGGGTCTTTGTTCCTGAACTTGGGCTCTCCCCAGTTGCAGTGAATGGAGGTCACTCTTTACTGCAGTGCGTGGGCTTCTCAGTGCGGTGGCTTCTCGTTGCAGAGCACAGGTTCCAGGCGCACGGGCTTCAGTAGTGGCAGCGCATGGGCTCAGGAGTTGTGGCACGCAGCCTCTAGGGCTACATTTCTGATATAAGGAAATAAGAATGCATGGTCTGGTGAGCTTGTCCTCATTTTGACTATAGGGTGGATATTTAAAAGCAAGATTATTTTATCACACATTATTGATTACTGTTAGACGCATAAAGCTGGACAAATTTTGTCCACTCAGAAACTTGCTATGATTGCATTAAACAGACAAAGACTTTTATCCAGCGTAAATTCCCCCAGAAACCCATGCCTTGGAATGTAGGAAGAAAAGCTATGATGATTGAGAGTAAACAGTTTTATCTTCCTGTATGAAAGAAAAGCTTGCGAGCTTATTTCACTGTAGATTTGGACTGCAGATCCCTTCCCCCAAAAAGGAGCTATACAAAAATGGATGACTATTTGTTCTCAGAGGTCACTGTAACATAATAAATTGTTTTTGTCACAGAACGTATGTCTATCCTAGATGCATTGACAGAATATGCATGCAGCCCTGATGTAACTGTTGTTAATTTAATTACAGCATGGCAACCCATTCCAGTATTCTTGCCTGGAGAATCTCATGGACAGAAGAGCCTGGTGGGCTACAGTCCATGGAGTCACAAAGAGTCAGATATGACCAAGTGACTTTCAAGTCTAAATAGGCAGGTTACAATCACCAACCACATCCACAAGCCATGGCATGACACAGGCAAACTGATATCAGCCAGTTACATTTCCTGTTTTGATGCAGAAGCATCTCACAGCTCAGTCACTGTGCATGTGCCCTGGCAGGCACAGGTCAGGCATCTCGACCAAATTTGAGAGAGACCACAGGGCATTTCACTCAGAGGAAGAACATCCAGCATGGGGCTCCCTGGCCTGCTCAGAGCTGTCATAGGCTCTGTCTGCCTTGGTAAGGCTGGTAAGGATGACCGCAAACAGACTCAGCTCTGCTCAGCTCCCATGTTTAGAGGTAGGGCAGGTTATTATTGTCTGTTAGGGTTTAGGAGAGTTGGTTAACTGGCAGAGGAATTAGAACTCTTAATCCTCTGTTTGTTCCTTGAAGCCCTCTGAGTTCCACCAGGAGAATCAGCCTCTTCTTTCTGTCTCTCTTTCTCTCTCATATATGTATGTATGTATATATATATATATGATTTTTTTTTCTTCTCTATAGGATCCCTCATGGCCCAGAAAGTAACTCAAAATCGGTCAGAAATTTCTGTGCTGGAGAAGGAGGATGTAACCTTGAACTGTGCATATGAAGCTAATAGCTATACTTATTATTTATTCTGGTACAAGCAACCATCAAGTGGGGAAATGATTTTCCTTATTCATCAGGAGTCTTACAATGAGCTGAATACAACAAAAGGTCAGTATTTTTTGGACTTCCATAAAGCAACGAGTTCCATCAGCCTCACCATCTCAGACTCACAGCTCGAGGGCTCAGCTGTGTATTTCTGTGCTCTGAGAGACCACAGTGATGCCACTGCCTGAGGGAGCCCCACAGAAGCCTCATATGTCAACATGTGGAGTCCCCCAGCTATGAACACCTTAGTGAGATTCTTGGTAAGGTCAGGAGAAGGTATGGGGGTTAGAAGTGAAAACCTCACTATAAGGAAAATGCTATCTTTGGCTCAGAGTGCATATCTTAAAGTGTAATTCATCAAAAATACCTTTATCTTCAATTCTTTATCTTGCAGAAGATTGTTTGCCAATTAAAAAAAAAACTTTGAAGTAGTGATTTTATTAAAGTATGAAATTTGGCTTTAAAAAATTCAATAGTATTTGACTAAATCTGCACCTGAGTTGTCAGAGTTTTAGGTTCACTGCACAAATATTTATGCATTGCTAAGTCTGGCCATCATTGTGGATCTGAAATATCTATGAAAGGACACTTCTTGGACCCTCCCTGTGCCCTGCCTCACCCGTGCCATGAATGACTTGGAATGATGTGCATAGAATAACTGTTACCACAGATCTTCACCCCAAGGAGAAATGAAACCCTACTGTTTGCTCAGAACTAACGTCATCACCTGGTCACATTCCCTATGTGTGATTACAAAGCTATGTATGTTTAATGTAGAAAATACAATATGCAAAGAAGGAAAGCTAAAAACAAAATAACTCACCAATTTTACTAGTCAAAAAAAAAAAAAACTCTATTAGAGATTCATACCTTATAGGATATTTCTAATCAGAATTTTTACCTGACAGTATATTGTGAAATAATTATTTCACAACATTATTTACAGGTCAACATCACACATTCTAATGGTGATATTCCAATGTGTGATTTTATCATACTTTTGGGCTAATTCCATTTTACTAGCTTTTAAGATTGTTTTACTCACTATAGTAAACAATACTGGAATAAACACAAAGGTATTTGGTGGTTTTCTTGACGAGTCCTAGGAGTTTAATAGGAGTTTACCATTAAATCTTTCTGATGTGGCTCCCTGCTCATTTCTGTGACCCTGGAGAATAGAGCATTTTCACTCTGCAATTACTAAACAGTCATATTTTCCTTGTTTCACAAAATTCTTTTATACGAAGGCTTTGCTTTATACTTTAGTCCCAATTAACTTCAGATGGCTTCAATTTTGGATGTCCGCACCATGTGTGTGCAGAGTAGCTGTCATACAACATCCTAAAGAGTTCAGTCTCTGCACTATTGCTGTGATATTAGGTGGGAATTAACCTAGTGGGTTTGCTTTCGTCTGGAATTCCAAAAAGGAAGATACTCTTCCTTGTGTAAGGATTTTCTATCCCTATTGCACAAATAACAATGACCCCAATAAAGAGCAACTTTCCAGAAAAGAAAGTTTAAGAGTGTGTGTGTGTGTGTGTGTGTGTGTGTGTGTGTGTGTGTGTGTGTGACGCGCATGTGTGTGAAGGAGAGAGAGAGATGAGAGAGAGAGACAATAGACTTACATAGCCAATTCATCAAGTAATTAACTAGTTAAAAGAGTTGAATTTTGTAAAACGTATTGGAAAGAAGAAAGTTATCTAGAGATCAACTTTTAATGAAGAAAATAGATGTAAGCAATTTCAAGGAATAAATCAAACACATGAAAGAAGAAAAATGTATCCTAGAACTGACTCTTTGCAATCCCATGGACTGTAGCCCACCAGGCTCCTCTGTCCATGGGATTTCCCAGGCAAGAATACTGGAGTGGGTTGCCATTTCTTTCTCCAGGGAATCTTTCTGACCCAGGGATTGAACTCGCATCTCCTGCATTGGCAGTCAGATTCTTTACAGCAGTAAAGTGAGAGAAGTTGTCATTGCAACCCTACGTGAACTTCAAAATCCTCCAGACTCCAGGGGAATATGTCAAACTCTCTGAGTCAATCCTTTGAATCTCCTCTAACTTGAGGAAGAATCAAAAAAACACATACCACCACAGCTTCACTTTTTTCTCTTTTGTTTTTAATATTTTTAAAATTTATTTGGCTGTGCCAGCTCTTAGTTGCAGCACATGGGATCTAATTCTCTGTCTGGGGTCAAACCCAGGTCCCTAGCATTGGGGGTTCAGCGTCTTAGCCACTGCACCACCTGTGAAGTCCCTATTTATTCTAACTCTTTAGTGAATTATCAGTTTTCTCATATATCATTATTGTGCAGAATAGGCTAAGGAAAGTTAAAAAGTGGGCTTACAAATGTTTTGCAAGTGTCTTCAAGCTTGTATTATAGTCTCTCTCCATGTGTTCTCATGTATTTCAGGCTGTCTTCAAAGCCCAAGACAAAAGGGATGTTGCAATTAATATGCTTTTATGTATCTACATCTACATCTCTATCTATAATTATGTATTGTATTTTTCAGTTGCTCAGTCATGTCCGACTCTTTGTGACCCAATGGACTGCAGAACACCAGGCTGCCCTGTCCTTCACTATCTCCCAGAGCTTGCTCAAACTCATGTCCATTGAGTCAGTGATGCCATCCAACCATCATCCTCTGTCATCCCCTTCTCCTTCAATCTTTCCCAGCATCAGGGTCTTTTCCAACGAGTCGGTTCTTTGCATCAAGTGGCCAAAGTATTGGAGCTTCAGCTTCAGCATCAATCCTTCCAATGAATATTCAGGACTTATTTCCTTCAGGATGGACTGGCTTGATCTCCTTGCAGTCCAAGGTACTCTCAAGAGTCTTCCCCAACACCACACTTCAAAAGCATCAATCCTTCGGCACTCAGCCTTCTTTATGGTCCAACTCTCACATCCATACATGACTACGGGAAAAATCATAGCTTTGACTATATGGACCTTTGTTTGCAAAGTAATGTCTCTGTTATGACTATAACTGTGAGCTCCACAGGGTCAGGAAACTGTGAATGCATTGTACATTACACAGTACAGAGCACATAGTGGTTACACATTAAATATTGGTTGACTGAAGAAGAATGAATTCATAAAATCAACAGATGTAGAGCTTCTACCCTTTGGATGCTGTTAGGTAATTGCAGATCTATTATTTCTTGTAGTTCATTTCTCATCACCTTAAGAATACTTCTGTTTATATGTGTCATAAGTTCTCTTTCTGTTTGAACAGATTTTCTTCATATGGTACTGTTTTCAGGCTTGCAATTAAATTAAATGGTCTCCCTCGTGTTGGCATAGACAGAGCCATCTTAATCACCTGAGTGAGTCTATAGTAAGGTATATAGACTTGTTCTCTTGTAAACTTGGAAGTCCCTCTTATCAGTGATTCTTCTAGGTTTCAGCCAATGTTAATGTACCCCTGTAGTATCTCCTTTCTGCTTTCATCTCTAGACTTTTTAATCTGTGGATTTTAGCCTCAAATATTTACTTGCTGTGGCTAAAGATATGGGTCCTATTAAGCTATGGATGGTAGTGGGCAAGGAAGGAGCAGTGGTCCTGACTGAAAGAAAGTCATGGCTACCTTAGTTCCCTTTGAGTCCCAATACTTTCCCTTTCCATCCTAATTTCTAGGGTTCAAAGGAAATGACCCTTGTATAACAGGTGTTCTCCATACACTAGATATTGCCATTAGTACAACTGGATGGTGTCAAACTATCTGTTTCTATTTACCTTTACCATTGCCATGACTTTTGCTGCCTCTTTGTATATTTTTTCTTTCAAATCTAAAGACCTAGTTTAGGGATAAATACTCCTACCATTGAGAGTCCTAGCCTAAGACAAGAAAAATGCCTTGTCTGTTTTTCTAGTTTCTGTTTTCAAGGGCTGACTTATTTTGATCAAGAACAATTTTAAGCTCCTGGATTCACAACCCTTAAGAACATTTTTAGAAAGTGTTATCCTCAATTGTAATATTTGTATTAAAAAAAGTTGGTATTTAAAAGACTCTGCCCCTGGGACAGTAGAAAGAAGAATCACTACATCCTTGGAGAAATGAGCTGTTTGACCTTGGAATGCTGTCTGTGAAAACAAGGTCCATGGAAGCCTGTAATTTTCTCAAAAAGCAATAACAGTAAGAGGGAATTTTCATTCTTGAGACAATTTGTAAAAAGTAGTCTCTTCTTCAAGAAACACATGCTCAATTATAGGAAAGAAGTTATAGACAATAAAGGAGATTCTGACTTTTAGCTCAGTTTGATGACTTAAATATTGATAGGCATTTTTCTCAGAGAACTTTGAAATGTGAATGTTAGAAGAGATTACAGTTATCTTCAGTCATAAGACAGATGTAACCCTTTTCTGAATCTATACTAGAAAGCATTGCCCTATAATACATGAAAGAGGATTTCAGAGGTGATGAATCGAGAAGGGCTTGGCATTTTACTACAGTTTTGACTTTACTCTTTAGGTAGAGAAATCACAGTAAGTATAAAAAGGGAAAGTCACAGGCTCAAAGAACAAATTTTTTTTTTCTGCTCCCCTATGAGAAGTCTTCAATCCACATTTTGGTTATGTTGCTTTGAACTAGTTACTTGATAACAACAAATAGGTAAAGGCTGAAACAAAGATGATGACACAGCCCTTTTAAAAAATATTAAAAAATATATACATTATAAAAGTTAACTCAAAATGGATCATGGGCTTAAATTTAAAATATAAAACTGCAACTCTTAAAAAAAAACATAAGATAAAAACTTCAGGCTTGCAGCTAAGTAAATCTTAGATTTGACACTGAAGCATGATACACTCACACACACATGCACACACCAAACTGAATCAAAATTAAAAACCTTTCCTCTGTAAAAGACCCTGTTAAAGTTACAGACTGGGGGTGAAAGTGAAAGTCGCTCAGTCATGTCCGACTCTTTGCGACCCCTCGGACTACACAGTCCCTGGAACTCTCCAGGCCAGAATACTGGAGTGGGTAGCCTTTCCCTTCTCCAGTATATCTTCCCAACCCAGGGATTGAACCTAGGTCTCCTGCATTGCAGGTGGATTCTTTACCAACTGAGCTGTGAGGGAAGAAAACGGGCAATGGATTCGAACAGGTGTTTCACCAAAGAGGGGATATGCAGATTGCAAATCAGCACCTGAAAGATGGTCAACAATATTAGCCATCATAGAAATGCAAATTAAAGCCACAGTGAAATATCACTGCACAAATCTCAGCGGGGCTAAAATAAAAAATAGTGATAACACTAAATTCTGGCAAACGTGTGGGAAAAACTCAATCATTCACAAATTGCTGATGAAGATATAAAATGATATGGGCATTCTGGAAAATAGCTTGGCAGTTTCTCATAAGACTAAACATGCAGTCACACATTTGGACACTTATTCTAAATAAATAAAAGATTTTATTCACATAAAAACTCGTGCCTGAATATTCATAACAGCTTTATTCACAGCAGCCGAAATGTGGATTCAACCCAGTGTCCCTCAGGGGTTATTGGCTAAGCAAACTGTGGCGCATCTATACCATGGAATACTATTCAGAAATAAGAAGACCAACAAGTTGGACACATACAGTAATTTGGATAGATCTCATGATTTTACTACTTATGCTAAGTGAAAAAAATCTCATTGGTTACTTCTGTATAATTCCATTTCTAGGACATTGTTGTTGTTTAGTCGATAAGTCATGCCTGACTCTTTGCAATCCCATGGACTCCCACCGGGCTCCTCTCTCCAAGAGATTTCCCAGGCAAGAATACTGGAGTGGATTGCCATTTCCTTCTCCAGAGGATCTTCCTGACCCAAGGATTAAATATGCATTTCCCGCCTTGGCAGGCAGATTCTTTTACCATTGAGCCACCAAGGAAGCCACTCTATGACATTACTAAACAACAAAATTGTATGGATGAAGAACAGATTAGTGATTGTCTGGGGTTAATGATTAGGTAAGGGGGTCAGTGTGGCTACAAAGGTGTGTGTGGCCTAGGGAAACCTTGTTATGATGAAACAGTTGTGCATCTTGATTGTGGTGATGAGCCTATACATGTGATATACATGAATACATGAATCTACATGTGTAAATTGAATAGAGCAACACACACACACACACACACACACACACACACACATGACTGCATGCAAAACTGGGGAAATCTAAAAATTGAAACCTGTAGATTTTACTAATGTTAATTTCCTGGTGTAGATACCATGGAGGAGACCGAGTAAAGAGTACACAGAGCCTCCTTGTACATTTTTGGAAACTTCCATGAATCTATAGTGATTTCAGATTAAAAGTATTTTAAAAATGACATGCAATTTTCATAAAGTTCACAACTGTAAATCATCTCTTGAGCTTTGTTACACATCCCTCATCCAGCTCGTGGATTCATTTAGTGTCTATTCTACAAAGAGCTCCTGCATTTATCTTGCAGTTATCTTTCTCATCTTCTTTCTGAGATACACATCCAAAAGCAAAGAAAAGCTGCCTTCTAAATATGATTGTAAGAGAGCTTGCTAAGTGTGGTTAAAATGAATTAAATCAAAGGATGCTACAATGGATATAGTTAGTTCAGTGACTTTTAAATCACTGAGAAATTCCAAATTTTCAAATAAAAAGTCCAAGAACAACAAACTCCAAACACTGTTAGTGTAAGAACTTCTGTGCTGCTTATTCTTTCTTGTCACTGAGTGGGTAAAGGATAAGGTGACATCAAAACAGTGCAGCTGAGAGCTGATGCTCTTTTTCCACATTGAAGCTAATGGGGTTGGGGCAGAGTGTGCCATTCAGACAAGTCTTAAGAAAGCTCCTAAAAATGGTGGTCAACTCCACAACAGAGACACACGTTCAGTGACAAAATCCAACGGGGTGTCATAGAACCAGGCACATTGAGCAATGCTAGTTTTGCTGTACTTATCTTCTGCTACCCACTCTGCCCTGTGGCTTTCTGACCTGTCTGATGTCTATATTGGAGAGCTTTTCTTTCCTTCTGCATGGTCGCCTGTTCTGTCCTCCTAAGATCTATCGAGTTCTTGACCCTGAGTTTTAGTTATGCTTGGTCCCTGAAGCCAGGCATAAAATTATTTGAAGAAATAGATTTCTTAATTTATGCTCCCAATTCTCTGTCAAAGAGGTTTCCAGTCAGATGCACAACTATTCTATCCCTCTGCTTCTCTCAGCACTCTAGTCTTTTTAAGGTCTCACCTGCTGAGATTCTTGTGTACTGTAGAGGGAAACACAATCCATTACACCAATGCCACTGCTACTAAGTCCCTTCAGTCGTGTCCGACTCTGTGCGACCCCATGGACTGTAGCCTGCCAAGCTCCTCTGTCCATGGGATTCTCCAGGCAAGAATATGGGAGTGGTCTGCCATGCCTTCCTCTGGAGGACCTTCCTGACCCAGGGACGGAACCCATGTCTCTGGCACCTCTTGCACTGGCAGATGGATTCTTTACCAGTAGTGCCACCTGGTAAGCCCCATTACACTGATGCTTGAGCTAAACTCCTATAACCCTTGGTAGCAGTTTAGCTTTAAAGTACATTCAAGGAACAATGACATGATTAAAATTGCAGGCAGAGAAGGCTTTTCTGATTACTCTGTTAGACCTCCTATGTACTATGGCCACCAACATAAAAGATGTCCTTCCCTGAATATATGTCTTTGTGGGTGGCATAGTTGGTCCTGTGAAATGTTTGTGTTTGTGGCCACCAGGTGGCAGTGATTCCATTCTTTTCATTTTTCCAGTGCCTTAAAAGTCAAAAGCACGACAGCTACTAGAGGATTTGCTCGTGACTGGCTGAGCCTGGAACAGAAAGGCTCTCCTGTGCATTAGAGAAGAACTAAGACACAGGAGGAGCTCTTCAGGGGAGAAGATTTGGAATCATTAAGATTGCATCAAGAGTGAGATGGCAGGATGGAGAACATGCTGGAATGTGCATTCATAGTCTTGTGGCTTCACCTTGGATGTAAGTTGCAGGTTAAGAGATGAGACCCTATGGGCACATTTTCCCAAAGATGGGGAGGAGAGAGAGGAGTTTAGACACTGCTTATCCCAGGCTTTGTGTTGGAATTTTTAAGTACTGCTGAACTGAAAGCTTTGTATTGTTTCTGATTTTGTTTTCCTGAACAGGGTTGAGTGGTGAAGACCAAGTGGAGCAGAGTCCTCAGACCCTGAGAATCCAGGAGGGGGACAGTCTCAGTCTCAACTGCAGCTACAGCAGTTTTAGAGGGCTACAGTGGTACAGACAAGATCTCGGGAAGGGCCCTGAACTCCTCTTCCTTCTTTACTCAGTTGGGGATGAAAAGCAGAAAGAAAGACTGAGAGCCACCTTGTTAAAGAAAGGAAGTTCTCTGCACATCGAAGCCCCAAAACCTGAAGACTCAGCCACTTACCTCTGCGCTGTGCAGACACAATGCTCCCCAGGCACCTGCAGACTGTACCCAAACCCTGAAGCTGGGGCTCTAGAATAAGGGCGTCTTTGCTGTTTTCCTTCCTCCTGAGCACCCAGAGCCTCTTCCCAAGTGGTCCTCTGGAGAACGAAGTCTTGTGACGCAGCCAGACAGCAGAGATTACTGGGCATTCTGTCCAGGATCCTAGACAGTGCCCCCTGTGTGTCCATGGATCAGTCTGCTCTTTTAAATAGTCCAGAGCTTCCCTCGTGTAGATTCAAAAGGGATAGTGGTGGTATGGAGTCTTGGTTTCCAGTCTTGGGCCCCTTGAAAAGACGCCACAGGAATGTACCTTCTTCCCTGAAATAATTTTTTTTGCATTCTCTTATGATAATCTGGCCACATGTGTGTAAGAGAATCTTTCCCATTTTAATACATTCTTGAAGGTCATATCTCCACCAGCCCTATTACTACATTTCTCTTTTCCTTAATAATCAAATTAGTTGACTGTATAGACTTACTGTCTCCATTTCTTCAAGTCCAGTCCTCCCCTCCTTGAACCTGACTTCTGTGAGCATTACTCTGAGAGATGCTCTCACTTAAACCAGTGGCTTTGGTGGTGATAAAGCCAATGATTATTTTTCAACCTTGTCTCATCTGAGATTCTCACTTTCTCATCCTTTTTAAAAGTAAAATTTCTTTTTTTAATCAAAATAATACTCTCATTTATTTACAAAATCAAATAGCGCTCTCTTTTTCTTCCCACTCTTCTACATAGTTTATTTTTGCCTCCCCAGAGGAACCACTTTTTATTCTCAGGTGATGACACTGACATTTATCTCAACATTCAAAATGATTCTTGGCTTTCTCTTCTCTCTCTGTCTGTAACTGAGGTTCAGTTCAGTTCAGTCACTCAGTTTTGTCCAACTCTTTGCAACCCCATGAATCACGGCACGCCAGGCCTCCCTGTCCATCACCAACTCCCGGAGTTCACTCAAACTCATGTCTATCGAGCTGGTGATGACATCCAGCCATCTCATCCTCTGTCATCCCCTTTTCCTCCTGCCCCCAACCCCTCCCAGCATCAGAGTCTTTTCCAATGAGTCAACTCTTCGCATGGGGTGGCCAAAGTACTGGAGTTTCAGCTTTAGCATCATTCCTTCCAAAGAACACCCAGGGCTGATCTCCTTTAGAATGGACTGGTTGGACATCCTTGCAGTCCAAGTGACTCTCAAGAGTCTTCTCCAACACCACAGTTCAAAAGCGTCAATTCTTTGGCGTTCAGCTTTCTTCACAGTCCAACTCTTACAATACATATAATAAAGTGTACAAAACTGAAGCTTAGAACTCAATGAAATTTTACACTTGTTAATATCTACATGCATAGTATATATTATATCTGGTTTTCTTCACTCAAAATAATATCTTTGCAATTCATTGGTGTCACTTTGCTTATGTCTTATTTGTTCTTTTTTTAATTGATGTGTAGAGTTCCTCTATATGAATATCTAACAATTTAATTATCCATCCTCCCAAAAGTAGATATTTGGGTTGTTTGGATTGATTACAGTTTTGTGCTATTGTGAAAAAAGCTGTGTGTGAGGGGAAAAAAAAAACATTTTTTTTCCTTCTTGTGTAGGGAAAAATCCAGTTCTGCCCTATTATGTCTTTTTTTCCTATGAGTCTCCTTTACTCCTTGCACAAAACATTTCTGATCAACAGATGTGTATTTTCCCACACCAAGCAATTCTCTGCAATCCCACCCGAGTATCCTATCATTCTAGTCAGTTCTGACACTTTCTACTTGAAAAAAACATGACAGTCACAAGCCCAAGGGATCAACTGTGCTTCTGAACAAAAGACTGTAGGTAGAAGATTCCCAAATCAAGATAAGACAAAACAAAACAAAACCCTGGGCTCAATTAATTCACTAGAGTGACTCACAGAACTAGGAGAAATATTCCACTTATTTTCACCTGTTTGTTATAAAAGGCTATGATAAAGGATACAGGTGAATATCCAGATGGCAGAGGCATGTAGGGTCAGGTTTGTGAGTGGAACTGTAGAGCTTCCGTGTCCTCTCCAGGGACCACTTGCCTAGCACCTCTGTGTGTTCACTGACTGAAAGCTCTTCAGTAGGTCTGGGGTTTGGGCAGTGGTCCTACGAGATGACTCCCCAGCCTACTTGGCTTTCTGCATTTTCATTTTAACTGCACCCCACAAAGGATGTAGCAAGTCCTACTTAACTGGCTAAGATCACCTATAAAATGTTGAATAGAATTCTTATTCCCAAACTCAGAGGTAAAGCATTCACTATTTCACTGTGACTATTAATTATAGTGTTTTTGATAAATATTCTTTATTTATTTAAATTGATTTTTAAATGTGAAACCAACTTTCACTTCTAGAGTTAAATGCTCTTAGGAATGTTGTTTTGTCTGTTTCACATAATGAAACATTGATTTGCTAATATTTTATTGAGCTCTTCCCCCCATTTTCCTGAATGATATTAGTATTCAACTTTTTCTTTTCCATGTTAATGTCAGATTTTGGTATCAAGATTGTAATGATTCATTAGGTAACTTGCAGTTTAAAGCTTCTCTTCTACCTATAGAAGAATTTGTGTAGGGTTTTTAATTTAGAATTAATTTAGAAACAATTTTCAGAAAGTTCACTATAGTGAGGTCATGTAAGCATAGCCTTATGGGAGAAACTTAATAATCCTTATTTTGGATTCAGTTAGTCTAACAGATAAAGGGTTATTTATATATTTATTTTTCTCTTATGATGGTTGATAAACTGTGTTTTTTTCTGCTCATGTTTTATTATTTGCTACCATTACTTTCTTTTATTTTAACTTGCTACTTTTTCTAGTTCTTTTAGTTGCAACTTTGCCTGTTAATTCTCAACATTTCTTCTTTTCTGACAAATATAATTTAAATTAATAAATTTGTCTCTAATTACAAATATTCCTTGACTTACAATGGTGTTATGTGCTAAAAACTGATCATAAGCTGATAATATCTTTAGTCAAAAGTTCATTTAATACACCTGAACTCTGAACATCATAACTCAGCCTAGCCTACCTTAAACATCTTCAGAACACTTATATTAGCCAACAGTTGGGCAAAATTATCTAATAGAAAGCCTATCTTATAATTTGATGCTGGCTACCACATGTAATTTATTTGGCACTGTGCTGAAGATGATAAGCTGAGTGGCTGTCTAGGTTCAGAATGGTTGTATGTTGCTTGTTTACCTTTGTGATCGAGTCACTGACTGGGAGCTGCAAGTTGCTGCTGATGTTCAGCATTAAAAGACAGCATCACACTAGCCCATGAAAAGATCAAAATTCAAAACTAGAAGTGCAGTTTCTACTGAATCCATATTATTTTTGTGCCATTGTAAAGTTGGAAAGCCATAAGTCAGGGACTTTCTGTACTGCTTTTGCTGCATCTTGCATGTTTTGATGTCATATATTAATTATTATTCAACTAAAATATTTCCATTTGAAGTGGGGATTTAATATCCTATGGGGATATTGTCAGGGACCTAAGAATGGCCAAACCCTGCCCTGCTCACCACTGGGAAGATTCCTGAAGATGCTGTATATATAGGCTTAATACAAACAGAAAGTGAAGAAGGACTTTTAGCTGACCCCTGGACCTAATTTCCTCCAGGACCTAATATCACTGGTCCTCTGATTACCTCTAGGAAAGGTGGGTTTGAGGTTCATGCCTAAGTAGAGTTTCTTACTTTCTTCTGAATCCAGAATAGCAAGCTCAGAATTCCTATAAGGATGAGGTGGAAAGATAGGACACACCTCAAATTGGCCAAGAGTTGATTTACTTTTCAGGCATCTGGGCTGAAAGAGAAAGAAGAGGCAGCCATTCCCAGGGCACTAAATTAGCCCTCTATAGAAATGCATTATCACAGGTAGGCAAAGACTTCAAAATGCAGGAGCTATTAGCAGAATAAGTGGACTCTGGAGTCCTATGTTTTAAGTTAGACTGAGAACTGATCTCCTGGGCTTCTCTGGTGGCTCAGATGGTAAAGAATCCTCCTGCAGTGCAGGAGACACGGGTTCAATCCCTGGGTCAAGAAAATCCCCTGGAGAAGGGATTGGCTACTCCCTCTAGTATGCTTGCTTGGAGAATTCCATAGACAGAGGAACCTGGCAGGATGCCGGCCATGGGGTCGCAAAGAGTTGACATGAATGAGCGACTAGCATTTTCACTTTTTTTTCAATATCCTACTCATAAATGGACTCTGAATGACAGAATCAGCCCTCCTCACTCTTCCTTTGTGGGTAGAAGAAGAGAGGAGGTTTACAAAGAAGGGAAGAAGAAGTGGAAGCTTCCTGATTCATGGAGAGAGACACAGGTATTCTTATCCATATCATCTGGTTTTGTTCAGTTTTAATCTTTTGGGTTTATAGCTTTATAGTCTGCCCAATGTCTTCAGTGGAATAGATCAGAGAATTATCATGAGATTCTTATTTCTACCTGACTTTTTGTCATTCTCATCTTCAACATCAGAGTCTTTATTATCATTTATTGAACCACTACCATATGTCAAGTCCATTGCTCAGCACTTTAGATACTCCTTCTGTAATCTAAAACCCACAAAGTAATATTAATCTATCCTCAGGTAAGGAAACTTAGCCTTAAACATGTTTAAAGATGAAGGGATTTCTGAGATAAATGTGGCAGGCAACATAAAATGAGAATTAAAAAAAAAAAAAACTCCAGAATTAAACAGTTTGAAAGTATTTCTGCTGTACAGCAGAAAGTAACATAACATTGTAAATCAGCTATACTCCAACAAGAATTAACTTAAAATTTAAATAACCAGTTTGAATAAGTGCCCCAAATCTTTGCAAGTCAGAAATAAGTCTACTTACTCTTTTGACAACTATACAGTATCTTGCCCCCACTAGACCTGGAACACCACCACAAAGCAATGAATCCCCAGTTCATAACCCTGCCCAGAGAGCAGTCCTGAACACCAGTCTCTTGTAACTTCCCAGCTGCCTCCCTTACACTCCACGTGGACTCTCACAGGCCCCTCTCCCTTGGCATCACCCAAACCCAGCCTCTGACTGGCCCCAAGCCTTTTCTGCCTCTGCCTGCCCCATGTCAGCCAATGGCAGCTCTGTCCCTGGGCAGTGCCTTCTTGTTCTCATACCCACAGCTGGCAAAAGTTTGGTCCCTCTGTTGGAATCCATCCCTTCCTCCTCTGTGTCCTCAGCCCCACCACTGCCCACTGGGATCAGTCTATCATAATGTATTGAATATTTGTATTGAAGGATATTTAAATATCCTTGCTGCATACAATATGCAATTTCATAATGTATTTATTAGGCTATTTCTTAAAAAATTCTCAGACAAGTGAAATTTCTGGCCAATGATATGTAAATAACACCTATGAATCTTATTTAGCTTATACTTCAGTTCAGTTGCTCAGTCATGTCCAACTCTTTGCGACCCCATGAACTGCAGTATGCCAGGTCTCCCTGTCCATCACCAACTCCCGGAGTCCATCCAAACGCATGTCGATTGTGTCAGTGATGCCATCCAACCATCTCATCCTCTGTTGTCCCCTTCTCTTCCTGCCCTCAATCTTTCCCAGCATCAGGGTCTTTTCAAATGAGTCAGCTCTTTGCATCAGGTGGCCAAAGTACTGGAGCTTCAGCTTCAACATCAGTCCCTCCAATGAACACCCAGGAATGATCTCCCTTAGGATGGACTGGTTGGATCTTCTCATAGTCCAAGGGACTCTCAAGAGTCTTCACCAACACCACAGTTTAAAAGCATCAATTCTTCTGCGTTCAAGCTTTCTTTATAGTCCAACATTCACATCCATACATGACCACAGGAAAAACCATAGCCTTGACTAGATGGACCTTTGTTGGCAAAGTAATGTCTCTGCTTTTTAATATGCTGTCTATGTTGGTCATAACTTTCCTTCTAAGGAGCAAGCGTCTTTTAATTTCATGGCTGAAATCACCATCTGCAGTGATTTTGGAGCCCCCCGAAATAAAGTCTGACACTGTTTCCACTGTTTCCCCATCTATTTCCCATGAAATGATGGGACAGGATGCCATGATCTCAGTTTTCTGAATGTTGAGTTTTAAGCCAACTTTTTCACTCTCCACTTTCACTTTCATCAAGAGGCTCTTTAGTTCTCCACTTTCTGCCGTAAGGGTGGTGTCATCTGCATATCTGAGGTTATTGATATTTCTCCCAGCAATCTTGATTCCAGCTGTGCTTCCTCTAGCCCAGCGTTTCTCATGATATACTCTGTACCTAAGTTAAATAAGCAGGGTGACAATATGCAGCCTTGATTTACTCCTTTTCCTATTTGGAACTAGTCTGCTGTTCCATGTCCAGTTCTAACTGTTGCTTCCTGAACCTGCATACAGGTTTCTCAAGAGGCAGATCAGGTGGTCTGGTATTTCCATCTCTTTCAGAGTTTTCCACAGTTTATTGTGCTTCAGCTATAGGATGTGAAAGTGCCCATTTCCTGATTTATCACACACATTGAATGTGAATATTATGATTCTTAACTCTTTTTGCAACTTGATGGCTGAGAAATGATATAAAGGGATTTTCAAGAAAGTGTGAATTAAAGAAAATAATTCTTAAGAACTGAAGTGGCAAGAGGAGGGAGCAGTTACAGGAATCTGAAGAGGTTCAGCTACAGCTGTGCAGTAAAACCTATGATTTCTTCTTTTCTTTTTTGTACTTCAAATTGCAAACTTACTTTTTTTTACTGTGTAATTTTTTTCATTTTTAAAAAATATAAATTTATTTAATTGGAGGTTAATTACTTTACAATGTTGTATTGGTTTTGCCATACATCAACATGAATCCACCACAGATATACACATATTCCCCATCCCGAACCCCCCTCTTTCCTCTCTCCCTGTACCTACGCTTACATTTCTCTCTAGGTACCTGTGTGTATTAGTTACTCATTAGTGTCTGAGTCTTTGCCACCCCATGGACTGTAGCCCACCAGGCTCCTCTGTCCATGGAATTTTCCAGGCAAGAATACTGGAGTGGGTTGTCATTCCTATCTCCAGGGGATCTTCCCCACCCAGAGATCGAACTTCGGTCTCCTGAATTGCAGGCAGATTCTTTACTGTTTGAGCCATCAGAGAAACCCCTCTATGTACATACTTAACCATATTCTACAAATCTGATGTGTTAAAAATTGTTTTCCCTAGGAGGAGGGAAAGAGGAGGGAAAGAGATAAGCATTTGTCTGGCAAGGCTGGGCTTGGTCCTGAGATGGTGGTGTTTCCATTGCAACCTCCCATTCTTGGCAGATGGGCTTCTGGCGCCGGCCTCCTCCATGCCTATGTGACTTGCTCTGATTGGCTGGGCTGTGTTTCCTGTAGAAAGGTTTGAAAACAAGAGGCAGCAAAGTAGATCTTTTATCCTGTGAGTCCTTGAACATTTTACAGACACAAGAACTCAGTTCTCAGTGAGTCTACATAACAGAAGGAATGGACAAATCCCTAAGCCTGCTCATCCTTTGGTTACAACTAGACTGTGAGTTAAAGGGATTTGGAAATGGGCAAAGAATGGGCAACTCCTGGATATTCCTCCCCAGGGAAGAGAGGAAGTCTGGGAGTTGTACCTGCATGGTTTCTGGGAGTTCCTGTAGAGAGCAAAAAAGTAAACTTAAAATTAGTTTTCAAAGAATAATCAGCCACTAACCAGCCTGTCTCTGTTTTCTCTTTCTGAACAAGGGTGAGCACTAAACAGGACGTGAGTCAGAGTCCTGAAGCTCTGAACGTGAGAGAGGGAGACAGCGTGGTTCTTAACTGCACTTACACTGACAGCGCTCTGTACTTCCTTCAGTGGTTCCGGCAGGATCCCGGGAAAGGGCTCACATCTCTATTGTCAATTCAGGCAAATCAGAAAGAACAAGCAAGTGGAAGAATTACAGTCTCGTTGGATAAATCATCAAGACACAGTGCTTTATACATTGCAGCTTCTCAGCACAGTGACTCGACCACCTATCTCTGTGCTGTGAGGCACAGTACACAGAGGGAACCTGTTCCCAGTATTCAAACTGCAGATGGGGCTCCAACCATGTCCTGTCTTGGCGCTGAGGAAACTTTTTCCATTAAGAAGATTTCTACATTGACTTTCTTTCCAGATAGAGGCAATTAGCAAGGGTAGGATGATTTGAGAGAATAGCACTGAAACATGTACATTACCATAGGTAACATAGATGACCAGTGCAAGTTCCATGCATGAAGCAGGGCCCCTGAAGCCCATGCTCTGGGACAACCCAGAGGGACAGGGTGGCAGGGGAGGTGGGAGGGGTGTTCAGGATGGTGGGGACCCAGGTATACCTATGGCTGATTCATGTTGATGTATGGCAAAAACCATCACAATACTGTAAAATAATTATCCTCCAATTAATATAAATAGATAAATTTTTTAAAAATCTGATAAAATGATCTAAAATTATACTATGAATACTTTGACCATTAGATTTTCATCAACTTCAATTTATTTTTATTTTTATTTTTTTTTAAATTGAAAGGCGAGTCCTTGTCCAGCCTCTGTGAGCTGGAGCCCAGAGGCCAATTCAAACTGCCCGCGACCGCCACCCGTTTTCAATTCGACCGCTTCCCAACTTCAATTTAAATAATAGTTTTACAATCTAAATGGGAAAAGAATTTAAAAAATAATAGACACATGTATGCAGGTCAGGAAGCAACAGTTAGAACTGGACATGGAACAACAGACTGGTTCCAAATAGGAAAAGGAATTTGTCAAGGCTGTATATTGTCACCCTGTTTATTTAACTTATTTGCAGAGTACATCATGAGAAACGCTGGACTGGAAGAAACACAAGCTGGAATCAAGATTGCCGGGAGAAATCTCAATAACCTCAGATATGCAGATGACACCAGCCTTATGGCAGAAAGTGAAGAGGAACTCAAAAGCATCTTGATGAAAGTGAAAGTGGAGAGTGAGAAAGTTGGCTTAAAGCTCAACATTCAGAAAACGAAGATCATGGCATCTGGTCCCATGTCAGACACTTAGAAGTAAAGTGTCAGACTTTATTTTTATGGGCTGCCAAATCACTGCAGATGGTGACTGCAGCCTTGAAATTAAAAGACGCTTACTCCTTGGAAGGAAAGTTATGACCAACCTAGATAGCATATTGAAAAGCAGAGACATTACTTTGTCAACAAAGGTCAGTCTAGTCAAGGCTATGGTTTTTCCTGTGGTCAGGTATGGATGTGAGAGTTGGACTGTGAAGAAGGCTGAGTGCCGAAGAATTGATGCTTTGAAGTGTGGTGTTGGAGAAGACTCTTGAGAGTCCCTTGGACTGCAAGGAGATCCAACCAGTCCATTCTGAAGGAGATCAGCCCTGGGATTTCTTTGGAAGAAATGATGCTAAAGCTGAAACTCCAGTACTTTGGCCACCTCATGTGAAGAGTTGACTCATTGGAAAAGACTCTGATGCTGGGAGGATTGAGGGCAGGAGGAGAAGGGGACGGCAGAGGATGAGATGGCTGGATGGCATCACTGACTCGATGGCCGTGAGTCTGGGTGAACTCCGGGAGTTGGTGATGGACAGGGAGGCCTGGCGTGCTGTGATTCATGGGGTCGCAAAGAGTCGGACACGACTGACCGACTGATCTGATCTGATCTGATATGTATAGCAGAATTGCTTTGATGTACACCTGAAACGAACACAACATTGTTAACCAGCTTTTCTCTAATGTAAAATGAAAAGTTAAAAAACAGTAGTTTTGTTGAGATTAAGTAACATTTCACACAGTTCACTCTTTCAAATGAACAACTAAGTGTGCTCTAGTATATTCACAACATGGCACAATCACTACCTCTATCTAGATTTGAAACCTTGTCATCACCCCAAAAGGAAACCACACACCCATGAAACAGTCACTCCCCATGCTCCCCATGCTCCCCATGCACATGTCCCTGGAAGCCACCAACCTGCTTTCTGACCATGGATTTACTTATTTTATGTATTTCATGCAAATGGAATCATACAATCCATGGCAATTTTGCATTGTTTATTTTACTTAGCATAATACTTTGGAAGTTCATTCAACTCAGGACCAATTGTTAGTGTTAGTTAGTGAAAGTCTCTTAGTCATGTCCAACTCTTTGTGATCCCATGGACTATACAGTCCATGGAATTCTCCAGGCCAGAATACTGGAGTGGGTAGCCTTTCAATTCTCCAGGGGATCTTTCCAACCCGGGGATCAAACCCAGGTCTCCTGCATTGCAGGGGGATTCTTTACCAGCTGAGCCACAAGGGAAGCCCAAGAATACTGGGTAGCCAATTCCTTCTCCAGTGGATCTTTCCTACCCAGGAATCGAACTGGGGTCTCCTGCATTGCAGGTGGATTCTTTACCAACTGAGTGATGAAGTGCTGGGAGCCAGCACGCGAGTTCCCACCCATGACAAGGTCATGCGGGAGAGCCCTGATGGGCAAGGCGAGTCAGGGCTCAAGGGCGCCCCCCCCCCCCTGGATCTGCCTGAGCGTCTACCTTCAAATCAGAATCTGTCTGTTTTTACTATTTTACGACTTTCACCAACTCTTCTGACATTAAGGGGGGGCTATCCCCGATCACCTTTCTCTGAAGAAAATCAACTTAAAACTCTAGTTAATAAGTCTCCTAGGCATAATAGGAGTATTTCAATTCAAACCCCCCTGATGACTTTCTAGCTTGCCTGACAGGTTTGTTCAGATTCACAGCCTCCCAACCACGAGAGGCACGGGAAGCTTAAGATATTCTAACAATGCAGAGCTTCTCAGATAGTTAAAATTCTTAGAATAGGACTAGTAGAGATTTCTTTGTTGAGCTAATGCTTGCTGCCAAGTTTCCATATCCCTTACCTACTGTGTCCCTGGGAGTGTATTGATTAATATAGTTGGTGTATAGAAATGGAAGTAGTAGCTTTAATGTTTGTAACCTTGGACCCTTGAGTTAATTCTTTTCTTGTTATAGTCCACCACACTTTTGCCCTATAGGAATGCAACTTTATCTAATGCTTTCGGAGGGTGGCGCCTGACTTTAGAATAATCACCTTTAGAGAAAAACAAGTTTTCTGAAGAAAGGGTCATAAAATGTTAACAGGCCTCCTGGCCAGAAGATGATGTAAGTCACCTAAAGCTTTTGCATATGGTAAGTTTGCAGAAAGAAAGCCTGGCTTCGATAAGGATGAAGGACTGCTGACCTTGCATGACTCTACCCCTCCCCGCCCCATTATCCTCTATGCACAACTTAAGGTATAAAAACTACTTTGGAAAATAAAGTGTGGGCCTTGCTCACAGAAGCTTGGTCTCCCCATGTTGTTCTTTCTCTTTGCTTTTCCTTTTCAGGCTGATCCCCTGGAGCGCAGGGGCCCTCTGTGTTCACTTTCCTGCCTGGGCTTCTAAGACCCACTTGAGAAGGTGCCTAAGGTGGGGCACCTTCAGCTATTCGAGAGGGCGCCTGCAGCCTATGTGAACAGAGCAAGTCCCGTGCTGGGGCTTTATTGGCTTTCTGCGTAAACTAAGGAATATCAGCCTCTTTTCTCTCCTCTATTTTCTTAACTGCAAAATTCTTTCCTTATCTCTTTCTCCTTTTATCTATTGTTTATCTTTTAATTGCCAATGCCGTCCTCCCGAGGGAATCCCTGGACCCAACCGGGGCTGGACCCCGGTAATGAAGGAAGCCCAGGACCAACTGGAGAAAGACAAATGTTCATCCTTAACCAATCACATAGGATGCCATACTGCTAATTAGCCGGCTGACATTGTCCCTGTTCTTCACACCCTCCTCCACCCGTCTGTTTTGCTAGAAGTTTGTCAGTTTTACTGATTCTCTTAAAGAACCAACTCTTTGTTTCATTGATTTTCTCTATTGTTTATCTCTTTTAAATTTCATTGATTTCTCCTTTTATCTTTATTATTTTCTTATGCTTGTTTTGGATTAATTTATATTTTCCTTGTATAGGTTCTTCAAGTAGAAGCTTAGATAATCTATCTGAAATTTATTCTTTTTTAACATTTGCATGTACTGCTAAAATTTCACTCTCCATACTTCTTTGCTCTGTCTCCCCAATTTTGGTGTGTGTATTTTAATTTTTACTCAATTCATGAGAAATTCAATGATTTCCCTTGAGACAGTCTCTATGACCTATAGATTATTAAGAATTGTGTTGTTTGGTTGCCAAATGTTTGGGAATTTTCCTGTATCTTTCTGTTATTTATTTATACTATTATTTCATTGTGGTTGGAGAACATACTCTTTCTATTTCTGCTTTTTACATTAGATTTGTTGAGTTTTTTTAGGTCCCAAGATTTGGACTTCAGTTCAGTTCAGTTCAGTTCAGTTCAGTCGCCCAGTCGTGTCCGACTTTTTGCGACCCCATGAATCGCAGCATGCCAGGCCTCCCTGTCCATCACCAACTCCTGGAGTTCACTCAGACTCACATCCATCGAGTCAGTGATGCCATCCAGCCATTTCATCCTCTGTCGTCCCCTTCTCCTCCTGCCCCCAATCCCTCCCAGCATCAGTCTTTTCCAATGAGTCAACTCTTCACATGAGGTGGCCAAAGTACCTGGTATATATTCCATGGACACTTGAAAAGAAGTATATTCTGCTCTGGTTGGGTGGAGTGTTGTATAGCTGACTATTAAATCCTACTGGTTAATAGTGTTATTGAGTTCTTCTATACATCTGCTGATTTTCTGGCAAGTTATTCTATCAGTTGTTGAGAGAGGAATATTGAAGTATTTAACTATGTTTCTAGATTTGTCTCTTCTTTTTAGTTCTAATTTTTGTTCCACTTATTTTTCAGCTCTGTTAATTGGTACATATACATTTAGGATTGCTATGTCTTCTTGGTAAATTATCCTCTTCATCAGTAGATAATATTTCTCTGTCTCTGGTAATTTTCTTTGTTCAGCAGCCTGTCTAATTTATCTGATACTAATATAGCCATTATACTTCCTTCTTTTTTTTTTGGCTTTGTCCACCTCACAAAGCCTCCAAAAAATGTGAGCAGCACAGCCTATATTTCTTCTGAGGCTTTGATTAATGTTTGCATAATACGTCTTTTTCCATCCTTTTACTTTCAAGTTGAGTATGTTTTATTTGAAATGAATTTCTTTCAGACAGTTATAGTTGGGTCATGATTCTTAATCCACTTTTTGTCTGAACTATTTTGTCACTGGTGTGTTCAGATCAACTTCTGTGTCTTAGTTTTTGTGTGTAGATCACTTGCTTTTAATGTCTTGATATTTTAGGTCTTAACCTTCCATTTGATTTTTTGTTTGTGCTTTTTTTGGTCCCCTATGTTTTTCCTTCTAACCTCCTGTGAGTTATTCAACATTTTCTAGGATTATACTTCAATTTATCTGCAGTGTTGTGTGTGTGTGTGTGTGTGTGTGTGTGTTAGTTGTTCAGTTGTGTCTGACTCTTTGTGACCTCATGGACTGTAGCTTACCATGGAATTCTCTAAGCAAGAATATTGGAGTGGGTAGCCATTCTCTTCTCCAGAGCATCTTGTCTGCCCAGGGACTGAACCCAGGTCTCCCACATTGTAGGAAGATTCTTTTATGGTCTGTCACAAGGGAAGCTCCTATAACATTTAGCTGTGTCTTGTTGTATAGCTGTTTTTATATGGTTGCTTCAGTTATTGAATTTACATAACACAGTCTATTGTTAATATTATTTTACCTATTTGAATGAAATGTATAAATATTGCCTCCCGTTACACCTATTTATTCTCCCCTATATGTGAACCGGGAACTTCCTGATGTTCAAGCTGGTTTTAGAAAAGGCAGAGGAACCAGAGATCAAATTGCCAACATCCGCTGGATCATGGAAAAAGCAAGAGAGTTCCAGAAAAACATCTATTTCTGCTTTATTGACTATGCCAAAGCCTTTGACTGTGTGGATCACAATAAACTGTGGAAAATTCTGAAAGAGATGGGAATACCAGACCACCTGACCTGCCTCTTAAGAAGTCTGTATGCAGGTCAGGAGGCAACAGTTAGAACTGGACATGGAATAACAGACTGGTTCCAAATAGGAAAAGGAGTACCTCAAGGCTATATATTGTCACCCTTCTTATTTAAGTTGTGCTCAGAGTATATCATGAGAAATGCTGGACTGGAAGAAGCACAAGCTGGAATCAAGATTCCCGGGAGAAATATCAATAACCTCAGATATGCAGATGACACCACCCTTATGGCAGAAAGTGAAGAGGGACTCAAAAACCTCTTGATGAAAGTGAAAGTGGAGAGTGAAAAGGTTGGCTTAAAGCTCAACATTCAGAAAACGAAGATCATGGCATCCGGTCCCACCACTTCATGGGAAATAGATGGGGAAACAGTGGAAACAGTGTTAGACTTTATTTTTCTGGGCTCCAAAATCACTGCAGATGGTGATTGCAGCCATGAAATTAAAAGACGCTTACTCCTTGGAAGGAAAGTTATGACCAACCTAGATAGCGTATTCAAAAGCAGAGACATTATTTTGCCAACAAACGTTCGTCTAGTCAAGGCTATGGTTTTTCCAGTGGTCATGTATGGATGTGAGAGTTGGACTGTGAAGAAGGCTGAGTGCCGAAGAATTGGTGCTTTTGAAGTGTGGTGTTGGAGAAAACACTTGAGAGTCCCTTGGACTGCAAGGAGATCCAACCAGTCCATTCTGAAGGAGATCAACCCTCGGATTTCTTTGGAAGGAATGATGCTAAAGCTGAAACTCCAGTACTTTGGCCACCTCATGCGAAGAGTTGACTCATTGGAAAAGCCTCTGATGCTGGGAGGGATTGTGGGCAGGAGGACAAGGGAACGACAGAGGATGAGATGGCTGGATGGCATCACTGACTCGATGGCCGTGAGTCTGGGTGAACTCCGGGAGTTGGTGATGGACAGGGAGGCCTGGCGTTCTGCGATTCATGGGGTCGCAAAGAGTCAGACACGACTGAGCAACTGATCTGATCTGATTGTAAAATAATTTTCTTTATTATTTCCTCCATGTATGTTTATAGCCTCATTAGACAGTGTTATAATTTATACCAGATATATAATTATATTATTATATATATAATATGCTGTATTTTCACCAAATATAATTGAGGAAATTCAAGAGGAAAAGTCTATTGTATTTATCCATAAATTTGCTTATTGTATTCTTTATTCTTTCTTGTTGCTTCAAGACTCCTTCTTTTATAATTTTATTTCTGTTTATAGAGCTTCCTTTAGACATTATTAGGATAGGTGTTCTGGTGACCACTTTTCTTAATTTTCCTTCATCTGAGAATGTCTCAATTTCACCTTTATTAGTGAAGGCTTCTGGATTAATGGTATTTCCTTCTGACTCATAGTTAAATCTGGAAACTAAAAAAATTGTAACATTGTGATTTTATGTTTCATTCTAAAAATTATTTTGTATCCAACACTTAAAAGTTGAAGTATAGCTGATTGACAATGTTATGCTAATTTCTTCTGTAGAGCAAAGTGACTCAGTTATACATATATAGATTTTCTTTTTTATTTTCTTTTCCATTATGGTTTACCCCTGGATATTGAAAATAGTTCCCTGTGCTATCCAGTAACACAGGGAATTTTAAAATCACAATTCTGTGTTTTTTAAAAAAGCAAATTTAATACAGTTCAAGGCTGACAACATATAAATCCTCTTCTGTACATAATCATAATGCTTTGGAATTCAACCACAGAAGGGAAATAAAAAGGTGGGGCGTGTTAATGAGAACAGTGAACTTCTCCGTAGTTCTCAATTTGGCCTCTGGAGGGCACTGCTGCTTAAATTGGAAATTGCTTTTCTGTAAAAGATCATAAGAACCTCACAAAACCCTTATGGTTTAAAGAGATATTCTGATCATTTTTTACACAGTGAGATGTAAAGCATCTCAGACACCAAAGGTAGGCATTTTGTTAAGACAACTTCTCTTCCTAACAACCTCCCTACAACCTCCATCAGAAGAAATATAAATCCTTTGTCATTCTTATTCAGAGAAACCTGGGTTCAAGTCAGCCAGTCTTCAGACTTATTTGTGGGGAACCTGTTAGAAAGGAGCTCACTGCCTCTTCACTGCTCTACTATGACCTTGGTGTTCACCTTGATGCTTGAGATGCTCCTGTTTCTGAGTGAGTACTACTCCATTTTACTCCTTTGTCCACACGTGGAATATTGCTCCGTGTTGAATAGAGACTTTTTGTTTTAGCTGAGTTCACTGATTCAGCATTGGTGTTTCAGCAGGAGCTGGAGCCCAGTCAGTGACCCAGCCTGATGACCACATCACTGTCTCTGAAGGAGCCCGTCTGGAGCTGAAGTGCAACCACTCATCTTCTGTTTCACTGTCTCTCTTCTGGTACGTGCAGTACCCCAACCAAGGACTCCAGCTTCTCCTGAAGTACGTGTCTGGAGACAATCTTGTTTCAGGCATCAAAGGTTTTGAGGCTGAATTTAGGAACAGTGAGATGTCCTTCCACCTGAGGAAAATACCAGCTCATTGGAAAGACTCGGCCAAGTACTTCTGTGCTCTGAGTGACACAGTGCCTGGGACTGCAGGAGGAGCTGAACACAAACCTCCTGGGACACTGTAGCTCAGTCTTTGTTATATTTAGGAAGTTGGCATGCTCTGTGAAGGCAAACAGTACAGACAATACAGAATCCTGGATGTGTTTGGTTCCCATGGGCATCTTAGATTTTTCTTTTCTTCATTTTTTCTTTTTTTTTTTTCTATTCTTTTTTCTTTATCATTTTACAAAGGAAGGACTTCTATTTTCTGAAGTTTGGAATTTTTGTCCTCCAGAATCAGAATTCCAAGGAAAATGAAGCCATATAATTTTCAACAAGCTGGAGAAAGTTACTTACTCTGGTGTCATTTGGAATAGTGATGGGCTGAGTTATAATAGTTTGAGGTTGGCCATGTGAGTTGATATAACACAAGTCAGAAAATTTGCTTTACAATATTGATCTCATCTCTCAAGCAAACAAAAAACCCAGGACAATGGCTTATTTCTAACTGCATTATCTTCAGACTATTTTTCTAGTATCCTTAGAGGCTTCTTTCCTTAAAGGACTTCAACTCTTTGACTAAGCATTTGGGACTGGTGCAGCTAATTACTGCTGGCACTAAAGAATGTATATCAGTGACCTTTCCAAAAACAGTACGTGTGAAACAATAAAAGGCTTCCTTTATTTATCAGTCCCCAATAATACGCTTCCCAGGTGGTGTAATGTCTGCCTGCCAATGCAGGAGACACAAGGGCATCCTCCCTAATGAGGAGGAAGATGAAGAGTGCAGTGAAGAGGTGGTTAAAACATCTTTATGGGGCAGTTCTTCTGGGTCTGTGTTTATCTTTGGCCAGATATCTCTCTCCTTTTCCCACATCAGACCTGTTTTAGGACACTCTGGAAAGATGCATAGGCATCTTTTGCGTCTTGTGCTGGATGCCAGCACAGAGCTTTGTGGGATGCTTGGCATTATCTGTTATGAGGTGGTGCCACCTCCTTTTTGAGCACCATGGAGTATTTCTGTGCCTGTGCAGTTTTCCTTGACCTCTTGACCTCAGAAGTCGTCACTTTTTTACTCTAGCAGAGCTCAGCTCTTGCTGTTAATTGTCTTAGTTCAGTTCAGTTCAGTCACTAAGTCGTGTCTGACTCTTTGTGACCCCATGAACCACAGCACACCAGGCCTCCTTGTCCATCACCAACTCCCGGAGTTTACTCAAACTCATGTCCATCGAGTCGGTGATGCCATCCAGCCATTTCATCCTCTGTCGTCCCCTTCTCCTCCTGCTCCCAATCAGTCCCAGCATCAGAGTCTTTTCCAATGAGTCAACTCTTTGCATGAGGTGGCCAAAGTACTGGAGTTTCAGCTTTAGCATCATTCCTTCCAAAGAACACCCCAACTGATCTCCTTTCAGTCCAAGGGACTCTCAAGAGTCTTCTCCAACACCGCAGTTTAAAAGCATCAATTCTTTGGTGCTTAGCTTTTCTCACAGTCCAACTCTCACATCCATACATGACTACTGGAAAAACCATAGCCTTGACTAGACAGACCTTTGTTGGCAAAGTAATGTCTCTGCTTTTGAATATGCTATCTAGGTTGGTCATAACTTTCCTTCCAAGGAGTAAGCATATTTTAATTTCATGGCTGCAATCACCATCTGCTGTGATTTTGGAGCCCCCCAAAATAAAGTCCAAGGTAAGAGAAACCCAAGTAAGATGGTAGGTGTTGCGAGAGGGTATCAGAGGGCAGACGCACTGAAACCATAATCACAGAAAACTAGTCAATCTAATCACATGGAGAACAGCCTTGTCTAACTCAATGAAATTAAGCCATGCTGTGTGGGGCCACCCAAGACAGGCGGGTCATGCTGGAGAGGTCTGACAGGGTGTGGTCCACTGGAGAAGGGAATGGCAAACCACTTCAGTATTGCCTTGAGAACCCCATGAACAGTATGAAAAAGCAAAATGATAGGATACTGAAAGAGGAACTCCCCAGGTCGGTAGGTGCCCAATATGCTGCTGGAGATCAGTGGAGAAATAACTCCAGAAAGAATGAAGGGATGGAGCCAAAGCAAAAACAATACCCAGTTGTGGATGTGACTGGTGATAGGAGCAAGGTCTGATGCTGTAAAGAGCAATATTGCATAGGAACCTGGAATGTTGTGTCCATGAATCAAGGCAAATTGGAAGTGGCCAAACAGGAGATGGCAAGGGTGAATGTGGACATTCTAGGAATCAGCGAACTAAAATGGACTGGAATGGGTGAATTTAACTCAGATGACCATTATATCTACTACTGTGGGCAGGAATGCCTTAGAAGAAATGGAGTAGCCATCATGGTCAACAAAAGAGTCCAAAATGCAGTACTTGGATGCAATCTCAAAAACTACAGAATGATATCTGTTCATTTCCAAGGCAAACTATTCAATATCACAGTAATTCAAGTCTATTCCCCAACTAGTAATGCTGAAGAAGCTGAAGTGGACCGGTTCTATGAAGACCTACAAGACTTTTAGAACTAACACCCAACTGTCTTCGTTACTGAGTCTAATTAGCATGACAGGTTAATGAATCTGAGAGATGAGGTGTTGGGGCAAGGACTTTATTTGGAAAGCTGGCTGACCAAGAAGAGGGCAGACTAATGTCTCAAAATAATCATCTTGTCTGGGTCTGAATGCCAGGTTCTTTTACAGAACAGGGAAGGGGAAGGTGAGGAAACAAAAAGGCAAAATTAATCTTGCAAACATCTCCTAGAATGGCAAGCCTCAGGCAGGGGATGTATTAATTTCTTCTTTCCTACCATCCACAGGTGGACAGGCCATGAACAAAAGCACTTTAGCAGTCAGGCAGAGGGGTTGATTCTCTGAGGCAGCCCATTATGTATGATTATAATAACAAAAGCAATGAAAAGCAAGTCAAAGGAACAGTTCCAACAGGTAGAATTGGTTCTTCCCTCAGTGCTTGGAGTGTGTAGGAAAAACAAAGCTTGAAGCTTACTCTGCTTGACACATACCAGCTGTCTAGCCCAGGGGCCCATCTACCTCCTGCCTCCGAAACTCATCCCGAGTTTTTGAGTGCTCAGTCGCTTAGTCGGGTCTTACTCTTTGCCATCCTGTGGACTGTAGCCCACCAGGCTCCCCGGCCATGGGATTTTCCAAGCAAGAATACTGGAGCTGGTTGCCATTTCCCAGGGGATCTTCCAGACTCAGGGATTGAACCCCCATCTGTTTCATCCCCTGCATTGGCAAGTATATTCTTTACCGCTCCATCCCCTGGAAAACTCTTTCAAATGGGGGTTAGTACTAACAGAGAATAATTTTGTGTGAAGGAAAGCTAAATCATTATCGGCATATAAGAAGCATGCTTTTTGATGAATATTCCTTTCAGTTAATAGCTCTGCCTTATTCCTGATTCAAGCTCTAGCCATTTATGACCATAATGCAAAATATCTATATTTGTATTGATTGTTATTATCTTTATCTATGTCATTATCTTTATCCATAGCTCTCAGGAAAGTCCCTGGATCAAACAGGGACTCATAAACAAAAGATTAGATGGAAAATTTTGAAGTATAGATATCAGCTTTTTCTGACTTTTTTCCACTTTTATTGCCTAAGGTTTATTTATTAATATATATCAGGAGAAAATATGAACGTCCATTTCACAAGTTCAAAATTATGTATAAAACATTGAATGTCACCTTTTCCCTCCACTCTCACCCCTCTTTAATCTGTTTTTAGTTCAGTTGAGACCAAAGGGTGGGGCTTCCTGTCACAGAGTGGCAGCTGAGCACGGTTTGTTGGCTGAGCTGATTGGCTGCAGGAGGTGAAACATCCAGACAAGTCATGACACTCACCACCCTGGGTTTGCTATGTATTTTGTGAATATTTTCCAGCAACAAGGCAAAGAGTCATGAAAAGGCTAGTAGACACTGTACTGGGGCTTTTGTTTGCCCAGGTTTGCTGTGAGTTGGGGCTGCCCCACAGGGGAATCTGAAGGAATGAGCAGCTTCTCTTTTGTTGAAGGAGGGAGAGGAGCTGACAAGTCCTGCAGACTGTCTATCCTTATCATTTATGGGGTTGGGGGTGTACTTTCCGGGTTTTGCAGGAGCTCTGTGACCCTCACCTGTGACTGTTTCTCTCCTTCTCATCAGGTGTGAGAGGGATGGATGTGGCGCAGAGTCCCCCAGCCCTGAGTCTCCAGGAGGGAGCCAGCTCTACTCTGCGGTGTAACTTCTCCACCTTCGCAGACAGTATGCAGTGGTATCTTCAGAACCCCGGGGGCCGCCTCATCCACCTGTTTTACGTTCCTTCAGGGACAAAGCGAGATGGAAGATTAAATGCCACGACAGTCCCTACAGAACGCCACAGCTCACTGCACATTTCCTCTTCGCAGACCACAGACTCAGGCACTTACTTCTGTGCTGTGCAGCACAGTGCTCCCCAGGCACCTGCAGCCTCTACACAGCCTCTACCGTCCGCGGGGTTCAGACCTCCTCCAGCCACAGTCACACGGTGAGGCCACCACAGGGCATTTGCAGTGCTTAACGTTACTCACCTACATCAGTACAGTTTAAACCACAGATACTTTTTGGCCCTACAGATTACGGACTTTAGTCTTTATCTTCCCTTCTCAATCTGTGTCTCCTTCTGCACTAGAAACTTCTAACTGGGAACCATCAGTGTAGTTGATAAGAGGATAGAATTAAAATAAATATTTAACCACATCTTCCCAGGTGGTTCAGTGATAAAGAATCTGCTTACTGATGCAGGAGACGCAGGAGACATGGGTTTGATTCCTGGGTGGGGAAGATCCTCTGGAGGAGGAAATGGTAAACCATTCCAGTATTCTTGGGAAATACTGGGAAATCTCATGGACAGAAGAGCCTGGCAGGCTAACCATCCATGGGGTCTCAAAGAGTTGAACATGACTGAGTGACAGAGCATGCTTGCTGAACTCAAAAATGTTAAAAAGTGAAAGGAATTAAATGAAATCACTCCAATAAAGATATTATCCAGCTTAGTTGCCTTCTCCAGAATGTTCACATCTGTCTCACCATGAAGTATTCCAACAGACAACTGCAAATATTTACATGCCATCCTACTACTGTGGAAAGCAAAGAAAAAATGTTTGCTCAATGTTTAACATGAACTTGATAAGTTAAAACAAATGAATTCTCTTATAATTCTGGGTTGAAGAAGTATGAAATCAATTTTACTGGTTACAGTCATGATCTTGGCTGGTTGGTTCCTTCAGAGTCGGACCCGACTGAAGTGACTTAGCAGCAGCAGTAGCAGAGGCTTTAAGGAAGAATCCATTTCCTTGCATTTTTCTAGCTTCTGGAGGTCACTTGGATTCCTTGGGTCATAGCCCTTCCTTGAATCACTGCAACCTCTTACTTCTACCACCTCAGCTCCTTTCTCTTCTGGAGTCAAAAACTCTTCTGCTTCTAAGGTGTAGGAAATTAGTAAATAAACAGAAACTCATTTAAATAGAGTTGGGAGACAGGGGGAGCTCTCATACTCTGTGAAGATAACAGGATTAAAGGGCTGAAGAAATATACCACCTCTTTTCCAGGCAAACACTGGGCCAGTGAAAAACCATGGACTCTGTTCACTCTGTGTGTGTGTGTGTGTGCGCGCGCGCGCGCAGGGGCTTCTCTTGTTGTGGAGTACTGTCTCTAGAGTGCATGGGCTCAGTAGTTGCAGCACATGGGCTCTCTAGTTATGGCACATGGGCTTAGTTGCCTAGTGGCCTGTGGGATCTTAGGTCCCTACCAGGATTGAACCGCGTCCCCTGCATTGGAAGGCAGATTCTTAAGCCCTGGACCACCAGGGACATCCCAAAGTAAACAGATGTAAACGTCTGTTTACAGTAGCCCTCCCAACTTCCCTTTCTTTTCTCTTGTCCTGTGGGGACTAGCATGAGGCTTGCCATGGTTGCAGACCCCAAATTGCAATCCTTTGCTGATCCCAAATAAACTCATCTTTCTAGAGAAATATCTGATAGTCTTTTTTTTTTTTTTCATGTCAGCAAAGGATGCATGGTTATGTATAGGACCTACCCAGATAATCCAGAATAATTCATATCAAGATCCTTCAACTAATCCCACACTCAAAGTCTACTTTGCCACATTTTAATCTAAAACTTTTAAAATTGAAACGTAGTTGACTTACAATACTATATTAGTTTCAGATGTACAGCATAGTCATTTGACATTTTTGATAAATTACATACCATACAAAATTACTTTAAAATATTGATCATATTTCCTTTGGCATACATTACAAACTTGCAATTTGTTTATTTTATAACAGAGTGTGTGCCTCTTGATTCCTCTCACCTGGTTCACGCCTACACTCCTCTCCCATCAGTGACCACTAGTTTTTTCATTATGTCTGTGAGTCTGTTTCTGTTTTGTTATATTTGTTTGTTTTGTTTTTCAGATTCCACATATATGTATTAAAACATACAGTTTATTTGTCTCACTCTGACTTATTTCAATAAGTATAATACCCTCTGGGTCTATCCATGTTGTTCCAAATGGCAAGATTTTACTTTTTTATGGTAATATTTCACTATTTATATCTATATTGATCTATCTATCATCTAGATCTTCTTTATCCATTCATCTATGATACGAATGAACACTGAGATGTCTTCAAGATCTTGACTATTGTATATAATGTTTCTGTGAGCATTGGGGCGCCTGTATATTTTTAAACTAGCTCTTCTGTTCTCTTTGGATAAATACCCAGGAGTGGAAGTTCTGGATCATGTAGTAGTTCTAGTTTTAATTTTTAAAAAAAAGTTGTCAGTCAGTTTGCTGTTATCTTTCCCACCACAGCCACCAAAACCAGATAGGATCCCAATGGCTATCTCGCCCTTCCCCCCAGAGGTGCTGCCTCCTTTCTGAGCACCTGAGGAAAGATAAGACTCCAGGTCGCAGGCATCATTCCATTTTAATCTGGGGAGGGCAGAGCGGGAGAATTTCCATACTGCTTTCCACAGAGGCTGCACCAATTTATATTACTACCAGCAGTGCACAAAGATTCCCTGTTCTCCACATCCTCACCAACCCTTGTTATTTCTTGCCTTTTTGATGACAGCCCTCATGTTCTTGCCTGGAGAATCCCAGGGACGGGGAAGCCTGGTGGGCTGCCTTCCATGGGGTCGCACAGAATCAGACACGACTGAAGCGACTTAGCAGCAGTAGCAGCAGCAGCTAGTAAGGTGATTTGCTCATTTGTTGTTCTGATTTGCACTTTACTGATGACTAAAGACATTGAGCATCTTTTCATGTACCTGTTGGCCATCCGTATACCTTTTTTGGTAAAATGCCTATACAGGTCCTCTGCCTAATTTAAAATAAGATTATGTATTTGATATTAAATGTACAAGTTCTTTATATATTTTGGATATTAAATCCTTGGTGACATGTTGTTTGCAAATATCTTTTCCCTTTCAGATTTCCTTTTCTTTGTGTTAATGGTTTTCTTCTCTGTGCAAGAGTTTTTTTTTTTTTTTTTTTCTCTAATTTTATTTTATTTTTAAACTTTACATAATTGTATTAGTTTTGCCAAATATCAAAATGAATCCGCCACAGGTATACATGTGTTTCCCATCCAGAACCCTCCTCCCTCCTCCCTCCCCATACCATCCCTCTGGGCTGTCCCAGTGCAGAGTTTAGTTTGATTAGAAAAAATATTATAAAGATGAATGTCACAAAGCATACTGTTTATATTTTCTTTTAGGAGTTTTATGATTTCAGCTCTTACATATTAGTCTTTAAAACATTTTGAGTTATTTTAATTCATGTTGTGAGAAAAATTTTTAGTTTCATTCTTTTACATGTAGCTGTTCAGTTTGCTCAAAACTTACTTATTGAAGAATCTGTCTTTGTCTCCACTGTATATTCTTGCCTCTTTTATCATAGATTGATTGATCATAGGTACATGGGTTTATTTTGATTCTATTTTGTCCCATTTATCTATGTCTGTTTTTGTGCCAGTACCATACAATTTTGGATTACTATGACTGTGTAGCATATTTTCATATCAGAGAGTGTAGATTTTCAACTTTGCTCTTTTTTCTCAAAATTGCTTTGGCTGTTGAGGTCTTCTATGGTTCCATACAAATTTTAGGATTATTTTTTTCTAGTTCTATGAAAAATGCCATGGGTAATTTGATGAGGATTGCATTGAATCTGTAGATTGTTTTGGGTGTATGGATATTTTAGCAATATTAACTCTTTCAGTCCATGAACACGAGATATCTTTCTGTTTATTTGTATTGTCTTAAATCATTTTTATCAATTCTTACAGTTCTCAAAGTACAGATCTTTCAATTCCTTTGTTGCAATTATTGCTAATTATTTTATTCTCTTAGAGTCAATTGTAAATTGGAGGTTTTCTTAAATTCTTTTTCTTATAATTCATTATTAGTATATAGAAATGCAAAAGATTTCTATATATTAATTTCATACTCTGCAACTTTACTGAGCTTTACTTTCATTTATTTATCCTAGTAGCTTTTTGATGGTACCTTACAATTTTCTATTGGAGAAGTCAGTGGCACCCGACTCCAGTACTTTTGCCTAGAAAATCCCGTGGACGGAGGAGCCTGGTGGGCTGCAGTCCATGGAGTCGCTAGAGTTGGACACGACTGAGTGACTTCACTTTTCACTTTCGTGCATTGGAGAAGGAAATGGCAACCCACTCCAGTGTTCTTGCCTGGAGAATCCCAGGGATGGAGAAGCCTGGTGGGCTGCCGTCGATGGGGTCGCACAGAGTAGGACACGACTGAAGCGACTTAGCAGCAGCAGCAGCAGGCTTCTTGTCACTTCCATTGCACTGGGTTTTCTTTCCATTTAGCTTCCACTGAATGAGCTTTTGCCAAGCTGTGCTTCTGCCGTGCTTAGCCTCTGCCTCTCAAGGGCCAATCTGAGATTGTTTCACCCAGGTTAAATCCAAGAAATGGCACCAGATATGTCGGGAGATTGTGTAATTTCCTCAGTTCTGTCTCGCTGCAGCAAAAATTCGAACTGGTGGACCCGTGTTACAGCCCTGTTACAGCTCAGCTTTATTTGGCAAGCAAAGGAAAAATACATCCTTGAGGCATGAGGGCGGGCTGATCCAAAAGGGGCAAACAGCTCAATTTTGGCTCCTCTTTTTATTTTTTCTCCTCCCCCTGAGCCTGCCCTATGTAAATTGGGCTAGCCAAGAGTACTGTTTGTTTCACCTGAGGTTCTCAGTCTGGTCCTCAAACCTTCCTTTGTTCTATTTTTGTGGTTTTTTCCCCCCCTTTCTTTGTCTTTTAGCCACTGCTAATTGGGACCCTTTTTTTCCTATTCTAACAGAAGGAGTATAAATATACAGTCAAGTTTCATCAAGTCTAATAATGTCTTTGGGATTGAAACTGACCCAGAAATCATGGAATTATTTATTTTAATGGCAAGTGAATGAAAGTCACTCAGTCGTGTTCAGTCCATAAACACGAGATATCTTTCTATTTATTTGTATTGTCTTAAATCATTTTTATCAATTCTTACAGTTCTCAAAGTACAGGTCTTTCAATTCCTTTGTTGAAATTATTGCTAATTATTTTATTCTCTTAGATTCAATTGTAAATTGGAGGTTTTCTTAAATTCTTTTTCTTATTATTCATTATTAGTATATAGAAATGCAAAAGATTTCTATATATTAATTTCATACTCTGCAGCTTTACTGAGCTTTACTTTCATTTATTTATCCTAATAGCTTTTTGATGGTACCTTACAATTTTCTATACACAACATCATGTCATTTGCAAATAGTGGCAGTTTCTTTCTTCAAATTTGGATGCCTTTTCTTTCTTTTTCATATCTGATTGCTATGGCTAGGACTTCCAGTACTATGTTAAATAGAAGTGGTGAGATTTGCAGACTTTTCTTGTTTAAGTTCTTAGAGAAAAAGCTTTCATTTTTTAAAACAATTGATTGTGATGTTAGCTGTTGGTTTGTCATAAATAACCTTCATTATTTTGAAGTACATTTTCCCCATACCAAGTTTATTGAGAGCTTTTATCATGAGTAGATATAGAATTTTGTCAAATGCTTTTTCTGCATCTCCTGATGTAATTATGTGGTTTTTATTTTTCATTCTGTTGTTGCAGTGTATCACATTGATTGATCTAAGGGTACTGAATCATCCTTGCATACCTGGAATAAATCCTAGATGATCATTATGTATGATTACAAAGGGTCTTTTTAGAATAGCTCTAGTTCACTTGCTTATTGTTTCATTCTGTTGGGGTCTTAAATATTTCTGTACAGTTGCTGTCTCAATAATAGATTCAATAAATAATGCAAAAACAAAAACAAGCTAAACTCATGTCATCAGTATGCAAACAAAAAATAAAAAGACAGCAGTATTAAGTGTGTATTAAGCAGTATTAATTTAGAATCTATATAAAGACATGATCTCTTCAGTATAAAGGGCTCTTCTTGATTTGATGTTGCCATTATGGGAAGAAAGACAGCTCCTTACACTGACTCAGTCTGAGGGTCAATATTTCAACAAGGCAAAATCTCCTTCTGTCTCAAGAAATCACTGGTACAAGATGAAGACTTGCTTACTTATTTCAGTGCTCTGATTGATGTTCATAGGTGATGAACATGAATTTTTAAGAAGCTATATACATTTTTTCTGGGTAACTTCTTTCTATGGCCACAAAGGGGCAATGCTGCTTTGGAGATTACTGTAATGCTTGTCCCACAAACACATATTCTTCAAGTAGCCATAAAGGATCCCTTAAAAATCTACTAAATTATTATCTCCTATTATGGTTCTGTTTACATCTATCAATCCTGTATGAATGTATGTATGTTTCTATCTATTCATCCCTCTACCTAGGTAGTATCTATATGTATTGTAGTCTAATAGTTTGAAAATATGGGTTTGAAAATCAACACTTCTCTTAATGATACATGTTGTCCTCAAGGATATGGCCACATTTAGTTTCTCTAATATAAATATATACCACACTTAGTTAATCTGTGCCTAGAGTTCATGTCCTCCATCTTTATGGGAAATGTACTAGTGGTGTAAGTTCCAGTTCAAGTATTGCCTCCATTAAAACTGTTATCTGGCTGAGTTAAGAAGCAGAGTTTATTACTTTTTTCTTTGTCATATCTTAGAGATACACATTTCTCCTTAGTAGCTTTTACCTGATTGTACTTGAGTATTGGGCCTCAGTTGGCTGAAGATGGGAACTGTCTCTTTCCTTCTTGAGATCCAAGTATTGAATATTAAGTAGTCACTTAGCTGCTGCTGCTGCTGCTGCTGCTGCTAAGTCATTTCAGTCGTGTTCAACTCTGTGCGACCCCATAGACGGCAGCCCACCAAGCTCCCCCATCCCTGGGATTCTCCAGGCAAGAACACTGGAGTGGGTTGCCATTTCCTTCTCCAATGCATGAAAGTGAAAAGTGAAAGTTAAGTCGCTCAGTCGTGCCCGACTCTTTGCGACCCCATGGACAGCAGCCTCCAGGCTCCTCCACCCATGGGATTTTTCAGGCAAGAGTACTGGAGTGGGGTGCCATTGCCTTCTCTGAGTCACTTAGCAGCACTCATTAAATATATATTCAGATGCATTCATGAATGAAAAAATTAAAAAGAAAACATCAGAAGTCTAACAAACAATAAAAGTTCCCCTTAGAATGATGGGGTAGATGGGATTAGACTGAGGAATGAGAACCTTTATTATTTCTCCTGTTGGACTGTAATGATGTTTTCTTTGATTGAATTTGAGATGACATCAAATACAGAGGCAAAATTCTGGGCTTCAAAAACATGTGCTCCTTATTTATTTTAACTTTACAAATAGATGGGGAAACAGTGGAAACAGTGTCAGACTTTAGTTTTTGGGGCTCCAAAATCACTGCAGATGGTGACTGCAGCCATGGAATTAAAAGATGCTTACTCCTTGGAAGAAAAGTTATGACCAACCTAGACAGAATTTTAAAAATCAGAGACATTACTTTGCCAACAAAGGTCCATCTAGCCAAGGCTATGGTTTTTTCAGTAGTTATGTATGGATGTGAGAGTTGGCCTATAAAGAAAGCTGAGCACCCAAGAATTGATGCTTTTGAACTGCGGTGTTGGAGAAGACTCTTGAGAGTTCCTTGGACTTCAAGGAGATCCAACCAGTCCATTCTAAAGGAAATCAGTCCTGAATATTCATTGGAAGGACTGATGTTGAAGCTGAAACTCCAACACTTTGGTCACCTAACGCAAATAACTGATTCATTTGATGCTGGGAAAGACTGAAGGCAGGAGGAAAAGGAGACAACAGAGGATGAGGTGGTTGGATGGTATCACTGACTCAATGGACATGAGTTTGAGTGAACTCCAGAAGTTGGTGATGGACAGGGAGGACTGGTGTGCTGCAGTCCATGGGGTTGCAATGAGATGGAGATGACTGAGTGACTGAACTGATATCTTCAATAAACTTTAATTTGTATTTGTAATTTAAAAAAAAGAGAAATGCTCATCTTGTGATTTCATGGGAGCCCCTCTCTTCTCCATTGTAAAATAATGTAATCCCTGTTAAGATATCAAGTTGTCCTGCTACATGATTTTTAACCTTCTTGGAAATGTGAAGGAAAAGAAGATGAGGAATAGAGGAGAGAAATTCTAAACTAATCATATTCCATGTGTAAGGAGGGGATTTCTGCTTTTCAATGAAAGTAAGTTTGAGCAAGTCTAAGATAGAGAAAATTGAGAAGTGCTTGCTTTGAAAAAAATAGCTTTAATTGAAAGTACTTGTGAGAAGGTGGGGCCTCTTGAAAGAATTAAAGCTCACGTGAATCTTAAGTCAGAGTTCTAGCTGGCTGAGTAGACCAGAAGAAGAACCTGAGCTGTCATTGAACTTTGGTGCCAGGAACAATGAACAAGATACTGGAAGCATCATTCTTAATTCTGTGTCTTCAAGTAGACTGTGAGTTATGATGGAGAAACCCTAGGATATCTCATAATTTGAGGGAATGAGAAAATTGGAGTATGGACAAATTCATGCAGATAGAAACTTTAAGAAGGAAATATCAATTTGTGGACCTAATGACTTTTTATCTCTTTAAGCAGGGGTGAGTGGACAACAGAAGGAAAAAAGTGACCAAGAGCAGGTGAAACAGAGCCCTCAACCTTTGACAGTCCAGGAAGGAGAGATTCCCATTCTGAACTGTAGTTATGAGAAGAGTGCATTTGACTACTTCCCATGGTACCGGCAATATCCTGGTAAAGGCCCTGCATTCTTGATAGCCATACATTCAGTTGTGAATGAAATGAAAGATGGAAGACTCACAATTTTCCTCAATAAGAGTGCCAAACAGCTCTCATTGCACATCGCAACTTCCCAGCCTGGAGACTCAGCCACCTACTTCTGTGCAGCAAGTGCACAGTGCTCCCCAGACACCTGCAGCCTGTACCAAAACCTGCAGCTGAGGCTCCAGACACACTCTGAAGTGCAGGTGAAATATACACACTGACACACACAGTTTGTTTGTGCATAAAAAGTCTTAATATAAGAAAATTGAAATTATACAGAATTTATTCTTTCACCAAAATGGAGTTGATATAGAAAATCAATTGTGAAAAGATATCTCTAAAAACTCCCAAACATTTGGAATTTTGGCACTAAATTTAAAACAACTCATATGTATGTTTAATAAGCAATTACAATGACTATTAAAAAGTATTTGAAATAAAATATAGAGAGAACACAAACATATGTATGAGGCACAGCTAAAATAATACATAGAAGGAAATTTATATTTTTTAAGTACTTTCTAAAGTGCTGCACCCAATATGCCAGAAAATTTGGAAAACTCAGCAGTGGCCATAGGATTGGAAAAGGCCAGTTTTCATTCCAATCCCAAAGAAAGGCAATGCCAAAGAATGCTCAAACTACCACACAACTGTGCTCATCTCACATACTAGTAAGGTAATGCTTAATATTCTCCAAGCCAAGGTTTAGCAATACATGAAATGTGAACTTCCAGATGTTCAAGCTGGTTTTAGAAAGACAGAGGAACCAGAGATCAAATTGCCAACATCCGCTGGATCATCGAAAAAGCAAGAGAGTTCCAGAAAAAGATCTATTTCTGCTTTATTGACTATGCCAAAGCCTTTGACTGTGTGGATCACAATACACTGTGGAAAATTCTGAAAGAGATGGGAATACCAGACCAACTGACCTGCCTCTTGAGAAACCTGTATGCACGTCAGGAAGCAACAGTTAGAACTGGACATGGAACAACAGACTGGTTCCAAATAGGAAAAGGAGTACCTCAAGGCTTTATATTGTCACCCTGCTTATTTAACTTCTATGCAGAGTACATCATGAGAAACGCTGGGCTGGAAGAAGCACAAGTTGGAATCAAGATTGCCAGGAGAAATATCAATAACCTCAGATATGCAGATGACACCAGCCTTATGGCAGAAGGTGAAGAAGAACTAAAGAGCCTCTTGATGAAAGTGAAAGAGGAGAATGAAAAAGTTGGCTTAAAGCTCAACATTCAGAAAACTAAGATCATGGCATCCGGTCCCATCATTTCATAGCAAATAGATGGGGAAACAGTGGAAACAGTGGGTGACTTTATTTTTCTGGGCTCCAAAATCACTGCAGATGGTGATTGTAGCTATGAAATTAAAAGACACTTTCTCTTTGGAAGGAAAGTTATGACCAACCTAGACAGCATGTTGAAAAGCAGAGACATTAATTTGCCAACAAAGGTCCGTCTAGTTAAGGCTATAGTTTTTCCAGTGGTCATGTATGGATGTGAGAGTTGGACTACAAAGAAAGCTGAGCACTGAAGAATTGGTGCTTTTGAAGTGTGGTGTTGGAGAAGACTCTTGAGCATCCCTTGGACTGCAAGGAGGTCCAACCAGTCTATCCAAAGGAGATCAGTCCTAGGTGTTCATTGGAAGGACTGATGGTGAAGCTGAAATTCCAATACTTTGGCCACCTGATGCGAAGAGCTAACTCATTTAGGAAGACCCTAATGCTGGGAAGGATTGTGGGCGGTAGAAGAAGGGGACAACAGAGGATGAGATGGTTGGATGGCATCACCGACTCAATGGACATGGGTTTGGGTGGACTCTGGGAGTTGGTGATGGACAGGGAGGCCTGGCGTTCTGTGGTTCATGGGGTCGCAAGGAGTCGGACACAACTGAGCGACTGTATTGAACTGAACTGATTACCAAAGAAAAAAGGTTGAAAAAAAATTTCTAACCTTTCAACAAAAGAAGATAGAAATGGAACAAATAAAACCCAATATAATCTAAAAGAAGGATAAAATTAAAAATTCAGATTGGTGAACTCTAAAGCAAACAATAGAAATAACCGTTTAATATAGTTAATTTTATTAATATGATTAATAACATTTATCTATTCCTAGCTTGAATCATCAAGGGAACAATCAATATAATAAAAAAAAAAACACGAATTATACACATGAGAAAATCATATGCAGATTCTGAAATGTGAAAATGGTAATAAAGCAATATTATTAATAAATTTATGCTGCTGGGTAACACTATAGAAGTAGACTCACAAAGGGAGAAAGCTGATTAATAAAATTGATCTGTTTCTAGGTAGAAGTATCAAGGCAAAAAAAAGCAAAAGCATAAATTATGAATGTAAGGAATGAAAAAGTAAACCATGCTACAGATGCTAAAAGGATAATTAAAAAATCATTGGCAAGTTCATGTCACTGAGTAAGAGTATAGAAGTCAACCCATACTAGTGGGGAAAATTGATTGTTTTTGACAAAGGTGCAAAGACCATTGAACAGAGGACAGTTTTATCAGGAAATGGTACTGGGACAATTGGATATTTATACGCAAATAATTGGAACTTGGTCTAAATCTCACGTCTTATATAAAACATTGAATTCAGTCTCCAAATAGATCATACATTCAAATGTAAAACTATAAATATTTTAGAAGTAACCATAAGAGAAAATCTTTATAAAGTAGGGTTAGGCAAAAAGATTTTTAACATGACACCAAAAGTACAATCCATGAAAAAAATTAGATTTCATTAAAATGAAAAACGATTGCTCTGTGAAAGTTACTATTAAGAGAATGAAAAGACAAACCACTGAATGGCAGGAAATGTTTGCAGACTATATTTCCATCAAAAGAGTGGTATTCAGAATACAATGGACTCCTAAACTCAACAGGAAGAAAACAATCCAATTGCAAAATGAACAAAAGACTAACACAGGCACTTTACCAAAGAGGATATGTAGTAGGGATAAAAGCATATAAATAAGTATATGAACAAATGTTCAACATCAATAGCAGTTAGGGAATGTAAATTAGAGACACAATGAGATAGCACTCCACAACTGTCATAAAGGGTAAAACTAAAAGTTCTGACCATACCAAGTTCTGGCAACGATGCAGAGAAACTGGATCACTCAGGCATTGCTGGTGGGTGAATGGTATAGTCATTAGAAGACGGTACATCACTTTCACATAAACTTAAATATCCACTTTCCTTACAGCTCAGCCATCACACTTGTGGTATTAATGCTTGAGAAATAAAAAACTTATGAATATTCATGGTAGCTCTATTTGTGATGGCCCTAAACTGGAAACATCATCATTGGGTAAACTGATGAATAAACATATTATTTATGGATCTTCCTCAACTTATGATGGAGTTATGTTCTAATAAACCACTGTAAGTTGAAAATATTGTATTAAGGAGAAAAAGCATTTACTACATCTAACCCTCCAAACATCTTATTTTAGCTTTATTAGGCTCAACAGTTACATTAATTTCGAGTTGGGAAAAATCATTTAACACAAAGCTTATTTTATAGTAAAGTATAGAAAAATCTCATGTAATTTATTGACTGCGGAGCTGAGAGTGAAAAACAGAAAGGCTGTATGGGTACATAAAGGTTGTTTATGCTCCTGATTTTGGGGCTGACTAGAAGGTCAGCTCGGAGAAGGCAATGGCAACCCACTCCAATACTCTTGCCTGGAAAATCCCATGGATGGAGAAGCCTGGTAGGCTTCAGTCCATGGAGTCACTAAGAGTCGGGCACGACTGAGGGACTTCACTTTCACTTTTCTCTTTCATGCATTGGAGAAGGAAATGGCAACCCACTCCAGTGTTCTTGCCTGGAGAATCCCAGGGACAGAGGAGCCTAGTGGGCTGCCATCTATGGGGTCGCACAGAATCAGACACGACTGAAGCGACTTAGCAGCAGCAGAAGCTCAGCTCACTCCCAGCATCACCTGAGAATATCATGCTGCATGGTGCTAGTCCAGGAAAATATCAAAATTCAAAGTATGCTCTCAACCAAATGCATATGGCTTTCTCACCACCATAAAGTCAATAAGTGCAAGTCAAACCATCCTTAGTTGGGAAAAGTCTGTAGTGATTAAAAGGAACAGTCTACTGAGACATGCAATAAGCTAGACTGATCTCAAGAGTGTTATGCTGAGTGGAAAAAAGTCTATCTCAGAAGGCTGCTTGATGTATAACACATTGGATAGTATGGTTGATCCATAATGATCCCATACATAAGGTATGATTCTACTTACATGACATTCTTAAAAGGAAAAATATAGAAATGAAAAGGAGATCAGTAGTTGCCGGGGTGATCAGGGATTGCAGGGGTGAGAACGTGTGCAAAGGGACAATTTTTAGAGTGATGGAAGTTCTGTATTGTGATTTCTGTGACAGTTACAAGAACCCACACATGTGATAAAATTTCATAGAGTTATGCATCAAAAAAAGTGCCTATAAAATCAGAGTAAGTTCTGTGTTTTGATAAAAATTTATCAATATCAATTTCTTTTTATTTATATCTGTAGTTATTCTGTTAATATATATATTTCATTTTATCATGCTACTGCCTAGGCTGCTGTGGGCATCATGGTCTCTTCTACTTAGTTATAAATAATTGCAAACCAGGGCATCAGCTGCCTGTCAGCACTCCGAGGTGAAATGAGACAGAGGAGTAGACATCTCAACTAAATATACACTTTTATTCCTGCATCACTAGTTATCTTGTCCTAAAATTAAAGGAATGGCACTGTTTTAGAGAACTTGTCTGTACTTTCTTTTCTACTTGTCTATTTGCCTTTGACTATTTTATGTTAATTCTTCCATTAAAACAAAGAAACCAGATGGAAGATTGACAGTTACACTCTATATGATCTTGTAACAGTATATAGAACTTCAGTCCCCAGCTTCTGTGGTATTGACAGGTACTAAGTGTCTGCAGCCTGTAGATATCAAGTTTGGCAGGAGTGCATTATAGCATTGTGTCACAGAAAGATCTGGCATGCTTCTATTGACTTTATTTCACAAAGAGAAAAATAATGAGCCACTAACAAGTGAGACTGAACTCTTTGGGCCAATGACATAGAAAACGTGACATGAGGACAACTCTAGGACACATGATCTAAGAAGTATGATTCTAGTTTGGGAGGCAGCAGGTCTGAATACCCTGATCCTTCTCAAAGTCTAATAAGTAAGACTCAATGTCAGCCTTACAGCTGGAAGACTCCGAAAAGTACTTTTGTGCAGTCTGGGAACTCACAGTGCTTGAGGTAATGGAAAAAGCTGTACAAAAAATATTTTATTCCTGTTATAATTTCATAAAAACATAGATATTGGAATAGATTCTAAAAGTCAGAAGGACTGATTTGTTATTGTTTGATCTTGAAGTAACTTATTTACAGGAAAACCTAACTAGAGCCCTAGAACCCAGTAAACAAGAGATATACTAACTATTTGAATAAGATTGCCTTTCACCAAGAAAGCTGAAGGTCTATGAGCTTCTTAAAAGAGTCATTAGACTCTGGATGGAGGACAGTAGGCATAGGCTAAGTGATGACCAGTAAATAGATTATAAGAAGGGTTCATGGCATATACTATATTATGTTTTAAATGGGCTGGTAAAGTTATTCTGCTGAATAATTACCAATGCATGTCAACTTGTTTATTCTTCTGTTCTGCTCAACTCAAACCTTTTATGAGGATTGTGTTTTTCAGGCCCCTTTCAGATATGCATAGGTCATTAGTGACCAGGTAATTCATGACCAGAGAAAGACAAGTAGACAAAATAAAGGTTTGTGGTGATTCAGACTTTTTCTCATCTGTGCACAGACCACGTGGTCTATAAACATGACGACTCCTACTTCCTGTTGGGGGGAGCCACACAGGTACTGGGTACTATGTATTTGGGCTGCCAGGCATTCAAAGGCATTGAACTCTCAGCTTGAGGCAGAACTGAGCACATTTGTGCAGGGGAATCCATGCCTCATGCCACTCTCTAGTCTGCTCTGGGTGTTCCTGGCCATCACCTTCTCTGGTAGGGATGCTTCCAATCATGGGTGTGAGTGTCTGGGGTGAAAGGCCTGCACACAGACACATGGTGCTTCACAGGGACTTGGGGAGGAAAGGAGGGTTGGGGAAAAGCATATTTATTATGATTTCAATTTGGGTTTTCTTTGGGTCTCAAATTAGTTTAATGGTTACATTATTTTGTTCACTACTTCAGCTCAGTTTCTGATTTTTTTCCACAGGATCTGGTGTGGCCCAGAAAGTTACTCAAGACCAGCCATACGTAACCAGTCAAATAGGGCAATCTGTCATTCTGAACTGTTGGTATGAAGTAAGTTGGAGTGGGTACACGCACTACCTTTATTGGTACAAGCAGCTTCCCAGTGAAGAGATGACTTTCCTTATTCGTCAGGAATCTTCTGGCCCAAATGCAAGGAACGGCCGCTACTCTGTAAACTTTCAGAAAGCACAGAACTCCATCAGCCTCACCATTTCAGCCTTACAGCTGGAAGACTCTGCAAAGTACTTTTGTGCAGTCTGGGAACTCACAGTGCTTGAAGTAATGAGAAAAGCTGTACAAAAACCCCAGAGCTTAATAAGAGAGAGCCCCCCTGCTGCAGAACCCCAGCTGAAATGCACACCTGCAGACCTCAGACAAGAAATGGTAGTCCTGTGGTTGCTTCATCTGTGGTCTAGATTAGAGGATTTAATTTTAAACAAAAACTCCTTCCATGTCATTTGGAAACAGGTGTCCAGAGTAACTTTCTACTAATACATTCTCGGTCTTGAATTTTTGACTTTCAAACAATCATATGGAACATGCATTGTCTAAAGTTGAATACTTGCCCCATAATACATCATACTGGCAGCTTCACCTAAAGACCCTCACATGACAAACATGGGTCTAGTCATAGTTATCTGGAATCATCATGAAAATCATTTCCTTAGTCCTTTGCTCTTAGACTTTGTGTCACTGAAGTTACAATCAGAAAAGCAGAACCACTAATGGTGTCGAATAGGAGATTAGTTATCGAGATTAGAACTCAGCCAATTGCTAGAGCTGGAGGAGTCTATAACAAAGCTGTTATCTTTGTATCTGGTGTTGAGACTGAATTCACTGTTATCCAGCAAGAGTAACATTTGAGGGAAAGTTGGGTGTAGACAAAATCATGGACGAACTGTGATTCATAAGGACATACTAGAACCATGAGGATAACAGAACCTGCATAACACACTAAAACTTGTCTCTCACCTCCTTTAGTGTCTCACAAGAACGAGTGACCTTGAGGAGAAGAGTGTCACCTGCTGTTATGCTACATGCATACTTGGCCCAGGACGAACAGAAGATTTGGAGATCTGGTGGGAAGTGGAAGAGTTGTGTGTCATCAATAAGATGATGTAGTTGATCAGCAGCAACGTGTGTGAGTTGCCACAGTGCCTGGAGCCCTGTACCAACCAGCAGAATATAAAAATATGGCTACTTCATGACAAGTACCTTCCAAATAGATTTTTAGATAGTTAGGTTGGGGCAGTACAAAGTTACTGCAATAGCTTAACTATTTAATTGATTTGTTAACTAGCCATCCATCAGTACCTCTTTTAACAACACAACTTTGTCATAAAGTCAACAGGAAAACTATTCTTCCTGCTGATATGATGCAATAATTCCTCATTCAACCAATATAAGTTAACTCCCTCCTGCAAAGATTATACCAAGTTCATTTATCCATTTTTTGGGTGATGTTCTTTCCTCTTCTAGCTGAATCACATTCTTGAATTGAATCCTGTATCTTAATAACTGAGATACAATGAGATATAAGATTAACTTAAATTAGCACATTTTATTGGAGAAGGCAATGGCACCCCACTCCAGCACTCTTGCCTGGAAAATCCCACGGACAGAGGTATCTAGTAGTCTGCAGTCCATGGGGTCGCTAAGAGTCGGACATGACTGAGCGACTTCACTTTCACTTTTCACTTTCATGCATTGGAGAAGGACATGGCAACCCACTCAGTGTTCTTGCCTGGAGAATCCCAGGGACCGGGGAGTCTGGTGGGCTGCCGTCTATGGCGTCGCACAGAGTCAGACACGACTGAAGTGATTTAGCAGCAGCAGCAGCACATTTTATGTTACTACAGGCAAGCAAATGAGACAGGGGATTTAAAAATAATTAATGTATACGTATCAATAACCTGAGATATGCAGATGACACCACCCTTATGGCAGAAAGTGAAGAAGAACTAAAAAGCCTCTTGATGAAGGTGAAAGAGGAGAGTGAAAAAGTTGGCTTAAAGTTCAACATTCAGAAAACGAAGATCATGGCATCTGGTCCCATCACTTCATGGGAAACAGATGGGGATACAGTGGAAACACTGTCAGACTTTATTTTTGGGGGCTCCAAAATCACTGCAGATGGTGATTGCAGCCATGAAATTAAAAGACGCTTACTCCTTGGAAGGGAAGTTATGACCAACATAGATAGCATATTGAAAAGCAGAGACATTACTTTGCCAACAAAGGTCCGTCTAGTCAAGGCTATGGTTTTTCTATTGGTCATGTATGGATGTGAGAGTTGGACTGTGAAGAAAGCTGAATGCAGAAGAATTGGTGCTTTTGAACTGTGGTGTTGGAGAAGACTCTTGGGAGTCCCTTGGACTGCAAGGAGATCCAACCAGTCCATTCTGAAGGAGATCAGCCCTGGGATTTCTTTGGAAGGAATGATGCTAAAGCTGAGACTCCAGTACTTTGGCCACCTCATGGGAAGAGTTGACTCATTGGAAAAGACTCTGATGCTGGGAGGGACTGGGGTCAGGAGGAGAAGAGGACGACAGAGGATGAGGTGGCTGGATGGCATCACTGACTCGATAGCCGTGAGTCTGGGTGAACTCCGGGAGTTGGTGATGGACAGGGAGGCCCGGTGTGCTGTGATTCATGGGGTCGCAAAAGTCAGACATGACTGAGCAACTGAACTGAATGTATACGTGAATATATTCATATCAAAATGAAAAAAACATTAATAACATTTTTTTTGTTACTGCAAATGACCACATAATTGTAGCTGGTATTTATAACTACTTCCATTATGCATTCCATAACCTATTTGCTTATATATAGGAAGCACCTCCACTCACTGCTGTATTGAATTCCTCTACAACAAGCACCTTATTCAGGAGCAATGTTATGTAAAATGTCATAAAGATGAATAAGGAATTCTGCAAGAGGGCCATCGTGGTTTTGGTAGAAGTTTGCAAGACATTGAAGAAGAATCCCAGGGTCTATTTAAGTGGAAATAATCTTGCCAATACTCATGGAAGATTGATATATTGTATTCTGGCAAACATCATTTGAATGATACCTGTTTTCTTATCAGAAGCAATAGCAGTCACCAAAAGAAAGCAGTTGTACAGTTCTTAAAGAAAACAAACAAAAGTTTCAAGCTAGCTTCTTATGAACATGAAAGTGTATTTTTAAATAGTCTTTATTAAAAAAATAACTGCCAAGAAGGTAGAAAGTCAATTCCAGACTGGTAGACCATATTTGCAATGGATATTTCTAAAAAAGAACTCAAGTGCAGGATATATGAAAAGCTCATAAATCAAAAAGAAAATAGTTAAACAGAATGGAAAAATCTTGGCGATCCAATTTAGAAATGTTATATACAATAGCCAGTAAACATACAAAAATGACCTTGATTTTATTATTCATTAGGGAAATCAAAATAATACCTACCTCCTCTGGGTGTTCCTTTAATGTCTTTTCTGCACTCTGAGTATCAATGCATCAGTGTAGCTAGTAGATATAACCCTAAAAATATAGAGAAGAGTAATGGGGCTCCAGGAAAATAAGTGATTAAGCATCTTTCTAGAAACTCCCATCACTGACCTGATATGGAGGGGAAAAAAAGGAGTAGAAGGTTACAGAGCTGGACATTGAAGGAAAGGTAGGTTTTAGTAGAAAAAAGAAAGTTGATATTTACTATGCTTATTATATTTCAGGCAATGTAGGATGCATTTCAGATTCTTTATCTAATTTAAATATCAAAACTATGATTTTATTGTTCCCAAGATTTTAATCTGTGAGAAATGTGACATAACTTTTCTAACTGTGATAAGCATCTCTAATTTTTATTGCCAGGCAGTGTGTAACATCTTACAGGGCTCCTGAAGAGAAAGACTTGGACTATGGAGAATCACTTGATGCCAGAGTGGCTGGATGTCTTAATGGTGGTGACATTATTGGTTAAAACTGGAAATTAAAGGGAACCAGGAAAGAAGATGCCAAACCATAGATACAATTGCCCCAGGATCAGTATATGAGGAAATCATCCACTAACCAGTTAACAGTGCTGAATGCTTTGTTCTTGTTCAGTCGCTCAGTCGTGCCTGACTCTGCGACCCCATGGACTGCAGAATGCCAGGCTTCACTGTCTTGCACTGTTTCCCGGAGCTTACTCAAACTCATGTCCATTGAGTCGGTGATGCCATCCAACCATCTCGACTTCTGTTGTCCTCTTCTCCTCCTGCCTTCAATCTTTCCGAGCATCAGAGTCTTTTTCAATGAGTTGTCTCTTTGCATCAGGTGGCCAAAGTACTGGAGCTTCAGCTTCAGAATCAGTCCTTCCAATGAATATTCAGCTGAATGCTTTAGCAAGTTTCTTATGCAGTAGTGTCCTAGGAAGAATAAGTGGCTCAGAGAAAGAAGAGATATTATTACTTAAACACTCTAAACATGTTTCTATATCAAGACCTGTGTCCCTTGCCTTTGCTCTCTCTACTGTAACGCTATTACCCAAAACACCTACATGGTGTATCTCTGAACTTCCCTTACATCTTTACCAGAATGTCACCCTTTGGTGAATGCTTTATCTAAATGTTTCTATCTTCCCTCCTAGAGAATCAGGTTCCAGCACAGTGGATGCAGCAAGCATGAAAGCTGAAGCACTGCCACCTGGTGTACCACTTGAACATTTTGTGGGGCCTACACCAGCCTCCTTGCTCCCCTCAGTGATCGTGGGTCAAATTGTGCAGAAGCCTAGTCACCATAGGAGCTGCCATTGCTGAAGCAATTAGTAAACTTTGCAATGCAGAAAACAGGAGTGAGGGGATTCAGGAGAACTGGCTGCTTTTTAATCTTTTGCCTGCCAGATGTGAACTTTATTGACTTCAAATGACAAATTGAACCTAGAGAGTAATAAGCCACCTTGGACAAAAAGTTTGGAATTGTTGCACAAGGTGGGAGTTTTTTCCTCTGGTAAGTGAATTTTGTCTACTGCTCTGTCTTTCTTGTAGTATAGAAATATGATGAGAAGTGGGAGCAGGACTCAATAGTGGGAAAAAACCAATCATAGCAAACATGACTTTGTATATTTATTTAATATTATAATATTAGTAATACACCCAATCTCTCAACATAGCACTCTAATGAACAAACTTCCCGTTAACAGTAAGAACATGATAGATTATATACTTTTGTGCTGTGTTAGCAGAACACAACAACTTAGGTTATATTTCCAGATCTGCCACTCATTAGTTGAGTGACCTTGGGAAAGTGACTTAATAATTTTTATGCTTCAGAATTCTATTTTACTAGCTGCAGGAATGCCACGGCTGTTGGAAATATACCTACTTTGTTCTGCATATATATCCTCAAGTGGATCTGAAAGTGAAACAGTCTGTTTAATTTTGATAATTAATAGAGATACAGTCATGCCCTTTTAAATAGCCCTATTAGAATAAACATACTGTCTATGGCAGATGGGTACCAGAGTGTAATGAAGCACATACACGTTCTGTAAACATCAAGATCAGGTCAGCTTATCTCTTGTATAGCACCCACATCCATTTCCTCATTTCTAAACTCTTTTGCTACTCTTCTAATTCAGCCATTCGGTACATCTTTCTTGTATAACTGCAGGTACCTCTTAGGTTTCTTCCTGGCTCTCAACTCCTTGAACCTAACTTATACATGACCTGGAGTAACAGGCAAATTTGGCCTTGGAGTACAGAATGAAGCAGGGCAAAGGCTAATAGAGTTCTGCCAAGAGAACGCACTGCTCAGAGCAAACACCCTCTTCCAACAACCCAAGAGAATACTCTACACATGGATATCACCAGATGGTCGACACCAAAATCAGATTGATTATATTCTTTGCAGCCAAAGATGGAGAAGCTCTATACAGTTAGCAAAAACACGACCAGGAGCTGACTGTGGCTCAGATCATGAACACCTTATTGCCAAATTCAGACTGAAATTGAAGAAAGTAGAGAAAACTACTAGACCATTCAGGTATGACCTAAATCAAATCCCTTATGACTATACAGTGGAAGTGACAAATAGATTTAAGGGACTAGATCTGATAGACAGAGTTCCTGATGACTATGGATGGAAGTTAGTGACATTGTACAGGAGACAGGAAGCAAGACCATCCTCAAGAAAAAGAAATGCAAAAAAGCAAAATGGCTATCTGAAGAGGCATTAAAAATAGCTGTGAAAAGAAGAGAAGTGAAAAGCAAAGGAGAAAAGTAAAGATATATCCATTTGAATGCAGAGTTCCAAAGAATAGCAAGGAGAGATAAGAAAGCCTTCCTCAGTGATCAGTGCAAAGAAATAGAGGAAAACAACAGAATGGGAAAGACTAGAGATCTCTTTAAGAAAACTAGAGATACCAAGGGAACATTTCATGCAAAGATGGGCATAATAAAGGACAGAAATGGTAGGGACTTAACAGAAGCACAACATATTAAGAAGAGGTGGTAAGAATACACAGAAGAATAATCATGATAATCATGATGGTGTGATCACTCACCTAGATCCAGACATCTTGGAATGTGAAGTCAAGTGGGCCATAGGAAGCATTACTATGAACAAAGCTAGTAGAGGTGATGGAATACCAGTTGAGCTATTTCAAATCCTGAGAGATGATGTTGTGAAAGTGTTGCACCCAATATGCCAGCAAATTTGGAAAACTCAATAGTGGCCACAGGACTGGAAAAGGGCAGTTTTCATTCCAATCCTAAAGAAAGGCAATACCAAAGAATGCTCAACCTACCACACAATTGCACTCATCTCACACACTAGTAAAGTAATGTTCAAAATTCTCCAAGCCAGGCTTCAGCAGTATGTGAACTGTGAACTTCCAGATGTTCAAGCTGGTTTTAGAAAAGGCAGAGGAACCAGAGATCAAATTGCCAACATCTGCTGGATCATGGAAAAAGCAAGAGAGTTCCAGAAAAACATCTATTTCTGCTTTATTGACTATGCCAAAGCCTTTGACTGTGTGGATCACAATAAACTGTGGAAAATTCTGAAAGAGATGGGAATACCAGACCACCTGACTGGCCTCTTGAGAAATCTGTATGCAGGTCAGGAAGCAACAGTTAGAACTGGACATGGAACAACAGACTGGTTCCAAATAGGAAAAGGAGTACGTCAAGGCTGTATATTGTCACCTTGCTTATTTAACTTCTATGCAGAGTACATCATGAGAAATGCTGGGTTGGAAGAAGCACAAGCTGGAATCAAGATTGCTGGGAGAAATATCAATAACCTCAGATATGCAGATGACACCACCCTTATGGCAGAAAGTGAAGAACTAAAAAGCCTCTTGATGAAAGTGAAAGAGGAGAGTGGTAAAGTTGGCCTAAAGCTCAACATTCAGAAAACGAAGATCATGGCATCTGGTCCCATCACTTCATGGGAAATAGATGGGGAAACAGTGGAAACAGTGGGTGACTTTATTTTTCTGGGCTCCAAAATCACTGCAGATGGTGATTGCAGCCATGAAATTAAGAGACAGTTACTCCTTGGAAGGAAAGTTATGACCAACCTAGACAGCATATTAAAAAGCAGAGACATTACATTGCCAACAAAGGTCCATCTAGTCAAGGTTATGGTTTTTCCAGTGGTCATGTGTGAATGTGAAAGTTGGACTATGAAGAAAGCTGAGTGCCATAGAATTGATGCTTTTGAACTGTGGTGTTGGAGAAGACTCTTTAGAGTCCCTTAGACTGTGAGGAGATCCAACCAGTCCATCCTAAAGGAGATCAGTCCTGGGTGTTCATTGGAAGAACTGATGTTGAATCTGAAATTCCAATACTTTGGCCACCTGATGGGAAGAGCAGACTCATTTGAAAAGACCCTGATGCTGGGAAACATTGAGGGCAGGAGGAGAAGGGGACAGCAGAGGATGAGATGGTTGGGTGGCATCTCAGACTCGATGGACATGGGTTTGGTTGGACTCCAGGAGTTGGTGATGGACAGGGAGGCCTGGCATGCTGCAGTTCATAGGGCAGCAGAGTTGACATGACTGAGCGACTGAACTGAACTGAACTGAACATGACCATAAAGTTATTATAAAATGTATATGTAATCGTATCACTTCCTGTTCATCTTTGGGTAATTAGGAACCATTAGAAGATATAAAGATAAAATTCTATATTAAGATATAAAGACAACGTACAGTTTTCCCCTAAATTACTTCTAGTTTTGTCATTCCCCCTTTTCCACCACATACTCCCTAATGTACATCAACCACTTTAAAATTCTAACCAATTATAGACATATTAAGCTCTTTCCTAAATCAGGGACTTTACAGATGCTATCCTCTTTGGCTAGAATGAATTTTTCATGTAATTGTGAAAATGAACATCTGTATTAATTATTCATGGTCAGTTCAGGCAGCATTATTTGTTTCTTATCTAAAATCTCATAGGATAATAATTGTAACAGTTTATTATAAATATTCTTCTATCTGGTCCTCTTTTAAAATTGCTTTGACAAGAATATTAGCGAATAAAGGCTATCTTATACATGTATTCTGCAGAGTCATTTTCCTACTAAGCATGTTGAGATCACTTTTTGTCCATAAACCAAAGCAAAGCTAGGTCTCTTTCTCTTAATTTAGCAAATTTCTATTTCTCATCCCAAGATCCAGAGATCACATATAGTAAATATGATGGTGTGAGTTGGGAAAGGGGAACCTTCTCCAGTGGGTGACTATTCTGTCTTGGCTTGCATCCTTCTGTGTGAACTGCAGCAGGGCTTGTGATCTGCACGAAGATCAGGGAACTTTAAAAGCAACCCCAAGTGCTCTCCAGACCCCTTACTCTTTTAGGATCGGGCAGAAGCCTTCATTAACATAGCCCTGCTAGATTTGTCTTCATTTTGGTGTCCAAATTCCACATGCCTGAGAAGAAAATGTTGTCCCAACAGTGTGCATTTCAAAAAACTTTGTTATCTCATGGTATTTTCATTTTCCAGCCATCCTAAACTTGCTTCTCTCTCTGCTTCCATATTATGCAGTAATTCAGATTCAGATTCACTTTTGACCTTGAAAGAAATGTTAAGATTTCTGTCATTCATATATTTTCATGACAATTCTTCAAAGACATTAAAAACCCTATAGTGGGATGGAAAGCGGGTTCCCAAATGATATGCCCGCATCCTAATCCCAGAAACTGTGAATGTGACTGTTGAGAGGTGCAGTGCAAAATAGCCTTGAAGGAGAGGGTCCTTGGGGAAATGGCGAAGGGCCAGAAGTACCCAGGCATTGTGTACTGATAGCTGAAAAACATTTCCTGCCTTTGGCTATGCTCGGCACCAAAATTTAGCGATTAAACATTAAAGACGTTGCTTGAGAAAATGGGTCATGGATAAACACATGGGTCGTTAAGAACGTGCTGGTCCTTAAAGTATCTTTTACTGATTATATCTTAGCCTTGTATGTGCTCTGCTGGCCATATGCTCAAAGCTCTTTGTTCCTTGCTCCTATAAAAAGGCTTGACTACAGAAATAAAGTTGTCAGTCCTTGCAGAGACTGTCCGAGTGTTGTTCTTTCAGGTTCGCTGTTTCCAAGTCCTGGGGAAGAAAATTCCCACAGGTGGCGCCTGAACAGGGACTTGATAGGAAGACTGAACAAAGCCGCGAGCCCTGCAGAAAGAGGTAAGCAGGCTGGGACAACATAGCAGTAAGATTCCTTTCTTTCTATAATGCATCACTTTTTTAAACAAAATGGATTAATATTTCAAGAGATCAGTTGAACAACTGCTATCGTATTTTACTGGAACATAATCCGTGGTTCCCAGAGGAGGGGATGCTCGATCTAGACATATGGAAAAGGGTTAAGAATACTGTTTTGCGAACATATCGGCAAGGAGTCCGTGTTCCCCCTCAATGGTGGGTTACATGGTCACTCATACGGGCTGTCATAGAAAAAATTGAAGGGCATAATGTTGATTTGGAAGTAGAGAATGTTCAGTGTTTACATGAAAACGAGCTTGAGGAACAAGATATGCAAGGTGCTTTGAAATATAATAATGTTATGCTCAATCAGAGACAATCCCTGGAAAAACAGCTTGGAGACGTATGTATACAGGATGTGTCGAAGCCGAAACCACTTAGAGCAGAGGTCATTTCATTCAACAGACAGCCCAAATCTGAGGTTTTCCCTTCTGCTCTGTCTGTAACAGCAGTTGCTAACTTTGCTCGTACTAACCCTTTCACTCCTCCTTGGGAGATGCCTGCTTGCGCTTTTGCTTTCCCAATACAGTTTGATCAACCTGCCCAAGGCCAGAATGCTTAGGCTGGTTTAGATTTTGGTATGTTGTCTAGCTTTAAGAAAGCATACACTCTGTATGGACCTGCTTCTCCTTACTGTGTAGAATTCCTCTGATCATTGGATGCCATATGATTTTTTTCAAGTAGCAAAGATGGTTCTAAATCCTCAACAATTACTTCAGTGGCAAATGTGGATTGGTGATGAGGCCTGACAAATGATGATTGACCAGCAATCTTGTGGTAACCCTGCCAATTTAACCTATGATATAGTCACTGGAACAGGAGCCATGGCCCATATGACTGCGCAATTAGCTAATATTACCCCTCAGATGTTGTATTTCATTAAAGAAATTTCTTGCAGAGTTTGGGAAAAGGTTGATAGTGTTAACTCTGATGGTTCATTTGTCAAAATTACTCAAGGACATGACAAGGAATATTCCCAATTTATAGGAAAATTAAAGGATGCCATAAAAAAATCTACCAAAGTTGAAACCTTACAAAATATTATTTTAAACCAACTTGCCTTTGAAAATGCTAATGAGGAATGTCAATCCGTGCTTAGACCAATTCGAGAAACCGGTTCTCTTATGGAATATTTGAAAGCTTGTAGAGATATCGGATCTATGTCCCATAGAGCAAAATTAGTGGCACTAGAAACTTTTAATGTGCAAAAGGCTGCCAATGCTAAATGTTTTAACTGCGGGAAGGCTGGCCATATGAAAAAACAATGCCGCATGCCAGTACAAACAGCTAAAAATAATGCTACTTCTAATACAAAAAAGACCCTCAGGAGTTTGCCCAAAATGTAAAAAGGGATTCCATTGGTTGAATGAATGTCATTCCAAATTCGATAAGGATGGAAATGCATTAACTACAGAGGCACAACAAACACAACAGGGAAACTAATAAAGGGGCTATCCTCTAGCCCCACTACAAAAGGAGGACCCCACATTATGACACTACAAGCAGCCACATCTAAGAGTGCTTGCATTGATATACCTAGTCCTTATGACATGGAGTTAATAGAATTATACAATCCTTATAAAATCCCCACAGGATATTACGGTCCAATCCCATCCGGAACAATGGGACTAATTTTGGTACATAGCAGTTGTACCATGAAAGGTTTAGTAGTGTTGACTGGAGTTGTGGATGAAGATTATGAAGGAGAGATACATGTCATGGTGAATGTCGTAAAATTAGGAAATGTATACTTACAAAAAGGGGAGCGCTTTGCACAATTATTACTTTTGCCATATGTCAGACCATTGAGGGCATCTGATAAAATTAGGCAGGGGGGTTTTGGTAGCACCAATCTTACTTCCGCACTATCTACCTTATTAAAGGAACATCAAAAGCCTATGTTTACTCTAAAGATACGGGGAAGAAATTTCACAGGTATGTTGGATACAGGAGCTGACATTTCCATTATTAGAATTGAAGAATAGCCCCTTGAATGGGGTAAGACTGTGGCTCCTTCCAGACTGTTAGGGGGTAGGTGAAGCTGATGCTACACAAACTTTCGTGAGTGCATCCTATTTACAAGCTTATGGTCCTGATCAAATTGTAGCTTACATCAAACCATATATTACCAGTATCCCTATTAATTTGTGGATAAGGGATTTTCTCAAACAAATGAAAGCCACAATTTCTCTAAATGAGCCTTTTTGATGGGGGCCATTGAGTTAACACCACTGCTTCTCTACTAGGAATCTGATGCCCCAGTATGGACACCTCAGTGGCCCCTGACTAAAGAAAAGTTGGCAGCTCTCACACAATTAGTAAATGAGCAACTACAGAAAAATCATATAGAGCCTTCATTTTCCTCATGGAACTCTACCATTTTTGTAAGAAATAAGAAATCAGGAAAATGGAGAATGCTGATAACATTTAAGAAATGTTATCTTAAATGTTGATAACATTTAAGAAATGTTATCTTAAATGTTGATAACATTTAAGAAATGTTAATAATACTATGATTCCTATGGGGCCCTTACAACCTGGTTTGCCCTCCCCTTCCATGGTGCCAAAAGGATGGTCTGTAATTATCATTGATTTACAAGACTTCTTTTTTACTATACCTTTGCATCCTAAAGATAAAAAAAAACGTTTTGCTTTTTTAGTTCCTTCTATAAATCACATGGCTCCTGTTAAAAGATTTCAATGGAAGGTTTTACCTCAGGGAATGATGAACTCTCCTACCATTTGCCAATATCTCACATATGTTTTATTAGAATCCATTAGAGATAAATATCCTACTGCTTTCATAATTCATTATATGGATGATATACTCCTCTCCATGGAATCTGAACTCTGTTTACAACAGTTATATGACGAAGTCACTACCACTCTTCAAAATCATGGCCTGCTTGTTGCACCAGGTAAGATTCAATTGAAAGTACCCTTTAATTACTTAGGACATGTTATGGAAGAGTCTAAGATAAAACCTCAAAAAACTCAAATCTCTGTGCATTCTCTATGCACATTAAATGATTTTCAAAAATTGATAGGTGATATTAATTGGCTTTGGCCATCTATTGGCATTCTCACCTATGCATTACAAAATTTATTTAAAATTTTAGAGGAACTTCCTGACCCTAATAGTCCTAGACAGCTAACAAAAGAAGCGGAAGAAGAATTAAAATTTGTTGAAAAATGCATTCAACAATCTTTCTCAACTTGGCTGGATCATACCCAACTGGTCTATTTATATATACTCCCCACCAAACATTCACCTACTGCAATCATAGCTCAAAACAGCCTGATAGAATGGGTATATCTACATACTAAACAGTCAAAGAAAATCGTATCATACATTGAGAAAATAGGGCAACTAATTGTATTAGGAAGGAGCCGTGTACAAACCTTAACTGGATTTGATCCATATGCAGTACATGTCCCCTTGACAAAAAAGGAATTACAAATTGCCTTACAGTATAACATGACCATGCAAATAGCATTAAGTTATTTTCAGAACATTACCTCATTCCATTTGCCGAGAGGAAAATTGTGGGACTTCCTACAAGTTACTAAATTTGTAGTAACTAATATCATTGCCTCCCAGCCTATTTCAAATGCACCTACCTATTTCATTGATGGCAACAAGAAAGGCATAGCTGGGATTGTCGGCTCTGATATCAAAGAGAATTTACCCTCTACCTATTCTTCAGTACAAAGAGTTGAATTGTATGCTTTATATGCTCTTTTGTCTCTTCAGCCATTATCTTTCAATGTATATACTGATTCCAAATACCTTGCTTCGCTTTTCCCCAATTTTGTTACCGCCTTTTTATACAACCTAGATGACGAATTATATATTCTCTTTTCAAGGACTCAAGCCTTAATTCGATCACTTACGGAACCTTTCTTCACTGCACATATACGTGCTCATTCAGGTTTACCTGGCCCCCTGGCAGCAGGAAATGGTACTGTTGATAGGTTCATAGCTCCTGTCTTTACGTCTGCTATTGATGAACACGCTAATTTTCATACCAATGCTAAAAGATTGCATTCTAAATACCATATTCCCCTCACTGAAGCGAGACATATCATTAAATCCTGTGACGTCTGCGCTCCTCTGCACTTACGTATCACAGTTTCGGGAGTTAATCCTTGTGGGCAACAGCCTAACTCCCTTTGGCAATCTGACTTCACTCATTGCTCCTTAGGAAAGTTCTCTTTGCTTCTTGTCTCAGTTGATAAATTTTCAGGTTTTATATGGGCAGTGCCTGTCTCTTCAGAATCCAGCAAACACGCCATTTCTGTGCTTTTACTCACCTTCCCTGTTATTGGGATACCTTCGGTCTTAAAAACAGGTAATGGACCTATATTTACCTCTCACTCGTTTCATTCATTTCTTATGGAATGGAATATAACACACATCACGGGGATACTCTATAATCCCCAGGGTCAAGCAATTATCGAAAGAGCCCATTGTACTCTTAAAACTCATTTATTAAAACAGAAAGGGGGAATATGGAAGAGAAGATACACTTCTTATCCTACAAACCCTCAAGTGTTATTATCTTTAACTCTTTATTCCTTAAATTTTTTTAAATTTAATAAAAGATAGTTCTGATACTCTTGCAGACAGACATTTTGCAGAGGAAAAAAGTAAGAAACTGTTAGAAGTCAACACACCAATATGGTATAAACAGTTTAATCAATGGTTGCCAGGAATCTTACGACTCCTAGGCAAAGGTTATGGTCTTGTCATTGCAGATGGAGAAGAAATCTGGGTTCCACTTCGCCATGTCCATTACCAAAAAGGACCCTGAGACCGGACTTGCCCAACAGGTGATGCAGCTGATGCGAAGGGTCTCATCAATGACCATAGAGGAGCCAAACAGAAAACGTCAACGTCTGAACCCCTACCCGACATGGGCTCAGGTGAAAAACATGACTCGTCAGGCTGAACAAACACTGAAGGTTACTAGAACTCCCATGACTCCAGATAAGCTGTTTCTGGCAATGCTAGCTGTTCTCTCTTGTTCTTCTGGGGTAAGTGCGGAATGTGTTTACTGGGCATACATACCTAATCCACCCTTGTTATCCATAGTGGATTGGGTTGACAAGGCCCCTATGGTATTTACCAGTGACAACCTGCACTTCCCAGCTCAATGGTCGACACAAAGACCAGTTCATGAAGAAGATGAAGGAAGAAAAATAAACATTTCTATTGGATTCAAAACCTTACCCATATGTTTCAGATCTCACCCTTTATGCATGATCATATTCCAACAATGGTGGGCTTACTCAGCACACAATGTTTCTGCCTATCGTATAGGAATGTTTGCAACCGCATCCTTCCTGCTAAATGGCTCTGAGAGGCATTATCCTGGACAAATAGTTAACTATACTAATTCACTCTTCCGGCCTGAAGAACCAATATGTGATGCTGTATCATGGAGAAGGAAGCAATCGATTCAATCTCTATATTGGTCAGATTGTTGGAGACAGTTTGGGAAAATCTCTATCATTCAGCAAAATCAATCTATATTTAAATTCATTGACTGGGGGCCCCACGGATTGTTTGTGAACTGCTCTGAGGAACAAGAAAAGAACCGTAACTGTTCCTGGTATAATAAGTCCAATGTGTGGGGATTTCATAAGACCAATACTAGCTTTTGGACTCATAAGGACATACTGTTAAATTGGTATAATGGGGAATTGTCTCCACCTCCACCCAGAGTAATAGTCCCTATCGTGGGACCTGAGCAATGGCATGTGTGGAAGATTCCTGCTGCATTGGAGCGCTTTGCCAGTGTGTATGGGACTGCGAAAGTCTTAAAACCTCAAACCTATACCTTTTTATATAATAGTACAGGTTATATCCAATCTTGTGTGCACCTTCCATACATGTTTATTGTAGGTAACTTTGATATAGATCTTTCTGCTAAGATTGTTAATTGTATAGCATGTGCCTTGTATACGTGTTTAAACCATACTATTTCATATCATAATGTCAACATTGAAATAGTCAAGCAGAGATCTGAATTGTGGCTTCCTGTTAACCTGACAGAACCATGGACCGACTCTGTATTTCTCTCAGTTTTACTCAAAAATGGCTTAAGGAGGTCAAAGCACATAATAGGATGGATTATTGCTGGCATCCTTAGTCTAATATCTATTGTTACAGTAGGAATCCTGGTATTGCACTACACAATTCTATACAGAATCATGATTTTATAACTGCTTGGCACAAAGATTCCCATGGCCTCTGGACTTGACAAGCTCAAATAGTTCAGCAATTGCAAACACGAATTAATACTGCTGCTGCTAAGTCGCTTCAGTCGTGTCCAACTCTGTGCAACCCCATAGACAGCAGCCCATCAGGCTCCCCTGTCCCTGGGGTTCTCCAAGCAAGAACACTGGAGTGGGTTGCTATTTCCTTCTCCAATGCAGGAAAGTGAAAAGTAGAAGTGAAGTCGCTCAGTCATGTCTGACTCTTAGAGACCCCATGGACTGCAGCCTACCAGGCTCCTCCATCCATGGGATTTTCCAGGCAAGAGTACTGGAGTGGGGTGCCATTGCCTTCTCCGAATGAATTTCAAACAGTGGTAATTAATATAGGAGATCAAGTACACCATCTTACTTTCCAAACACATATACATTGTCACTGAAATTTTACTTCTTTCTGTCTGACTAACATGCCCTATAATGGCACTGAGTATCCTTGGGATAAAGTTAAAGCACATTTGCAGGATCTCACGGATAACTACAGTTTGGACATCAACCTTCTAAAATGACAAATTGCTAATTTTCAAGTTAAAATACCTAAGGAATTATATAGCACCCAATTTTATGATACTTTAACCAAAACATTATCCTCTCTGGATCCCAGGACTTTGTTTTCAGGAGGCAACCTTTTATGTATGTATTAATTGCTCTGCTTTTTCTGTCATTGTTTGTAGGATACAGATGTCTCTACTCAAAACTCCTTGCCTCCCACAATGGGGTCCAACTAGCAGCTGCCATGCTTAAACTAAAAACAAAAGGAGGATATGTTGGGAGGCACAGTGCAAAATAGCCTTGAAGGAGAAGGTCCTCCGGGAAATGGCAAAGGGCCAGAAGTTTACCCAGGCATTGTGTACTGATAGCTGAAAAACATTTCCTGCCTTTGGCTATGCTCAGCACCAAAATTTAGCGATTAAAGACGTTGCTTGAGAAAATGGGTAATATAAACACATGGGTCGTTAAGAACATGCTAGTCCTTAAAGTATCTTTTACTGATTATATCTTAGCCTTGTACCTGCTCTGCTGGCCGTATGCTCAAAGCTCTTTGTTCCTTGCTCCTATAAAAAGGCTTGACTACAGAAATAAAGTTGTCAGTCCTTGCAGAGACTGTCCAAGTGTTGTTCTTTTAGGTTCGCCTTTTCCAAGTCCCGGGGAAGAAAATTCCCACAGTGACTTCTTTGGACAAAGAGACTTTGTAAAAGTAAACAAAGTTAAGGATAAAAAGATAAGGTCATTCTGGACTATTCAGGTAGGGCCTAAATCCAGTGACATTTTTTCTTTTAAGAAACACACAGGTGAGAAAGCCTTGTGAGGTCTTCTCGATGGAGTATGAGGTTGGAGGTATACAGTCACAAATGAAGGAACACTTGGAGTCACCTAAAGCTAGAAGAAGCACTGAAGAACTCCCTTCTAGAACATTTGGAAGGAGTATGTTTCTGTTGACACTTGTCTCAGACTTCTGGCCTCCAGATTGGTTTAGTAACTAAAACTCTCGCAGCCCCGTGGACTGTAGCCCACCAGGCTCCTCTGTCCATGGGATTTTCCAGGTAAGAATACTGAGTGGGTTGCCATTTCCTTATCCAGGGAATCTTCCCAACCCTGAGATGGAACCCAGGCCTCCTGCACTGCAGACAGATTCTTTACCAACTGAGATACCAAGAAAGCCCTTCCAGATTGTAAGGGAACAACTTTTTTTTTTTTTTTTTTAAGAGCCGTCAAATCTGTGATAAATTGTTATGACAGAACTGGAGTTTTAACACAATTTTCCAAAAACAACATTTCTAAATAGTTACAAGCAACTCCAGGTTAAAGTCATGGAAGGGTGTTTTTAAACTGATCTTTGGAATATTTTGAGTTCAAGCTCTCACACATGCAGACACATCCATTTATTTGTTATACTACAAATACTTGAATATCTACTGTTTATCAGGTATTCAAGTAGTTTCTGGGAACATGGTGATGTTAATATACAAACACTTATTAAGTGCATACCACATATCTAGGCCTTTAATTGTGACACCAAACAGGCAAAGTTCCTTGTTTTCATAGACCCTACATTGTAGAGAATCACCATTCAGTGGAACTTTATGAGATGGAGGAAATGCCCTATATCTGCACTATTCAATAGCCTCTGGTCAGGTGTGAGTACTTAGTCCTTGTTATATGGCCAGTATGATTGAGGAATTAAAATTTTAATATTATTTAAATTCAATTAATTTAAATTTAAGTAGCCTCATGTGGCTAGTAGCTGCTGTATAGGACAGCTCAGTTCTTGCAGGTGATCCAGTACACACCCTCTAGATCATGAGGCCAGCCCTCTCATTTAACAGATCATACTATGGGCTGGTAAGTGCTGTGATAAGCGAGAAATTCTGTGGAGCCATACAAATGTATTCTATCTGAGAGTTTTGCTTAAAGAAGTCTTAGAGAAAGTCATATCTGATAGATAAGGATTCCTGTCAAATTATACTGATTTTTAAAAATCACTGCTTGGTGGTACAATAACACAGATGGACAATAAATATGAGCTCCAAATTGTATAATACACAACCAGAATAATCTGTATGACAACAGAAAAATAGGTACTTATTGTATGCAGGTCAGGAAGCAACAGTTAGAACTAGACATGGAACAACAGACTGGTTCCAAATAGGAAAAGGAGTTCGTCAAGGCTGTATATTGTCACCCTGCTTATTTAACTTATATGCAGAGTACATCATGAGAAACGCTGGGCTGGAAGAAACACAAACTGAAATCAAGATTGCCAGGAGAAATCTCAATAACCTCAGATATGCAGATGACACCAGCCTTATGGCAGAAAGTGAAGAGGAACTCAAAAGCCTCTTGATGAAAGTGAAAGTGGAGAGTGAAAAAGTTGGCTTAAAGCTCAACATTCAGAAAACGAAGATCATGGCACCTGGTCCCACCACTTCATGGGAAATAGATGGGGAAACAGTGGAAACAGTGTCAGACTTTATTTTTCTGGGCTCCAAAATCACTGCAGATGGTGACTGCAGCCATGAAATTAAAAGATGCTTACTCCTTGGAAGGAAAGTTATGACCAATCTAGATAGCATATTCAAAAGCAGAGACATTACTCTACCAACAAAGGTTTGTCTAGTCAGGGCTATGGTTTTTCCTGTGGTCATGTATGGATGTGAGAGTTGGACTGTGAAGAAGGCTGAGCACCGAAGAATTGGTGCTTTTGAACTGTGGTGTTGGAGAAGACTCTTGCGAGTCCCTTGGACTGCAAGGAGATCCAACCAGTCCATTCTGAAGGAGATCAGCCCTGGGATTTCTTTGGAAGGAATGATGCTAAAGCTGAGACTCCAGTCCTTTGGCCACCTCATGCGAAGAGTTGACTCACTGGAAAAGACTCTCATGCTGGGAGGGATTGGGGTCAGGAGGAGAAGGGGACGACAGAGGATGAGATGGCTGGATGGCATCACTGACTCAATGGATGTGAGTCTGGGTGAACTCCGGGAGTTGGTGATGGACAGGGAGGCCTGGTGTGCTGTGATTCATGGGGTCGCAAAGAGTCGGACACGACTGAGCGACTGATCTGATCTTCCATTTCATGGTCTTAGGTTATTAACAATAAATTATGAGTCTTTTCTATACCTCTATCAACTGTCTATAATCTAATACATTCTATTAGTACATGCAGAGACACACATGTATGATTCTGATGAAACTGGAAATACGAAATGAAACATTTTATTTCCTCCTGATGCCCTCAGTTCAGTTCAGTTCAGTTGCTCAGTCATGTCCGACTCTTTGTGACCCCAGGACTGCAGCATGCCCGTCTTCCCTGTCCATCAGCAACACTTGGAGCTTACTCAAACTCATGTCCATCGAGTTGGTGATGCCATCCAACCATCTCATCCTCTGTCATTTCCTTTTCTTCTCACCTTCAATCTTTCCTAGCATCAAGGTCTTTTGCAATAAGTTAGTTCTTCCCATCAGGTGGCCAAAGTATTGGAGTTTCAGCTTCAGCATCAGTCCTTCCAATGACTATTCAGGACTGATTTCCTTTAGGATTGACTGGTTGGATCTTCTTGCAGTACAAGGGACTCTCAAGAGTCTTCTCCAACAACACAGTTCAAAAGCATCAATTCTTTGGCACTCAGCTTTCTTTTTGTTCAACTCTCACATCCATACATGACTACTGGAAAAACCATAGCTTTGACTAGATGGACCTTTGTTGGCAAAGTAATGTCTCTGCTTTTTAATATGCTGTCTAGGTTGGTCATAGCTTTGCTTCCAAGGAGCAAAGATCTTTTAATTTCATGGCTGCAGACACCATCTCAGTGAATTTATGCTATGTTAAGTCACTTCAGTCGTGTCCGACTCTGTGTGACCCCATAGACTGCAGCCACCAGGCTCCCCCGTCCCTGTGATTCTCCAGGCAAGAACACTGAAGTGGGTTGCCACTTCCTTCTCCAGCACATGAAAGTGAAAAGTGAAAGCGAAGTCGCTCAGTCGTTTCTGACCCTTAGCGACCCCATGGATTGCAGCCTACCAGGCTCCTCCATCCATGGCATTTTCCAGGCAAGAGTACTGGAGTGGGGTGCTATTGCCTTCTCCAGCAGTGATTTTGGAGACCCCTAAAATAAGTCTCTCACGGTTTCCATTGTTTCCCCTGATGCCCTAGTTTTACATTTAAAAAAATCCCATTTTAAAAGGCAAATTGTTTCTCCCCAAACAATATCAGCTTGAGTAAACTCTTTTCAAGCTTTGACAAACATACATACCACGTAAACTAGAAAGCATTCTGTGAAGAATTGGTTATAAAGTCAGCAATTTTAGATCCAGCCACAGGGGGGCAGCATCCGCAAACCCGCCCTGTTTTTTAAGATGTGTGAGTAAAATAGGGGTTAAGTCTGATTGGCTGTCTCAAATGGCAGTCACTCCTTTCTTTTTTCTTTGCAAAAGGCAGTGTAGACCACAGCAACGTGTGTGGGGCTGGAAAAGTTTGAACAAGGGAAACCCTTTAGGAGCAGGCAGATTCAGCAACTCTTCCTGACGAGGGAGAAGAGGGAAATGCTGCTCATAGCACTAGTGTTGATCTTATGGATGCAAATACCACGTGAGTTGGGGTTTCCCTGATTGCTTCCAGAGAATTCTGCACAGTGAAATATTATCTGCAGGAAACTATAGGAATGAGATTTTCTGATAGAGAGCAGGATGTTTGGAAAAACTCTGAAACTAAAAAGTGGAAAGATGGAGGGAGATGGGCAGGGAGACATGGAAAGAAGGAGAAAAATACACAAGAAGAATGAGAGAGACCGTTGGAGCTGAGAGAATAGACATCTGATTCGACTTTCTCTGATACTTCTTACTGTTTTCTCAACAGAAGTGAACGGACAACAGATAAGTCAAATTCCCCAATTCTTGCCTCTACAAGGAGAGAACTTCACCACGTACTGCAATTCCTCAAGCACTTTTTACAGGTTACAGTGGTATAAGCAGAGCCCTGGGGGAATCCCTGTCTTCTTGATGATATTAGCTAAGGATGGGGATGTGAAGACGCAGCAGAGACTGACAGGTCGGCTTGGAGAGACCAGAAAGCACGGCTCCCTGCACCTCGCGGCTGCCCAGCTCTCAGATGCAGGAACCTACTTCTGTGCAGAGGCACAGTGCTCTGGAAGCACCTGCTGTCTGTCCCCAAACCTTACTGTGGGCTCCAGAGGTCTCTCCTCTTCATCTCTCCTCAGGGCAGGGGCCAGAGAAAGCTGAAGTCATGATATCTATGAAGAAATTGAGTTTTTAACAACAACAAAAAGAAATCCCTGGACTCAGACAGTATTACTAGATAATTCTACCAATCTTTTGAAGTATTAGCATGAATTATACACTATTTCTTCCAGAAAAAAAGGAGAAATTCATCACTCATTTTATGAAGCTAGTGTTACCCTGAAATGAAAATCAGACAAAGATCATAACAGAAAACTGCAGAGAAACATATTCATGAATACAGACATAAAATTTCTTAAAAATATTAGCAAGTAAAATTCATCTATATTAAAAGAGTAATATACCAAGCACAAATGGAGTTTTTTCAAGGATGCAAATTACTTCAAATTGAAAATCAGTTGATGAAATTCACCATATTAACAGGATAAAAGAAGAAAAATTACATCATATTAATCTATGTAGAATAAACTTTTGCCAAAATTCGACAGTCAACTACGGTGAAGACTTTGAGAAACACAGGCATAGTGGGGAAGTTCCTCCATAGCTAGCAGTATGCTTACTAACAAAAGACTTATGTTTCCTTATATGTTTCCCTAAGACTGGGAACAAGGCAAGTACATCCACTCTTATCCCTCTCCTTCAGCACAGAGCTAAATGTCAAAGCCAGTGCAATAAAGAAAGCAGATGTAAAGACAGTCTTGGACCAGAAAAGAAGTGAAAATGCCAGGCAATATGATTATCTATATAGAAAATCTCAAAGAACATACCCCACAAAACTCTCAGACCTATTGAGTTCAACACCATAGGAAATAAGATAAATGTATCTAATCAATTTTATTTCTACATATTAGTGATGGACATGTGGACCTCAAAATTAAAAGTATAATACCATTTGTAATGACTTGAAAAAAGACCCTGAGTGGTATTTTTTGTACAGAAAACATGTACAGAATTGTTAAGCTGAAAACTACAAAACACTGATGAAAGAAATTAAAGAAAACAGATGAAGAGACATCATGAGTTTGCAAACTGGAAGTTTCAAAGCAGTAAACATGACAAGTCTCTCCAGATTTATATACACATGTTATAAAACTCCTGCTAAAATACATCAGGATTTTAAAAAACAAATACAGGCAAAATTATTCTAAAATTTATATGAACAGGAAGAGATACTGGAATAATTTTTAAAATCTTGAAGAAATAAGAAGTCAGAACAATCGGTCAATCTGATTTCAGGCTAGAGTCATCGAGGTTATTTGGTACTGGTGCAGGGATAAACACACAGTTCAGTGGAAATGAACAGAGAACCCATAAATAGATGCACACAAATATACCCAACTGACCTTTTCTGGCAAAGTGACAAATAAATTCTAAAGAAGAAGGATAATCCTTTCAACAGATAGTGTTGGAGAAAGTTGAAATCCATTGGTAGGAAAAATTAACCTTGATTCAGGTCTCACACTTCATACATATATTCTTTATTTATTTTTTTCCCCCATACATTCTTTAAAATGGATCACAGACTTAAATGTAAAACGTTAAATTATAAAAAAATTTTAGGGAAAAATACAGGACAAAAGTTTGATATGTGTATGGGCCAAGAGCCTTTGGACTTGACAACAAAACAACAGTCTATAAAATTTTTAAAAAATGACAAGCTAGACTTCAAAATTAAGATCTTTTGCCCTGCAAAACAACTGTAAGAGCATGAAAAGACAAGCTACCAACTGTGAAAAACTATTATTTGGAAACCATATATTCCACAAGGAAGTAATATCTAGAATATATAAACAACTCTCAAAGCTAAACAGTATTTAAATAAGGCAAACATTTCACTTAGACCATGGGCAAAGAGCTATTTCACCACAGAAGTATACAGATAGCAAATAAGCATATAAAAATATATTCAACATCATAAATCACTGGAGAAATACAATTAAAACCACAAGAAGATATCACTAAGAGCACAGTCTAGTGTGTGTGTGGTAGCAGCACAAGGTGGGGGCTTCCCAGGTAGCTGAGACGGTTCTGCCTGCAGTGTGAGAGACTTGAGTTAGATCCTGGGTCTGGAAGATCCTCTGGAGAAGGGAATGACAACCCACTCCAGTATTCTTACCTGGAGAATTCCATGAACAGAGGGGCCTGGCAAACTACAGTCCACGGGGTTGCAAAGAGTTGGACAAAACTGAGTGACTCAGGGAGGGGAGAAGGAGCACAAGGTGGATTTAATTTACATTTGTTGATGAGTAATGGTGTTGACATCTGCTGGATCATCGAAAAAGCAAGAGAGTTGCAGAAAAAACATCTATTTCTGCTTTATGGACTATGTCAAAGCCTTTGATTGTGTGTATCACAATAAACTGTGGAAAATTCTGAAAGAGATGGGAATACCAGACCACCTGACCTACCTCTTGAGAAACCTATATGCAGGTCAGGAAGCAACAGTTAGAACTGGACATGGAACAACAGACTGGTTCCAAATAGCAAAAGGAGTATGTCAAGGCTGTATATTGTCACCATGCTTATTTAACTTATATGCAGAGTGCATCATGAAAAAAGCTGGGCTGGAATCAAGATTGCTGGGAGAAATATCAATAACATCAGATATGCAGATGACACCACCCTTATGGCAGAAAGTGAAGAGGAACTAAAAAGCCTCTTGATGAAAGTGAAAGTGGAGAATGAAAAAGTTGGCTTAAAGCTCAACATTCAGAAAACGAAGATCATGGCATCTGGTCCAATCACTTCATGGGAAATAGATGGGGAAACAGTGGAAACAGTGTCAGACTTTAGTTTTTTGGGCTCCAAAATCACTGCAGATGGTGATTGCAGCCATGAAATTAAAAGATGCTTATTCCTTGGAAGGGAAGTTATGACCAACCTAGATAGCATATTCAAAAGCAGAGACATTACTTTGCCAACAAAGGTCCATCTAGACAAGGCTATGGTTTTTTCCAGTGGTCATGCATGGATGTGAGAGTTGGATTGTGAAGAAAGCTGAATGCAGAAGAATTGATGCTTTTGAACTGTGGTGTTGGAGAAGACTCTTGAGAGTCCCTTTGACTGCAAGGCGGTCCAACCAGTCCATCCTAAAGGAGACCCGTCCTGGGTGTTCATTGGAAGGCCTGATGCTAAAGCTGAAACTCCAATACTTTGGCACCTCATGCGAAGAGTTGACTCATTGGAAAAGATCCTGATGCTGGGCGGGATTTGGGGCAGGAGGAGAAGGGGACGACAGAGGATGAGATGGCTGGATGGCATCACCGACTCGATGGACATGAGTCTGAGTGAACTCCGGGAGTTGGTGATGGACAGGGAGGCCTGGCATGATGTAATTCATGGGATCGCAAAGAGTCAGACACGACAGAGACTGAACTGAATGGTGTTGAACACATTTTCCTAAGCTTATTGGCCATTTGGGTGATTTCTTTTGAGAAGTATCACTTCGCGTCATGTGCTTATGTATTTTTAGGTTGTAGATTATTTATTTTTACCATTTTAAAATGTATAGGCATGTTTGTTATTCTGTATTCAAGTTGTTTATCAGATACGTGCATGTATATGCGCTCAGTCCACTTCAGTCATATCCTACTCTTTGCCACCCTATGGACAGTAGCCTGCCAGGCTTCTGTGTCCATGGGGATTCTCCATGCAAGAATACTGGAGTGGGTTGTCACGCCCTCCTCCAGGGGATCTTCCCAAGCCAGGGATTGAACCCACGTCTCCTGTATCTCCTGCATTTCAGGCAGATTCTTTACCCACTGAGCCACCTGGAAGCCTTTATCAGATACGCTATGCTAAGTCACTTCAGTCGTGTCCGACTCTGTGCGACTCCATAGACGGCAGCCACCAGGCTCCCCTGTCCCTGGGATTCTCCAGGCAAGAACACTGGAGTGGGTTGCCATCCCCTTCTCCAATGCATGAAAGTGAAAAGTGAAAGTGAAGTTTCTCAGTCTTGTCCGACTCTTAGCGACCCCATGGATTGCAGCCTACCAGGCTCCTCCATCCATGGGATTTTCCAGGCAAAAGTACTGGAGTGGGGTGCCATTGCCTTCTCCAAATTACATATTATACAAGTATAAATTTTCTAGTTCATTATCCACACCAAATCAGGATCTAAAAACAGACCCCGTTGGACTGGAATGTGTATGTTTTAACAGATCAGAAACTGCAAAGCATTTATGCACTATAACACAAATATTTTAACCCAGTCTATAATTTGTGTTTTCATTCTCTAGGTAGTGTGTTTTGGGAACAGATATATTTAATTTTGAAAGAGTGAAATTTAATATTTTTCCTTTTCTGATTGAGTTTGTATGTGTGCTTTTGAAGGAATCTAAGCTGTCAAACTTATAAAGAAATTCTCCTGTATTTTTAAGAAGTTTTATAGTTTCATTGATCACATTTAGATCTTGTATCCATCTAGAGTTAATTTTTTTATGTTATGAGGAAGGAGTCAAGGTTCTTTCAAAAGATGCAAATAGCCAGTTGCCAGAAATGCAATTAAAACCACAATAAGATATCACTGAGAGCACATTCTAGTGTTTGTGTGGTAGCAGCACAAGTGGGGGCTTCCCAGGTGGCTGAGATGGTAAAGAGTCCACCTGCTATGTGGGAGACCTGGGTTCAATCCCTGGGTCAGGAAGATCCCTTGGAGAAGGGCATGACAACCCACTCCAGTATTCTTGCTTGGAGAATCACATGGACAGAGGCTGACTAGTTACAGTTCACAGCATCACAAAGAATCAGACACACTCAGACATGACTGAGCAACTGACACTAGCTATTATCCCAGAAAGACCATCTTTTTCCCCATAGAATTGCGTAGACAGTTTTGGAGAAAATGTGTACATATGGACCTATTTTTGGATTTGATCCTGCTTACTCATCTTTATTTTATCCTCTTTCCAACAGAACATTCTGTCATAATTAGTGGGGCTTCATATACATTTTGATATCTGGAAATGCAATTCAAACTTTCTTCTTTTTCAAGGTTTATTTTAGGTCTTTGAATTTCCACCAAACTTATAGAATTAGCTTCTCAATGTCTACCAAAAAACATTGCTAATAGTTAGATTGGGCTTGTGTTGAATTTATGGATTCATTTTGGACAATTTACATCTTGATATATGGAGTCTTATGTTATTCCCTTTTATGTAGATCCTGTCTTTTTTTTTTTTGGGGGGGGGTAGAGGACTATATACCTTGTGTTAAATTAATTCCCATGTATTTAATAAATGAAATTTAAATTTCACTTTCTAATGATTTCACTAGCATCTAGAAATAAAATTTACATTTGTGTTTATAGTGACTGTATCAGAGAAGGCAATGGCAACCCACTCCAGTACTCTTGCTGGAAAATCCCGTGGATGGAGGAGCCAGGTGGGCTGCAGTCCATGGGGTTGAAAAGAGTCGGACACGACTGAGCAACTTCAGTTTCACTTTTCACTTTCATGTATTGGAGAAGGAAATGGCAACTCATTCCAGTGTTCTTGCCTGGGGAATCCCAGGGACGGGGGAGCCTGGTGGGCTGCCGTCTCTGGGGTCGCACAGAGTCGGCCACGACTGAAGCGACTTAGCAGCAGCAGCAGCAGTGACTGTATTAATTCCCCTATTGGTTCTAACTCTTGTAGTTTGCTTATAGACTCCTTTGCATCTTCTACATGCACCTATAAATAAAAATGGTTTATTTCTCCCTTTTCAGCCTTAATACATCTTATTGCCTTTCCTGGTTTGATGCCAGGCCCTTCAGGAAGACAGTGAATAGAAGCAATGTCTTGTTTGTGATCCTTTAGAGACTAATATTGATTTTTGATATTTTCATTGATACTCTTTATCAGATTCAGGAATTTCTCTTCCATTTCTGGACTGTTAAAAGTATTCATCATACAGAGGTATTAGCCTTTTGTCAAGTCATCTGGATTTTCTGAAAGTAAGTTACGGGCATTATTTTGGTTTTCATCAAGCAAAGGAAGATAACTTCACCTCATATGGTCTTAGAGATATAATCTTATAAAATTAAAAATAAACAAATGGGACATAATTAAACTTAAAAGCTTCTGCACAACAAAGGAAACTATTAGCAAGGTGAAAAGGCAGCCTTCAGAATGGGAGAAAATAATAGCAAATGAAGCAATGGACAAACAACTAATCTCAAAAATATACAAGCAACTGCTACAGCTCAACTCCAGAAAAATAAATGACCCAATCAAAAAATGAGCCAAAGAACTAAATAGACATTTCTCCAAAGAGGACATACAGATGGCTAACAAATACATGAAAAGATGCTCAACATCACTCATTATCAGAGAAATGCAAATCAAAATCACTATGAGGTACCATTTCACGCCAGTCAGAATGGCTGCAATCCATAAGTCTACAAGCAATAAATGCTGGAGAGGGTGTGGAGAAAAGGGAACTCTCTTACACTGTTGGTGGGAATGCAAACTAGTACAGCCACTATGGAGAACAGTGTGGAGATTCCTTAAAAAACTGGAAATAGAACTGCCTTATGATCCAGCAATCCCACTGCTGGGCATACACACTGAGGAAACCAGAAGGGAAAGAGACACGTGAACCCCAATGCTCATCGCAGCACTGTTTATAATAGCCAGGACATGGAAGCAACCTAGATGTCCATCAGCAGATGAATGGATAAGAAAGCTATGGTACATATACACAATGGAGTATTACTCAGCCATTAAAAAGAATACATTTGAATCAGTTCTAATGAGATGGATGAAACTGGAACCTATTATACAGAGTGAAGTAAGCCAGAAAGAAAAACACCAATACAGTATACTAATGCATATATATGGAATTTAGAAAGATGGTAACAATAACCCTGTGTACGAGACAGCAAAAGAGACACTGATGTATAGATCAGTCCTATGGACTCTGTGGGAGAGGGAGAGGGTGGGGAGATTTGGGAGAATAGCAGTGAAACATGTATAATATCATGTATGAAACGAGTCGCCAGTCCAGGTTCGATGCACGATACTGGATGCTTGGGGCTGGTGCACTGGGACGACCCAGAGGGAGGGTATGGGGAGGGAGGAGGGAGGAGGGTTCAGGATGGGGAACACAGGTATACCTGTGGTGGATTCATTTCGATATTTGGCAAAACTAATACAATATTGTAAAGTTTAAAAAAAAAATAAAATTAAAAAAAAAAAAAGAACTCTGAAAAGAGCCAATAGGCAAGAATACATTTTTAGATTCCTCGTGGTCATACAGAGTAATTTTGTTTTTCAGTATTGTTTCAAAGGACGTTTGGTAGTGGTTTTTACCATCTTCTAAAAAACAAAGGCGAAGAACCCAACAAACAAAAAATGTACTAGTAATTGCTTTTCTTCTGCTTTTTGCTAATATAATGAAAGTGAAAGTGAAGTCGCTCAGTCGTGTCCAACTCTTTGCGACCCCATGGACTGTAGCCTACCAGGCTCCTCCCTCCATGGGATTCTCCAGGCAAGAGTACTGGAGTGGGTTGCCATTTTCCTTCTCCAGGGGATCTTCCCGACCCAGGGATTGAACCCGGGTCTCCCGCATTCCAGGCAGACACTAAACTAGTACATTCATGCTGCTGCTAAGTCGCTTCAGTCGTGGCCGACTCTGTGCGACCCTATAGACGGCAGCCCACCAGGCTCCCCGGTCCCTGGGATTCTCCAGGCAAGAACACTGGAGTGGGTTGCCATTTCCTTCTCCAATGCATGAAAGGGAAAAGTGAAAGTGAAGTCGATCAATCGTGTCCGACTCTTCATGACCCCATGGTCTGCAGCCTACCAGGCTCCTCCGTCCATGAGATTTTCCAGGCAAGAGTACTGGAGTAGGGTGCCATTGCCTTCTCCAAATACATTCATACTTATTTTAAATAATTCATTTTTATTTGTTCTTATATTTTCATTAGTAGTGTTTGTTGGCTGATGTGTGTGTGTGTGTGTGTGTGTGTGTGTGTGTGTCATTTGCCACAGAACAGGCTCCCAGTGAATACTTATGAATATTTGTTAAATGAATGAAGCATGATTACCATGATGTTTACTCCCATGTCTTAAATATAATTTTCCTCCATCTTAGATTTTGAATGTGTTTTCCCTTTTGTTGAACTTGCCCATAATTATAACCTTTTATTTATCCTGTTAGAGTCTTTTTATTTAACATGCTTTCCATAAATTGGAAGATTGTTTTCAGAATAGTGGCTCAGCACAATTTCTTTCTTTCACTAAATTCATGAATAAAGATTCAACTATTGACTCAGGAAACATTCTTGAGTTTCCAGACTGTAACAACCTCTCTTATAAATGCTTGAATTATGTGGACTTTTGAAGTAACCTTTAAATATGGGAAGGTTAAAGACAAATGGAAAAATGAAAGCGATGTCAACAATGGAGAATCATAATAGGGGCTTTACTGAAATAAAAGAGTCAAAAATAATTTATGGCTAAGCAAACACAGGTGAGTACAAAGGTTTTACAACTAAGATTTTTTTTTTCTTTTGAAATTTTGCTTTTGTACTATGAACAAAGCTAGTGGAGGTGATGGAATTCCAGTTGAGTTATTCCAAATCCTAAAAGATGATGCTGTGAAAGTGCTGCTCTCAATATGCCAGCAAATTTGGAAAACTCAGCAGTGGCCACAGGACTGGAAAAGGTCAGTTTTCATTCCAATCCCAAAGAAAGGCAATGCCAAAGAATGCTCAAACTACCGCACAATTGCGCTCATCTCACGCTAGTAAAGTAATGCTCAAAATTCTCCAAGGCAGGCTTCAGCAATATGTGAACCGTGAACTTCCAGATGTTCAAGCTGGTTTTAGAAAAGGCAGAGGAACCAGAGATCAAATTGCCAACATCCACTGGATCATGGAAAAAGCAAGAGAGTTCCAGAAAAACATCTATTTCTGCCTTATTGACTATGCCAAAACCTTTGACTGTGTGGATCACAATAAACTGTGGAAAATTCTGGAAGAGATGGGAATACCAGAACACATGATCTGCCTCTTGAGAAATTTGTATGCAGGTCAGGAAGCAACAGTTAGAACTGGACATGGAACAACAGACTGGTTCCAAATAGGAAAAGGAGTTCGTCAAGGCTGTATGTTGTCACCCTGTTTATTTAACTTATATGCAGAGTACATCATGAGAAATGCTGGGCTGGAAGAAACACAAGCTGAAATCAAGATTGCTGGGAGAAATATCAATAACCCCAGATATGCAGATGACACCACCCTTATGGCAGAAAGTGAAGAGGAACTCAAAAGCCTCTTGATGAAATGAAAGTGGAGAGAGAAAAACTTGGCTTAAAGCTCAACATTCAGAAAACGAAGATCATGGCATCCGGTCCCACCACTTCATGGGAAATAGATGGGGAAACAGTGGAAACAGTGGAAGATTTTATTTTTCTGTGCTGCAGAATCACTACAGATGGTGACTGCAGCCATGAAATTAAAAGACGCTTACTCTTTGGAAGGAAAGTTATGACCAACCTAGATAGCATATTGAAAAGCAGAGACATTACTTTGCCAACAAAGGTTCGTCTAGTCAAGGCTATGGTTTTTCCTGTGGTCATGTATGAATGTGAGAGTTGGACTGTGAAGAAGGCTGAGTGCCGAAGAACTGATGCTTTTGAACTGTGGTTTGGAGAAGACTCTTGAGAGTCCCTTGGACTGTAAGGAGATCCAACCAGTCCATTCTGAAGGAGATCAGCCCTGGGGTTTCTTTGGAAGGACTGATGCTAAAGCTGAAACTCCAGTACTTTGGCCACCTCATGTGAAAAGTAGACTCATTGGAAAAGACTCTGATGCTGGGAGGGATTAGGGGCAGGAGGAGAAGGGGACGACAGAGGATGAAATGGCTGGATGGCACCACTGACTCAATGGACATGAGTCTGGGTGAACTCCGGGAGTTGATGATGGACAGGGAGGCCTGGCGTGCTGTGATTCATGGGGTGGCAAAGAGTCGGACATGACTGAGCAACTGATCTGATCTGAGAGCCGATTAACAATGTTGTGATAGTTTCAGGTGAACAGTGAGGGGCTCAGGCATACATGTACATGTATCCATTCTCCCCCGGTTCCCCTCCAATCCACCTAATGTTGAGCAGAGTTCCATGTAGTACAATAGGTCCTTGTTGGTTATCTATTTTAAATATAGCAGTGTATACATGACCATCCCAAATTCCCTAACTATCCTTTTCCCCTTATGACAACCATAAGTCTGTTTTCTAAGTCTGTGAGTCTTATTCTGTTTTGTAAGTAAGTTCATTTGTATCATTTCATTTTAGATCTCACATACAAGGGATGCCATATGATATTTCTCTGTCTGACTTACTTCACTCAGTATGAAATGCTCTAGGTCCATCCATGTTGCTACAGATGGCATTATTTCATTCTTTTTAATGGCTGGGCAATATTTCATTGTATATATACACCACATCTTCTTTATACACTCCTCTGTTAATGAACAATGAGGTTACTTCTTTCACCTTCAAATTTGAGCTTTCCAAAAGATTGCATGCTCAGAAGGGTTTGAGTTTGAGAAATTCCATGGGCAAAGGAGCCTGGTGGTCTACAGTCCATAAGGATACTGGAGTGGATTGTCATTTCCTTCTACAGGGTATCCTCCTCGTCCAGGGATCGAACCCATGTCTCCTGCATCTCCTACACTGGCAGGCAGATTCTTACTGCTAAGCCATCTGGGAAGCCCCCTTTTAAGAGATCATATAGTAGTACTATAGTGCTCAGTCATGTCCAACTTTTTGAGACCCCATGAACTGTTGTAGACTGCCAGGTTCCTCTGTCCATGGCATTCTTCAGGTAAGAATACTAGAGTGCATTGCCGTTTCCTCCTCCAGGGGATCTTCCCGACTCAGAGGCTAAACCTGCATCTCCTGCTTCTTCTCCATTGGCAGGCAGACTCTTTACCACTGAGCCATACTTGCGGACTTTTGGACTGGGTTTAGTTCTGCAGTTCAATTACTCAGTCACTGGAGGGGGCTGCTTCAACTGAAAACAGCTGTCCTTTCTGGGAGAAGGAAAGGGAAAAGTGTTTTCCATTGATGTGACAAAGCAAAAGGAAAAATTATATACTTCCATTCTCTCTCTCTTTTTTGAATGTTTAAATATTCATTTTCATGTTAAAAAGAACGAGTTACCCTGTGGTTAGAATATCTTTATGCTGAACTACAAAGTCAGTTTTATTTCTGAAACAGTTCCAGAAAAAAAAAAAAAAAAAAAAAAGAAAGAAAGAAAAAAGGAAATAGAAATCCAAAAGTAAGGAAGAGTAAGATCAAAATGTTCTGGTAGATTCCATCCACAGTCCCAGCAGAAGCCATTCCCTCTAAAGGCTGCATCTCTCATTCAGTGCATTTTGTGATATCAGGTTCTTATGTTTCCCACCATCAATTTAGATATTTCTGAGCTGGCTGTCTCTACATTTAAAATCTACAGTTTTGCATGCTTTTATTTGAAAAGGTATTTATTCCAACACACCTTTCAGTGTTTTAGTATATTGCCTACATTGCATACAAGAAATATCTGCTATCCATGTTTGAGCATAACTTTCCCACCACCCATACTGTTCCTTTACATAACGGGTGACATGCGATATATTACACATAGTACAATTTTGAGGGAGGAGATGGTTGTTGGGTTTATAGACCACCTATCTTGCTATTTGCAGAGACTAGAATGGAGAACTGAGGCTGTTTTTGAGTTGATGAGAGTAGATAGGTGATGAAGGAAGGATTCAGATGGAACCACCCTCTGTGGTTAGTGGAGTTGGAATGAGTGATCTTGCCTGACAGAGACTTTACTGTGGTCCCAACATTCCAACATTGGGAAGATCTTATTCTCTTTTGACAACTTGTAATTTATAATCCCTGGCTTAGTGTCTGTGGTCAAGGATTTTGGACATCTTAGCCCAACAGCCTAAGCTCTTTCCATGTACCTTCCTGAACACTAATTTATCTGTTTCCCTCCTCTGATTATCTTTTCCCTTCCCTACTACTTATGCTTTTATCCCTTCCTCTGACTTTTTCTGCCACTTACATCCACCCTACACTCCACCCGACTTTGTTTGCATTCCTTCCTGTCTTTTCTCTCTGCTTCAGCATCCTTGGTGCACAGCACCTACAAGCAAGGGCATAGAGAACATGAGGATTAAAGATCACTCTTCAAGAAGAATGAGGTGAACACCATCTGAGTCATCAGTTACTATATCAAGAACAGATGCACTGAGAAATGTTTACCTAGATGGTGGTAGACACGTGATTTCAAGGACCTTGACAGCAGCCTAGAACTCCAGGTTGTATAGCTTTCATCTCAACGTTATTAATATTTTCTGTCCTCCAGAGAACATCACTGCCTGCTCTGGAGTTTCACATACATTTTCTGGAATGTGGATGGAAATTTTCATCTCCTTAAAACACAGAGCTCAGTACAGTTTTCTGGTATTAATTAATGTTTTCCATAAGCTTCATAGAACACCAATTTCTTTAAGGAACCAAATGATACAACAATGGCTCTGGATAGACGTATCATTGTGATTGGTAAAAGTCATTGTAAAAGTCATTGTTCCTTTTACAGAGCCAGACTTTAAACTTCACAGAGGATGGCAGCAGACACCGTGTGAGTTGGGGATGTCTCTCCTTCTTTGGAGGACATGACTAAAACAGGGGAGGAAGAGCTAGACAAGGAACTGCTTGATCATTGGCTAACAGATCCTGGCAACAACACACTGATACCTGCTCTGGTTCTAAGTCTCTACCAGTTGTTGTTCTTTCTGTTTTGTGGAAACAAGCCTAGGAGCAGACACAAGTCTGAGCTCTGAGCCCATGATCCTGGTTTCTCCTTGAAGTATGAGGCTGGTGACTGTAGTAACTGTGTTTCTGACCTTGGGTAAGTGTTCTGTGTCTATAAGGGATGACCTGAGGTCAAAAGGCCATGAAGTGTTATTTGCTCTCTGCTCTCCCTGTGCTCTATTTAGCATTATAACAATGGAATTGAGAACTGATCTATGCATTTGCTAGGGAGCACAAACTTCTACATGACAGGTTAAATCATAGCCATGGTCCTAGAAGAGCACTTAGCAGTAACCAGTTTGCAAGAAATCCCTGGGTTTACTGAGCAAAGGACCCTGAGATAAAGGCTATAGAGTCTCAGATTCTTGCCATGTGTCTTTGGTCTCTATATAATAAACACCAATGATATTTTGCAAGACATAGATAAAAACACTGGAATAGGGGGTAGGTTCAGACAGTTATGGGAATATTATACGCTTGATTCACAGAATTACACTGATTTGTGGTCAGGGGCTAATTTTATTTTCTTGACCCTTTAGGGACTGTGGTTGATGCTAAGACCACACAGCCCAACTCCATGGATTGTGCTGAAGGAGAAAATGTAAACCTGCCTTGTAACCACTCTACAATTGGTGGAGAAGACTATATACATTGGTATCGGCAAAATCCTAGTCAGAGTCCACAGTATGTCATTCATGGCTTTCGAGGCACAGTGAACAGCAACATGGCCTCTCTGACCATAGCTTCAGACAGAAAGTCCAGCACCTTGGTCCTGCCCCAGGTCACCCTGAGAGACACCGCTGTGTACTACTGCACCCTGAGAGAGGCACACTGGGACAGATGGGGCTGCACCTGTGCAGTATCTCTGGTGGGAAAAAGTGAGGACAGAGTGGGGAGAGCAGTCACAAGAGCAAATCTAGAGTCATCTAGAAGGAGAGTCAGAGAGCAGTAAGAGATGGGGAAAACGAAGGGAAAGGAAAAGGAAGAAGACACATAAAGAAAAGAAGAGAAAGAGGACAAGGGATAAGCACCTAGTTTATTGATGTACCTGAGAAGAATTTTGAGGAATGTCAGAATCATAATTTTAGCATAGCAATAAAGACGTGTTAATAATTTGTTATGGCTCCTCCTCATGTCAATCAAATGTTGGTTTCAGTGTGCTAGTCCCAACATAAGAAGTGGGAAACATATAAATAATTCTCCTTGTACCAAAGGCTTCTTTCATTTGGATCCAGGGCCAAGTCTGGACTCTGATGTGTTATAGTTGTTCCACTTACCAGAAACAAACTACTCTTTCTCTGAGAAAAATCTGAAATGTTATTGTTTCTAGTCTAGAACATTCATATTTCCCATGAAGAAGTTTTTTGAAAGAAACAAAAATTAAGTGAATAATAAGTTTTCACTTTCTAGGCAAGTCTGGAAACCCTGCTTCTATAAAGAGTTTTCATCATTTTTGATATTCCCTAAGCAGCACATGGCTCAGCAGTAAAGAATCTGCCTGCTGCAGAGGCTGCAGGAGAGAGATGAGGGTTCGATCCCAGGGTTAGGAAAATCCCCTGGAGGAGGGCATGGCAATCCACTCCAATATTCTTGCCTGGGGCATCCCATGGACACAAGAGCCTGGCACACTACAGACCCTAGAGTTGCAAAGAGTTGGACATGACTGAAGCGACTTAGCATGCAGGCATGCAAGCAGCGTGTGGGGCTTACCCTGGTGGCTCAGTGGTAAAGAATCTTCCTGTCAATGCAGATTCAACCCCTGGTTGGACAACTAAGATCCCGCATGCCTTGGAGCAACTAGGCTTACGTGTTGCTACTACTGAAGCATCCTTGAACTGTCCATCTGAATGTTAGTGCCTGCAGATCACTTCACTTTCACTGCAGTGAAAATATACAGGTCCTCATCTTCCATCCTTTTTACCCCCAAATCTACTGACAGAGAATCGATATTATTTACAGAGTCTGAGATAAGAGCACCATCTAAAATTATCTTCACATGGCTTAAAAAATACTTATTTTTCTCTAAAATAGCTTACTAAAATTAACAAGCAGAGTACAAAACTAGTAATCAACAGTAAAAAAAATATTTACAATAGAAATTTTATTTAAAATAATTTATTTTAAAATTAAAATTATAGATGCTTTAATAAAAATAAAACTATTACAATTAAATTTTCAATGTCCAGCTAGTGGTTAAGATAACTAATATTGCTCTTTATGCAGCCCTAGTCTAAAATAAATATATATCTTTTAAAGTAATCAGTACCATTTTTACAGAATCCATATATATGCATTAATATGCGATATTTGTTTTTCTCTTTCTGACTTACTTCACTTTGTTTAACAGGCTCTAGTTTCATCCACCTCACTAGAACTGTCTCAAATGTGTTTTTTTATGGCTGAGTAATATTCCATTGTATATAGGTACCACATGTATATAGGTACCACAACTTCTTTATCCATTCATCTGTTGCTGGACCCTATTTGTAGGACAAACATAGAGATGCAGATATAGAGAACAGACTTTGGACACAGTAGGGGAAGGAGAGGGTGGGATGAATTGAGAATAGCATTGAAACATATACATTACCATTTGCAAAAGAGACAGCTAGTGGGAGGTTGCTGTATGATGCAGGGAGCTCAACACGGTGTTCTGTGACAACCTAGAGGAATAGGGGGAAGGTTCAAAGGGAGGGGACGTATGTATACTTCTGGCTGATTCACATCATTTTATGGCAGAAGCCAACACACCATTGTAAAGTAATTATCCTCCAATTAAAAATAAATTAATTAAAATTTAAAATACTGTTTAATACAGCAAAGTATTCAAGCCAATAGGAGCAACTTCTGATACTGTGCTGATTCATGAGCACCCTTTAGAACCAGAAGTGAGAGCATAAGAGAAGCAAAAGCTGGATCCTAGCACTTCTGGGAAAAAGCATTTAATTACGGAAGAATCTACTGCATTCATGCCATGTGAGAGGAGGATGGGGCTATGCAGTTAATTTTTGCTTTCTTTTCCGTAAAGTTCACCCAAATTCCAAACCAGAGTCTGCGTTCTCAGGTATGTTCTCAGAAAGTATCCCTTAAGTCATAAAATAATGATCTTTCTCTTTCCTTCTCTCACTCTACCCCTGGCAGCACATTCTGAGTTGGCTGCGGTGGGAGGGTGGGGCGTCCTGTCAGTGTCACCTGAGCAGGATTTGTTGGGTGAGCTGATTGGCTGCAGGAGCAGGAACGACTTACGACACTCACTCCCTCCCTCGGGGTTTAGTTAAGTGTCTTACAGTGAAAATGTCCCAACAAGAAGAGCAAGCATCATGAAGAGGCTAGCAGGCAATGTGCTGGGGCTTCTGTTTGCCCAGGTTTGCTGTGAGTTGGGGCTGCCCCACAGGGGATCTGAAGGAATGAGGCGCTGCTCTATTGTTGGGGGAGGGAGAGGAGCTGACAAGTCCTGCAGACTTTTTATCCTTCTCATCTATGGGGATGGGGAGGGCACTTTCAGGGTTTAGTAGGAGTTACAGTGACCCTCACCAGTGACTGTTCCTCTTTCCTCATCAGGTGTGCGAGGGGTGGATGTGCAGCAGAGTCCCCCAGCCCTGAGTCTCCAGGAGGGAGCCAGCTACACAATTCTGTGTAATTTTTCCACTTCCCCACAGAGTGTGATTTGGTATCTTCAGAACTCTGGGGGCCACATCATACAGCTGTTTTACATTCCTTCAGGGACAAAGCAGGATGGAAGATTAACGGCCACCACAGTCCCTACAGAACGCCGCAGCTCACTGCACATTTCCTCTTCGCAGACCACAGACTCAGGCACTTACTTCTGTGCTGTGCAGCACAGTGCTCCCCAGGCACCTGCAGCCTGTACTCAAACCTGCAGCCGAGGCTCCAGCCACACTTTGCGGTGTAGATGAAACACATACAAACACACCCACACACATCAGTGCGTGCATAACAGGTCTTAATATATTTAATAAAACTGAAATTATACAGAATTTATTCTTTGACCAACAAGGAAATGATATAGAAAATCAAGTGCAAAGAGATGTCTCTAGAAACTCCAAAATATTTGGATTATATGCACTAACTTTAAAATAACTCTAGGTTAAAGAAGCAATTACAATGGCTACTAGAAAATATTTTGAAAGTAAATATTGTGAGAGCACATTATATAAATATGTATGAGATGGAGCTAAAATAATACATAAAAGGAAATTTATCTTTTTAAGTACTTATATTACTAAAGAAAGATGTTGAAACAATGTTATGAAGACTCAGCAAAAAATGATAGAAAAGCAAAGTAAACCCAACATAAAATGAAAGATGTAATAATAAAATGTTCAATTGGTGAAATATAAATAAAACTATAGCAATAACCATGAAACACAAATTTAATTTTGTTAAAATGATTAATAAAATCTATATATTCCTAGGTACAATTATCAAGGGAAAAAAGAAAAAAGACAAATTATTAATATAAGTAATAAAAAAGAGAACCATTCTACAAGCTCTATAATGTTATAAATGTAATGAAAGAATATCATTAACAAGTTTATGTCACTGAGTAAATGTGTAGAAGTAGATCCACACAGGAAAACTTATTTTTTGACAAATGTAAAGACAGTTCAATAGAGGTAACAACATAGTCTTATGAGCAAATGAGGTTGGGATGATTGTACATTCTTGGAAAATAATTGAAAATTGACCTAAATATTACATCTTATACAAAAAATTGTGTACAGTCTCACAATGAACTATACATCCAACTATAAGATGTAATATTAAATCTTTTAGGAAATACATAAGAGAATATCTTCATGACCTAGGGTAAGACAAAAAGATTTTTGACATGACACCAAAACACAATCCATACAACATAAATAACTTAGATTTCATCAAAATTAAAAATGTTTGCTCTGTGAAAGACACAGTTAAGAGAATAAAAAAGATAAACCACAAAATGGCCGGAAATATTTGCAAAATACATTTTCATAAAAAAACTGTACTTAGAATACAATGAACTGTTCAAAACTCAGCAGGAGGAAACAAACAATCCAGTTGAAAACTGGACAAAAGATTCAGACACTTTACCAAAGAGCTATGTGGTAAGGAAATAAGCATATAGAGAGATGGTCAGTGTTGTTAGTAGTTCAGTTCAGTTCAGTCGCTCAGTCGTGTCCGACTCTTTGCTACTGCATGAATTGCAGTGCGCCAGGCCTCCCTGTCCATCACCAACTCCTGGAGTTTACGTGAACTCATGTCCATCAAGTCAGTGGTGCCATCCAGCCATCTCATCCTCTGTTGTCCACTTCTCTTCCTGCCCCCAATCCCTCCCAGCATCAGAGTCTTTTCCAATGAGTTAACTCTTTGCATGATGTGGCCAAAGTACCAGAGATTGAGCTGCAGCATCAGTCCTTCCAATGAACCCCCAGGACTGATCTCCTTTAGAATGGACTGGTTGGATCTCCTTGCAGTCCAAGGAACCCTCAAGAGTCTTCTCCAACACCACAGTTCAAAAGCATCAATTCTTCGGCACTCAGCCCTCTTCACAGTTCAACTCTCACATCCATACATGACTACTGGAAAAACCATAGCCTTGACTAGACGGACCTTTGTTGGCAAAGTAATGTCTCTGCTTTTGAATATGCTATCTGGGTTGGTCATGACTTTCCTTCCAAGGAGTAAGTGTCTTTTAATTTCATGGCTGCAGTCACCATCTGCAGTGATTTTGGAGCCCAAAAAAAGAAAGTCTGACACTGTTTCCACTGTTTCCCCATCTATTTCCCATGAAGTGATGGGACCGGATGCCATGATCTTCGTTTTCTGAATGTTGAGTTTTAAGCCAACTTTTTCACTCTCCTCTTTCACTTTCATCAAGAGGCTTTTTAGTTCCTCTTCACTTTCTGCCATAAGGGTGGTGTCATCTGCATATCTGGGGTTATTGATATTTCTCCCAGCAATCTTGATTCCAGCTTGTGCTTCTTCCAGCCCAGCATTTCTCATGATGTACTCTGCATAGAAGTTAATTATACAGCCTTGACATACTCCTTTTTCTATTTGGAACCAGTCTGTTGTTCCATGTCCCGTTCTAACTGTTGCTTCCTGGCCTGCATACAGGTTTCTCAAGAGGCAGGTCAGGTGGTCTGGTATTCCCATCTCTTTCAGAATTTTCCACAGTTTATTGTGATCCACATAGTCAAAGGCTTTGGCGTAGTCAATAAAGCAGAACCACAAAGCAATACCACTTCACATCTATCATAAATGCTAAAATTAAAAATATTGACAATACAGATGCAGATGTAATATGCAGATGCATATTGCAGATGCAATAAAGATGCAGAGAAATTGGATCACTCATACATTGCTGGTGGGTGAATGGTCCAGTCATTCTGGAAAACATTCCAAGAGTTTTGCATAAGCTTAAATACTCACTTACCTTACAACTCAGCAAAGCACACTCCTGGGTATTTATGCTTAAAAAATGAAAAACATTCACACAAAAATCTGTACGTGAGTATTCATGGCAGCTATATTTGTGGTCACCAAAAACTGGAAATCAGCCAAGTATCTTTCACTGGGTAAATGCAACTGTAATACATCTGTACAATAACATCTTATTTACAGATTTTTCTCAACTTTCAATAGAGTTGTGCCTCAATAAACCATTTTCAGTTGAGAGTATCATAGATGGAAAATGCATTTAATATACGTAACCCAGCCTCTCCTGAAGGTACTCAACATTTACATTAGCCTACAGATGGGAGAAATAATCTAACACAAAGTCTATTTTATACAAAAGTATTGAAAATCTCATGTAATTTATTGAGTACCTTACTTAAAGTGGGGCTTCCCAGGTGATGCTAGTGGTAAAGAACCTGCATGCCAATAAAAGAGACATAAAAGACACAGGTTCAATCCCTGGACGGGGAAGATCCCCTGGAGGAGGACATGGAAGCCCGCTGCAGTATTCTTGCCTAGAGAATTCCATGGACAGAGGAGCCTGCTGGGCTACAGTCCAGAGTGTCACAAAGAGTTGGACATGACAGCAGAGACTTAGCACACACACACTGAAAGTGAAAACCAGAATGGTTGCATGAGTACAGAATGAATGTAAGCGTGTCGGTTGTTTACGCTCATGATTTCAGGGCTGGCCAGGAGCTCAGCTCACTGCTGCTGCCCAGAGTCACCCAGAATGGTCCAGTCATTCTGGAAAATACGCCACATGTTGCTAGGATGGGAAAAGATCAAATTTAAAAATTCCAAGTATGGTTTCTACTGAATGTGTATCGCTTTCTTACCACTGGAAAGTCAAAAAACCGAAATCAATACCAGAAGTTGGTGACAGTTTGTAGCGATTAAAAGAAACAGACTACTGATACATTTAGTAGCCTAGATGGGCCTTCCTAGGTGGATCAGTGGTAAAGAATCTGCCTGAAGTGCAGAAGACCTGGGTTTTTTTTCCGTGGGTTAGGAAGATTCCCTAGAGAAGGAAATGGCAACTCAGTCCAGTATTTTTGCCTGGGAAATTCCATAGACAAAGGAGCCTGGCGGGCTACAGTATATGGGGTCATAAAAGAGTCAGACAGAACTTAGCTACTAAACAAATATAGCCTAGATGGATCTCAGGATGCTATGGTGAATGAAAAAAAAAGTCAATCTCAGAGGCGACATGGTGTATGATTACACTTATTGGATTATTATGATTATATACCTAGTATGATTCTACTTATACAACATTCTCAAAAGGACAAAATACAGAGATGAAAAGGGTATCAGTAATTACTGGGGTTATAAAGAATTGCAGGGATAGGGAGGGTATGCAAAGAGGTTTCTTTAGAGAAATGGAACAATTCTATGTCATGATTTTAGTGGTGGTACAAGAACCTATATATGAGATAAAACTTCATAGAGCTTCATATCAAAACCAAAGAGCACATATAAAAACTGATGTATAATATTATGGTCTGTATTTTGATAAAAAATTTTATCAGTATCAGTTTCCTAAAATATATGTAATTATTGTATTAATATATATCTATATTTTATAATATCATGCTGCTGCACAGGCTGCTGTGGTCATTCATGATCTCCTCTGCTTAGTTACAAATAATTTCAAGTCCAGGCATTCATTGCCAATCAGCACTCAGAAGTGAAATGGGACAGAAGAGTAGATGCCTCAGATAAATACAACCTTTCCTTTCTGCTTCACTTATTCATGAATTATTTGATCTTAAATTATGAGAACTAGCACTGTTTTAGAACTTGTCTGTATTTGCTTTTCTACTTGTCTATTTGCTTTTGGTTCTTTTATATTAATTCATGTATTACAGCAATGAAACCAAATGGAAGGTTGACAGCTGCATTCCACATGAACATGAAACAGTTTACAAAACTTCAGTCACCAGCTTCTGTGGGGTTGACAGGTACTAAGTGTTTGCAATCTGTAGATATTGAGTTTCATAGGAGTTCATTATAGCATTACATCAGATAAAACTCCAGCATGTCTATCTTAACTTTATTTTACAAAGAGAAATAATAATGAGTGACTAACAAGTGAGACTGAATACTCTGGACCGATGAGACAGAAAATGTGACATGATAATTCTAGGACACATGATCTAATAAGTACAATTCTACATTTAGAGGTAACAGGATTGAATACCCTGATCCCCCTCAAAATCTAATACGTAAGAAGCAATATCAGATTTCAAAAGAATATTTTATTCCTGTTAAATTTCATTTAAATACAAACCACTGAATAGGCTCTGAAATTCAGATGGACTGATTTTTTAAAAAATCATTTCATGTTGAAGTAATTTTATTTATTGAAAAATCTGAGTAGAGCCCTGGAACTCAGTAAAAAAAAAATAGAGAGAGAGATATACATTAATTATTTTGGATAAGATTGCTTTTCACCCAGAAGGCCTAAGATCTGTGAATATTTTAAAACAGTCACTAGATTCTGGATGGAGACAAGTAAGTAAAGGCTAATGAATGACTAATCAGTAGATTACAAGAATGTTTCATAGGCTATACAAAATTATATCTTAAACAGGATGGAAAAATCATTTTACTGAAAATTACTGATGTATGCCAACTTGTTTAATCTTCAGTTTCCTTCACTTCCAACCTTTAATATTAATTGCTTTCTTCATGCTCCTTTTCAGGATCTGCCGAACGTAATGACCAGGGAAAAATAGGTAGACAAAGTAAAGATTTGGGGTGAGCCAGATAGTAGTCATATACTTAAAGCTATGGTTTTTCCAGTAGTCATGTATGGATGTGAGAGTTGGACCATAAAGAAAGCTGAGTACCAAAGAATTGATGCTTTTGAACTGTAGCATTGGAGAAAACTCTTGAGAGTCCCTAGGGCTGCAAGGAGATCAAACCAGTCCCTCCTAAAGGAAATCAGTTCTGAATATTCATTGAAAGGACTGATACTGAAGCTGAAACTACAATACTTTAACCACCTGATGCGAAAAACTGACTCATTTGAAAAGACCCTGGTGCTGGGGAAGATTGAAGGCAGGAGAACAGGATGACAGAGGATGAGATGGTTGGATGGCATCATTGACTCAATGGATATGACTTTGAGTAAATTCTTGGAATTGGTGATAGACAGGGAAGCCTGGCATGCTGCAGTCCATGGGGTCACAAAGAGTCGGACAGGACTGAGCAACTGAACTGAACTGAGACTTTTTCCATCTGTGCACAGACCATGTGGTTTATCTACATGACAAACCCCACTTCCTGTCTTGGGGGAGAGTCACAAGGAACCCAGGTACTATGTATATGTACTCTCAGGCACTTAAAGACACTCAACTCTCAGCTTGAGGCAGAATTAAACAGATTTGTGTAGGGGAATCCATGCCTTATGCCGCTCTCCAGCCTGTTCTGGGTGCTCCTGGCCGTCACCTTCTCTGGTAGGGATGCTCTCAAACATGGGTGCGCATGTTCAGGGTGAAAGGCCTGCACACAGACACGTGGTGATTCACCGGGACTTGGGGAGGAAAGGAGGACTGGAGAAAAGCAAGCATCTTAAGATTTCAGTGTAGTTTTTCTTTTTGGAGACCTAAATGAGTCTAATTCCTACACTATTTTATTCACTGCTTCATCTCTGTTTTCTGATTTTTTCCACAGGATCTGGTGTGGCCCAGAAAGTTACTCAAGACCAGCCAGACATAACCCGTCAAGTGGAGCAGTCAGTCACTCTGAACTGTCAGTATGAAGTCAGTTGGTACATAAATACCCACTACATTTTTTGGTACAAGCAGCTTCCCAGTGGACAGATGACTTACCTCATTCGTCAGTATTCAGAAGATGGGAATGCAAGGGACGGTCGTTACTCTGTAAACTTCCAGAAAGCAGATAACTCCATCAGCCTCACCATTTCAGCCTTACAGCTGGAAGATACTGCAAAGTACTTCTGTGCTCTCCGTGAACTCAAAGTGGTTGAAGTAATGGGAAAAGCTGAACAAAAACCCCAGAGCTTAATAACAGAGAGCCTCCCTGCTGCAGGACTCCAGCTGAGATGCACACCTGCAGATCCCAGCAAGAAATGGTAATCGTGTGGTTGCTTCATCTGTGGTCTGGATCATAGAATTTAATTCTAAATAAAAGCTTCTTCCTTGTTATTTGACATCCAGAGTAATTTTCTACTGTTAACATTCTCCTCTTGAATTTTTGACTTTAAATCAATCATACAGAACATGTGTAAAGTTGTCTAAACTTGCTCCATAAATAATTTAAAGTGACAGTTTCACTAAAATACACTCGCATCACAAATCTGTGTATAGTTACTTGGAATCATCATAAAAATAATTTCCTTAGTCCATTATTCTTAGTTTTGTGTCACTGAAGGTACAATCAGAGAAGCAGAACCACCAGTGGTGTGGAATAAGAAATTAGTTATAAAGATTAGGACTCAGGTAATTGCTAGATCTGGTGGAAGAGTGTATACAAAACTGTTATCTTGATATCTGATGTTGAGACTGAACTCATTGTCAGCTAGAGTAATATTTGAAGAAGAAAGTTGGATATAGACCAGAGCCTGGACAAACTATGACTTATAAGGACAAACTAGAGCCATGAGGTAAATGGAAACCACCAAGACACACTAAAATTTGTCTGTTTCACCTTCTTCAGTCTCACAGTAGTGGGTGACCTTAGGAGAAGTGGGTGTCATTTGGTGTCATGCTACCTGCATACTCAGCCCAAAACAGAGAAGATAAGGAGGAGGTTTGGTGGGAAGTGAAGGAGTTGTGAGCCAACAATAAGTTGAGCTATCAGATCAGCAGCAATATGAGTGAACAACCATAGTCCCTGGAGCCCTGTACCAACCGCCAAAACATAAAACCTATGGCTACTTCATCACAATCACCTTGCAAATGTTACATAAATTTCTTTTGTGGCCAACCCTAACCAAGAACAATACAGGAAGCACTTTCTGGGAAAGATATTTCCAGTTAGTTTAGATAGTACAAAGCTGCTACAGTACCCTCTTTGTTAACCTGGCATCCATCTGTACTCTCTTAACAACTTTTGAATAAAGAAAGTAAAACTATGCTTCTTGCTAATGTTGTTGTTGCTGTTCAGTCACTAAGTCAAGTCTGACTTTTTGTGACCCCATGGACTGCAGCATGCCAGGCTCCTCTATCCTCCACCATCTTCCAGAGTTTGCTCAAATTCAAAGCATTACCTTTGATTTTGTAATGCTATCTAACCATCTCATCCTCTGCTGCCCCCTTCTCCTTTTGTGTTCAATCTTTCCAAGCATCAGGGTCTTTCCCAATGAGTGACTCTTCTCATCAAGTGGCCAAATTACTGGAGTTTCAGCTTCAGCATCAGTCCTCCCAATGAATATTCAGGATTGATTTCCTTTAGGATTGGCTGGCCTGATCTCCTTGTAGTCCAAGAGACTCTCAAGAGTCTTTTCCAACACCACAGTTCTTGCTAATATAATGCAGTAATTCCTCATTCAACCCAAAAGATTTTAACCTCATCCTGCAAAGATTATAGCAAGTTCATTTATCCATTTGGGAGGGAAGTTATTTTCTTTTCTAGCTAAGCCACATTCTCCCATTGAACCCTTTATCTTCACTACTAAGCTATAATAAGATATAAGATAGACTTATATTAACATATCTTACGTTACTACATGCAGGCAAATGGGAGAGGGGAATTAAAATTGGTTAATGTAGTACATACATATATTTATATCAAAATGAAAAACAAATTCACCTAAGTATTATTGTTCTTATTCCTGAAAATGACCACATGATTATAGCTGGTATTTATAACTACCTCTTCTATTACACATCCCATAACCTCTTTGCTCATAGCAAGTATTTCCACTCACTGCCATACTTGACTTCCTATAAAACAATCTCCTTATTCAGGAGCAATGCTATGAGGAAAGCCATAAATTTGAGTCAGAAATTCTGCAAGTCCACCACTCTGGTATTGGCAGAAGATTGCGACTTTCACTGCAATGATTGAAGGCAAATTCAAAAATCTATTTAAGTGGAAACAAGCTTGCCAATATCCATGGACACTTTCCATATTGTATTCTGGGAAACATCATTAAGAATGATACCTAACTTCACATCAGAAGCAATAGAAGCCACCAAGGTAAAATATTTTTTATTTTTTTTAAATTTAATTTAATTTTTTAACTTTACAATATTGTATTGGTTTTGCCATATATCAAAATGAATCCTCCACAGGTATACATGTGTTCCCCATCCTGAACCCTCCTCTCACCTCCCTCTCCATACCATCCCTCTGGGTCATCCCAGTGCACCAGCCCCAAGCATCCAGTATCGTGCATCAAACCTGGACTGGCGACTCGTTTCATATATGATATTATACATGTTTCAATGCCATTCTCCCAAATCATCCCACCCTCTCCCACTCCCACAGAGTCCAAAAGACTGTTCTATACATCAGTGTCTCTTTTGCTGTCTCGTATACAGGGTTATTGTTACCATCTTTCTAAATTCCATATATATGCATTAGTATACTGTATTGGTGTTTTTCTTTCTGGCTTACTTCACTCTGTATAATAGGCTCAAGTTTCATCCACCTCATTAGAACTGACTCAAATGCATTCTTTTTAATGGCTGAGTAATACTCCATTGTGTATATGTACCATAGCTTTCTTATCCATTCATCTGCTGATGGACATCTAGGTTGCTTCCATGTCCTGGCTATTATAAACAGTGCTGTGATGAACACTGGGGTACATGTGTCTCTTTCCCTTCTGGTTTCCTCAGTGTGTATGCCCAGCAGTGGGATTGCTGGATCATAAGGCAGTTCTATTTCCAGTTTTTTAAGGAATCTCCACACTGTTCTCCATAGTGGCTATACTAGTTTGCATTCCCACCAACAGTGTAAGAGGATTCCCTTTTCTCCACACCCTCTCCAGCATTTATTGCTTATAGACTTTTGGACTGCAGCCATTCTGACTGGCGTGAAATGGTACCTAGGAGTGGTTTTGATTTGCATTTCTCTGATAATGAGTGATGTTGAGCATCTTTTCATGTGTTTGTTAGCCATCTGTATGTCTTCTTTGGAGAAACGTCTGTTTAGTTCTTTGGCCCATTTTTTGATTGGGTCATTTATTTTTCTGGAGTTGAGCTGTAGGAGTTGCTTGTATACTTTTGAGATTAGTTGTTTGTCAGTTGCTTCATTTGCTATTATTTTCTCCCATTCTGAAGGCTGCCTTTTCACCTTGCTTATAGTTTCCTTAGTTGTTTAGAAGCTTTTAAGTTTAATTAGGTCCCATTTGTTTATTTTTGCTTTTATTTCCAATATTCTGGGAGGTGGGTCATAGAGGATCCTGCTGTGATGTATGTCGGAGAGTGTTTTGCCTATGTTCTCCTCTAGGAGTTTTATAGTTTCTGGTCTTATGTTTAGATCTTTAATTTATTTTGAGTTTATTTTTGTGTATGGTGTTAGAAAGTGTTCTAGTTTCATTCTTTTACAAGTGGTTGACCAGTTTTCCCAGCACCACTTGTTAAAGAGATTGTCTTTTCTCCATTGTATATTCTTGCCTCCTTTGTCAAACATAAGGTTTCCATATGTGCGTGGATTTATCTCTGGGCTTTCTATTTTGTTCCATTGATCTATATTTCTGTCTTTGTGCCAGTACCATACTGTCTTGATGAATGTGGCTTTGTAGTAGAGACTGAAGTCAGGCAGGTTGATTCCTCCAGTTCCATTCTTCTTTCTCAAGATTGCTTTGGCTATTCGAGTTTTTTTTTTTTGTATTTCCATACAAATTGTGAAAATATTTGTTCTAGGTCTGTGAAGAATACCATTGGTAGCTTGTTAGGGATTGCACTGAATCTATAGATTGCTTTGGGTAGTACACTCATTTTCCCTATATTGATTCTTCCAATCCATGAACATGGTATATTTCTCCATCTATTAGTGTCCTCTTTGATTTCTTTCACCAGTGTTTTATAGTTTTCTATATATAGCTACCCCACGCCTAAAGTCAGGGGCAGAAGCCGGGAGGACCCCATGCCCAAAGGGCAGCAGCCAAGAGGAGTTACCCCACGTCTGAGGTCAGGGGCAGCGGCCAAGAGTGCCAGACTGCGACGGAGCAGGAACGGCCGAGAGGAGCTACCCCATTTCCGAGGTCAGGGGCGGCAGCCGGGACGAGATACCCCACGCCCTTAAGCCTGAGGCCAGGGGTGGCAGCCAGGAGGAGCAACCCCATGCCCAAGTCCAGGGGTGGTGGAGGGAGGACCAACCCCAAGCCGTGGCTGAGCAGGCACAGGAGGGCCTAGAGGAGATATCCCACGTTGAAGGTCAGGAAGGCTGGCGCTGAGGAGATACCCCTCGTCCAAGGTAAGGAGCATTGGCTGCACTCTGCTGGAGCAGCTGTGAACAGATACCACACGCCCAAGGTAAGAGAAACCCAAGTAAGATGGTAGGTGTTGCAAGAGGGCATCAGAAGGCAGACACACTGAAACCATACTCACAGAAAACTAGTCAATCTAATCACACTAGGATCACAGCCTTGTCTAACTCAGTGAAACTAAGCCATGCCCTTGGGGCAACCCAAGATGGGCAGGTCATAGTGGAGACAACTGACAAAATGTGGTCCAATGGAGAGGGAATGGCAAACCCCTTCAGTATTCTTGCCTTGAGAACCCCATGAACAGTATGAAAAGGCAAAATGATAGGATACTGAAAGAGGAACTCCCCAGGTCAGTAGGTGCCCAATATGCTACTGGAGATCAGTGGAGAAATAACTCCAGAAAGAATGAAGGGATAGAGCCAAAGCAAAAACAATACCCAGCTGTGGATGTGACTGGTGATAAAAGCAAGGTCCGATGCTGTAAAGAGCAATATTGCATAGGAACCTGGAATGTCAGGTCCATGAATCAAGGCAAATTGGAAGTGGTAAAACAAGAGATGGCAAGATTTAAAGTCGACATTCTAGGAATCAGCGAACTGAAATGGCCTGGAATGGGTGAATTTAACCTCAGATGACCATTATATCTACTACTGTGGGCAGGAATCCCTCAGAAGAAATGGAGTAGCCATCATGGTGAACAAAAGAGTCCAAAATGCAGTACTTGGATGCAATCTCAAAAACAACAGAATGATCTCTGTTCGTTTCCAAGGCAAACCATTCAATATCACAGTAATCCAAGTCTATGCCCCAACGAGTAACGCTGAAGAAGCTGAAGTTGAATGGTGCTATGAAGACTGACATGACCTTTTAGAACTAACACCCAAAAAAGATGTCCTTTTCATTATAGGGGACTGGAATACAAAATAGGAAGTCAAGAAGCATCTGGAGTAACAGGCAAATTTGGCCTTGGAATACGGAATGAAGCAGGGCAAAGACTAATAGAGTTTTGCCAAGAAAATGCACTGGTCATAACAAACACCCTCTTCCAACAACACAAGAGAAGACTGTACACATGGACATCACCAGATGGTCAACACCGAAATCAGACTGATTATATTCTTTGCAGCCAAAGATGGAGAAGCTCTATACAATCAACAAAAACAAGACCAGGAGCTGATTGTGGCTCAGACCATGGACTCCTTATTGCCAAATTCAGACTTAAATTGAAGAAAGTAGAGAAAACCACTAGACCATTCAGGTATGACCTAAATCAAATCCCTTGTGATTATACATTAGAAGTGAGAAATAAATTTAAGGGCCTAGATCTGATAGATAGAGTGCCTGATGAGCTATGGAATGAGGTTCATGATACTGTACAGGAGACAGGGATCAAGACCATCCCCATGGAAAAGAAATGCAAAAAAGCGAAATGGCTGACTGGGGAGGCCTTACAAGTAGCTGTGAAAAGAAGAGAATCGAAAAGCAAAGGAGAAAAGGAAAGATATAAGCATCTGAATGCAGAGTTCCAAAGAATAGCAAAAAGAGATAAGAAAGCCTTCCTCGGCGATCAATGCAAAGAAATAGAGGAAAACAACAGAAAGGGAAAGACGAGAGATTCTTCAAGAAAATCAGAGATACCAAGGGAACATTTCATGCAAAGATGGGCTCAATAAAGGACAGAAATGGTATGGACCTAACAGAAGCAGTAGATTTTAAGAAGAGATGGCAAGAATACGCAGAAGAACTGTACAAAAAAAGATCTTCACGACCCAGATAATCACGATGGTGTGATCACTGACCTAGAGCCAGACATCCTGGAATGTGAAGTCAAGTGGGCCTTAGAAAGCATCACTACGAACAAAGCTAGTGGAGGTGATGGAATTCCAGTTGAGCTATTCCAAATCCTGAAAGATGATGCTGTGAAAGTGCTGCACTCAATATGCCAGCAAATTTGGAAAACTCAGCAGTGGCCACAGGACTGGAAAAGGTCAGTTTTCATTCCAATCCCAAAGGCAATGCCAAAGAATGCTCAAACTACCGCACAATTGCACTCATCTCACACGCTAGTAAGGTAATGGTCAAAATTCTCCAAGCCAGGCTTCAGCAATATGTGAACCATGAACTTACTGATGTTCAAGCTGGTTTTAGAAAAGGCAGAGGAACCAGAGATCAAATTGCCAACATCCGCTGGATCATGGAAAAAGCAAGAGAGTTCCAGAAAAACATCTATTTCTGCTTTACTGACTATGCCAAAGCCTTTGACTGTGTGGATCACAATAAAGTGTGGAAAATTCTGAAAGACATGGGAATACCAGACCACCTGATCTGCCTCTTGAGAAATTTGTATGCAGGTCAGGAAGCAACAGTTAGAACTGGACATGGAACAACAAACTGGTTCCAAAGAGGAAAAGGAGTACGTCAAGGCTATATATTGTCACCCTGTTTATTTAACTTATATGCAGATTACATCATGAGAAACGCTGGACTGGAAGAAACACAAGCTGGAATCAAGATTGCTGGGAGAAATATCAATAACCTCAGATATGCAGATGACACCACCCTTATGGCAGAAAGTGAAGAGGAACTAAAAAGCCTCTAGATGAAAGTGAAAATGGAGAGTGAAAAAGTTGGCTTAAAGCTCAACATTCAGAAAACGAAGATCATGGCATCTGGTCCCATCACTTCATGGGAAATAGATGGGGAAACAGTGTCAGACTTTATTTTTCTGGGCTCCAAAATCACTGCAGATGGTGACTGCAGCCATGAAATTAAAAGATGCTTACTCCTTGGAAGGAAAGTTATGACCAACCTAGATGGCATATTCAAAAGCAGGGACATTACTTTGCCAACAAAGGTTCATCTAGTCAAGGTCATGGTTTTTCCAGTAGTCATGTATGGATGTGAGAGTTGGACTGTGAAGAAGGCTGAGCGCTGAAGAACTGATGCTTTTGAACTGTGATGTTGGAGAAGACTCTTGAGAGTCCGTTGGACTGCAAGGAGATCCAACCAGTCCATTCTAAAGGAGATCAGCCCTGGGTGTTCTTTGGAAGGAATGATGCTAAAGCTGAAACTCCAGTACTTTGGCCACCTCATTCGAAGAGTTGACTCATTGGAAAAGACTCTGATGCTGGGAGGGATTGGGGACAAGAAGAGAAGGGGACGACAGAGGATGAGATGGTTGGATGGTGTCACTGACTCGATGGACATGAGTCTGAGTGAGCTCCGGGAGTTGGTGATGGATGAGGAGGCCTGGCGTGCTGCGATTCATGAGTTCACAAAGAGTTGGACACGACTGAGCGACTGATCTGATCTGATCTGATATATAGGTCTTTAGTTTCTTTAGGTAGATATATTCCTAAGTATTTTATTCTTTTCATCGCAATGGTGAATGCAATTGTTTCCTTAATTTCTCTTTTTATTTTCTCATTATTAGTGTATAGGACTGCAAGGGATTTCTGTGTGTTGATTTTATATCCTGCAACTTTACTACATTCATTGATTAGTTCTAGTAATTTTCTGGTGGAGTCTTTAGGGTTTTCTATGTAAAGGATCATGTCATCTGCAAACAGTGAGAGTTTTACTTCTTCTTTTCCAATTTGGATTCCTTTTATTTCTTTTTCTGCTCTGATTGCTGTGGCCAAAACTTCCAAAACTATGTTGAATAGTAATGGTGAAAGTGGGCACCCTTGTCTTGTTCCTGACTTTAGAGGAAATGCTTTAATTTTTCACCATTGAGGATAATGTTTGCTGCGGGTTTGTCATATATAGCTTTTATTATGTTGAGGTATGTTCCTTCTATTCCTGCTTTCTGGAGAGTTTTTATCATAAATGGGTGTTGAATTTTGTCAAAGGCTTTCTCTGCATCTATTGAGATAATCATATGGTTTTTATTTTTCAAGTTGTTAATGTGGTGTATTACCTTGATTGATTTGCAGATATTGAAGAATCCTTGCATTCCTGAGATAAAGCCCACTTGGTCATGGTGTATGATCTTTTTAATGTGTTGTTGGATTCTGATTGCTAGAATTTTGGTAAGGATTTTTGCATCTATGTTCATCAGTGATATTGGCCTGTAGTTTTCTTTTTTTGTGCGATCTTTGTCAGGTTTTGGTATTAGGGTGATGGTGGCCTCATAGAATGAGTTTCAAAGTTCACCTTCCTCTGCAATTTTCTGGAAGAGTTTGAGTAGGATAGGTGTTAGCTCTTCTCTAAATTTTTGGTAGGATTCAGCTGTGAGGCCGTCTGGACCTGGGCTTTTGTTTGCTGGAAGATTTCTGATTAATTTCCGTGCTTGTGATGGGTCTGTTAAGATTCTCTATTTCTTCCTGGTCCAGTTTTGGAAAGTTGTACTTTTCTAAGAATTTGTCCATTTCTTCCACGTTGTCCATTTTATTGGTATATAATTGCTGATAGTAGTCTCTTATGATCCTTTGTATTTCTGTGTTGTCTGTTGTGATTACTCCATTTTCATTTCTCATTTTATTGATTTGATTTTTCTTCCTTTGTTTCTTGATGAGTCTGGCTAATGGTTTGTCAACTTTATTTATCCTTCAAAGGACCAGCTTTTGGCTTTGTTGATTTTTGCTATGGTCTCTTTTGTTTCTTTTGCATTTATTTCTGCCCTAATTTTTAAGATTTCTTTCCTTCTACTATTTGTGAAAGCTCTTTTTTTCTTCCAGCTAATCATTTTCCTCCTTATTTTTTGTTCCCAGTTTTTATTTACAGAAGTTTAATATTATTTCAGTCATTAAAGTTTATTCATTTTCCATTATTACTAAGCTCAAGAAATCCCTTCCAGTACTTATATTTAATAATTACCCATTTTCTTCCACATTGTAGCTTTATATTTAATTTTTTTCATAAATTCTGAAATTTATTTTTTACATAATAGGAGATGGGAACCTAGCACACTAACTCATAGTATGATGTGATGGAAAGACCTAGTATTCAGAAAACCTGGTTATTCTTGAGACTGTTCCTTACAAGCTTTTTTAACCTAATGTACTCATTCTTTCTAAAATCCTGTTATCCTATTTATGTGTATGTTGGTCAGCTTCCAGAGTGGCCCTTATATATTCCTATCTTCTATTTCATACATTTCTGTAGTCCCCTCCCACATTGAAACAGAGATGGTCTGTGTGAAAAATAGAATATGCAGAAGTAATGGTGTGTGACCTCCAAGACTTGATCAGTGAAGAAACTTCAGCTTTTGCCCTGGTCTCTTAGATGACTCACTCCAGGAAACAAGTCACCATTGTGAAGACTGTCGACAAGTTCGTGGAGGGGCCCAGGTGGAGAGGAAACTGAGGCGGCTTCATCAATGCCAGCTTGTGAGCTCTGTGCATGAGTCACCTTTTAGGCAGAGTTTCACACCCCTCCCAAACTCCTGGCCCACAGAAACTATGAACAAGATTAAGTGGCTGTTGTTATTTTAAGTGACTGAATTTTAGGATAATTTGTTCCTTTGCAATAGATAACACTATATGCAAGCACTTTTAAAAAAATAGCTTCAGAATATGACTGTGAGCTCCTGTCTAATTCTATAAAATGCCATGAAGACCAGGATTTTTGAAGATCTCTTGTTTTCTGTGGTACAGAAAGAGTATGTTTTTGACAAGCCGATGGTGAAAGACTGTTCTTTTGCCCAATCAAAACTAAGGAAGAGGATTTCCTGGTGCTTCAGCATATGGGAATCCACCTGCCATTGCAGGAGACATGGGTTCCATCCTTGGTCTGGGAAGATCCCACGTGTCGTGGAGCAGCTGAGCCCCTGTACCAGACCTCGTGCCACAGCTCTTGAAGCCTGTGCACCCTGGAGTCCACATGCCTCAACTACCAAGCCTGCATGCTGCAGCTGCTAAAGCCTAAGGGCCTGGAGCCTGTGCTCCGTCATAGGGGAAGCCCACGCACCGCAAGGAAGGGTGGTCTCTGCTCGCTGGGACCAGAAAGCCTGAGTGCAGCAGTGAGGACCAGCGCAGCCAGTCGGTGAATGAGACTAAGCCAGAGTGCCTCGGAGGCAGGAGGAAAATCAGCTACTGCCTTGCAGGTTTCCTGAGGATAGCCCTATCTCCGTAGTTGATTTTAAACTTTATTAAGCACCTACTTTTTGTCAAATACTGAGGACACGCCACTGAATTAGATCTCTGCTCTGTTGGAGACTTCACTGCAGTTGGGGAGGTGGGCTCCCGCTCCCAATTCTGGTGGTAAATCTATTGCAGGAAATAAGTGAAGTGATGGTAGGAAAGAGGCCTGCTTTAGGCTAATCCAGGTTTATCCTGCTTTCCCAGAGTGCAGTATCTGACACACACCATGCATTCACATACTGAATGAGCAAATATGTCAGAGTTGGTTTGTTTATACACTAATGGAATAATTCCCTCATATTCCACCCCCCACCCCCCCCACACATATAATTATTTATGTGATAGTTCTCTCAGTTTAATGACTCATAAATGTTATATCCCAGTCTTCCATGTTTAGAATTGTGAAAGGCTTGATGTTATAAAGAACCTCCCACTGCAGAACAATTAGGTCTTGAATAGGGCGGCTTTCTGTGGCCTTGATGAGTTTTGCAAAGAGGCAAGGGTGGTCTGCAAGGCCCCCTTCTTCGGAAAAAAAGAAAAAAAAAAGGCAAAGAAAACTTATGAGCTAGAGTTATATTAGTGGATGATGCTGAGCAGTTCTGACTGACAGCCTGCTGGCGAGCTGAGCTTGGACTCCTGTAGTGGGTGTCTTCACACCACTGACACAGTAAGAAACAGACCCTGCCTGTACTAAAGCCCAAAGGTTACCCTTACATTGAGATCAGAAAGTGAACTCACCATCAAAGATTACAAATTACAAAAAGCCACCCATAAGCAGAGGTTGGCAAACATTTTCTCTAAAGGACCAGATGGTAAATATTTAGTCTTTCCAGGTTATATAATCTCTGTTGCACCTATTTAGTCCCATTGTAGTCAGAAAGCAGCCATCAAAAATATGTACATGAATGAACATGGCTGTGTTCAAATAAAACCTTATTTACAAAAACAGGTAATGGGCCAGATTTGGCCTGTGGTGTATAGTTAGTTTCCTGAACCCTGGATTAGAGGGTGGAGTAGAGGAGATATTTTAAGAGATAATGGCCGTAGGGTTTTTGAACACGAATGAAAAATAAATCCATGATTCATGATATTCAGAGCAAGATGATCAAGAGGAAGTCATGCTTTCATCAAAGTGAAATACCTGACACCAGTGGACAGGGAGGCCTGGCGTGCTGCAATTCATGGGGTCGCAGAGTCGGATCTGACTGAGCGACTGAACTGAAAGACCAAAACCATCTGTGGAACAAAATAGGTCATTTGTGTAGATTTATAAATTGGACTTAACATAATTAACAATAGTAGGATAAGACAGTAGAAAAATATCTTCAAAGAGTTGAGAGAGATTATCAATACTAAGTGGGCATACCCAGGAAATCTTTCAAGGATGAGAATCCAAACATTTACAGGTTTAAAAAAAAAAAAGATGAGAGAAGGAGAACAAGATGATGGAGGAGCAGGTGGACTTGGAGTACATCTGTCTCCACAGACACATCAGGAATACACCTTCAGACACAGAAGTGCATGCAGGACACCAGCTGAGAGCCAACAGGAGTACCTGACCAGTGGAAAAGAATATTGTAGAACCACGCAAAACTTGGTAGGATGAAGGAACTAGGGAGAAAAACACGAGTGTTAGTATGACTGGACCTGCCCTTGGTGGGTTGGGGAACTGAAGCAGGGATCCGATCCCCACGTGGGGGCAATTGTCTGAGTCAGAGGAGAAACATTTAAGGCTGAGAGTGAAACAGCTAATCTGTGGCAGCCTAAATGGAAGGAGAATCAGACAGCCCTTGCCACAGCCAAACATACCCCAGACAGAGACACAGGTCCCCTAGAAGGTGCAGCGACTGCAAGCCGGAGTTTAGGGATTGTGGAGCAACCCCAGGGCGAGGACTGCTGTTGACTGTGGAAAGACAGATCAAAGGGTTGTGAGGAAGGAGATCGTGGTCGGAAACACCTATGGAGGAAAGCTGGGCAGCCACTGAAGCAAGGCGATACTGCTGAGTCACACATTGTGGGTGGAGCCATCACCACAGCCCCTCTCTCCCCACAGCCAGCATCCGCAGCTGAACAATAAAGAGGCTGGCCCATCAAACGCCTGAGGCACTGAACTACAGAATAGGACCCCACCCAGGGTGCCCCTTTAGTGCCTGATGTACTACTGGTCTATAGAGTAGGACCCCACCCAGGGTGCCCTTTTAAGTGCCTGACGCACCGATCTACAGAGTAGGATGCCAGCCTGGAGGGCCCCTCTATATGCCTGACGCGCTGAACAGAGAAGGACCCCAGGCAAGGGACCCTCCTAAGTGCCTGAACGGGCAGAGCTATGGAGAAAGACCGCCCCAAAAGGCCTGATTGCCAGCTACAAGAGGTTAGGAAAAAGGCTCTGGTAGGGCCATAACTTGGAGAAGACGATGGCACCGCACTCCAGTGTTCTTGCCTGGAAAATCCCATGGATGGAGGAGCCTGGTGGGCTGCAATCCATGGGGTCGCACAGAGTTGGACACGACTGAAGCAACTTAGCAGCAGCAGCAGCAGCAGGGCCATAACTCCTGCAACGGAGACAATCCGAGTCCCTGCACACTTGGCGCCACCAGGGTCCCCGCAACCCCAGCAGCTGCGCTGCCTTCACGCTCAGCCTTCACTGGGGCAGAGCTGCCACAGGCAAAAAAGTCTTGCATCTGTGCACATGGAGTCGCTTCGGTTGTTTCCAACTCTTTGCGATTCTGTGGACCTTGGCCTGCCAGGCTTCTCTGTCAGGGGGGTTGTCCAGGCAAGAACAGGAGTGTATTGGCCAATACTGATTGCCGTATCTTTCTAGAGAGCTATATTTCCTGCTGCCATAGCCGCCAACTCCCCTGAGTACCTGATGCTGCCAGAACCCCTGTGACCCAAGCAGCTGCACCACCTCCACACCTGGCCCTCACTGGGGCAGACCCAAGTCCTCCAAGGCAGCCTCAGGAGCAAACCCCAGTGGACGACCCACATAAAAAAATAAAAGGTGCAAATAAAACTACAGTTGAAACCCAGGGGTAGTATAGGTAAGAAGACCCAAAACCTTCCCACCAACTGTACAAGCTGCAGATTAAATCCACATGATCAACTAGGCACACTCTGTGTCTATGGAATATATAAAAGGAAATCAACAGCCCCCATGAAAGAAAACGCACTAGTTCTGATAGCTGTGGACATTGGAAGCAAGAACACACGGGAGTAGGACCAGACTAGAATCTGGGCTGCCCCCACCGCAGGTCCAGAGACCAGCACAGTGTTGAAGGGCATCCTAGTCAGGTGAGGTGGACTGTGACTCCCAGAGAGGGAAAGGGCTGATACCAGTGACTCAAGAAAAACATTTATTATTCTTACGTTTTGACTTGTTCTGTACATTTTTTTTTTCTTTTTCTTTTCCTTTTGTTTCCCCTCTGTTGTAGTTGTCGATTTTCCTGGAAATATGAAATCCAGTTAAGCATTTGAACTTTTTTTTTCCCCCCCTCAGTTACATTTTTTATTGTTGTTATAAACCTCTGCTTTTGCAGCTCTGTGGAGTTTTCCTTTTTTTTTTTTTAAATCTTCCTTTCTCTTTAAAAATTTTTTTAAACCTGTTATTATTTTTTCTACATTTATTCCTTTGTTTGCTTTCACTACTCTTTTCCTCTGCAGTTAATCTTTAACGTATTTATATCTTCTTTATCCACCTATATCTAACTTTGCATATCTAGTCTTTCTTTTATTTCTCCCCTTTCCTCTCAACATATTTGTTTGTTTTGTTTTCATTGCTTTATTTCCCAATTGGCACCTTGCTTTAGTTTTGTTTTCCACCTTGTGCTTTAGTTAATTTTGTTCTGGTAGATATAATTTTTGGTTTCCTTTGTTCGCTGGGTCAATCTGTTGTACTTTAATTTTGTTGGACTGTTTTTTGCTTATAGGAGTATATGTATATGTGTATATTCAGCCACACTTTTTATTGTTATAAACCTCTGCCTTTATGTTGGGCTTTCTTGAAGTTCTGTGGAGTTTTCCTTTTTTCTTCCATTTTTTTCTTTTTTTTTTTTTATAATTTTAATTTAAAATAATTTTTAAACCTGTTTTATTTTTTCTACACTTATTCCTTTGTTTGCCTTTCCTATTGTTCTTTTCCCCTTGCAATTAATCTTTAATGTATATAAATCTGTATCTAGCTCTTCAAATTTGCATACCTATTCTTCCTTTCTTTTCTTTCCTCTCAACATATTTGTTAGTTTTGTTTTCATTGCTTTATTCTCCACTTGACACCTTGCTTTAGTTTTGTTTTCCAGTTTGTCTTTTAGTTAGTTTTATTCTTACCTGATAAATATTTTTGATTTCCTTTGTTCGCTAGGTCAGTCTACTGTACTTTATTTTTGCTGGACTATTTTGACTTTGCTCATGGGTGTATATGTATATTCCATTATTTTAATTATTATTTGCCTGATTTTGTAATGGCTGTCTGGGGTTCACCTTTGGTTTCTCGTTTTTGGATATTTGTTTTAATCTCACTTCATGTCATAATAGACAACTTGTGGAATCTTCATTCCTGACCAGAGATCAAGCCCTGAGCCTTTGGAGTGGGAGCACTGACTCCAAGACCTTAGACTACCAGAGAACTAACCCTCAGTTCAGTTCAGTCACTCAGTCATGTCCGACTCTTTGCGACCCCATGAAAAGCAGCACGCCAGGCCTCTCTGTCCATCACCAACTCCTGGAGTTCACTCAAACTCATGTCCATCAAGTCAGTGATGCCATCCAGCCATCTCATCCTCTGTCGACCCCTTCTCCTCCTGCCCTCAATCCCTCCCAGCATCAGAGTCTTTTCCAATGAGTCAGCTCTTCACATTAGGTGGCCAAAGTATTGGAGTTTCAGCTTTAGCATCAGTCCTTCCAAAGAACACCCAGGACTGATCTCCTTGCAGTCCAAGGGACTCTCAAGAGTCTTTTCCAATACCACAATTCAAAAGCATCAATTCTTCAGCGCTCAGCTTTCTTCACAGTCGAACTCTCACATCCATACATGACCACTGGATAAACCATAGCCTTGACTAGACGGATCTTTGTTGACAAAGTAATGTCCCTGCTTTTGAATATTCTATCTGCTGCTGCTGCTACTAAGTCACTACAGTCATGTCCGACTCTGTGTGACCCCATAGACGGCAGCCCACCAGGCTCCCCCGTCCCTGGGATTCTCCAGGCAAGAACACTGGAGTGGGGTGCCATTGCCTTCTCCCAATATGCTATCTAGGTTGGTCATAACTTTCCTTCCAAGGAGTAAGCATCTCTTAACTTCATGGCTGCAAGCACCATCTGCAGTGATTTTGGAGCCCTCCCCCCCCACCCCCAAATAAAATCTGGCACTGTTTTCACTGTTTCCCCATCTATTTCCCATGAAGTGGTGGGACCAGATGCCATGATCTTCGTTTTCTGAATGTTGAGTTTTAAGCCAACTTTTTCACTCTCCACTTTCACTTTCATCAAGAGGCTTTTGAGTTCCTTTTCACTTTCTGCCATAAGGGTGGTGTCATCTGCATATCTGAGGTTATTGATATTTCTCCTGGCAGTCTTGATTGCAGCTTGTGTTTCTTTCAGTCCAGCGTTTCTCATGATGTACTCTGCATAGAGGTTAAATAAGCAGGGTGACAATATACAGCCTTGACATACTCCTTTTCCTATTTGGAACCAGTCTGTTGTTCCATGTCCAGTTCTAACTGTTGCTTCCTGACCTGCATATAGGTGTCTCAAGAGGCAGGTCAGGTGTTCTGGTATTCCCATCTCTTTCAGAATTTTCCACAGTTTATTGTGATCCACACAGTCAAAGGCTTTGGTATTATCAATAAAGCAGAAATAGATGTTTTTCTGGAACTCTCTTGCTTTTTCCATGATCCAGCAGATGTTGGCAATTTGATCTCTGATTCCTCTGCCTTTTCAAAAACCAGCTTGAACATGAGGAAGTTCACAGTTCACGTATTGTTGAATCCTGGCTTGGAGAATTTTGAGCATTACTTTACTAGCATGTGAGATGAGTGCAATTGTGTGGTAGTTTGAGCATTCTTTGGCATTGCCTTTCTTTGGGATTGGAATGAAAACTGACCTTTTCCAGTCCTGTGGCCACTGCTGAGTCTTCCAAACTTGCTAACATATTGAGTACAGCACTTTCACAGCATCATCTTTCAGGATTTGAAATAGTTCAACTGGAATTCCATTACCTCCACTAGCTTTGTTTGTAGTGATACTTTCTAAGGCCCACTTGACTTCACATTCCAAGTCTGGCTCTAGGTGAATGATCACACCATCGTGATTATCTTGATCATGAAGATCTTTTTTGTACAGTTCTTCTGTATATTCCTGCCACCTCTTCTTAATATCTTCTGCTTCTGTTAGGTCCATACTATTTCTGCCCTTTATCGAGCCCATCTTTGCATAAAATGTTCCCTTGGTATCTCTAATTTTCTTGAAGATATATCTAGTCTTTACCATTCTGTTGTTTTTCTCTATATCTACTACTGTGGCCAGGAATCCCTTAGAAGAAATGGAGTAGCCATCATGGTCAACAAAAGAGTCCAAAATGCAGTACTTGGATGCAATCTCAAAAACGACAGAATGAGCTCTGTTTGTTTCCAAGGCAAACCATTCAGTATCACAGTAATCCAAGCCTATGCACAAACTACTAACGCTGAAGAAGATGTTGAATGGTTCTATGAAGACGTACAAGATCTTTTAGAACTAACACCCAAAAAAGATGTCGTTTTCATTATAGGGGACTGGAATGCAAAAGTAAGAAGTCAAAACTAACCCTAGGGAGTATCAAATAGTGAGAACTCACACAAATGAAATCACTTGAATACAAGACCCAGCATCACCCAAGCCCCAGTAGCACCCTGTGTAGGATGCCTCATCTAAACAACAAACAAAACAAAAATACAAACCCAGTCATCAGCAGACAGGATTACCACCTTATTCAGCCTTGCCCATCAGAGGAAAAACAAACAAACAAGAACTCAGCACAAATCTCACCCTATAGGAAGCTTACACAAATCACTGGACCAAACTTAGGAGGCCAGAAACCGAAAGGAAGAAAGAATTCAACCTTCTTCAAGGAAATAATTCAGCTTTCCTTGAAGCCTGGGAAAAGGAACCCTCAAACACAATGAGTTTAAAAAAAATAATGAAAAGGCAGAGAAATACTATGCAAATGAAGGAACAAACTAGAAACACAGAAGTCCAAATAAATGAAGAAGAAATAGGCAAACTACCTGAAAAATAATTCAGAATAACGATAGTAAAGATGATCAAAAACCTTGAAAACAAAATGGAGAAAATACAAGAATCAATTAACAAAGACCTAGAAGAATTAAAGAATAGGCATACAGAGACAAACAGCACAATTACTGAAATTAAAAATACTCTAGAAGGAATCAATAGCAGAATATCTGAAGCAGAAGAATGAATCAGTGAGCTGGAAGATAAAATGGTGAAAATAACTTCTGAAGAGCAGAGTAAAGTGAAAAGAATGAAAAAAAACTGAGGATAGTCTCAGAGGCCTCTGGGACAGTATCAGACACACCAACATTTGAATAATAGGGTCCCAGAAGAAGAAAAGAAAAAGAAAGGGTATGAAAACATTTTTTGAAGAGATTACAGTTGAAAAGTTTCCCAGCATGGAAAAGGAAATATAGTCAATCAAGTCCAATAGGTGCAGAGTCCCATACAGGATAAACCCAAGGGGAAACATGCCAAAACACATACTAATCAAACTAACAAAGACTGAACACAAAGAATATTAAAAGCAGCAAGGGAGAGCAACAAGTAACATACAAGGGAAACCACATACACTTACCAGCTGATCTTTCAGCAGAAACTCGGCAAGCCAGAAGGGAATGTCAGGATATATTTAAAGTACTGAAAGGGAAAAATCTACAACGAAGGTTACTGTACCCGGCAAGGATCTCATTCAAAATTGATGGAGAAATAAAAACAAAACAAAAACTTTTCAGACAAGCAAGAGTTAAGAGAATTCGGTACCACCAACTGAGCTTTACAACAAATGTTAAAGGGGCTTATATAGTCAAGAAATACAAGAGAAGAAAAAAGATCTACAAAATCAACCCCAAACAATTAAGAAAATGGCAATAGGAACATATATATATCAATAATTACTTTAAATGTAAATGGATTAAATGCTCCAGCCAAAAGACACAGACTGGCTGAATGGATACAAAAACAAAACCTGTATATATGCTCTTTACAAGAAACCCACGTCAGACCTAAAGACATGTATAGACTGAAAGTGAGAGGATGGAAAAATATATTCCATGCAAATGGGAAGCAAAAGAAAGGTGGAGTAGCAATCCTCATATCAGACAAAATAGACCTTAAAATGAAGATTACAAGAAATAAGGAAGGACACTGCATAATGATCAAAGGATCAGTCCAAGAGGAAGACATAACAACTGTAAACATCTATGCACCCAACATAGAAGCACCTCAGTACATAAGACAAACACTAACAGACATAGAAGGAGAAATGGACACTAACACAATAGTAGGAGATTTTAACACACCGATGGACAGATCATCAAAACAAAAAATTAATAAGGAAACACAAGTCTTAAATGATACATTAGATGAGATGGATCTCATTGATATCTTCAGGACATTCCTTCCGAATGCAGAAGAATACACCTTCTTCTCAAGTGTGCATCGAACATTCTCTCAGATAGACCACATGTTGGGTCACAAATCAGACCTCAGTAAATGTAAGAAATTTGAAATCGTATCAAGCATCTTCTCTGACAACAGCGCTTTGAGACTACATATCAGTTACAAGAAAAAACTGTAAGAAACACAAACATATGAAGATTAAACAACACGTTTCTAAATAACCAGCAGATTACTGAAGAAATAAAAAGGGAAATCAATAAATTTCCAGAAACAAAACAATGAGAACACGACAACTCGAAACCTATGGGATGAAGCAAAAGCAGTTCTAAGAGGGAAGTTTATAGCAATACAATCCTACCTCAAGAAACAAGAAAAACATTGAATACACAGCCTAACTTTACACCTAAAATAACTGGAAAAAGACAAACAAAAAAGCACAGAATTAGTAGATGGAAATAAATCATAAAGAGCCAAGTAGAAATAAATGAAAAAGTAATGAAAGAAGCAATAGTAAAGATTAATAAAATTAAAGCTGTTTCTTTGAGAAGGTAAACAAAAGTCACAAACCTTTAGCCAGACTCATCAAGAAAAAAAGAGAAAATCAAGTCAACAAAATTAGAAATGAAAAAGGAGAGGTTACACTAGACAATACAGAAATAAAAAGGATTTTAAGAGACTATTATGAACAGCTATATGGAAATAAATTAGATAACCTGGAAGAAATGGACAGATTCTTAGAAAAGTTCAGTCTTCCAGGAAGAAATAGAAATTATCAAAAACCCAGCTGCAAGCACTGAAATTGAAGCTGTGATCAAAAATCTCCCCAAAAAACAAAAGCCCAGGACCAGATGGCTTCACAGGAGAATTCTATCAAACATTTAAAGAAGAGCTAATTCCTATCCTTCTAAAACTCTTTCAGAAAATTGCAGAGGAAGGAACACTTCCAAACTCATTTTATGAGGCCACCATCACCCTGATACCAAAACCAGACAAAGACAACACAAAAAAGAAAACTATAGGCAGTATTACTGATGAACATAGATGTAAAAATCATCAACAAAATTTTAGCAAACAGAATTCAGCAACACATCAAATACCTCATTACACAATGATCAAGTTGGGTTTATTCCAGGGATGCAAAGATTCTTCAATATACGCAAATCAATCAGTGTGATACACCATATTAACAAACTGAAAGATAAAAATCATACGATAATCTAAATAGATGCAGAAAAAGCCTGTGACAAAATTCAGCATCCATTTATGATTAAAACTCTTCAAAAAATGGGCATATAAGGAATCTACCTCAACATAGTAAAGGCCATATATGATAAGCCTACAGCAAGCATTATTCTCAATGGTGAAAAAATGAAAGCATTTCCCCCTAAGATCAGGAACAAGACAAGGGTGTCCACTTTTGTCATTATTATTCAACATAGTTCTGGAAGTCCTAGCTACAGCAGTCAGAGAAGAAAAAGAAATAAAAGGAATCCAGATCAGAAAAGAAGAAGTAAATCTCTCACTGTTTACAGATGACATGATGCTCTACATAGAAAACCCTAAAGATAGTATTAGAAAATTACTAGAGCTAATCAGTGAATTTAGGAAAGTTGCGGAATAGAAAATCAATGCGAGGGGAGGAGCCAAGATGGCGGAGGAGTAGGACAGGGAGAACACTTTCTCCCCCACAAATTCATCAAAAGAGCATTTAAACTTCGAGTAAATTCCACAAAACAACTTCTGAATGCTGGCAGAGGTCATCAGGCACCCAGAAAAGCAACCCAACTCTTCGAAAGGAGGTAGGAAAAAATATAAAAGACAAAAAAAGAGACAAAAGAGGGAGGGACGGAGTTCCGTCCCGGGAAGGGAGTTTTAAAAAGAGAGAAGTTTCCAAACACCAGGAAACCTTCTCACTGCCAAATCTGTGCCGAGCTTTGGAAGCACAGAGGGCAACATAACAGGGAGAAAAAATAAACACTTAAAACTCGCACATTGCGAGCCCTACGGTAACTCCCCTAGCGGAGAAGCAGCGCAGACGCCTGCACACGCCATTAGCAAGCGGGGGCTGGGCAGGGAGGCGCGGTGCCGGCTGCATCGCTTAGAGTAAGAATCTGGCCTGAATACCCTGAGCACTATCTGAGCGAAATAATTTGGGCTAGCAAACCAGACTGTGGGATATCTACCACGCAAAAAGCCAGCCCCAACCTAAGACACTGCCAGGCCCGTGCACGGAACAAAGGACTGAACAGAGATAGCCGGCTGCAGACCTTCCCCCTCCAGTGACAGGCAGCCAGAGCCGGAAGGGGGCAATCGCAGCCCCAGAGAGACATTATCTATAAAGCTGTAAGCAGGCTTCTTTGCTAACTAAAACTTCTTGGGGGTCTGGATGGTCAACATCTGCCTGAGAAGGTGCGCCGGTTTTACACCCAGATAACCGAGTGGCGGGGAGGCGATAAGTTGCAGCATTGGCATTCGCCAAACACCTCATCACCTGAGCTGCTCGGACCTGGGAAGGGCACAAAATGCAGGCCCACCTGAGTCTGCGCCTCTGAGGACTACCCGAGTGCCTGAACCTGAGCGGCTTGGACCTGGGAGGTACATGCAGCCCAGGGCCGGCCTCGGATTGTTCTCGGCGGAACAACCTAGAGCCCGAGCAGTGTGGGCAGGGAGGCTACACGCGCCATGAGCGGGGGCAGACCCAGTGTGGCTGAGGCACTGCGAGCGCACGCCAGTATTATTTGTTTGCAGCATCCCTCCCTCCCTCCCCACAGCGCGACTGAACAAGTGAGCCTAAAAAAAAAAAAAAAAAAGTTTCCCCCACCGTCCCCTTTGTGTCAGGGCGGAAGCCAGACACTGAAGAGACCAGCAAACAGAAGAAGTTATAACAGAGGGAAACGCCTTGGAAGCTACGGGCAATAGATTAAAACCCCGTGGTTACTACGGACTACATAGGAAGGGGCCTATAGATCTTGAGAAATATAAGTCGGACCAAGGAACTAGCCAAAAATGAACTGAACCCACAATACAACAAAACCAGAGAAAGTCCTAGATATATTTTTACTATTTTTACGATCATTCTTTCTTTCTTTCTTTCTTTTTTTTTTAATTAAAAACAATTTTTTAAGTCCTCTATTGTTCCTTTAATTTTCACTTTTATAACCTATTACTTTGCCAAAAAAAAAAGACCCTATTTTTTTCTTCTTCAGCACACACATATATATATTTTATAATTTTTTGACCTTGTTTTTTTTTTCTCTCTCTCTTCTTTTCTTTAACATTGTGTTTTTGAAATTCCAAACTCTACTCTAGATTTTTAATTTTAGCTTTTTGGTATATGTTATCAATTTTGTACCTACAGTTTTTTTTTTATAATTTCTGTGACTTTTTTTTTTTTTTTCTGTTTCATTCTCTTCTTCTTATATATAACATTGTATATCTGAAATTCCAAACTCTACTCTAGATTTTTAATTTATGCTTTTTGGTATTTGATATCAAATTTGTACCTGTATTTTCTTTATAATTTTTGCGACATTGTTTTTGTTTGTTTGTTTTCTCTCTTTATGTTTCTTCTTCCTTTTTTTTAACATTGTATTTTTGAAATTCCAAACTCTACTCTAGATTTTTAATTTTTGCTTTTTGGTATTAGTTATCAATTTTGTACCTGTATTTTCTTTATAATTTTCGCGACCTTGTTCGTTTTTCTTTGTTGGTTTTTTCTCTCTTTCTTTTCCTTCTTCTTTTCTTTAACATCGTATTTTTGAAATTCCAAACTCTACTCTAGATTTTTAATTTTTGCTTTTATGTATTTGTTACCAATTTTGTACCTTTAAGAACCCAATCTTCAGGACCCATTTTTCACTAGGGAGCGAGATAACTGGCTTGACTGCTCTCTCTCCCTTTGGACTCTCCTTTTTCTCCACCAGGTCGCCTGTGTCTCCTCCCTTAACCCCTCTCTACTCTACCCAACTCTGTGAGTTTATGTGTGTTCCAGATGGTGGAGAACAGTTAGGGAACTGATTACTGGCTGGATCTGTCTCCCTCCTTTTCATTCCCCCCTTTTATCCCTCTGGCCACCTCTGTCTCCTTCCTCCTTCTTCTCTTCTCTGTATAACTCCGTGAACATCTCTGAGTGGTCCAGTTGTGGAGTGCACATAAGGAAGTGACTACTGGCTACCCCACTCTCTCCACTGTTGATTCCACCTCATCTCATTTGGGTCATCTCTAACTCCCTCCTCCCTCTTCTCTTCTCCATGTAACGCTGTGAACCTCTCTGAGTGACCCTCACAGTAGAGAAACTTTTCATCTTTAACGTAGATGTTTTATCAATGGTGCTGTATAGAAGGAGAAGTTTTGAAACTACTGTAAAAATAAGACCGATAACTGGAAGCAGGAGGCTTAAGTCCAAACCCTGACTCCAGGGAACTCCTGACTCCAAGGAACATTAATTGACAGGAGCTCATCAAACGACCCCAATGTTCATCGCAGCACTGTTTATAATAGCCAGGACATGGAAGCAACCTAGATGTCCATCAGCAGATGAATGGATAAGAAAGCTGTGGTACATATACACAATGGAGTATTACTCAGCCATTAAAAAGAATTCATTTGAATCAGTTCTAATGAGGTGGATGAAACTGGAGCCTATTATACAGAGTGAAGCAAGCCAGAAGGAAAAACACCAATACAGTATACTAACGCATATATATGGAATTTAGAAAGATGATAACAATAACCCTGTGTACGAGACAGCAAAAGAGACACTGATGTATGGAACAGTCTTATGGACTCTGTGGGAGAAGGAGAGGGTGGGAAGATTTGGGAGAATGGCATTGAAACATGTAAAATATCATGTATGAAACGAGATGCCAGTCCAGGTTCGATGCACGATACTGGATGCTTGGGGCTAGTGCACTGGGACGACCCAGAGGGATGGTATGGGGAGGGAGGAGGGAGGAGGGTTCAGGATGGGGAGCACATGTATACCTGTGGTGGATTCATTTTGATATTTGGCAAAACTAATACAATTATGTAAAGTTTAAAAATAAAATAAAATTTAAAAAAATCAATGCACAGAAATCACTAGCATTTCTGAAAAATCAGAAAGAGAAAAAGTCAAAGGTGACATAAACAGATGGAGAGAGTTTCCATGTTCCTGGGTAGGAAGAATCAATACTGTGAAAATACTGTACTACCAAATGCAATGTACAGATTTAATACAATCTCTATCAAATTACCAATGGCATTTTCCCCAAAACTAGAACAAAAAATTTCACAATTCATATCGAAATACAAGAAGACCCTGAATAGCCAAAGTAGTCTTGAGAAAGAAGAATGGAACTGAAGGAATCAACCTTCCTGACTTCAGATTATACTAGAAAGCTACAGTCATCAATATAGTATGGTACTGCTGCAAAACAGAAATATAGACCAAAGATAGAAAGAAATAAACCCATGCACCTATGGCTACCTTATTTTTGACAAAGGAGGAAAGAATATACAGTGGGGCAGAGATAGCCTCTTCAATAAATAGTGCTGGGAAAACTGGACAGCTACATGTAAAGGAATGAAATTAGAATACTTCCTAACACCATGCACAAAGATAAACTGAGAATGGATTAAAGACCTAAATGTAAGACCAGAAACTATAAAGTTCTTAGAGGAAAACATAGGCAGAATACTCAATGATGTAAATCAAAGCAAAATTCTTTATGATCCACCTCCTAGAGTAACAGAAATAAAAGTAAACAAGTGGGACATGATTAAATTTAAAAACTTTTGCACAGCAAAGGAAACTATAAGCAAGGTGAAAAGAAACCCTCAGAATGGGAGAAAATAATGGCCAATGAAACAACTGACAGGATTAATTTCCAAAATATACAAGCAGCTCATACAACTCAATACCAGAAAAACAATCAACCCAATCAAAAAGTGGGAAAAAGACCTAAACAGACATTTCTCCAAAGACATGCAGATGGCTAACAAACACATGAAAAGATGCTCAACATTGCTCATTACTAGAGAAATGCAAATCAAAACTACAATGAGTTATCACCTCACACCAGTCAGAATGACCATTATTAAAAAGTGTACAAACAATAAATTCTGGAGAGGGTGTGGAGAAAAGGGAACACTCTTGCACTGTTGGTGGGAATGTAAATTGATACAGCCACTATGGAGAACAGCATGGAGCTTTCTTGAAAACTAGGAATAAAATCACCGAGTGATCCAGTGATCCCACTTCTAGGCATATACCCTGAGGAAACCAAAATTAAAAGAGACACATGTATCCCATTGTTCATTGTGGCACAATTTACACTAGCTAGAACATGGAAGCAATCTAGATGTCCATCGACAGATGAATGTATAAAGAAGTTGTGGTACATATACACAATGGAATATTATGCAGCCATAAAAAGGAATGCATTTGAATCAGTTCTAAAGAGGTGGATGAACCTAGAATCTATTATACAGAGTGAAGTAAGTCAGAAAAAGAAAGATAAATATCATATTCTAATGCCTATATACAGAATCTAGAAAAATGATACTGAAGAATTTATTTACAGGGCAACAGTGGAAAAACAGACATAGAGAATAGATTTATGGACATGGAAGAGGGGAGGAGAGGGTGAAATGTATGAAAAGAGTAACATGGAAACTTACATTACCATATGTAAAATAGATAGCCAACGGGAACTTTCTGTATGACTCAGGGAACTCAGGGACTCTGGATCAGCCAAGAGGGTGGGATGGGGAGGGAGGTGGGAGGGAGGTTCAAAAGGGAGGGTATATATGTATACTTGTGGCTGGTTTTGCATGTGTATTTAAGACTATACTTCAACTAGTGTTTGTGTCTTCAGCATGTGTACTTTAATCAGGTGGTGAATTATTCTTTCAGTCTTTGGTAGTAACTGGAAGTTGTCTTATGCTTTTGGTATTGCTTTGTAAAAGATTTTTATTTCAGAGAGGAGTGTTCACCTTTACCATTTAGTATAGTGATTTAAGTGTTGATCATTCCATTCAAGGAGAGTCATAATTTTTAATGGTAAATAGTGAGGTTTTGGTGGCTCAGACGGTAAAGCGTCTGCCTACAATGCGAGAGACCCGGGTTCGATCCCTGGGTCGGGAACATCCCCCTGGAGAAGGAAATGGCAACCCACTCCAGTATTCTTGCCTGGAGAATCCCAGGGATGGAGGAGCCTGGTGGGCTACAGTCCATGGGGTCGCAAAGAGTCGGACACGACTGAGCGACTTCCCTTCCCTTTTCCTTCTACTAACCCTGGGGTTCTTCATATCTTCGTTTTCTAGTTGCTTTAGGTGTAGAGTTAGGTTATTTATTTGACTTTTTTCTTGTTTCTTGAGGTATGCCTGTATTGCTATGAACTGTCCCCTTAGGAGTGCTTTTACAGTGTCCCATAGGTTTTGGGTTGTGTGTTTTCATTTTCATTCGTTTCTATGCAAATTTTGATTTCTTTTTTGATTTCTTCTGTGGTTTGTTGGTTATTCAGCAGCATGTTGTTCAGCCTCCATATGTTGGAATTTTTAATAGTTTTTCTTCTGTTATTGAGATCTAATCTTACTGCATTGTGGTCAGAAAAGATGCTTGGAATAATTTCAATTTTTTTGAATTTACCAAGGCTAGATTTATGGCCCAGGATGTGATTTATCCTGGAGAAGGTTCCGTGTGCACTTGAGAAAAAGGTGAAATTCATTGTTTTGGGATGAAAAGTCCTATATATATCAATTAGGTCTAACTGGTCTATTGTATCATTTAAAGTTTGTGTTTCCTTGTTAATTTTCTGTTTAGTTGATCTATCCATAGGTGTGAGTGGGGTATTAAAGTCTCCCACTATTATTGTGTTATTGTTAATTTTTCCTTTCATACTTGTTAGCATTTGTCTTACATATTGTGGTGCTCCTATGTTGGGTGCATATATATTTATAATTGTTATATCTTCTTCTTGGATTGATCCTTTGATCATTATGTAGTGACCTTCTTTGTCTCTTTTCACAGCCTTTGTTTTAAAGTCTATTTTATCTGATATGAGTATTGCTACTCCTGTTTTCTTTTGATCTCTATTTGCATTGAAAATCTTTTTCCAGCCCTACATTTTCAGTCTGTATGTGTCCCTCATTTTGAGGTGGGTCTCTTGTAGACAACATATGTAGGGGTCTTGTTTTTGTATCCATTCAGCCAGTCTTTGTCTTTTGGTTGGGAAAGGTTTACCAAGGACCTAGAAGAAATAAAAAAGAGTCAATATATAATGAATAATACAATAAATTAGATCAAAAATACTCTGGAGGCAACAAATAGTATAATAACAGAGGTAGAAGATAGGATTAGTGAAGTAGAAGATAGAATGGTAGAAATAAATGAATCAGAGAGGAAAAAAGAACGAATTAAAAGAAATGAGGACAATCTCAGAGATCTCCAGGACAATATTAAATGCCCCAACATTCGAATCATAGGAGTCCCAGAAGAAGAAGACAAAAAGAAAGACCATGAGAAAATATTTAAGGAGATAATAATTGAAAACTTCCCTAAAATGGGGAAGGAAATAATCACTCAAGTCCAAGAAACCCAGAGAGTCCCAAACAGGATAAACCCAAGGCAAAACACCCCAAGACACATACTAATCAAATTAACAAAGATCAAACACAAAGAACAAATATTAAAAGCAGCAAGGGAAAAACAACAAATAACACACAAGGGAATTCCCATAAGGATAACAGCTGATCTTTCAATAGAAACTCTTCAAGCCAGGAGGGAATGGCAAGACATACTTAAAGTGATGAAAGAAAATAACCTACAGCCCAGATTATTGTACCCAGCAAGGATCTCATTCAAATATGAAGGAGAAATCAAAAGCTTTACAGACAAGCAAAACCTGAGAGAATTCTGCACCACCAAACCAGCTCTCCAACAAATACTAAAGGATATTCTCTAGACAGGAAACACAAAAAGGGTGTATAAATTCAAACCCAAAACAATAAAGTAAATGGCAACGGGATCATACTTATCAATAATTACCTTAAAATATTTTTTAAATGCTTAAAGAGAAAAAACAAACAAAACTTTCAAGGTAGTATCTTATGAACATGAAAATGTATTTTTAAATTGTGTTTGTTATAAATCACTACTAAGAGTTTTGAAAGTCAGTACACAGACTGATAAACTATATTTGCAGTATGTATTTCTGAAAAAGGACTCAGATGAAGATTATGTTAAACAGAATATGTTAAAAGTTCCTCAAATCAATAAGAAAACAGATAATGAGAATGACAAAATCTTGGAAAGCCAACTGAGAAATGTGATATCCAATAGGTAATAAATATATAAAAACTTTAATGAAAATAAAACCTTATTTGAGGGTTCCATCTGGGTCCTTTCAGTATTCTGAGTGTGTCAATGTGGCTAGGAGAATATGACCCCAGGGAATAGGGAAAAATAATGACTGTCTCCAGAAAAATAATTGATTAAGTGAATTTCCTAGAAGCTTCCATTATTGAACCGATGTGGAGTAAAGAACAAACAGTAATAGGTCACAGACCTGGACATTGAAGGAGAGGTAGGTTTTACTAGAACAAAGAAAGTTGGTATTTATTGACCTTTCTCTTTGTCAGGCACTGGTTTCCATTTCAGATTCATTATCTAATTTAAATATAAAAATCCTGTGAGGTAGGTTTCATTATTCCCATTTTTTAATCTACGTGAAATGAGCCAAAACTCTCCTAACTGTGAAAAGCATCTCCAGCTTTTATTGCCAGCCAGAGTGTGTTATTTTAGGGGGCTCCTTAGGACCAAGATTTGGACTATGAAGAAGCACTTGACCCCAGAGCTCATCTACTTATTCAGAAAACAGATAACTCTTGAGTGCTTTATATGTAGCAACTTCTCTTTATAAACATTGAATAACCTTAAAATATGGGAAGGTTAAAGACAAAAGGAAAATTACAAAGAAGCTGACAACTGAGGATCATAATGGGGGTATGACAAAACAAAGAAGCCAAAAATAATTAAAATCTTTTGTGGAGTGGTATAGAACTAAGAAAACACAGCTGAGTACAGAGGTGGTACAACTACGATGTGTGTGTGTTGTCAGTCATGTGCAGCTCTTGGGACACCATAGACTGTAGCCCCCAGGCTCCTCTGTCCATGGATTTACCCAGGCAAGAACACTGGAGTGGGCAGCCATTTCCTTTACCAGAGGATTTTCCTGATCCAGGGATTTAACCCCCATTGCCTACATTACAGATGGATTCTTTACCAGCTGAGCCACCAGGGATATTTACCTTTTAAGATGAGTAACTTTTCAAAAGGTTGACTTCTGGTGGGAGTTTAGCTCTGCAGTTTGTTTATTCAGTCACAAGAGGGGGCTGCTTTATTTGGAAACAGTGGTCCTTTCTGGCTATAAAGGAAAGGAAACAGGTTTTCCATCGATGTTCCACAGAAAAGTGAAGAAAAATGACAGATTTTCATTGTCTTTTGATAAACTGATTTTACAATCCTTTGTTGAGTGCATGTGGTCAAGGATTCAGGGAATCATAGCCTTATAGCCTAAACCTTTTCCATGTACCGCCCTAAACCCTGCTTTCCCATTTCCCACCCTGGTTAACTCTTCCTTCCCTATTGCTTACGCTCTTTTCTCTTCACTCCTCTTTTTCTGCCAGGATCACCCACCTCCACCCTTCTCCACCCCAGATAGTTTGCTTTCCCTTCTGTCTTTTCTCTCAGTGTCTGCATCTTTGGTGCAGAGCACCTACAAACTTGGGCACAGAGGGCATAAGGATTAAGGACCATTGTTCAAGGAGGATGAGGAGACTACCATCCTTGCCATCAGTTACTATATCAAGAACCGATGCATTGAGAAATGTCTGCCTAGATGGAGACAGGTGCATGATTCCAAGGACCTTTTCAGGATGCTGAGCTTCAAGGTCTGAGCTCAAGACATTTAGCTTTTTGTCTCAATGTTACTAATATTTCCTGTGCCTCAGAACAACCAAGCCTACTTTGAAATCTCATGTACATTTGCTAGAACAATGGATGGGAATTTTCATCTCTTTACAATATAGAGCTCAGTAAAGTTTTCTGGGATTAAACAATGTTTTCCACAAGCTTCTCAGAACATCAGAAAATTTCTTTGAAGAAGAAATGATAGAACACAGGTTCTGGATAGACACATTATTGTGATTGATATTCCTTTTCCAGAGCCAGACTTTAAACTTCACGAGAATATCAGTCAGTACCCTGTGAGTTGGGGATGTCTCGCCTTCTTTGTGGGATGTGACTAAAACAGGGCAGGAAGACCTAGACAAGGAACTGCTTGATCATTGGCTGAGTGATCCTGGCAACAACACACTGCAACAGATACCTGCACTGGTTGTAAGTCTCTAACAGCAACAGTTGTTTCTATTCTCTGGAAACAAGCCTAGGAGCAGACACAAGTGTGAGCTCTGAGCCCACAATCCTGGTTTGTCCTTGAAGTATGAGGCTGGTGATTGGAGTAACTGTTTTTCTGACCTTGGGTAAGTGTTCTATGTCTACAAGGGTTGACTTTGAGGTCAAGGGACCATAAAGCTTCACTTGCTCTCTACTCTTCTTCCTGTGTTTTATTCAGCATTATAGCAATGGAATTGAGAACAGATCTATGCATTTGCTAGTGAGCGCAAATTTCAACATGACATGTTATTCCATAGCCATGATCCGGAAGAGACCTTAGCAGTAAGTAGGTTGGAAGAAATCTCTGGGGTTATTGAGCCAAGGACCCTGGGATAAAGCCTGTAGAGTTCTTAGATTCTTGCCATGTGTCTTTGGACCCTATATAATAGGCATCAATAATATTTCTCAGGACATAGATAAAAACACTGGAGTAGGGGGTAGGTCTAGACAGTTTGGGGAGTGTTGTGCCCTTGATCCACAGAATTACACTGATATGTTGTCAAGGGATAATTTTATATTCTTGACCCTTTAGGGGACTGTGATTAATGCTAAGACCATCCAGCCCAGCTCCATGGATTGTGCTGAAGGAGAGGATATAAACCTGCCTTGTAACCACTCTACCATTGGTGGAAATGAGTATATACATTGGTATCGGCAAAATCCCAATCAGAGTCCACAGTATGTCATTCATGGCTTATGAGGCACAGTGAGCAGCAGCATGGCCTCTCTGCACGTAGCTTCAGACAGAAAGTCCAGCACCTTGGTCCTGCCCCAGGTCACCCTGAGAGACCCTGCTGTGTACTACTGCATCCTGAGAGAGGCACACTGGGACAGACGGGGCTGCACCTGTGCAGTATCTCTCTGGTGGGAAGATGGGGGAGCAGAGTTGGGGGACCCGTCATGAGAGCAAATCTAGAATCATTTGGAAGGAGAATCAGAAGAGCAGTAAGACATGAGGGAAATGAAGGAAAGGGAAATGGAAGAAGATGGATAAAGAAAAGAAGAGGAAAGAGGACAAGGAAGAAAAAAAAAAAGAGGACAAGGAAGAAGTGCTTCATTGGTTGATGTGGCTATGAATGATAAGGAAACTAAGAATCATAATTTTAACACAGGAATAAAGTGAAGAGGTATTAATAGTTTGTCATGGCTCCTCCTAGTGTCAATAAAATGTTGGTTTCAGTGTGTTAAAGATGAAAAGATAAGGAAAACACAACTAATTCTCCTGTTCCAAAGGCTTCTTTCGTTTGGACCCAGGACAAATCCATAGTCAGAAACGCATATTATTACAGTTGTTTCACTTGCAGATTGATCTTACTCAGAGGAAAATCTGAGATGTTATTTTGTTATTACTCTAGAACACATGTTTGTGATAAAAAAATTTTAAGGAAACAAAAACTAAGTTAATATTTATTTTTAATCTGTCTAGAAGTTCTGCCTCTATAAAGAGTTTTCATCATTTTCTATATTCTCTAAGCAGCATATAGATCCATCTCATAAAAGTCTCAGGCAGAGCAAAAGTGAAGGCTCATAGCTGTATCTCCTTCATTCCACCAAATGAAGGAGATTCCTCCCACTGTCCTTTTCTAACAGTTTAATGTATATCCTATCAGCCTGTTTATTTCAATTACATATATTTTTGCACAGTTCCCCAGGTGAAAGTTTTCCCTGATGAAAGGCTTCCCCTTGATGAAAATGAAAGAGGAGAGTGAAAAGGTTGGCTTAAAACTCATCATTCAAAAAACTAAGATCATGGCATCCAGTCCCATCACTTCATGGCAAATAAATGGGGAAACAATGAAACAGTGAGAGACTTTATTTTGGGGGGCTCAAAAATCACTGCAGATGGTGACTGCAGTCATGAAATTAAAAGACGCTTGCTCCTTGAAAGGAAAGCTATGACCAACCTAGATAGCATATTAAAAAGCAGTGACATTACTTTGGTGACAAAGGTCCATCTAGTCAAAGCTATGGTTTTTCCAATAGTCATGTATTGGTGTGAGAGTTGGACTATAAAGAAAGCTGAGCGCCAAAGAATTGATGCTTTTGAACTGTGGTGTTGGAGAAGACTTTTGAGAATCCCTTGGACTGCAAGGAAATCAAACCAGTCCATCCTAAAGGAAATAAGTCCTGAATATTCATTGGAAGGATTGATGCTGAAGCTGAAGCTCCAGTACTTTGGCCACCTGATGCGAAGAACTGACTCATTTGAAAAGACCCTGATGCTGGGAAAGATTGAAGGTAGGAGGAGAAGGAAATGACAGAGGATGAGATGGTTGGATGGTATCACTGACTCAATGGACATGAGTTTGAGCAAGCTCCAGAAGTTTGTGATGGACAGGGAAGCCTGGCCTGCTGCAGTCCATGGGGTTGCAAAGAGTCGGACACGACTGAGCCACTGAACTGAATTGAACCCCAGGTGGTGCAGTGGTAAAGAATCTGCCTGCCAATGCAGGAGACACAATAGAGGCAGGTTCAATTCCTGGGTCAGGAAGATTCCCTGGAGTAGGAAATGGCAACCCACTCCAGTATCCTTGCCTGAGAAATTCCATGGACAGAAGAGCCTGAGTGGCTACAGTCTAGTGGGTCGCAAAGAGTTGGACACAATTGAACACATGCACACATATCTTTGCACATCACTTTATGCAACTGCATACACATTTATACACATACATACATGTGTACACACAGACAGATCAAACGATTTGCCATTAAATTGAATTTATTTGGATTTTTTACACTGTGCCTTTTGATTTTCATTTAATAATGTCCTGGAGCTCTTTCTACAGTTGAAACAAAGTGGAGTGGCCCACTACGTTCTTTCTGATGCTTATTTAGTACTTTGAAACATTTTATCATTAAATTAATTAATAATTAATTAATTTTTAACTCATTAATGAATAATTGTTTCTTTTTCTTTGCTATCATAAAGAATGTTGTCTTACACATCTTTGTAGAATCACTTTGGCATGTACATGAAAAATTTAATTAGATATATGAATTAGATACTAGAAAATTTGATTAGGTGTTCAATAAAGGGCACATTTAAAATTTTTGGAGAAGTGGCATCTTGCCCTCTATATGCTGTAAACAGTCATACTTCAACAGAGTGAGAAGACATATCTTGCATCCTCCACAAATAGGAAATTACCTGTATTTTTTATTTTAACAATCCAAATATACTTTATCTATACACAATGTGCATGTATGCTAAGTCGTTTCAGTCATGTCTGACTCTTTGTGACCCTCTGGACTGTATCCTGACTGTCTCATCTGTCCATGGATTCTAGGCAAGAATACTGGAGTGGATTGCCTTGCCCTACTCCAGGGGATCTTCCCAATCCTGGCATTGAACCTGTGTCTTTATATGTCTTGCACTGGCAGGCAGGTTCTTTACCACTAGTGCCACCTGGGAAGCCCCAATATAAGAAGAGGCTTTTTATTAATCAAATTGGTTCACTACCTTAGGATTGACAAGCACTGTGCTTCCTTGGGCACACTGCTGAATCATCATATGCATTGTTTACATTTACATCAACTTATAGTTGTGATAACACACTGACTGTGAGTATCAACTGATGTCTAAATGAACATTTTTTTGTTATTCTTTTTTGCAAAGTTAGGAGAATTCCTTGCATCTTTCCAGGGGACTCTACCTAGCTACATGCAATCATAATCTTTCAAACTATCTGGTGTCCACCACCTTATGACAAACACAATAATTAAAAATATTTGATGTATGGCAAAACCAATACAATATTGTAAAGTAAATAATAATAATAATAATAATAATAATAATAATAAAATTAAAAATAAATAAATTTTCAAAGAAAAAATAAAAACAAGCATAAATTTATGCCATTTATCACAATCTATGAAGAATGTCAGAGATAAAGAGAAGTGTGTATTGGAATGAGCTGAAGTTCACAGGAAGAGCCTAACAAAATAGTTGGGGACCAATTTCACATTTAATAATGATAGGAATGGGGAATAAAAAAAGGAAGGAAGGAAAAGAGAAAGGGTGGGAAGAAGGAAAGAAAAAAGGTAAATAGGAAGGCAAAATTTAATGAGTCCATGAATGAATAAGGATTTTGGAATACATTCTTATCTTCATTATGAGATCCCATGTGATGTCCTTTGACTCTTTCTTCTATTTTTATAGAAGATCTAACTCATGCCCTCTATATTTTATTGCATCCCTAGCAATTGTCAGTAAAATGTTCAGCCAAGAATATTTCTTTATTCAATAAATGTTTATTAAGCAGCTACTATTCATCAGGTACTATGTTAATTACTGAGAACGCTTCAGTAAATAAAACAGACAGAAAGATATGTTTTAGGAAAAGCAAAGTGCAGAAATAAGCAAGTGAGCTCTAAAGCTGGGAAGAGGAGGAAATGAGGGGAAAGGTGACTGAAAGTGTCCTGAAGGGATATGCTGATCTTTGGAAAGTGCTAGAGCACCTCTCACTGTACTTTCCGAGACTTGAGTACAAGTATCTGTTACCTCAGATTTCACTCACAAAATCAAAACAACTTCCAAAGTATGATAAGCATAGCCATTTACATTTCCATACACATCCTACACACCAGGACAAATTTCTCAGTCTTTTTGAATATCTAAGAATACGATGTGAACGACGCCACATTGAGGTTTAATGTTTCACAAACTCCATCTGTTAGGCACATCTGAGAGACTGATTCTAAGTTAGAAGAATATCTAATTCATTCTATCAGAATTGCATGAAATGTGCAACATACTAAGTGATTTCAAACTGACTTGGCCCCAAAGTAGATAAGATGTAAGAGGGTTATAAGAAACAAGTAACAAGTGTATACACTCATGGCACATGGAGAAGACAATTTCCTGAACACACAGAAAAGAAAACTGCTGAAAATAATCCATTGGGATAGCCAAAATTTACTGATTTATGACATCTTCTTACAGACTTGAGCACCAGTTGATCTGGTTGTGTCCACATTCCTCTGTATTAGGACCTTTGAAGGCACATTTGTGTCTACCTCTGATTGACTCCTTGCAGAGAGGAATGATTCACCAAGGAGTCTGATCTGTTTAATTTTCTACATTGACCTGACTACCTCTTACCATCCCACACTTCTTTCTACTTTGCCCTCTAAATCCTCACTCTATTGAAAATAAACATTCAGTAGCCCCTGTAAAAATTCCTTCCGCATATCTTAACTGAAACCTGACTGTTTGTAATAGAGCTCTTTCACTTGTGGTTACTTCTGGTCCTCCCTCATCTAAAACACTTCAAATTTAGAGATGAAAACAGCATTCTTGTCACTACCACACCCCCCAAAAAACAGACTCTTGTCTTTGACCCTTTGGGGCTTTGCCTTTTACCCCTACTTTTCCCTATTCCTTTTATCACTCTCATCTTTATAAACATGACTCTTCTGTGGGAACCATGTTTTACTGTTTTCTCAGAAATGTCTCCTGGAATTGAATCTTACTCATTCCCTCTTCCTTGCTTGCTCTCCCCTGCCTTTAAGTTAGATGTTTTGGTTGACAGGTCAGCATTGCAAGATGCTGTTCTGCATGATAAAAAAAAAACCCCCTTTCTTCAAAGACCTTTCTTTAGGACTCTCATGTGATTTCCTGCAGACCTCCAGGAGGTAGCTTCCTTAACCCCAGAGTGCTGGTCTCTGTCTTGCTTTACTGCTCTTAGTTAAAAATTACATGACAAGTTACCAATAAACATGCGCTCAGCGTTTTCTCAGAGAGTTGCTCTTCCACGAACTCTCCCTGCACTGTCGCTTACAATCCTGTGTGTTTGTGAGAATTATTCAGTGTGACACCGCCACACTCTTCCTTATATATTGAAGATGTAAACACATGAGATTCTACTGTAACCTAAAATACTCCTTGACTTAAATTCAGAGAGGACAATTCAGAGAGAAACCTGAACTCACCAACTCTGAAGTCTATCAATTAGGATCCCTCTCAGTCACAAACTCCCATGGACACACTCCAGAAAGATGTGATGATATTTCTCCAGTTAGATGCTGCTCCACCTCTGAAATCTTATATCCTGTCTAAATCTTGCATCCTCAGATTCTTACACTCATATACTTCTGCTGCATTCGTTCTTTGACTCTTTATGATCATTTAGTCCCCAGATCTCTCTATTGTTATCTTATTTCTCAGAAGTTTCCAGTCCAGGTTCGATGCACGACACTGGATGCTTGGGGCTAGAGCACTGGGACGACCCAGAGGGATGGTATGGGGAGGGAGGAGGGTTCAGGATGGGGAACACATGTATACCTGTGGTGGATTCATTTTGATATTTGGCAAAACTAATACAATTATGTAAAGTTTAAAAATACAATAAAATTAAAAAAAAATAAAAAAAAGAAGTTTCCAATCTTTTATTTCTCTTTCTACAATATCTAAACTTCACAGCCCTCCTTCAATCAGTCTTTAGTCACTAACTTCATTGTTTTGAGTTATTTCTATGTCATGTCAATGATATTAATTCTTAAACATGGATTAATATCTGCCTTATTATGTACCTCATTGGGGTAATGATTCAAAACACTATATTACACACATACCATGGAATACTGTTCAGTCATTATAAAGATCAAATTACAAAAAAAAAATCTACTTTCTTATATACTTTGATAAAGCAGAGTTCAAGAAAATCACACAGATGGGCAGACTGGTGTCACTGAAATTGTTATCACCTCCAACACTAACTAGACCCACAGTACTTCCAAGAAAGTATTCTTTTTCTCTGTAATCATTTCTAATTGTCAATTCCTACAGTGACCTTTTTCAAAACTTCTCACACTCATCACATTTCTTAACCCAGGATCTCTTCTATTAATTATCTTGAAAGGTACTTAATTTCTATCTACAAGAAGTAAAAAATTCATTAAAATTGATAGATGTGTCAACTTTCTGCCTTCATACCCTGAAATAATACTGAAATCCAAACCAATTCTTTCCTTCTTCATTCCAATAAAATTGGAAATTACTGTTTCTCAGCTCAGCCTCTCCTCCAGCCACAGTCACACCGTGATGCCGTTACCAGGTATTTGCCCTGTTTAGTATTTCTTACCTACACTAGTACAGCTTTAACCACAAACACTTTTTGGCCCAACGAATTTGGGATTTGGTCTTTTCCCTTCTGAATATCTCCTATATTTCCCTCTGCACTAGAACCTCTGACTTGTAGCTAGGAGAGTATCTAGATAAGACTACAGATTTAAAGTAAATATTTAAACACAATATGCTGGACACCAAATTGATAAAAAGTGAAAGGATCTAAAAGGAGAGAAAATGACTCCAATAAAGATGTTATCCAGTTTAGTTGGGTGTCTCAAGAATATTCAAATCTGCCTTACCATAATTGCAAATACAAGTAACTCACAACTGCAATTACTCACGTTTGCAAATTGCAAATACTCACATCTCATCCTATGACTGGGGCAAAGCAAACAGAAAATATCTGTTCAGTGTTCATATATGAATTGATCACTTGAAACAAATTTATCTTCTTTCAGTTCTGGATGCAAGAAGTCTAAAATCAGTTTCACTGGCTACAGTCAAGTTCTTGGCAGGGTTGATTCTTTCCCTTCACTGCACATTACCTAGTTTTAATTTATTTATTTTGTAAGTGGAAGTTTCTACCTCTTAATCCCCTTCACCTATTTCACCCCTACACCCACCCCTTTCCCCTTAGTAACCAGTAATTTGTTCCCTATATGTCTGAGTCTGTTTCTGTTTTGTTATATTTGTTAATTTGTTTTGCTTTTAGATTTCATATAAAAGTGAAAGCACACAGTGTTTGTCTTTCTCTATCTGACATTTCGCTAAGTGCGATATCTTCCAGGTCTATCATGCTGTCCCAGCTGGCAAAATTTTATTCTTTTCTATGGCTAGTAATATTCTATTGTACACACACACACACACTGACACATATATATCTTCTAGATCCATTCGTATGAGTGAAAACTGAGGTTGTTTCTATATATCTTCACTATTGCAGTGAACATTTGGGTGCATACATATTTTTGAATTAGTGTTTTTGTTTTCTTCTGATAGATACCCAGGAATGGAATTACTGAATCGTATAATGCAAGTGCATGCTAAGTCATTGCAGTCATGTTCGACACTTTGCAACCTCATGGAAACATAGATCGCCAGGCTCCTCTGTCTCTGGAAATTTTCCCAGCAAGAATACTGGAGTGGGCTGCCATTTCCTACTCCAGGGGATCTTCCTGACCCAGGGATCAAAATTGTGTCTGCTGCATTGAAGGTGGATTCTTTATTGCTGAGCCACCTGGGAAGCCCCGAATCATATAGTAGTTATATTTATTATATATAAACTACTACTATTATATATATATAACTACTAGTTATATTTTTATTGGTTTGGGGAATCTTTTGAATAGAGGCTACACCAGCTTACTTTCCCAGCAAGAATACACAAGTTTTCCCTTTTCTCCACATCCTTGACAATACTCAATTATTTTTCATTTTTGTCATGATAGTATTCATGACAAAGTAGGAGTGAGGTGATATCTCATTGTGGTTTTGATTTGCATTTACCTGATGATTAGAGATACTGAACATCTTTTCATGTGTCTGTTTGCCATCTGTATGTTCTTTGGAAAAATGCCTAATCATGTCCTCTGCCTGTGGTTTTGATATTGTGTGCAAAATTTTTTTTTATATATTGTGGACATTAACCCCTTGTTGACCAATAACTTCCAAATATCTTCTCCCATTTGATAGATTGCCTTTTTTGTGTGTTAATGGTTTTTTTTTCACTGTGCAAAATATTTTAATTTAATTAGGCCCTATTTTCTGTGTTGTTTCTTTTTTGTCCTTGCCTGAGGAAATACAGACAGAAATATAGCAAAGATGAACCTCATAAAGCATATTGCCTATACTTTCTTTAAGGATTTATGAGTTCAGGTCTTATATTTAAGTCTCTAATCCATTTTGAGTTTATTTTAGTATATGCTGTGAGAAAATATTCTAATTCTTTAACATGTAGCTGTATAGTTGTCTAACACCACTTATAGAAGAAGCAGTCTTTCCCCCAATTGCTTATTCTTGCCTCCTTTGTTATAGATTCATTCACCATGTATACAAGGGTTAAAATCAGGACTCCCTATTCTGTTCCATTGACTGAATCTCTGTTTTTTGGCCAGCAATGTGTATTTTATTTTTTTATGCAAATTAAAATTTATTATAAGATTTACTGATTATTTTATAACACCTTTGAAGCATATTTTGATGTCAGGGACTGTGATGCCTTCAACTTTGTTCTTTTTTTTTTCAAAATTGCTTTGACTATTTATGGCCTTTTGTGGTTCTATATAAATTTTAGGATTATTTGCTGTAGTTGTGTGAAAAATGCCATGACTATTTTGAGAGGGCTTGCATTAAATCTATAGATTGCTCTGGTTCAGAGGACATTTTAACATTGTTTATTCTTAAAACCCATGAACATGAACTATTTTTATATTTACTTGCATTATCTTCAATTTTCTTCATCAATATCTTATAGCTTTCAGAGTGACATCAATACAATTCTAGGACACATGATCTAATAAGTACAATTCTCCTCGTAGAGGCAACAAGACTGAATATCCTGATCCTCCTCAAAGTCTAATAAGATTCAATGTCGGATTTCAAAAGAACGATATTCTATTCCTGTTTCAGTTTCATAAAAACACATACAAATGAATAGATTCTGACAGTCAGAAGAACTGATGTTTCTTCATTTCATGTTAAAGTAATTTTAGTTACTAAAAAATCTAAATAGAGCCCTAAAACCTAGTTAAGGAAAAAAAAAGATAAGTTAATTATTTTGGATAAGATAGCTTCTCACCAAGAGAGCTGAAAATCTGTGGATTTTTAAAAAAGTCATTGTTTCTGAATGGAGGAAAGGTAAGTATAGGTTAAATGAATGACCAGTAAGTTACAAAAAGAGTTCATAGCCTATACTAAATTCTATCTTAAATGAGCTGGTAAAATTATTTTACTGAATGATTATCAATTTTTGTCAACTTGTTTAAAATTCAGTTCCCCTCAGCTTATACCTTTAACACTAATTTTCTTTCCATACTCCTTTTCAGGATCTGCCTAACTCAATTACCAGGAAGAGACAAGTAGACAAAATAAAGTTTGTGGTGAGCCAGACTTTTTCCCCATATGTGCACAGACCACGTGGTCTATGAACATGGCAAACCCCACTTCCTGTTGTGGGGAGTCACAGAGGTACCGGGTAGTATGTATATGTGCTGCCAGGCACTCAAAGACACTGAACTCTCAGCTTGAGGCAGAAACTAAGCACATTTGTGCAGGGAAATCCATGCCTCATGCCGCTCTTCAGTCTGCTCTGGGTGCTCCTGGCCTTCACCTTCTCTGGTAGGGACGCTTCCAAACATGGGTGCGTGTGTTCAGGGTGAAAGGACTGCACACAGGCGCGTGGTGCTTCACAGGAACTTGGGAGGAAAGGAGGGTTGGGGAAAAGCATACTTATTATGATTTCAATCTGGGTTTTCTTTGGGTCCCAAATTAGTCTAATTCTTACATTATTTTGTTCATTACTTCAGCTGTGTTTCCTGATTTTTTCCCCACAGGATCTGGTGTGGCACAGAATGTTATTCAAGACCAGCCAGACACATCCGGTCAACTGGGACAGTCAGTCACCCTGAACTGTCGGTATGGAACAATCTGGAGCTATATGTTTTGGTACAAGCTGCTTCCCAATGGAGAGATGATTTACCTTATTAGTCAGGCTTCTTCTGGCCAGAATGCAAGGAATGGCCGCTACTCTGTAAATTTTCAGAAAGCTCGTAAATCCATCAGCCTCACCATTTCAGACTTACAACTGGAAGATTCTGCAGAGTATTTCTGTGCTCTCTGGGAGCTCACAGTGCTTGAAGTAATGGGAATAGCTAAACAAAAACCCCAGAGTTTAACAAAAGAGAGCTTCCCTGATGCAGAACTCCAGCTGAAATATGCACCTGCAGATCCCAGACCAGAAATGGTAGTTGTGTGGTTGCTTAATCTGTGGTCTGGAAGTTCCTTTTAAGTCACTTAGGAACAGATGTCCAAACTAACTTTCCAGTAATATGTTCTCAGTCTTGACTGTTTAAAGTTAATATCAATCATACAGAACATGTGCAAAGTTGTCTAAATTTGAAAACTTGCTCTATAATAATTTAATGTGGCAACTGCACCTAAAAAAATCTCACATTATAAATCTGGGTTTAAATTTCAGAAATTGTCATGAATATAATTTCTTTAATTTTTTTTTCTTCTTAGGTTTTGTGTCCATTAGGCTTACAATCAGAAAAGTAGAACCACAGTGATACAGAACAAGAGACTCATTTTAAGGAACAGAACTTTCAGGCAATTGCTAGAGTTGGTGGAGGAGTTTATACAAAGCTGTTATCTTTGCATCTTGTGCTGAGCCTGAATTTACTTTAAATCAACTAGAGTGTCATTTGGAAAGGAAAATTGGATATGGATAAAAGCATGGAAAAATGCATTTAAGGACATACTAGAACCCATGAGGATGACTGGAACCCACAAAAGCACACTTAAAACTTGTCTGTCTCTCACCTCCTTCAATCTCACGGTAGTGGGTGACCTTCAAGAGAAGTGGATATTTATCATCATGCTACATGCACATTTGGCCCAAGACAGAGAGATGATGAGGAGGAGATCTGGTTGGAGGTTAAGGGGCTGTAAGTCAACAATAAGATGAGCTAGCAGATCAGCAGCAACGCATGTGAGTTGCACAGTGACTGGAGCCCTGCACCAACCAGCAGGGCAAAAAAAATGTGGCTACTTGATGACAACTACCTTCTAAAGGTTGCACAATCCTTTTTATGGTCGACCCTAGCCCAGAACAATACAGAGAAACAAATTCTGAGTCACAGATTTCCAGCTAGTAGAGACACTACAAAGCTATTCCAGTACCTTCTATGTCAACTGGTCATCCATCTATACCTCTTTTAACCACACACTTTCAAATAAAGAAAACAGCAAAACTATGCTCCTTGTTCAGTTCAGTTTAGTTCAGTTGCTCAGTCATGTCCGACTCCTTGCAACCAACTCCCGGAGTTCACTCAAACTCACGTCCATCGAATTGGTGATGCCATCTCATCCTCTGTCGTCCCCTTCTCCTCCTGCCCGCAATCCCTCCCAGCATCAGAGTCTTTTCCAGTGAGTCGACTCTTCTCATGAGGTGGCCAAAGTACTGGAGTTTCAGCTTGAGCATCATTCCTTCCAAAGAACACCCAGGACTGATCTCCTTTAGAATGGACTGGTTGGATCTCCTTCTTGTTAATATGATGCAATTATTCCTCATTCGACCATAATCAATGTAACCTTCACCTGAAAAGAGTATACCAGGTTTGTGCATGCGTACTGAGTTGCTTCAGCCACATCCGACTCTTCATGACCCTATGTACTGTAGCCCACCAGGCTCCTCTGTCCATGGGATTCTCCAGGCAAGAATACTGGAGTGGGTTGCCACACCCTCTTCAAGGGATATCAAGTTCACTTATCCATTTTTGAGTGTTGTTTTTTCCTTTTATACCTCACCCACACTGTCCCATTGGATCCTGCATCTTAACTATTGAGATGCAATTAGATTCAATGTTAACTTGTATTTTGCACTTCATATGTTTCCATAGGCAGGCAAGTGGGGGAGGGATTTTAAAATGGTTACTCTATGCATAAATATTTTCATATCAAACTGAAAAAGAGATTGTCATAACTACTGTCAACTTTAAAAATATTCACAACCAGAAGTTGAGAGTTACGTTTTATCTGGTGGGAATTTTTAGGACTTCAAGCCTGGGAGATAGCATCTCAAGTAAACCTGAAAGAACTGCTCGAAGGAGGTGAGCAGAGGAGCCGGTTGTATAGAAGTTTTGCAACAAAGTGAAGGTAGTCGGAACATCAAAAGATTATTGTTAATTAAAGAAAAACGGATATCTCAAGTTAAGGATGGACTTCCGTGGTGGCTCAGACTGTCAAGAATCCACTTACAATGCAGGAGACCTGGGTTTGATCCCTGGGTTGGGAAGATCCCCTGGAGGAGGGCATGGCAATCCACTCCAGTATTCTTGCCCAGAGAATCCCCATGGACAGAGGAGCCTGGCAGTCTACAGTCCATGGGGTTGCAAAGAGTCGGACATGACTGAGCGACTAAGCACAAGTTAAGGAGTCTAGCACACTTCTATGCATGGGGAGATGCAAGAGTCCAGGCTCACTGAAGTCACTCTTTTACCATTCACCTCAGCTATCTTGGGGCCAGTATCTGTGTTTCTTACATCCTGAGCTCCTTTAGTCTCATGGTAGGGAGTGACTGCAGTTCTGATGGTTGTTAGATCACTGATATTCTTCTCCTTCCTGAGTGCCCTTAGGCTCAGGAGCTCGCATTGGGCTGCAGTTGCTGAAGACTGTGACATCCTTGTTTACTGATATGACAGGAAATACTCCATTTCTGAGTATTACAGTTTTTGTTACTGCAAATGACCACATGATTGCTGGTAGTATTTATAACTACCTTTTCCATTACCCATTCCATAACATTTTTGCTCATAACAAGCACCTTCACTCACTGCCACCTTGACTTCCTATAAAACAAGCTCCTTACACAGGAGCAATGCTATGTGGAAAGTCATCAAGGTGAATAAGACATTCTGCAAGCCCACCACTGTGGTTTTGACAGAAGTTCAAAGGGTATTGAAGGCAAATCCTATGGTCTATTTAAGTGGAAATAATCTTGCCAATAAATAGGGAAAATTGATATACTGTATTCTGGGAAATATCATTAAGAATGATGCTTGATTTCATATCAGATGCAATAGAAGTCACCAAGGGAAAGCATTTTTAAAGTGTTAAAAGGAAGCAAACAAGTAATACTTTCAAACTAGCTTCTTATGAACATGAAAATGAATCCTTTATCTAAATCTTTCTATTTTTTTCTCTGAGAATCAGGCTGTAACACACTGCATGAATGAAGAATGAAAGCTAAAGCTCTGCCAGCTGGTGTCCTGCTCAAATATCTTATGATGCTTACACTGGCCTCTCTGCTCCCCTCCAGTGATCATGGGTTAAACTGCGAGGAAGCCTGTTGCAGTGAAAAGGAAAAAAGAGAAATGAGGTTTTTTTCTTTCCCTTTCCTTGGACCAAAGAAGATAAAAAGAACAGTGAGCAGGCCTGAACATTCCTGAAGTGAAGTGAAAGTTGCTCACTCATGTCTGACTCTTTGCAATCCCATGGACTATATATATATATATATATAGATATATATATATATATATATATTCTCCAGGGCAGAATACTGGAATGGGTAGCCTGTCCCTTCTCCAACAGATCTTCCCAACCCAGGAGGTGAACCGGGGTCTCCTGCATTGCAGATGGATTCTTTACCAACTGAGCTACCAGGGAAGCCCTGATAGAGATTCCCTGAAGTCTCAATAGGGAAAGGTGTGAACATTCCTAGTTGTTTTTGTTTTGTTTTGTTTTGTTTTGTTTTGCCTTAACTGCTCCTAACTCTGCATATCTGTAAGTTTGCTTTACTGCTCCCTAACTCTGCAGGAGCTGCAGTTCACATTGTTTCCTTTCTCTATGCTAAATATATCTCCTATCTAGTGTTTTACCTTACAACACCCTTCCCTTTGTAGTTACATATCAGAAAGAAGGCCCCAGAGCCACCTGACTACCAGAGTCAATTGCTGGGTTACAGATGCCAGGCTATGACTATCTTTGAAACAATGCAAGAGGAAGAAATCAAGATCCTATTATCACCTTGACTCCTGACTGTGAGCCCTTGCCTGTGGCTCAGATGGTAAAGAATCCACAGGTTTGATCCTTGGGTCAGGAAGATCCCCTGGAGAAGGGAATGACAACCTACTCCAGCATTCTTAAAGCCACCTTTCTACTTCCTCCAAATTCTGTCTCTCTCCTTTTCATTTGGCTTCCGTGGGCAGAGAAAGCCAAGAATTTGGCCAGCAAAACTGTAATCACAATAGGAGCTGTCACTGCTGAACCATTCAGTAAACTTCCCTATGCAGAAATGGGGAGAAAGAGGTTTAAACAAGACTGGCTGGTTTTTTTTCTTCTTGCCTACCAGATGTGAAAGTGATTGACTTCAAATGACAAATACAGCACATGGCCTGATTATGGCTGGAGAGTAAGAGGATACCTTGAAAAGAAAGCTTGGAATTGTTGCACAAGTTGGGAGTTTCTTCTCTGGCAAGTAAAATTGTATGTACTGCTCTGTCTTTTCTTGTACTATAGAAATATCTAGCAAAGTGGGAGCAAGAGTCAATAATTGGAAAAAATAAACAATTGCAGAAAACACTGTTTGGTATACTCATTCCAGTTTATATTATGGCACCCAATCTCTCAAAATAACACCCTAATGAATTAATTTCACATCAGTAGTAATAAGAACATGATAGACCATGGATACTTATGATAAGACATGAAATCTGCCAGGTAACCTACTACATATACGTCAGAAAGGGCTCCCCTGGTGGCTGAGCTGGTAAAGAACCTGTCTGGCAATGCAGGAGCCACAAAAGATGCCAATTTGATCCTTGGGTATGGAAGATCCCCTGGAGTTCAGTTCAGTTCAGTTCAGTTCAGTTCAGTCGCTGAGTCATGTCTGACTCTTTGTGATCCCATGAACCACAACATGCCAGGCCACCCTGTCCATCACCAACTCCCAGAGTCCACCCAAACTCATGTCCGTCGAGTCGGTGATGCCATCCAACCATCTCATCATCTGTCGGCCACTTCTCCTCCTGCCCTCAATCTTTCCCAGCATCAGGGTCTTTTCAAATGAGTCAGCTTTTCTCATCAGGTGCCCAAAGTATTGGAGTTTCAGCTTCAACATCAGTCCTTCCAATGAACACCCAGAACTGGTTTCCTTTAGGATGGACTGGTTGGATCTTCCTTGCAGTCCAAGGGACACTCAAGAGTCTTCTCCAACACCACAGTTCAAAAGCATCAATTCTTCAGCACTCAGCTTTCTTTATAGTCCAACCCTCACATCCATACATGACCACTGGAAAAACCATAGCCTTGACTAGACGGATGTTTGTTGGCAAAGTAATGTCTCTGCTTTTGAATATGCTATCTATGTTGGTCACAACTTTCCTTCCAAGGAGTAAGCATCTTTTAATTTCATGGCTGCAGTCACCATCTGTAGTGATTTTGGAGCCCAGAAAAATAAAGTCAGCCACTGTTTCCACTGTATCCCCGTCTATTTGCCATGAAGTGATGGGATCGGATGCCGTGATCTTAGTTTTCTGAGTGTTGAGATTTAAGCCAATTTTTTCACTCTCCTCTTTCACTTTCATCAAGAGGCTTTTTTGTTTCTCTTCACTTTCTGCCATAAGGGTGGTGTCATCTGCATATGTAAGGTTATTGATACTTCTCCTGGCAATCTCGATTCCAGCTTATGCTTCCTCCAGTCCAGTGTTTCTCATGATGTACTCTGCATATATAAGTTAAATAAGCAGGGTGACAATATACCCTGGAGTAGGGAATAGCAACCTGCTGCAATATTCTTGCTGGAAAATCCTATGAACAGAAGAGACTGGCAGGCCATAGTCCATAGGTTGCAAACAGTCGGTCATGAATGAGCACACATGCACTCATACATATCTCAGAAAAACATTGAACTTTATCTCACGGATAGATTATTCTGCAATTTCAGATTCTGTCTCCCAACCTCACCCCCAAGATTTTGCTCATTGCTGCAGCTGACTGAATATTTAAGTTAGGGAAGGTATTATGTTGGGTGATTTGAATGTTTGTTCCTACTTAATTCTTATTGGAACACTTCAAGGTTGGATCAATTCACATTTAGGGAGGCAATGTTACAAAGTGCTTGAGACCGAAGACTTGGTTTGTATTTCTAGATCTACCACTCATTAGTTGAGTATCTTGGGAAAATGACTTAATAGTTTTTTGCCTTAGTTTTCTCATATCTACAATGTTAGATATTGATAGAATATCAATATTGATAGGATATTGATAGAATCTACCATGCAGAGTTCTCATGGGAAGTGAATGAGATAATAAGTGCTAGTGCTCAGTCCAGTGTTCAGCAGAAAGATACTGACTACTTACAAGAAAGGAAATTGAACTGGAAGGGGGTCCAATATTTTTCCTGGTGTTCATAGTAAGTATCAGAGTGGAGCCTCCCCTCCATATCCTACTTAGAGCAGATGTCCTTCCTCACCCCAAGAGTAACTCTGTCTCAATACAGTATTGTATTGTGTTTATAGTACTTATTACTCTTTAAAATAATTTTTTCTCAAAAAAAATTCATTTAATTTTTCTCTCTTCCTACTGAACTGTAGGCATTTAATATATCTTTACTACAACATCCTCCAGACCTGAACCATGCTTGGCACACAAGAGACCAAACACATACACACACACAAATAATATGAAACCCAGCAGGATTCTATAGGGTCTTTCTGAAACAGGCTCCCAATACCCACCCTCTGTTGCTTCTTGTGCATAGAAAACCATTAGCCTCTTGAGCTTTCCCTGAATTTCAAAGAATAAACTTAATCAGAAAAAAATGCAGAAGGAGAGGAAAACAGTCAAGCAAGACAAAATAATAATAGTTCCGCCATTAAGGAAAGCTAAGAAGGACTTTTTGTTTCTTTCCATTTAAAAGTTTAAATTTTTTAATCGAAATTTTATATAAAAAAATTTTAACCTAAGTGCTTTTCCTCCCATGGGTTGCAATCCTAATCTCTCTCAAGTTGAATAACAGCAGTCCACAATGAGGAAACTGATTTCTGAAAGTTCTCAGAAATTTTCAGTTTCTCTTTTGCTGAAAGAGTGGGGTCAGTTCTCTTTGCATGTGACTTTATGGGGGATGTCTGATTAAGCTTCTTCTTTGGCTAAAGTTTTTCCACAGATAAGGGCAGGCTGAGGACATGGGAGGCAAGGACCATAGAGCCCAGCTCCATTTCAGTATATTTAAATGAATCTTCAACTTTCTGGATCTCATAAAACATCCTGCTTTTACACTTGTAATTCACCTTCCCTCCCATAATAATAAAACAGGTATTTCTTTTACTTTGAAATAGTACCTCTTTGCCTAAACACTTCACTGACACCATTCTTTCTGGTTTCTATGGCCACTGATCATCCAAATTCTATGGTCTGATCTTTTAGGACTCATTTAAAAAATTCAAGCTTTCTCATCTTAGAAAAAAATATTTCATATTCCTCCAAACCCCATACATGCCTCTCCTGCAACCAATCTATCTTTTACTCCCTGGCTATTGTTTAAAAGCCCTAATCGCATAACTGCTTACACTCTGTTACCTCTTTTTCCTCCGTACACTTCTGGTTTTTTCCCACATATTTTCTAAAATCTGTTTTCTTAAAAATCACCAATGATCTCTTTATTGTTAAATCTAAAAGACGTTTTTAACCTCCTTCATCTAGACAAGTATTTCTCAAATTTTAATGTGCACAGGAATATTATTAAAATGCAGGTTCTGACTTAGGAATTTTGGGTTAGGCCTGAGATTCTGAAGTCAGAGTAGCTCCCTGGTGATGTGAATGCTACCAACCTACAGACCACATTCGAGCAGCCACTCTCTGCAGTGCTTGCCACTCTTTCTGGGGACCTTTGTGTTCCTGGCACACAGTACCCCAACCTTAAACTTTAACTTCTGGAAGATCCTTTGCAAGATCTCCTATTCTTCTTTACCCATCCCACATCAAGAGCATTCCTGCTGCTTAGGCCCTCTTTTCCTCTCAATCTGTATACTATTCTTTGAAAATTTCATCTGCTCATATTGCTTCAATTATCATGCAAACAGTCTTAGTGGAGTGCACATAAGACTGGTCTCTGGAGATAGATCTAGACTCTAATCACTACCCTGTCACTTAAAAATACTGCAATCCTGTGTAATTTAAATTCTTTGAAGCTAGGTTTACCATCTGTAAAAGGGAGGGTAAAAATGAGTAACCCAAGACATTGTTGTATTAAATGAGATATTTCTTATAAAGCTCAGACAGTAAAGAATCTGCCTACAATGCGGGAGACCTGGGTTCAATCCCTGGGTCAGGAACATACCTTGGAGAAGTGAATGGTAACCCACTCCAGTATTCTTGCTTGGAGAATCCCATGGATAGAGAAGCCTGGCAGGCTACAGGTCATGGGGTCACAAAGAGTCAAACACCACTGAGCAATTAACGCTTTTAGTATTTCATTTTAAAATAAAGCTTAAACTTCAGTGCCCCTTACTTAAACATGTCATTTCCAAGATGCATAGGGCCCTAGCCATATTTTATAAATGTTTCAAAAAATAAATATCTTAACAAGTTAAGATCCTTGCCAGTTAAACCCCAACTTCCACTCTACTATAATTCTAGTCTGTCAGGTGGTGATGGAGTGAGCCGCAGGCTTATTTAGCATCTGCAAGAGTGAATTTGAATTAAGAATGCATATAATTTTGACCTAGTGGAATTTATTTATGCAGCTCACAGTCACTTCAGGATATAAATGCTTGTCATCAAGATCTCACAGGCTAAGCATCAGAGACAGATTTCAAACAAAAATCTGTTTGACGCTAATGCTAATTACCTTCATTACACTGTACTGCTGTTCCTTTGGTAATGATTCATTAACAAGTCTTTGTTTCCAAAAGGCGTGATAGTCTATTGCCAGAACTTTTAGTGTTTTAAGAGCATGTAACACCTCCCTGACTGGTTCCAATATGTTTTTATAGTTTCCTTGCACGCTGTTGCATTCCACTCTGTGGAATATCTGTGCATTCCACTCTCTCCATTGGAAGATGAGTTTGCTTATGTTCTTCCTTTGGTATGAAAATGGCCTTGTCTGATCATATTTATTATTGTTCATATTAACTTCTTACTGACTGGTCACAATGTTTTACATTTATGAGAATAAAGTGAAACTCATAGCATGCCAGTCCAATGAGGGCATTAACAACTATGGTAGATAGATGATACCAAGGTTCTCCAGGTAGTGCAGTGGTGAAGAATCTGTCTGCTGATGCAAGAGATGTGGGTTTGATCCCAGGATTGGGAAGATCCCTTGGAGGAGGTAATGGCAACCCACTCCAGTATTCTTGCCTGGAAAATTCCATGGACAGAGAAGCTTGGTGGGCTACAGTCCATAGGGTTGCAAAGAGTCTGAGGGACTGAGCACACACACACACACATAAAAGAAATTTGCAGGTGTAATTAAAGTCTTTAATCAGTATGACCTTGAATGAATCAAAAGGAGATTATCCTAGGTGGGCCTAATCTAATCAAGTGAGCTCTTTAAAAAAGAGCTTAAACTTTTCCTGCGATCAGAGACATCCTCCTTGTCTTGAGGAAACAAATTGCCATGAGTGCTACAGCCACAAGGAAATGAATTCTACCAGCAACCACTGAGTCTGGAAGAGGACCCCATGCCCCAGACAGTCTTAGTTGACTCTTTGACTGCAACCTTGTGAGTTCAGCTTAACTGTGTGCTGATTTCTGACTTACAGAACCTGTGATATAAACAGATGTTGTTCCATCACAAAAGTTCTTGATAATTTGTCACTCATCAATAGGAAACTAACATAGAAAACAAACTCATTAATTGGTGTGATCAGTTGATAGTATTTAGGATTTGTTATGACATAAGAAAATTTGGAATGTAATGAAATCTTGTAGCACATAGTACTGTGATAGACAGTTTCCAAATTTTGACCATAATCCTATAAATTTTCATCCATTTTCAAAATGCACTTTGAATTTTTTAAGAAAGTAAATTTCAATCAATAATTATCTTTTCTCTGTATTAAAGTTTTTACAAATTTATTGTCATATGAAGAAAAGTGTAAAAAGTATGAAGACAAAAAGCATAGAAACAAAAAGTATTATAGCAGTGTGTCATGGAAATAAGTACTAAAATATGACTCAATTTTCTAGATTTATGCTGTCTGTGGAATTTGCTTTCTAAAATTTATAATTCACTATGATTTTATTTCTCATTCTAAGCATTATTTTGTGTTTAATTTTTATCCATAATTTTGTGCTGCTATAGAAAGTGCAATTTTGTAAGTTTCAGAGCCTACAAAACATAAATTCTGCTGTGTACATAATTATAATACTTTAAAATTCAACCATACAAAGCCAGCAAGGGGGTGAACAAAAATTGTGAATCTCTCTTTATTTCTCTATCTGACCCCTGGAGGGCACTGTTGTGAAAATTGGGAAAGATCAGAATAAGCTCAAAAAAACTTCCTTCCTTCCAATTTAAAGAGATATCCTGACACCATTTTTTACACAATGACATGTAAAGCATCTCAGACACTAGAGACAGGAAGTTTTAAGACAGCCTCTCTTCCTAGCTCCCTCTACGGTCTCCATCAGAAGAAGAAATCGATATCACCTGTCATTCCTCCTCAACCGCAGAGCAACTTGGATTCAAATCCCCCAGTCATGAGACTTCTGTCTGTGGGGAATCACCCAGAAAGCAGCTCACTGCCTCTTTACTGCTCCACCATGACCTTGGTGTTCACCTTGATGCTTGAGGCACTCCTGCTGCTGAGTGAGTACTGTTCCATTTTACTCTCTTGTCCACACACAGAACATTGTTCTGGTTTGACTTTGAATAGACTTGTTTAGCTGAGTTCACTGGTTCAGTACTAATGTTTCAGGAGCCCAGTCAGTGACCAGCCGGATGGCCACATCACTGTCTATGAAGGAGCCCCTCTGGAGCTGAGGTGCAACTATTCATTTTCTCTTCAATCTAATCTCTACTGGGTACGTGCAGTACCCCAACCAAGGACTCCAGCTTCTCCTGAAGTACATGTCTGGAAACAATCTTGTTTCAGGCATCAAAGGTTTTGCATCTGAATTTAGGAAGAGTGAAACTTCCTTTCACCTGAGGAAAAAGCCCACTGAAGTAATTTGACCAAGTACTTCTATGCTCTGAGTGACATGGTGACTAGGATTGTAGGGGGAGCTATCTGCAAACCCCTGAGATGTGGTAGCTTAAAGGACTTACAGTTTCAGCCTGTGTTACTTTCAGGAAGTTGGCATGTTCTGTGATGGCAAATAGTACAGAGAATATAGAGTATTGCAAACCTTTCATTCCTATGGGCATCTTAGATTTTTTCTTTTCTTTTTCAATTTGCAAAGAAAGGATTTGTTTTCTCAAGTTCAGTGTTCTCAGTGGAGTTGACTGTTAGGTGGGGCTTCCTGTCACAGAGTGTCACCTGAGCGGGGTTTGTTGGGTGAGCTGATTGGTTGCAGGAGCAGGAACATTTCCAGACAAGAAGTGACACACCACTTATGGGTTTAGCTGTGTATTTTAAGGTGAAAACTTCTCAGCAGCAAGTCAAGGCATCATGAAGAGGCTAGTGGGCACTGTGCTGGGGCTTTCGTTTGCCGGGGTTTGCTGTGAGTTGGGGCTGCCCTGCAGGGGACTCTGAAGAAATGAGCAGCTGCTGTACTGTTGAGGGAGGGAGTAGAAAGAGTTGACAAGTCCTGCACACTTCCTATCCTTCTCAACATCGATGGGAGCTGGAGGGACACGTTCAGGGTTTTTTCAGAGTTACAGTGAGCCTCACCTGTGGCTGTCTGTCTCTTTCTCATCAGGTGTGATAGGCGTGGATGTGGAGCAGAGTCCCGCAGCCCTGACTGCACAGGAGGGAGCCAGCTCTACACTGTGGTGTAATTTCTCCACCTCGTCAGACAGTGTGCAGTGGTATCTTCAGAAGCCCGGGGGCCGCCTCATCCACCTCATTTACATTCCTTCAGGAACAAGGAAGGAAGGAAGATTAAATGCCACGACAGTCCTTAAAGAACGCCGCAGCTCACTGCACGTTTCCTCTTTGCGGACCACAGACTCAGGCACTTACTTCTGTGCTGTGCAGCACTGCGCTCCCCAGGCACCTGCAGCCTGTACACAAACCCTCCGCGGGGCTCAGCCCCTCCTCCAGCCACAGTCACACCGGGAGGCCACCACAGGGCATTTGCAGTGCTTCTTATTGGCCTTACAGATTTGAGACTTTGGTCTTTATCTTCCTTTCAATCTGTATTTTCTTCTGCGCTAGAGTCTCAAACTTGTAGCTAGGAGATGTCTATTAAAAGATAAGAAAGTGAAAGTGAAAGGCACTCAGTCGGGTCCAACTCTTTGCGACCCCATGGACTATAGCGCCCATGGAGTTCTCCAGGCCAGAATACTGAAGTGGGTAGCCTTTCCCTTTTCCAGGGCGTCTTTTTAACCAGCTGAACCACAAGGGAAGCCCAAGATACTGTAGTGGGTAACCTATCCCTTGGAACTGGGGTCTCCTGCATTACAGGCGGATTCTTTACCAACTGACCTATGAGGGAAGCCCTATCAAAATAAATATTTAGCTACAATATGCTCTACTTCAAAATGAGAAGAAGTGAAAGGAACTAAAGAAGAGAAAAGTGACTCCAAGAAGATGTTATTCAGCTAAGTTGGCTGTCCCAAGAATGTCCATCCAAACCTACCTCACCATGATGGGTCCCAACAGACAATTGCAGATACATCTCATCCTACTACTGCTGCTGCTAAGTCGCTTCAGTCGTGTCCGACTCTGTGCGACCCCAGAGACGGCAGCCCACCAGGCTCCCTCATCCCTGGGATTCTCCAGGCAAGAACACTGGAGTGAGTTGCTATTTCCTTCTCCAATGCATTAAAGTGAAAAGTGAAAGTGCAGTCGCTCAGTTGTGTCCAACTCCTAGTGACACAGCAAACAAAAAGTACATATATGCTCAATGGTTAATATGAACTTGGTCGTTTAACTAAAACAAATTTATCCTCTTTCAATTCTGGATGCAAGACGTCTGAAATCAGTTTCACTGGCTACAGTTAAGGTATTGGCAGGGTTGATTCCTTTCCTTACTGCACATTACATAATTTTATTTATTTTGTAAGTATGGAAAAATACACATAATTTTTGTACCTCTTAATCCGCTTCACCTATTTCACTCCTACACTCACCTCTTTCCCCTCTAGTAACCGGTAGTTTATTCCCTATATCTATGAGTCTGTTTCTGTTCTGTTAGTTTTGCATTTTAGAATCCATATATAAGTGAAAACACACAGTATTTGTCTTTCTCTGTCTGACTTATTTTGCTAAGTATAATACCCTCCAGGTTTTCCATGTTGTCTCATATGATGAGATTTTATCCTTTTTATGATTAAGTAATATTTCATTGTGTGTTTATATATATACACATATTCTCTATCTATTCATATGGATGAATACTGATTGCTTCCATATCTTGGTTATTAGAAATAATGCTTCTGTGAATATTAGGGGGCATATATATTTTCAAATTAGTGTTCTTGTTTTCTTCTGACAGACATCCAGGAATGGAATTGCTAAATGATATAGTATTTATATTTTTAATTTTTGAAGAAATTTTATGCTGTTTTAAATAGTGGCTGCACCAGTTTACTTTCCCAGCAAGGGTGCCAAAGTGTCCCCTTTTTTCACATCCTCAGCAACACTCATTACTTCTTGGCTTTTTGATGATAGTTTTCTGATTGGGGTGAGGTGAAATCTCATTGGGTTTTGATTTGCATTTACCTGATGATTAGAGATGTTGAATGTCTTTTCATGTGTCTGTTGCCCAGCTGTATGTATCTTTGAAAAAATGTCTATTTAGGTCCTCTGCCTTTTTAAAAATCAGATTATTTATGGTTTTTATATTGCATATAAATTTCTTTATATATTTTGGACATTAACCCCTTATTGACTAATTATTTGCAAGTATCTTGTTTGATAGGCTGTCTTTTTGCATTTTAATAGTTTTATTCCAATTTGGATGTCTTCTATTTCTTTTTCCTATATGACTGCTGTGACAAGGACTGCAAGTACTATGTTAAATGGAAATGGTGAGAGTAGGTATCCTTGTCTTGTTCCTCATCTTGGAGAAAAGCTTTCAGTTTTTACCATCAGATATGATATTAATGGTGTGTTTGTTGTAAATGGCCTGTATTATTTTGAGATGTGTTCCCATTATACCAAGTTTATTGACTTTTAAGCATGAATGGATGCTGAATTTTGTCAAATACTTTTTCTTTGTCTGTTGAGATAACTATATAAGTTTTTATTCTTCATGCTATTAATGTATATCATGCTGATTGATTTGCAAATATTGAACCATCCTTGTACACCTAGACTATATCCCACTTGGCCATGATATATGATTCTTTCATAAATTGTTGAATTAAGTTTCCTAACTTAATTCAGTTCTAAAGGAAGTTAGTCTTGAATATTCATTGGAAGGACTAATGCTGAAGCTGAAACTCCAATACTTGGGCCACCTGATGCAAAGAACTGATTCATTGATAAAGACCCTGATGCTGGGAAAGATTGAGGGCAGGAAGAGAAGGGACAACAGAAGATGAGATCATTGGATGGCATCACTAACTTTATGGACATGAGTTTGAGCAAGCTCCAGAAGCTGGTGATGGACAGGGAAGCCTGGCGTGCTTCAGTCCATGGGGTCACAAAGAGTTGGGCATGACTGAGCAGCTGAACTGACTGAATTGAAGTTTGCTAATATTTTGTTGAGGATTTTTTTTTTATCTATGTTCTTTCAAGAAATTGACTTTTTTTGGTAGTTTTATTTCTGGTTTTGGCATCAGGGTAATGAAGGCTTCATTGAATGAGTTTGGTAATATTTCGTCACCTTCAATTTTACGGAAAATTTGAAAAGGATGGGACCTAATTAGTCTTTAAATGTTTGGAGAATTACCCTGTGAAGCCATGGAGTCCTCTACATCAGGAATCAACAAAATATGGCCCATGAACCAGTCCATTCAGCCATTTACTTTGTAAATAAATTTTGTTGGAACATAAGAAAGCTTATTTATTTATGTATTATCAATAACTTATTTCATGAAACAATGGCAAAGTTCAGTAGTTGCAACAGAATGAATGGCCTACAAAGACAAAAATATTTACTGTTCTACCCTTTATTGAAGAAGTCTGTAATCCCCTCTTCTACATCATTAGTCATCATGGAAATGCAAGTTAATGCCACAGTGAGATCTCTATACACCCGTTAATGGCAACCCACTCCAGTATTCTTGCCTAGAGAATCCCATGGACAGAGAAGCCTAGTAGGCTGCTGTCCATGGGGTTGCACAGAGTCGAACACAACTGAAGCGAATTAGCATGCATGGCATTGGAGAAGGAAATGGCAACCCACTCCAGTATTCTTGCCTGGAGAATCCCAGGGACAGGGGAGCCTGGTGGGCTGCTGTCTATGGGGTCACACAGAGTTGGACATGACTGAAGCAACTTAGCAGCAGCAGCAGCATACACCCATTATTTTGGCTAAAAATAAAAAGACAACTATATCAAGTATTGTTAATGATACAGAATAATTGTGAGATTTAGAATCTATTTAGAGTCATATTCTCTTCAGTGTGCAGCAATCTCCTCGATCTGATGTTGATCTTATGGGAGGAGAGACAGCCCCATGCAATGACTCGGCTTGAGGGCCAGTTTCTGCCTTTGAAGGGATCCCAGGACAGGTGAGGCCCTATCATGAGTATTTCGAGAGCCCTGCCTCCTCCTGGTGTGTCCAGCACCCAGACCAAGGCTTCCAGACCCTCATGAGTCATGCCTCCATATGGAACAGAGAAGGTTTCACAGGGGACTTCAACAAGGGCAGAGATTTACTATCTGAAGAAATCCTTGACACAAGAAAAAGACTTGGCCACATATTTCAGTGTTCTGATAGATGCTCTAAAAAATATATATATATATATATATATATATATATATATATATAATAAAAAATAGTTAAAGAAGAAATAGAAAAGCTAAATAAGTATATAATCATTAAAGTAATTTGACAATTAGAAACATAAATTTATAGAGAATTCCTAATACATGGGAAGTTTTTAACCTGCAAGCGTGCCCCACTACATAATTAAAAATCGAAAGCATAGTAGGATGCATAGTAAACCATATAACCAGAAAACATCAGAAATTAAGTTTATATAGGGGGCTTCTACAAATAAATAAGAAACACATTCAAAATGAAAAGAGATAATAAAGATAATTTACATAAAGGCAATTTAAAGAAGAGGAAATAGACATGTGAACATATAAAACATCAACTTCTGCAGTAATCAGAAGAAATTAAATTAAAGCAAATTACTATCTCATTTCTGTCAGATAACCAGAAATGTGAAAATCTGATAGCATTAAGTTTTGACCCAAATACAGGGAGAAGACTATTAAATTTCTCCAGATGGAGAAAAGCAACCACATAAAGAACATTTATTTAACAACTTCAGAGAAAAATTGCCTGAACTATTTAATAAAGAAGAAAATGTATATATTTAAAAGTCAAGCAATTCCAATTCCTGTTATCTACATTCAAGTAATTCCAACATTTGAACAAGGAGGTATTTACAAGGATAGTCACACCAATCCTGTAAGCAGAATGAACAAATAATGAATTACATATGAAGTTGAAATACATGAACCATTACAAGAAAAGAAACAGTTCTCTATATTATTTTCTTAGATAAATCTTACAAAAATAAAATGCTGTAGGAAACAGCCTTCCAGGGAGATGGTCCTGTTTCCAGTCAGGATGTTGGTCAGCATCTTGGGGAAGATGACCGAGGTGAACCAGATCTCTAGGACAGCAAAGTTGTCGAGGAAGTAGTACATGGGCCTGTGGAGGTGCCTGTCCATGAGGGTGAGGACCACAATGAGGAGGTTCCCCAGTAGAGTGAGCAGGTAGGTCAGGAGGAGCCTCAGGAAGAGGAGCATCTGCAGCTCACAGGCCTCTGAGAGCCCCAGCAGAATGAACTCGGTCACAGTGGTGTGGTTCCCCATGGCTCCTCTGGCCTCTTTTCCTACAGTGTTTCCTCTATTTCTTCCTGGGCACCACAGAGTTCTTCCTACTGGCCGTGATGTCCTTTGACAGGTATGTGGCCATATGTAACCCCTTGTGTTATGTCACCATCATGAGCAAAAGGGTCTGTGTCCAGCTAGTTCTTTCTTTATGGATCACAGGGTTCCTTCTCAACATCATTCCAGGTTTCCTCACAATTCAGCAGCCACTCTGTGGTCCCAATATCATTGATCATTTCTTCTGTGACAACTTTCCACTCCTGGAACTCATATGTGCAGACACAAGTCTGATGGAAATTCTAAGTTTCATCCTGGCCAATGTCAGCCTCCTGGGCACTCTGTCCATGACGGCTACCTGCTATGGCCACATCCTCCACACCATCCTGCGCCTCCCCGCAGCCAAGAAGAGGCAGAAAGCCTTCTCAACCTGTTCCTCCCACATCACTGCTGTCTCTCTCGTCTATGGCAGCGGCATCTTTATGTATGTCCGGTCGGGCAAGGGCGGCCAGGGGGAGAACAGGAACAAGGTGGTGGCCTTGCTCAACACTGCGGTGACCCCAGTGCTCAATCTCTTCATCTACACCCTCAGGAACAAACAGGTGAAGCAGGTGTTTAGGGAGCAGGTGAACAAGCTCTTCTAATAAACCTGTGGATCCAAGAGGCTGCACATAAGATCCCCAGTCAAGCTAAGGGAACATCAGGCCTCTGCAACAGATGGAGGCTTTCTCATCCACAAAAAGCTTGATGACATGTTTCTGGGGCGCCAGTCGCTGTGCAACTCAGCATCAACTCATTAGCTCTGTGTCCCCTTAAGGCAATTTTAGTAATTATCATATTTGTATATTTCGCTTCATTCCATCTATATGCCTGGCTTCCCAGCAGAATACAAATTCTTTGATGAGAGGTACTGGCTCTGTAATTCACCATAAGCCTCAAAAACCAATCTATTGTGATAGACCATATAAATACTCAGAAAGTAAAAAAAAAAAAAAAAAAAAAAAATGCTGAGTATAAAAAGCATCAGAATGATATATGCTGCATGATACTATTTATGAGAAATTTCAGAATATAATCACAATATAATATATTGTTTTGTGATACATAGCTATAACAGTAAAATTGAAAAGACATACATGGAATCTTCCCAATAGTAGTTATTACTTTAAAAATAGGAATAGTACTAGGAGTTACTCTTTAGTTTTGTCTGTAACGTTTGGAGAGAGCTATTGAAAATATAGCAAAATTAAATATCTGTTTACCATCATTGCCAGGGAAAAATGTGTCTGCACATAATTTTGTATACTGTTCCATGTAAGAATTATTTAGTATTTTTTAAAAAAATTGGATGGTAGCAACCACAGCTTTTACTAGTCCAATCAATTCATAGAAGGAATAACATAACTCCTGTTACCTATAACTTTGACAGTTGTACTTTTTTTTTTTTAATTTTTAAAACTTTACAATATTGTATTAGTTTTGCCAAATATCGAAATGAATCCGCCACAGGTATACCCGCGTTTCCCATCCTGAACCCTCCTCCTTCCTCCCTCCTCTACCCTCCCTCTGGGTCGTCCCAGTGCACCAGCCCCAAGCATCCAGTACCGTGCATCGAACCTGGACTGGTGACTCATTTCATACATGATATTATACATGTTTCAATGCTATTCTCCCAAATCTCCCCACCCTCTCCCTCTCCCACAGAGTCCATAAAACTGATCTATACATCGGTATCTCTTTTGCTGTCTTGTTACCATCTTTCTAAATTCCATATATATGCGTTAGTATACTGTATTGGTGTTTTTCTTCCTGGCTTACTTCACTCTGTATAATAGGTTCCAGTTTCATCCATCTCATTAGAACTGATTCAAATGTATTCTTTTTAATGGCTGAGTAATACTCCATTGTGTATATGTAGCACAGCTTTCTTATCCATTCATCTGCTGATGGGCATCTAGGTTGCTTCCATGTCCTGGCTATTATAAACAGTGCTGTGATGAACATTGGGGTACACGTGTCTCTTTCCCTTCTGGTCTCCTCAGTGTGTATGCCCAGCAGTGGGATTGCTGGGTCATAAGGCAGTTCTCTTTCCAGTTTTTTAAGGAATCTCCACACTGTTCTCCATAGTGGCTGTACTAGTTTGCATTCCCACCAACAGTGTAAGAGGGTTCCCTTTTCTCCACACCCTCTCCAGCATTTATTGCTTGTAGACTTATGGATTGCAGCCATTCTGACTGGCGTGAAATGGTACCTCATAGTGGTTTTGATTTGCATTTCTCTGATAATGAGTGATGTTGAGCATTTTTTCATGTGTTTGTTAGCCATCTGTATGTCTTCTTTGGAGAAATGTCTATTTAGTTCTTTGGCCCATTTTTTGATTGGGTCATTTATTTTTCTGGAGTTGAGCTGTAGGAGTTGCTTGTATATTTTTGAGATTAGTTGTTTGTCAGTTGCTTCATTTGCTATTATTTTCTCCCATTCTGAAGGCTGCCTTTTCACCTTGCTAATAGTTTCCTTAGTTGTGCAGAAGCTTTTAAGTTTAATTGGGTCCCATTTGTTTATTTTTGCTTTTATTTCCAATATTCTGGGAGGTGGGTCATAGAGGATCCTGCTGTGATGTATGTCGGAGAGTGTTTTGCCTATGTTCTCCTCTAGGAGTTTTATAGTTTCTGGTCTTACGTTGAGATCTTTAATCCATTTTGAGTTTATTTTTGTGTATGGTGTTAGAAAGTGTTCTAGTTTCATTCTTTTACAAGTGGTTGACCAGTTTTCCCAGCACCACTTGTTAAAGAGATTGTCTTTAATCCATTGTATATTCTTGCCTCCTTTGTCAAAGATAAGGTGTCCATATGTGCGTGGATTTATCTCTGGGCTTTCTATTTTGTTCTATTGATCAATATTTCTGTCTTTGTGCCAGTACCATACTGTCTTGATAACTGTGGCTTTGTAGTAGAGCCTGAAGTCAGGTAGGTTGATTCCTCCAGTTCCATTTTTCTTTCTCAAGATAGCTTTGGCTATTCGAGGTTTTTTGTATTTCCATACAAATTGTGAAATTATTTGTTCTAGCTCTGTGAAGAATACCGTTGGTAGCTTGATAGGGATTGCATTGAATCTATAAATTGCTTTGGGTAATATACTCATTTTCACTATATTGATTCTTCCAATCCATGAACATGGTATATTTCTCCATCTATTAGTGTCCTCTTTGATTTCTTTCACCAGTGTTTTATAGTTTTCTATATATAGGTCTTTAGTTTCTTTAGGTAGATATATTCCTAAGTATTTTATTCTTTCCGTTGCAATGGTGAATGGAATTGTTTCCTTAATTTCTCTTTCAGTTTTCTCATTATTAGTGTATAGGACTGCAAGGGATTTCTGTGTGTTGATTTTATATCCTGCAACTTTACTATAATCATTGATTAGTTCTAGTAATTTTCTGGTGGAGTCTTTAGGGTTTTCTATGTAGAGGATCATGTCATCTGCAAACAGTGAGAGTTTACTTCTTCTTTTCCAATTTGGATTCCTTTTATTTCTTTTTCTGCTCTGATTGCTGTGGCCAAAACTTCCAAAACTATGTTGAATAGTAATGGTGAAAGTGGGCACCCTTGTCTTGTTCTTGACTTCAGAGGAAATGCTTTCAATTTTTCACCATTGAGGATAAAGTTTGCTGTGGGTTTGTCATATATAGCTTTTATTACGTTGAGGTATGTTCCTTCTATTCCTGCTTTCTGGAGAGTTCATATCATAAATGGATGTTGAATTTTGTCAAAGGCTTTCTCTGCGTCTATTGAGATAATCATATGGTTTTTGTTTTTCAATTTGTTAATGTGGTGTATTACCTTGATTGATTTGCAGATATTGAAGAATCCTTGCATCCCTGGGATAAAGCCCACTTGGTCATGGTTTATGATCTTTTTAATGTGTTGTTGGATTCTGATTGCTAGAATTTTGGTAAGGATTTTTGCATGTATGTTCATCAGTGATATTGGCCTGTAGTTTTCTTTTTTGGTGGCATTTTTGTCAGGTTTTGGTATTAGGGTGATGGTGGCCTCATAGAATGAGTTTGGAAGTTTACCTTTCTCTGCAATTTCCTGGAAGAGTTTGAGCAGGATAGGTGTTAGCTCTTCTCTAAATTTTTGGTAGAATTCAGCTGTGAAGCCGTCTGGACCGGGACTTTTGTTTGCTGGAAGATTTGTGATTACAGTTTCAATTTCCGTGCTTGTGATGGGTCTGTTAAGATTTTCTATTTCTTCCTGGTCCAGTTTTGGAAAGTTGTACTTTTCTAAGAATTTGTCCATTTCTTCCACGTTGTCCATTTTATTGGCATATAATTGTTGATAGTAGTCTCTTATGATCCTTTGTATTTCTGTGTTGTCTGTTGTGATCTCTCCATTTTCATTTCTAATTTTATTGACTTGATTTTTCTCCCTTTGTTTCTTGATGAGTCTGGCTAATGGTTTGTCAATTTTATTTATCCTTTCAAAGAACCAGCTTTTGGCTTTGTTGATTTTTGCTATGGTCTCTTTTGTTTCTTTTGCATTTATTTCTGCCCTACTTTTTAAGATTTCTTTCCTTCTACTAGCCCTGGGATTCTTCATTTCTTCCTTTTCTAGTTGCTTTAGGTGTAGGGTTAGGTTATTTATTTGACTTTTTTCTTGTTTCTTGAGGTATGCCTGTATTGCTATGAACTTTCCCCTTAGGACTGCTTTTACAGTGTCCCACAGGTTTTGAGTTGTTGTGTTTTCATTTTCATTAATTTCTATGCAAATTTTGATTCCTTTTTTGATTTCTTCTGTGATTTGTTGGTTATTCAGCAGGGTGTTGTTCATCCTCCATATGTTGGAATTTTTAATAGTTTTTCTCCTGTAATTCAGATCTAATCTTACTGCATTGTGGTCAGAAAAGATGCTTGGAATGATTTCTATATTTTTGAATTTACCAAGGCTAGATTTATGGCCCAGGATGTGATCTACCCTGGAGAAGGTTCCATGTGCGCTTGAGAAAAAGGTGAAATTCATTGTTTGGGGATGAAATGTCCTATAGATATCAATTAGGTCTAACTGGTCTACTGTATCATTCAACGTTTGTGTTTCCTTGTTAATTTTCTGTTTAGTTGATCTATCCATAGGTGTGAATAGGGTATTAAAGTCTCCCACTATTATTGTGCTATTGTTAATTTCTCCTCTCATACTTGTTAGCATTTGTCTTACATATTGCAGCGCTCCCGTGTTGGGTGCATATATATATATTTATAATTGTTATATCTTCTTCTTGGATTGATCCTTTGATCATTATGTAGTGACCATCTTTGTCCCTTTTCACAGCCTTTGTTTTAATGTCTATTTTATCTGATATAAGTATTGCTACTCCTGCTTTCTTTTGGTCCCTATTTGCATGGAAAATCTTTTTCCAGCCCTTCACTTTCAGTCTGTATGTGTCCCCTGTTTTGAGGTGGGTCTCTTGTAGACAACATATGTAGGGGTCTTATTTTTGTATCCATTCAGCCAGTCTTTGTGTTTTGGTTGGGGCATTCAACCCATTTACGTTTAAGGTAATTACTGATAAGTATGATCCCATTGCCATTTACTTTATTGTTTTGGGTTCGAGTTTATACACTGTTTTTGTGTTTCCTATCTAGAGAATATCCTTTAGTATTTGTTGGAGAGCTGGTTTGGTGGTGCTGAATTCTCTCAGCTTTTGCTTGTCTGAGAAGCTTTTGATTTCTCCTTCATATTTGAATGAGATCCTTGCTGGGTACAATAATCTGGGCTGTAGGTTATTTTCTTTCATCACTTTAAGTATGTCTTGCCATTCCTCCTGGCTTGAAGAGTTTCTATGAAAGATCAGCTGTTATCCTATGGGAATTCCCTTGTGTGTTATTTGTTGTTTTTCCCTTGCTGCTTTTAATATTTGTTCTTTGTGTTTGATCTTTGTTCATTTGATTAATATGGTGTCTGGGGGTGTTCTCGCCTTGGGGTTTATCCTGTTTGGGACTCTCCTGGGTTTCTTGGACTTGGGTGATTATTTCCTTCCCATTTTAGGGAATTTTTCAAGACTATTATTCTTCAAGTATTTTCTGCCTGGTTTTCTTTTTGTCTTCTTTCTTCT